>NC_063170.1:69913207-70513207 GCF_023159225.1 Perognathus longimembris pacificus
AGCTGAGAAACCCTGTCTAGAAGGTTCCAAGTCGCTCTAATAGAAAACAACATTCAGAGCAGCGAGTGCCTTGATGCTCAACCACCAGCAAACAAGAGTCTCATCTCCCCAATGGTGCTGACCACAGTGGGTTATCAACAGGAGACCCAGGTCATGGCCTTGACCAGGTGGGAGAGAGGGTGGCCTTTGTTCCTAAGGGTTCTTAGCAAATTTGAATTTGCACCACTTCTTTAGCAGCCACTGTCTGTCTAGTTCTCCCAGAATACAAACCATCTCTGTGCACCCCCCCTCTCTCTCCAGCCCAGTACTGGGGATCGAAGCCAGGGCCTTGGGCATGCTTGGAAACGTCCTACCATTTAAGCCATGTCCCTATCCCTTTTGTTTCTATTTTTGTTTGTCTGGGCTAGCCTCGCTAGTAGGTGGGACTACAGGCATGTGCCACTGTCGCTGGCTTCCATGTCCCCTGGATGCCTGGAGTGTGAGGGGCCACAGCGTCTCGCCCCCAGCACCGCGCTGCCTCTCCCGCACTGCCTAAGAGCTCTGTGGACCTTAACCCACGGCAAGGGTTCTTTGGGGAAGAAACTGGAGTCTTTGAGACATGAAGTGACCTGTACAGGCCTCACAGCTGGCAAATGCTGTTCTCATGGACGTACACCCAGCTCTGCCTGCCCCAAGGTGGGTCTGGTGTCCCCTCGGGTGTTTTCTGCATACTACTTAGGGCCAGCTCCCCAGTGTGTCCTGAGTTTTAGCTGCTGTCTTCCAGCCAGGATGAGAACCAACATGGCAGCTTCACTGGCTAAACACAGCTGGGGCTGGGCTAAGGGAGAAACATGACTGCAACGCGCAGTCATGTTCAGTGAGCAAATGAAGGACTTCAGCCCAGAAGATGCTGGGCTGCACCAAGGTAAGGTGCTGGGGCAGGATGTCGGCTGGGCCTCCATAAAGGTCTGAGGCACACTGCCGTTGCCAGCTTCTGGCCCACCGAGCACCCTGAGCAGGAAACTCAGGAGGGCTGAGTGAGGTCACAGGACAGCCAACTCCAAGGACCTCGGAGGCTTCGTGCACCATGCCTAGAGAGGGGAAGGCCTCTACGCAAGGACACACCCAGAGACAAAAGCCACGTACCCAAGGGCCTGGAAGGCCGGGATGGACCTCGCCCAGTGCATGGAGAGGAAGAGCAGGCGGGACGCAGACTCGCAGATGTAGTGCACATTGAGGTACTCTGGCATCGGGCTGGGCATGGTCAGCTGGAAAAGAGGGGACAGGACACAGGTGGTGAAGGAGGGCCCAGGTGGCAGCCAGAGTGACGACCTGGCTGTAGAGCCCATGTGGGCCCATCCGCAGTGGAGGGCACAGCCAGACAGGACTGGCAGCACTGCCAGTCTTTCTCAGTGACTCCGGGTTGGAATGGGTAAGGCCCGCTGACCCAGTCCAAACACATCTTTGCAGCTGCTGCCTCTGCGACCTGTCATGTGTTCTATTCCACTTTGATCCCTAGGTCTCAGTGGGAGCAGGGGCACAGGGTTCAAGCTCACAGGCTGGCAGCTATTTGGGGGTCGCCTGAGAGGACCATGAGAGGGTGTGGAGCAGAGACCTACTTGCTGGAGGACATCCTATCATTAGGACGCCAGCCAGGCTCCAGATAGCTGCCAAGGACTCCGGTGCCTGTGAAGTTGGGATCCCACTGATGAGCAAGTAGAGACAGCAAGACCCACTCTGGACACAAAATTAAGAGGGTCTAGTTGCTAGGAAGATGGGGACGACTGGGAGACCTGGCAGTGCTCTCCGAGGTTCGCAGGCCTGCCTTCTGCAGCTGTGGGGCAACGTGGTTGCGGAAGCGCTTATGCAAGAGCTTCTACTCTGCAGAGGAGACCAAGATGCTCTGAGCCCATGCTGAGGCCAGGCTGGGGCGGGACAGGCAGAGGCAGAGCAGCCAGGCCTCAGCCCCGCCGGGGAGCAAGTACTGCAGCCACGCTGGCAATGACAAAGATGGGCCACACTGCTGGCCTGGAAGGGTCGTTTCAGAACCAGATGATGCTGCAAGCAAGCAACGAGGGGAAATATTTCACAGTGGGAACACTCGCAGTTTGCGATGAGCTCAGCACTGGTCTGAATTCAGAGGCAGGGCAGCTGTGGGAGTGGGTGGACCCCAGCAGCTGGGGCAGGCGGGGGCACTCACTCACCTTAAATGTGACATGCGTATCTGAGAGGAGGGGGCCCTCGACCTCGATGATGGGGGTGGACTGGTCTCTGCTGATGACGTGGATGCTCCCTCCCCCGCTGGCGTCGACCCCATCAGCCAGGCTTGGTGGGGAGCTGTCTGTGGTGTTAAGTGCTTTAGCTAAGGTATCAAATGCCCTGTTGGCAAAAACGAAGCACAAGGGCAGCAAGTGAGAGAGGACAGCAGCTGAGATACAGTTTAGAAAAGCCACACACTGAAGAGGAGAATGCAATTCTCCTTGTGGAGCTTCAGTTGTTCATCATCTTAGGAACTGGGCATGTATATTAATCTTCACACTTGATTTCTACTTCCTTATAGTCACCCTCTAAAAACAGTCTTGATTTTATGGATGTGAATGCTGAGGCTTTACAGTAATATTGAAGAACTTTTCCAAAATCCTGCCCTATTTGAATCCTATCCTCTTTCCTCTGGACCAGGAGCTGGATTTTGCTGTCAGACTGCAAGTTAACAGTGAACAGTGACCTGGTCAGTTCTCCATCAACCCATGTGAATCTAGCTCGAATCTCACCACTCAAAAATAGTAGAGGTGGCACTGGTGGCTTGTGTTTGTAATCCTAGCCACACAGGAGGCTGAGATCTCAGGACTCCAGTTCGAAGCCAGCCCAAACAAGCAGGAAAGTCCGCCAGACTCTTATCTCCAGTTAACCACCAGAAAGCCAGAAGTGGAGCCGTGGCTCAAAGTGGTAGAGTGCTAGCCTCAAGCAAAAAAAGCACAGAGACAGTGCCCATATCCTGAGTTCAAGCCCCATAACTGACAAAAAAAAGTAGACCCGAGAAGTCAGGCTAAAACAAAAGCAAGGTTTGAATCCAAAAGGAGATAAGCTACTACTATGCAGGTACATTAGTAAGTTTAAAAAAACAACTGCTCACAGAAAGTGAGCTACTTAATTTTCTGTCTGGAATGAAAAGCAAGTTTTCTGCACATTTTATATCTGTGTGTGTGTGTGAGTGTGTGTGTGTGTGTATACACTCACACACTGTAGGGAGAGCCAGGAGCACAGCTAGCTGAGGTCTGCCTGAGGGCTCCTGTTGCAACTGAAAGGAGACAGGCATGCAGGGTCACTGTGACAACTTTACAGTCCTTGATTAAACATGAGATGCAGGGCTGGGGAGAGAACTCAGTGGCAGAGCACTTGGTTAGCATGTTAAGACCTGAGTTTAAGTTCCTGAACCAAATGAAACAAAACATAAACACAAGATTGGTGCCAAAATGTAATGCCTGCTCCTTAAACCCCCCCAGCTTCGTAACTGTGACGGTGTATAAGTAGTCATGAGGGCCTTTATACCCACAGGCTCTTACCGAGTAATCTCACTTGCAGACTGGTCCTCTGGCTGGATTTCTGAAGTGTCACCATTATTCAAAGATTCACTGAGGTTGGCAAGGGAGGTTACCACATTTGCCAGTGTACCCAAAGCTCCCTGGCTTGTTTCAGCCTATTAAAATGAAAAACAATAACGTTAATGATGAATACACATATGACTCATAGCTTTTTTAAGGTATGAATGAACAGAGGACACACAAGGGAGATCTTTCTGGCAACGGGATCAGTTCTCTATGTCCTGGTCATGGCTGGTGTTACACAAATCCACAGGTAGTATGTCACAGAAAATAGATAAATTGGTCTTTGCTAACCAAAACTTCTATGTATCAAAGGTGTTATTAAGAAAGTAGGGCTGGGAATTTGGCCTGGTTGTAGAGTGCTTGCCTCGCAAAAATGAAGTCCTGGGTTCGTTTCCTTAGCACCATATACATAGAAAAAGCCAGAAGTGGTGCTGTCGTTCAAGTGGTAGAGTGCTAGCCTTGAGCAAAAAGAAGCCAGGGACAGTGCTCAGGCCCTGAGTTCAAGCCTCAGGAAGGAAGGGAGGGGAGGGAGGGAGGGAGGGAGAGAGAGAGAGAGAGAGAGAGAGAGAGAGAGAGAGAGAGAGAGAGAGAGAGAGAGAGTATAGCTGGGTGCTGGTGGCTCAGCCTGTAATCCTAGCTACTCAGGAAGCTGAGAGCTGAGGATCATAGTTCAAGGCCAGCCCGGGCAGGAAAGTCTACAAGACTCTCATCTCCAATTAACCACCAGAAAACAAGTAATGGTGCTGTGGCTCAAGTGGTAGAGCACTACTAGCCTTGAGTGAAAAGCTCAGGGGCAGTGCCTAGGCCCTGAGTTCAAGCCCCATGACCAACAAAAAAAGGAAAGTAGTTAAGAAAAAAAACCTCACAAAATGTCAAACAATATATGCAAGTCACTTTTGTAATGCTGGCTTAGCAGCCAGAATATCCGAAAAAAACCTCTTACAATTCAGCAATAAAACCAGTAATTCAACTGAAAAAACAAACAAAGGGTATGAAAAGACACACAAGTGACTAATAAGCATATGAAAGACATTTGGTATGGCTGGCAATGCAAGTTTAAACCTGTGACTAGGTCTACTTCATACCCACTGGACTGTTATAAATCCTAAAGACAATACCAGGAACTGGCATTGAAGTGGCAAAGTAAGAGCTAAGGTGTTGCTGGTGAGATTATAAATTAATAAAGTCATTTTGAAAAAGGATCTGGTAGTTCCTCAATGTTTAAACATGAGAGGGATCATATGACCAGCAATTCTACTCGAAGCAGAAACAATTCAAGTGACCACCAGTTGTCGAGTAGATAAACACAGGCAAGCCACATAGTGGCATAGTGTTTGGCAGGGAGAGAGAAGGAATAAACAACTAGTATGAATGCCGTCATGGATGGACCTGAAAGATACTGAGCTAAGTGGGGCCACACACTATATGAAATGTACAGCACTGTGCAACCATGGAGAAAGCTAGGTAATGCTTGGCAGGAGAGACCACTGCTCAGCAGTGCTTAAGAGTTCCTTTTGGAATGAAAACATTCTGGACTCAGTGATGATTACAAAGTTATATAAATATACTAAAAACTACTAAGTTATATATTTCAGGATTGATACTGCATGTGAATTCCGTTTCAATTAATAAAAAGCTGGAAGCCAGAGGTGAAACATTTTCACAAAGTGAAAACCAGCTGGTTTTACCAGAAGAAAGGTCATAGCCAGGTCACTGATGAACAAGTCACAGAGAGTCAGAACACTGTGGAGCTGCTGTACAGTGTGGCGCGTGCAGAAGGAAAAACCAACATACAGAACAACACACTTTACTTTGTGCCCTGGCTGCGCCACCACCTCGTCACAGAAGACATAACCGCTGGAGAATTGGACACCAAAGCCCTGGATCTCTAGTAGCCCTGTGCTTATTCCACAGCAAATTATTTTGAATAGAACCTTTTCAAAGTAAAGTTTAACTGCTTCTGAAAATAGCTACCTTTAGGGACCATGCATGTGCTTTAGCAGCAAGCTTCTGGGTGGGTGCTGGAGTTCCAGTTCATAGAGGAGGGAAAGGCTAGAATGGAAGTCTGCTTCTGCAGCTCTTTCTCTCAATTAAACACGAAGTGCCTTTTGCATTCCTTTTCCTGCACCAGTGATGATAGTTAACATTTGCAGAGTGCTCAGCATGTACCAAGTGCTTTAAAAACCTTCTTGTTTCCTCTCAGCCCTGAAGGAGTCAGAGGGGTGGGAAGGAGGCTGCTGGCTCCAGAGAGCAGGGCTGGACTGAGACATCCAGGCCAGGGGCCCGGGAGGCTTGAACCCCAGCCTCAGTTTCTGCACTAATGGCTGCTGTGAATTCCTTGGGAACCAGGAGTGTCCCCAAGGTGATCTACCTTCTCTTCTCTCCACCCTACCTCCCAGAGCCACTGCACTAGCAGGTGCTGGGGGATAAGCAACACTCCGGGTGTGACCCAGAAGCTCTCATCACTCATTACCACTGCTCAAAGCCCCCCCTGAGGACCAAAGTGTGCAGGGCAACACTCCATGCCAGCCAAAGGGCTCTCGACTTGGCCTTCATTTTGCCTAAAGGAGATGTCATCTAGCATAGTGAGTAGCTGGCACACGAATGTGCGTGGGGACAGGTGAGGCGGAGGCCTGCTGGGCAGTAGTGTCCCCGCTTGGCTACACCCCCAGGCGGCCATGCATGGCTGGTTGCTCTTCCCCATAACGGGGTTCTCATTACCGACGGAACAGAACGAGACGCAGCTTCCGCTGCGGTAGGCCAGGCTTTCATAACTGCCTCTGAGGGCTAGTGAGGTGGGGGCCCGCGAAGAAAGTGGCTACACTGCCACACAAAAGAGGAGGAGAAGCAGGAGGAAAGAACCTCACCTTGGAGTCCGCGGCCAGCAGAACAGTACCATCCTCCCGTATCAAAGGCTGCTGGATGTTCACAAGCATTCCTGGATCAAGAAGACCTGTTTGTCTATTTAAGACATAAAGAAACCCAGAGTAGCTTCTAATGTGTACGTACAGAACAGTCATGCTGCATTTACCCGGCCTACCACATGCGCACAGCTGCCTGCTGGGAGAGAAGCTCCAAGTGGACTCAGCCACGCGGTAGGTGAGCAGTTCTCCTTCCATGGCAATCATGTTCACAAAGCTGGTCTAGAGCTAAGGCAGGATGGACACACGGACACGCCAGGGTTCCCACACTGTCCGTAACCACTCTACCAAAAAAGTTACCTTGGTCTTCAGAAAATGACCATGACACCCTCAACTAGCTCTGTGGCATGCTTTGTTCCCTCTTTCTGTGCCTTTTAAAACAAGTTTACTAGATTACACGAAGAAGGTACAAATTAAATTATTCATGGCATTGTCTGGGACCTGACCTCACATTTTAGTTCCTTGTCTAGATGGCAGAAAAGCCCCAATCTTGAGTCATAGACAAGTGTTTTCCTGTGTGAGTCAAGTCTAACCTGCAGCACCAAACTGGAGCCCTTAAGCAGGCTGGTGGTGAGATGGAGCCGCTCTAGAGATGAATGCAGCGTGCCGGGGCTGTGGCAATGGGTGAGGATCCCCTGCCTCCCCTGGGGGCTCTGAAGGCTGATCCCGGGGCGGCCCGAGATGGGACTGACCTTGCTCCATCTTTCTCTGCCACAAACGTGGGAGTAGCTATTAGAGGACTCCTTAGATCCTTCCGGATATAGATCTTCTCAGTGGAAGCAGCACAATTGCTTGGTTTCTCCCGTTGCACATCAAAAGGTTTCCGTTCACTCTGTACAGCTTGAATCACAATGCAAACACTCGCATTTAGAGAGAAGATTGAGATCAAAGCCACAGCCCTGATAGTCAAGTATGGGTTCTCTGGTGCTAGAGCTGCCTGCCTGCCCAGTTACCACAGTGGGCTTTCCTGCCACAGGAGAGCAGGCTTCAAAGCTAGATGAGGCACTGGCAAGTCTGAAGGCACACATAAGGAGCTCAGAACAGCAGGTGCTGCCTGCAAAGGGATGCCCACAGAGCCCTGGCACGAGCAACCTATGGAGGCCCACTCATGGGACCACGGGGATGTCATTTCTTCCCCCAGCAAAACATACTTTGTCCAGAACAAGAAATGTCCATATATTCGAGTGGGTTCATCACAGTAATCTCATGTCACAAATGGTAGAGTACCATTCTAATTTCTGATTCCATCTTAAGTAGCTTCAGTGTATTGATGGGTACCAATCTTTATCAATTTCTCTCTTAAAAACAGGGTTGTTGTTTTCTTAAAGGAAGAAGAGATGAAGCTCAGAGACTTAGATTCAGACAAACTGGTAACCAAATGGAAATCCAGCCGGATCCAGAGTTTGCAATGCCTGTGACTGCAGAATCTATTCCCAGTCACTTCTCTGAGTAAGTATTCCCTATTGAGACAAGACAGCTTGGTACTGTGGGCCAGTTCCACAGTAAGCCTGTGATATATTTATTCATCTGGAGGAAGACCAATATGACTAGGTAAAACATATGATAGCCGGGCGCTGGTGGCTCACACCTGTAATCCTAGCTAATCAGGAGGTTGAGGCCTGAGGATCGCGGTTCAGAGCCACCCTGTGAGACTCTTATCTCCAATAAACTACTCAGAAAGGCCAAAAGTGGTGCCCTGGCTCAAGTGAAACAGTGCTACCTTTGAGAACAGAGAGGCTCAGGGACAGCGTTCAGGCCCTGAGTTCAAGCGTCACAAACAGCAAAACAAAACACACACACACACACACACACACACACACACACACAACAGAAATTAGGCTATAATCTAAATTTCTCAAAAGACACATTTCTATTTTTCCCCCAAGAACTTTGCAACTTTCCATTTTCGGAAACGGCCACATCAAGCTGGACTGCATCGGGTTTGTCTAGGGAACCTGTCCTCCGGGACCCCAGGCCGTCAGCCTCGCCACGTTCAGGCCCCTGCCATGGCTTCACAGAACCACTCTCCTGCACGTCTCTTTGTTGCTAGTCTTGGGACCCAGGCTCCATGTTTTCAGCACTAGGAAGGGGACTGACCCCAACACTGAGTGGTTCCTGTGAAAGAGACCTAGTTTTGATCATCTCAGCCTCAGAAATCTGGCTCCGAGAGCTGAGAGGATGGGACTTAAGATCTTGCTGGTTGCCCCTGTCTCTCCCCCGTTACATGCCCCACCCTCCCCCTGCTCCCCTCAGAGCCCTAGCTGCACTGAAGTTTGACAGAGGATATGGACACATAAGAAAACACAGGGCTAGAAAAATATGGGTAGAAGTCTCCCATTGAACTTTGCAGAGCCATATGTCACCAGGACAGGGGATTTAGGGTCACAGATGAGGCCCCAGGGCTGAGACAGCCACCCAGCTCTTCAGTGTCAGACTGGAGTAGGATACGCAGTGTTTGCCCTGTTCCCCTACTCTGCTCCCCCATCCCCTCGGGGAAAGCACCTACCATGGGGATTGACCCAGCCCAAAGTGTCAGCTCAGAATCATCTGGGTCACCTAGAAGGAAACCCATGCGTGCAGCTGCACGGGCAGTTTTCAGATTTTAAAGCCAAGTGCAAAAGCCTTACTCAAGCAAGCTCCTGCTCCCTCTTCTCTCCCTCCTGTGTGGTGTTGACACTGTTACTCACATTCCATTTTCATGCCCATCTCTAAGCACTTTTTCAGCCGGCAGAACTGACAGCGGTTCCGGTGGTGTTTGTTGATGATGCAGTCTTGGTTGCTCCGGCAGCTGTAGGTCAAATTTTTCCTCACGCTCCTCTTAAAGAAACCTTTGCAGCCTTCACAGCTGACAGCACCATAGTGACGGCCTGAGGGGAGCAGAGAGTGCGCCACAGTTCACAGCAGCAGAGGAGACCCACCCCAGGCCCACTGGTGACCTGCGCCCACACGGGCTGGAAGGGCAGTCCCCTGGGGAGAACAGCAGCCCAGCATTAAGCATAATGGCCATGTCCACCACCTCATTTCTCCATCATCTCCAGAGCCGTCTTCTGAAGTCATGATGGAAAAACAAGTCAATGACATAACCTTCTGTCTCCTTGGGGGGCCTGGCTGGAATTACCAGAACCAAAGGTGGGAATAGGCCAGGCACTGGTGGCTCGCCCCTAGCTACTCCTAGCTACTCTGGAGGCTGATATCCAAGGATTGTGATTTGAAACCAGCCAAGGTAGAAAAGTCGGCGAAATTCTTTTTTTTTTTAAATTTGTTATTTATTTATGTATTTATTTATTTGTAGCATTGGTGTTTCAATGCAGGGCTTTGTACTTTTTATTGTATTTATTTATTTATTTATTTTGGCCAGTCCTGGGGCTTGGACTCAGGGCCTGGGTACTGTCCCTGGCTTCTTTTTGCTCAAGGCTAGCACTCTGCCACTTGAGCCACAGCGCCACTTCTGGCTGTTTTCTGTATACGTGGTGCTGGGGAATTGAACCCAGGGCCTCATGTACAGGAGGCAAGCACTCTTGCCACTAGGCCATATCCCCAGCCCGAAATTCTTATTTCCAGTTTTAACCACAAAAAGCTGTGGGTCAAGTGATAGAGTGCCAGCCTGTCTTTGTAATCTCCCCTCCTTCCCCCCCCCCCCCCCCATGCTGATATGTACTCGGGGCCTTCCATTCTCACTTGGCTTTTTCGCTCAAGGCTTGCACTCCACCTCTTGAGCCACAGCCACACCTCTACTTCCAGCTTTTTGCTGATTAATTGGAGGTAAGGACTAATGGGCTTTTCTGCCCAGGCTGGCTTTGAACCATGATCCTCAAATCTCAGCATCCTGTGTAGCTAGGGTTATAAGGGAGAGCCAGACCAGTGTCCTACCTCCAAAGTCCTTCTAAAAAAACAACAAAAAAAACCCACCCTAAGGTTCAGGACAACAAAACCTCCAAAATATTTGAGAATTTTAGGGTCACAGAATAAAGTGGAACCAAGCAGCTGTGAACTCAGGCCTGGGCCACACATCCCTGGAGCTGTGCTGTTCCCTCATTTGCTTTTAATAGCCCACACATCTTCTCCAAGCCCTCCCCACAGAGGTCCCTGAGCTCCCCCCTGAGGCCCTGGCTCCACTGGCCACAACACCCCTTTCCTTCACCGACATCACTTGGAGCGGCACGCGAGGCTCCCGGGCGGGACTGCCTCTGGGGATGGCAGTGTCTTGCTGCAGCAGTGCACCACACTGCGGGGGTGGGGAGGGGACATGGAGGAAGTTCAGAGGAGGAAGAATATGCAGACGCCCACTTAGGGGATAGCACAGTGCTGTGTCAATATAAACTACATTAAAGAGATGACTCCTTTCTTAGGAGCACCACTAGACACTAAGATTTACAAAGCATAGAAACAGTTCCTTGATTTTTCATGCTTATTCTAATAATCTAACCAACCTCTTTACTTATATTACTACCCCAAGGAGAAAACTGGAGTTGATGTTTGAAACCTATAAACCTATGGAAAATGTTCTTTCTCTGTTCACCACTGCCCAAGGCCCGTCACTCTGCTAGTCATGATGCACACGAACCCAAACTGAGGTGGCGTACCAGAGGCTTTGTCGCCGCACACCACACAGTACTCCACCACCTGGGGCCGCTGAACGTCTCCCTTCCCCAACAAACGCTCCACAGAAGCAGAATCCGTGACGATCTAAGGGAAACCAGCAAACAGAGCAGCAATTAAAAATCTAGCTCTGCTTAAGTTGGGTTTCATTGTAAATTATTGTCTTGAGTTCCTAAACAGAAAATGGAGGAAATGGAAAACCCCAGCTGACAACTTCACTGACAGCTACAGCCCTGTGCTTTGCTGGACTGTGTGTCCTTCAGTGGAGTCTTCACCAACAATTCCATCTGGCTCCTGTCCACAAGACTGGGGGCCACATAAGGGCCACACACATGCTCAAAAATGAGGACACATAGTGTCTTCCAGCTGTCTCTGTAGTCCCATCAGACAACTACAGAGTATGCAAAAGGGCTTCTTTAACAGAGGGATAAACAGGCTTTAGTAAACAGGTCTCTGGTTGAGGTCCCTGGTAGTAGAAGGACTATAAAACATACCCTGCTGTTTGCCCTCACTTGTACATGACTTTCTGGGTGACAAACAGTGCTGCCCATATCAAAATGAGTGAAAAACAACTTATTAAAAACATAATTGGGAGGGCTGGAAATATGGCCTAGTGGTAGAGCACTTCCCTAGCATGCATGAAGCCCTGGGCTTGATTCCTCAGCACCACATATGTAGGAAAAGCCAGAATTGGCGCTGTGGTTCAAGTGGCAGAGCACTAGCCTTGAGCAAAAAGAAGCCAGGGGCAGTGCTCAGGCCCTGAGTTCAAGCCCCAGGACTGAAAACAAAACAAACAACATACTCAGAAAGGGTATCCATGGCTCATGTTTGTAATCCTAGCTATTCAAGAGGCTGAGATCTGAAGATCACGGTTCAAAGCCAGTCCAAGCAGTAAAATCTGTGAAACTCTGGTCTTCAATTAACTACCACTAAGCCAGAAGTAGAGCTATGGTTCAAGTGGTAGAGTAGTAACCTTGAACAAAAAAGCTCAGAAATAGCACCCAAACCCTGAGTTCAAGCCCCAGGACCAGCAAAAGGGAAAAAAAAAAGTACTTAGTTTGAGCACATGCTAAGCCTTCAAATGATTTGTGCTTGTTGGACCTACATAAAGCAAACACTGTGGAACACTGACACCAGTAGCCTTTGTGAGCCGGGAGGCCGGGAAGGGTGGGCTTGGCTTACTAAGTTCAGCACAAGGTATCTCAAAGGTGCAGTCTGGGATGTAGTGGTTCACACCTGAAATCCTAGCTCAAGCGGCAGGATTCCTGGCCTAGCAAGCTCAGAGTTTAAATTAAACCCGGTGCTGGAGAGAGGAAAAATGTAGTTTTGAAAGCTGAACAACTGGTGTTCTGACCCCAGCTCACCAGGATGCAAGTGTTCACCAATTTGATGAAAACAAGGCATAGTGATGCATGCCTGTAACCCTACCACTCAGGAGGCTAAGACTGGAGGATGGCAAGCTGTAGCCCATCCTGAGCCACCGAGACCCTGTCTTAAAAGAAAGAGAAAATTAACTGTGATGTATTGGCACAATGGAATATTTATTCAGCCTTTAAAAGGAAGAAAATTCTGAGAGGACAAAATGAATGAACCTTGTAGACATTGCTAATTGAGATAAGCTAGTTACAAAAGGCAAAACTGTTTGATTCCCACCTCTATGAGCCCTAAAATTCACAGAGGCAGTGGCGTGGCCAGAAGCTGGAGAGAGATGAGAACACTCATTCTTCAACTAGTAGAGAAAAGTACTTTATCAGTGCCTTCATTGTGGAGCATTGTGTGTACGCCCTTCATAACTTGTTTAAATAAGTTACAGAGGTAAATCCACTTAATGACACCAACTCCTCTAAAACTAGTTAATATGATAATTTTACATGACACACAATTCACCAAAAATTTTTAAAAGTTACAAACAAACAGGGACAGCTGGGAGCCGGTGGCTGATGCCTGTCATCCTAGCTACTCAGGAGGCTGAGATCTGAGGATCGCAGTTCAAAGCCAGCCCGGGCATAGAACTCTGTGATACTCCAATTAACCCCCAGAAAACGGGAAGTGGCACTGTGGCTCAAGTGGCAGAGTGCTAGTCTTGAACTGAAGAGCTCAGGGACAGCGCCCAGGCCCGGAGTTCAAGCCTCACAACTGACAAAAACAAACAAAAAGCAGGGATTCCACTTTGACCTGACCAAACATGTTCCCCGAGACAGTGGTCTTGGGTCTCTGTCCTCTAGGTTTTTGGTTTAGAAATTTACTGCCTCCCAACCTCATGCTGAACAACAGCTCTGCTTTGCCTTCATATCTACTCTTTGTGCAGATGGACCTGCCTTGTCACAGGGAGCTCCAGGGAGACAGAAAGGTGAGCCCAGAGCCAACAGTTCATAGGAGCAAGTAAAACCAGAAGGAAGAGCCAGGACTAGGGTTGGCAATCTGGAAAAGAGCTAGGAGATCAACCATTACGGGCTAAGGGCTGCCACCAGGTGGCCTTGGCCTTCATTAAGAATAATTCTCCTGCCCTTTTCTCTTCTCTCTTTTCTCTCCTCTTTCTCTCTTTTTCTCTTCTCCTTCCTCTCTGTCTCCCCATGCCTCCATCTTGTGCAGGCTGTAGTTTACTTGCCCCTCAATAAACTTTTCTGCCTGAAAAAAAATAATTTTCCTGTGGCCTTTGCTTATGCCTGTGGGCTGCTGATCCTTCCTCAACGTGTAACCTTTCTGAGCATCCCTGTGGATTATCTTCTGGGTCTGGCCAACTCATTAGCTGGATTTTCCCTTTAGTTGAAACAGCATCCTGCCATGTTTACGGGATCCCAAAGGACCTTCCAGGGATGGACCTGGCTACCCAGGTAGGGAGAAAAACAAGTTAGGATGAGGTCTTAAGTACTGAGACAGGTACATTTGATGGCCTTACCTGAATCCTGCCCGGGACGAGGTTGTCCGAGGTGGTGAATATGAGCTGCTTGGCACTGGACGTCTCCGGAGAAGCCAGGATCACCTTCCCAGTGCCAGCTCCATCTGGGCTGGTCAGGATGAACTGCTGTTTGGAAGACCCGGAGGCATCCACTGCGGTGACTATCTGGATCTTCTGTCCCGTCTGCTGGTCTGTCACAATCTGTAAGACACAAGAGTAAGAGACCCATGCGCTTACACACAGTGCTGAAGGGCAGTGACTGTCCGAGGCCATCTGTGGCAAAGTGAAAAAAAATACAACAGTAAACTTTTCAGGAATGAATTTTAACAATACTTGTTTTATTCCAAGTTATATCCTTGCTATTTTTAGTAATGATTTCCTTTCATTCCACTTTTCCTGTTAAGAAAATAGTCATATGAAACCAACCACACTTATGTGTCACTTAATGAAGCAAACATTCTATGAAACCCATCGTTAGGTGATTTCTGTGCATTTATTGTCCTTACACAAATTAAGAAAGCTATACTACTAGGCAATATAATCTCAAGAGACCATTATCGTCTATATGGTCCACAGCTGACTGAAACATTTAACATGGTGCGTAACCATAAAACCAAGGCAAGGCAAAGCAAGGCTAGTCATTCTTTGCCCACCATATGTGCGGAACCAAGGCTTCTCCTTGTGTGCATCCCCAGTCCTCGAGGTCAAGGCCCTACATCAGGAATTCAAGCAGGAGTGGGAGGTGGGACAGACTGGAACTAGACAGGCATGGCAGTCTTGGCTGTACATAATATCTCAGGGCCTAGATTATTCTTTATTCCCCCAGACACAAGCTTATATCAATTCAATCAATCATAATTTTCAGTCACTTGTATTCTCCCTCTCCTTAGACATCCTATTTAAAGAGATTACTTCTATAAATAAAATTGAAGGCAGGAGAAAAATATCACTCTCTACCAAATCACCCTCCAGGAACCTGAGGGTGAGCACTAGCAAGCAGACTCTTGTTTAATGAGGCTGGGAGGATATGGCCAATCCTATTAAAAGTTCAGTCCCCATGGGGGTGGAAAAGAGTGATTGTAAGAACCATATCCCTCAAGAGACTGTCAAGTCTGAATGCTCTGGTCCTGTGAGTGTGACTTTATTTGGAAATAGGGCACCAGCAGATGTAACCAAGGTGAGGTCACCAGATTATAGTCAGCAATTACATCTCCCCACCAGCTCCCCTTCCCCCATTATACCTGATGCCCAGGTTGGCTTTGAGCCTCAATCCTCAGATTGTGGTAACTAAGCTCCCACCTCTCCCCAGCTTGTCCAGACTCCTCCTTACCTTCACTCTCAGGACCCTTCTGTCCCCACTGTTCACTTGCTCCTGCCAGCACCATTCAATGGCCACAGGACACAAGACCGTATGGCCCAGAATACTGGCCTCTCCCGTCCTCCCGCTTACTCTCCCAAAACAAAAAGTCAGATTTTAGGTTGCCATTTATATGAAATTCTATGAGTCAATAATCCATAAAGACAAAATGAAGATTAGTAGTTTCCAGGGAGCTGGGCAAATGGCAATGTTTTGGAACTAGATACAAGTTGTAGTCACAAATGACAAATCTACTAAATGCCACAAACTGCACTTTAAAATGGTTTATGTTCTGTATTTCACTGAAGTCATGTGTCATTTATAGATTGATTTAAGAGAAGTTTAAAATGTACATAGTAAACTACAGGGCACAAATGAAAACATTTTAGAAGAAGCATTTTGACTATACTATGAGAAGAGATAAAGAGAATCATATAAATTAAAAGCTCAGTCAATACCATAGAGAGCTGAAAGAAAAGTTTTTGACAGAAAGAGTCATAAATGAGTGATATTAATCCAAATATATCAATCACCATTTTCTTCTTTATTTTCAGTCCACGACTGGAACTCGAACTTAGTACCTGATGCTTTCACTCACTAGCTAGCACTCTATCTACCAACTGAGCCACACTTCCAATGCCTCAATCATCACTTTCAATGTGAGCAATCTATGTATAGACATTAAAGGACAGAGGTTACTAGTTAGGTAACAATACCTAATTTATATTGCCTAGAGGAAGCCTATAGATAAAAAGACAGAAGATTAAAGGCACGAAGAAATATGAATCATGTAAACACCAATCAAAAGAAAGGTGAAAGATCAGGTTGAACTGGCTCATAATGCCTGTTAACCCAGCTACATAGGAGGCAGAGTGAGGAGGATAGCCAGGCAAAAGAGGTAGCTATACCGTAGCTCAAAGAACAAACTGGGTATGGGTTCAGAGAAAGAGAGATGTCTAATTTACACTAGACAAAACTACTGGCTGGGAATATGGCTTAGTGGCAGAGGGCTTGCCTAGCATGCATGAAGCCCTGGGTTCGATTCCTCAGTACCACATAAACAGAAAAGACCAGAAGTGGAGCTGTGGCTCAAGTGGTAGAGTGCTAGCCTTGAGCAAAAAGGAAGCCAGGGACAGTGCTCAGGCCCTGAGTTCAAGACCCAGGACTGGCAAAAAAAACAAAACAAAACAAAACAAAAAACTATTGCCAGATAGTTACTAGTAGTTAATATCTTTATGATGCATACTGTTGATGCCTGTGTAAGGATGTACATATGTGTATGCTTATATATAAGTGTATGCTTACAGATTTACATGCAAGGCCCTTCTCTGAAAGAATAAGCAACACAGTGATAGTGACCCCTTTGTGGGATAAAGGGAGACCCCTTTACCACTCTGTCGCATTTGCTGTGAATTTTTTTTTTTTTTTTTTTGCCAGTCCTGGGCCTTAAGACTCAGGGCCTGAGCACTGTCCCTGGCTTCTCTTTGCTCTGAGCCACAGCGCCACTTCTGGCCATTTTCTATATATGTGGTGCTGGGGAATCGAACCAAGGGCTACATGTATACGAGTCAAGCACTCTTACCACTAGGCTATATTCCCAGCCCATGCTGTGAAATTTTGTTACAGCATATATATACTACCCATTCCAGTCACACAAATAAGTATCAATTTCTCTGATTCTTGGGAGAGATCACTGGAATATTAAGAGAAAAGAAACATTATCAACTTGGGAGACATGGAAAGAGCATAGAACTTCGGAAACAAGCAATTCAAAGAAATTAGCCAATGACTCTTACTTCACTTTTATTTTATTTTATTTTTTTTTATTTATTTTTTTTTTTGGCCAGTCCTGGGCCTTGGACTCAGGGCCTGAGCACTGTCCCTGGCTTCTTCCCGCTCAAGGCTAGCACTCTGCCACTTGAGCCACAGCGCCGCTTCTGGCCGTTTTCTGTATATGTGGTGCTGGGGAATCGAACCTAGGGCCTCGTGTATCCGAGGCAGGCACTCTTGCCACTAGGCTATATCCCCAGCCCCTTACTTCACTTTTAAAACTTAAACTGAAATATCATCAGTTTAGTAGCACTTAGGGACATCTAATTTTATTTACAGGTCAAAATGGAAAGATGTTCAACTACATTTACTATACATAAAACCCATACCAAAAGGGTACCTTACCTTTCCTGAGTGTGAGAGCTTAATCCTAAGGACTTGATCTCTGAGAGCTCTGTTCAAGGGCCCTCTGCACTCCAACAGGACAGCAGTGCATGCCATGCATGGAACAGCCGCAGTGGGTGGATAAATACAGAGAAAGAGGAACCCTACTGCACTGCTGGTGGGAATGTAAACTAGTACAACCACTCTGGAAAGCAGTCTGGAGGTTCCTCAAAAAAACTCAACATAGACATCCCCCATGACCCAGCCATACCGCTCTAGGCATCTGCCCTGAGCAACAGGATCCAGGATAGGACAAGGACACCTGCACCTCCATGTTCACTGCTGCACCGTTCACAATAGCCAAGATAGGGAAACAACCCAGATGCCCCACTACAGATAAATGGATCCCAAAAATGTGGTACCTGTACACAATGGGATTCTACACAGCTATTAGAAATGATACAATAATGGCATCTGCAGGGAAATGGACAAGACTAGAACAAATCATGTTGAGTGAGACAAGCCAAGAACAGAGAGACAAACGATATGCGGGTGTTAGAATTAAATAACCAAGAGACACGACAAAGAAAACAGGACCCAAGATACCAACTGACAGTGAGACCAAAAAAGGTCAGTCTTGGGAAAAAGACACCAAAAAGTAAAACCCAAACACTACTTCATATGCACCTAAAATAATATCCAAACTGAAAAGCACTCCAAAGATAAGGACGCAAAGGACTTCTTCTTTATTTGTCTTCTAGTATTTAGAGGACCCTATATTCTTTTCCTCACATACGGTGTACACACGTGCACATCTGAGGAAGGCTGGGAGGAGGGCACAGAATGAGTGGAAAGAGATGAAACAAAAAACAGTAGAGAGGGGCTGGGGATATAGCCTAGTGGCAAGAGTGCCTGCCTCGGATACACGAGGCCCTAGGTTCGATTCCCCAGCACCACATATACAGAAAACGGCCAGAAGCGGCGCTGTGGCTCAAGAGGCAGAGTGCTAGCCTTGAGCGGGAAGAAGCCAGGGACAGTGCTCAGGCCCTGAGTCCAAGGCCCAGGACTGGCCAAAAAAAAAAAAAAACAGTAGAGAGGAGGCCCAACAGCTGCAATGGACATTGGTGAAAGTGAACCAAGCAACTCGAGGGCAGTGGTGAGGGGGAAGGGGGAAGAAGTAAGAGGAAAATGAAGGATCAGATTACACTAAGCAGGGCTGGGGATATGGCCTAGTGGCAAGAGTGCCTGCCTCATATACATGAGGCCCTGGGTTCGATTCCCCAGCACCACATATACAGAAAATGGCCAGAAGTGGCGCTGTGGCTCAAATGGCAGAGTGCTAGCCTTGAGCAAAAAGAAGCCAGGGACAGTGCTCAGGCCCTGAGTCCAAGCCCCAGGACTGGCCAAAAAAACAAACAAACAAACAGATTACACTAAGCAAAAGGAACGAAAAGTACATATTCCAACTTGGAAAGAATTGTTTTATGGTTAATGTTCATAGCATTCATAAGCATTGTAGACTAGAATGATGATGTCCATCATTGGGAAGGCTAAAAAAAAAATGATGAAAGCGAGGGGAGGGTGAGTTGGAGGGAGGGAAGGCAGGAGAAAAATGAGGAAGGGGGTAACAAGGATGACACAAGATGTATTCACTACCTTAAGTATGTAACTGTAACCCCTCTGTACAGCATCTTGACAATAAAATAAAATAAAATAAAATAAAATAAAATAAAACAAGATTGTACCAGAATTGATTCTAATAGGCACAGCTCCTTAGTGAAACCCTTAGACAGATTTGTTTTTTAACAGATGGAGGGAAAGCAGGGCTGAGGTGGCAGGTGGCCAGACCCAGCAAGACTGGCACAAGTACCTGAATGCGCTGAGGTGAGGCTACTGCAGAGTCGGTGGAGATTATCTGGATGCGTGGGGAGGGGCTGGTCATCCCTGGAGATTCCGGCCGAAGGGTCTGTGTATGTGGTACCTGTGGGTGAGATCAAAGGGGTCAGGAAGATGTTCAGTGGGGCGAGAATAGTCTCTTCTTGCTAACTTTGTGCAATTCTGAGGTATTAACCCAGCATGGCAAAGGATCAGTCAGAATATTACCATAAGGTGGCCCCAGAAAATAGCATCTTAAAATAGCTGTTTCTAATCTGGGAAATACAAGGAAAACCAAAGGAATTTTCATTCCTGTTCCACACAACTTAATTTTTAAAAAAATTACCAAAATAACATCTTTGAAAATTTTCACTACGGTCAAAGCCAGCTGTAAAATTCTTTTAGATGACTTTCCAGAGAAAGGCACTAGTAGCAATGCAGGAGTGACAAACAGAACCTGCAAGACACTGAAAACTATAGGGACCACAGCATTTAATGGCATTAGGAAGCCTCAGTCACAATGGGATGGAGCTGGGAAAAGCCCACCAGGAACATAAGGGTCTGGATTTAGTCAATACCTACCAAAGGCAAGGTTCAAAGTGCTGAGCTGTCACCTGCGTACCTGAAGTAAGAAGATATCAGTTTCCTTGATTAAAAGTATTATCATGAACTAAACTCTACATAGTTCCAAAAAACAGGACAGAACATTTCCTTATTCATTCTATGAGATCGATATTAGCCAACACCAAAACCAAAGGCGTATGTAAGAAAATGATAGATCAATATCTCTTATGAACATAATGTTAAAAATCCTCAACATGTAATCCCAGCTACTTGGGAGGTGGAGATCAGGAGGACTGTGCTTAGAGTTCGGGACAGGCAAAGAGTTATTTAGCAAAATCTGCTTCTCAATGAACAATCCAGGCATAGTTGTTCACATACTACATGAAAGATCAAGTCTGAGCTCACTTCCAGGCAAATGCAAGACCTTATCTGAAAAATAAAAGCAAATAGGCCTGGGATATGACACATGTGGCAGAGTACCTGCCTAGAAAATGTGAGGTACTGAGCTCAAACCCCAATACCACAACAAAACAAAACTTAACAAAAGAGAGCAAACCAAATCTAGGAGCACTTAAGTGGGGTTTATCTCAAGAATGCAAAGATGGCCTGGCACTAGTGGTTCTCACCTGTAATCCTAGCTCTCAGGAAACTGAGATGTGAGGATCATGGTTTGAAGCCAGCCAGGGCAGGAAAGTCTACGAGACACTTATCTCCAATAAAGTATTCATAAGAAGCCAGAAGTGGTGCTACGGCTCAAGTGGTAGAGTGCTAGCCTTGAGCAAAGGAGCACATAGACAGCACCAGGACCTGAGTTCAAGGCCCACAAATGACAAAAATAAATACATAAAAATGCAAGGATGGCTCAACATATGTAAATCAATATAGTACATCATATTAAAACAATAAAGGACAAAACCCACATGATCATCTCAATTGACAGAGAAAGCCTTTGAGAAAACCTAATAACCCTTTCATGATAAAAACACTCAACAACCTAGGAACAGAAGGGAAGTTTGCAACTTGGTAAAGAGCAGAAGATGAAAAGCATTCCCCTGAGACGAGAAGCAAGATGAGGATGCTCGCTTTCATCACTTGCACAAAACACTGAAGTGGAGTCCACGAGCAGGGCATAAAAGGAGAGAAAAGTAGGTTTGTATCCTCACTGGGAAGGAGGAAGTAAAACTATCTCTCTACCTGTAAATTAAATCTTACCTGCAAAAAAAAAAAAATCAGTCCACTCATCCCCCCACACACAAAAAAATCTACTAAGAGCTAATAAATAAATTCCAAGGTTACAAGATACAAGGATCAATGTAGAACCGTCAGCTGTAGTCATAAACATTAGCAATGAATGAGTCAAAAATAAAATTGAGGAAACAATCTCACTGACTATAACATCAACAAGAGCAAACTATTTAGGAACAAATTTAAGACAGTAAGTATGAGATCTGTAATGAAAACTATAAAAGAATGCTAGAAAAAAAGATTGCTAGAACTGTTTAACAGCTTAAATAAAAAAACATCTGGGTTGGGCTGGGCACTGAAGGCTCACACCCGCAATCCTGCAACTCAGGAGGTTGAGATCTGAGGATCACGGTTCAAAGCCACCCAGCAGTTCAAAGCAGGAAAATTGTTGAGATTCATCTCCAAATAACCACTAGAAAACCAGAAGTGACACTGTGGCGCAAAGTAGTAGAGTGCTAGCCTTGAGCAAAAAAGCTCAAGGATAGTGCCCAGGTACTGAGTTCAAGACCCATGCAGCAAAATAATAAATAAATCTGTGTGTATGAACCAGAAGATGGAATACTGGTAAGATGGCAATCCTCCGTAAACTGACTTACAGATTCACTATGATCCCTAGGAAATTCCAGATGCTTTTCTAGCATAAACTGACCAGCAGGTCCTAAAATTCATATGGAACTCACTACAAAGGACCCAAAGAGCCAGATCACCTTGAAAAGAAAAAGTTACCTCTTCATTTCAAATACTGAACTACAGTCATCAGCTGTAGGACCTAGCAATCTCACTTCTGACATCTGAAGAGATATTCAGTGTAGCATTTTTCAAGGTAGCCAAGTTACACAATCAACCTAAGTGTCCATCAACAATGGAGGAAATGCAGTACGGATATACAATGGAGTGTACCACTAACAAAGGTCTGCCATTTATGAGAACATGGATGGAATTGGAGAACATTATGCTAAGAGAACATATGCCAAGCACAGAACTGCATGTCCTCATTCACATGCGGAATCTAAAACAGTCAAACTTACAGTAAGAACCAGAGAACGGTGGCTATGTCTTTTTTTCCCTCTCTTTACTATTACGGTAAGAACTCAGGGCCTCAGGCTCACTAGGCAAGCACTAGCTATACCATATTCCTTCTTGTTCTTTTCTTTCCTTTCCTTTTCCTTCTTCCTTTCCTTTATTTTTCATCTCTTCCTTTTCCCTTTCCTCCTCTTCCTTTTTTCTTCTTTAGGGTACTGCTTTTGCTTGGAGCCAGACTCGGCTCCAATTTTCCCAATTCCCACGTGGTAGAAATTACATGTATGAACTACCATGCACATTTTTCATTTTTGAGATTACATAGTATGGTGAGTATGGTTAATAACTACATATTGTACATTTTCAAAATCACCAAGAAAGTAAGTTTCAAATTTTATCACAAAAATGACATTTGAAATGATGGATATGCTAAGTAACTTGACATGTTTATTCCATTTTTGTATTCATAAGCCCTACTATCACCTTGTACTTCATAAATGCAAAATATTATAAACTGTCAGCCAGGTGCCCATGGCTTATACATATAATCTTAGCTACTCAGGAGGCTGAGATCTGAGGATCACAGTTCAAAGCCAGCTTGGGCAAGAAAGTTCATGAGACTCTTATCTCCAATTAGCTACCAAAAAAGCTGGAAGTGGAGCTCTGATTCAAGTGACAGAATATTAGCTTTGAGCAAAAAAACTCAGGGACAGCACCAAGCCCTGAGTTCAAGCCCTAGGACTGGCACACACACACAAAAAAATTAAAAACTAAACTTTCAATTTACTAAGAAGTCTTTTATTTATTTATTTATTTTGCCAGACCTGGGCCTTGGACTCAGGGCCTGAGCACTGTCCCTGGCTTCTTTTTGCTCAAGGCTAGCACTCTGCCACTTGAGCCACAGCGCCACTTCTGGTCATTTTCTGTAAACGTGGTGCTGGGGAATCGAACCCAGGGCTTCATGTATATGAGGCAAGCACTCTTGCCACTAGGCCATATTCCCAGCCCTAAACTTTCAATTTACAACAACAAAAACAGCATGGTATTGGTATAAAGACAGACAAACAGACCAATAGAACAGGGAGCCCAGAAATCTCTCTCACATATATGTTCAAATGATTTTGCCAAGACAATATGGTTTGCTAGTCACTAAGACAATGCCTATGCTTGCACTGTCAGTGAAGGAAGCACAGGAGAGGGGCCAGCCCTTTAGATGACTGTTAAGTGCCTCCAGAATTGTCTAGTTTCCAAAAAAAACAAAAAAACAAAAAATAAGTCGTCAAAGAAAGAAGTAGTCTATCTAAGTAGAAGAAACCAGCCAAATCTTGAAGGCATGTTGACTTGCCTTTTTCAGGTGACCTAGAGTAAACGTTGTCCATTATAATACTAACTCTACACTGAGGATGCGTTCCTATCTACCATTGTTTTAAACACACAATGTATGAAGAAACATGGTGGCATGGACTTGAAATCCCAGCTGAGCAGGAGGTATAAAATAGGAAGATTTAGGCAAAAATCTGAGACCCTATTGGAAAAGTAAAGCAAAAATGGCTGAGGGCATGGCTTGAGCAGTAGCATGACCTGCCTTTCGAGTACAAGGCCTGAGTTCCAATGCTAGTATTGCAAAACAACAACAAAGGCAATAACATAAAATCCAAATGACTCCATGAAAACCACAAAGAAGCTAGATGAGGTGCAGATGTTAGAAAATAGGCCTTCCCAGTCTGAAATGATAGAACCAGCTGTTGAAGCTCCCTTCCTTTCTAAAGTCACCATGCCTGTCTTCCCCACAAAGGCTTTCTGTTCCCACATTCTAACACAAAGCTATGCTCCACTGGCCAGTCTTTCCCCACCCCCAGGGGGCTCCTCCAAAGAGCACTCACTTACTCTTACTCTGTTCTTGGGGACCTCAGAGGTGGGGGGGGGGGCATTCCTTTTCTCCTTTTCCTCCCACGCCCAGACCTACAATGGCTGCCCAGTGAATACATTACCTTAGGGAAGGCATAAGGTCTGCATTATATGCAAGCTTTGATACTTGTACTTTGCAGAGATCTTTACTCTCATCTGTCTGCTAATTAGCCATTCTCCAGGTACAGGTTAGCACTTCTTATGTTAGTCAAGGAGCACTAACTAGCTCCCTCTGACTCTACTATGTTCCCAGCAATGAGGGGTGGAGACATCCTCACACTGGAACAGGAACACAGTAGCCTTGTCCATCCCATCAGAGCACGCCACTGCTTACACAAAGGCATTTGCTAAAAGATGCGCATCTGGGTGAAGATGATGCTCATGTTAACAGTTTATGTGCAAATTCTACAATTTATTCTACTATTTATTCTTAGCTTGGATTGTAACATTCTCATAGGTTATTAGTTGAGCAACAAAGTTTAGTGTTTAGAAAACAGCATGCAGACCTAGTATGTTACAAATCTCAGCCAGGAACTTCCGATTTCTCCCCTAACACTCCCAAGGGAAATAATGAACAATGTAAATGTCTAAGTGGGATAAGGGTTTCTGTCAGGGGATGCCTCCAGCCTGCACTAAAATGTATCACATCCTTCTTTTAAATCTATTTCAAAGAATCATTAAACCATAAGTTTGGGGAAGGGTCACTGGGCTAAGTGTTACAAGCCCTTTCCACGCTGATCTTTCATCAAAGGGAAGAATCTGTAGGAGGCTGCTGGTCTTTAGGGAGCCTTTTCTTCACATAAAC
The DNA here is from genome assembly GCF_023159225.1 of Perognathus longimembris pacificus. Lineage (NCBI taxonomy): Eukaryota > Metazoa > Chordata > Mammalia > Rodentia > Heteromyidae > Perognathus > Perognathus longimembris. The sequence goes on from NC_063170.1 coordinate 69,938,139, forward strand.
CACTGAACCTTCCTAACTGGCCCACTGGCTTTAAGTTCAGCACTTTTTCCACAGTGAAGTCAATGAAGGATGAAACCTGAACAATATAAATGTGTCATTTATATAAAAATGGATCAGCCCATCTTTATAATTTTCTAGCACTGGCTAATGGTAGCCCAACATCATCTACTCAGGAGGCTGAGACCTGGAGAACCAGGAATCAAAGCCAGCCCCAGTAGTAAAGTCTGTGATACTCCATTTCCATTTAACCAGCAAAAAAAAGCTAGACTAGAGGCATGGCTCAAATGGTAAAGCATCAGTGGAGCAAATGCGAGGGTCCCAGTACTTCCAAAAACATTAATATTAATAATAATGTAATAAACTAAACCCCTGAGAATGATAAACACCTCCCCCCTCCAGGTGTGCTGGGTATGGTGGTACCTAAGACTGTAAGCCCTACCTCAGGAGGCTGAAGGAAGAGGATCATGAGTTTAAGGCCAGGCAGGGTTACACAGTGAGACCTGTCTCAAAACAAAAATGAAAATGAACAACTCTTCTAATGTACCCCTAAATTTCTTGGCACAAAAACAAAGATCCACAATTAGTAGCATTCAGAAGGCTAAAGCAAGAGGAATGTTAGTTCCAAGCCAGCCTGGGCTAATAATGAGACCTTAGAATAAACTCACTCACATTCAAAACTCAAAGTCAACAACTACTTCCCACTATTATGTAAAACAATGAGAGCAATACGGTTCAAAAATTGTGTTTGAATCCACATTAAGCTGCCAAGAAAAGAACAAGCAAGCAAGTAATCAGCGTTTGCCACATCTGAATTTATTCAGTATGCACCTTACTTCAAGGTCTTTTGAAGAAACAATTTGCTAGGAGTTTAGCCCAGCAATAGACACCAAGTTGAATTCCTTCAAATACACATTAGGATGCCTAAATCCTGTGTCGCCTTGTCAACTGCTTCAAACAAGTGCCTATTGAAACACAAGGATATTGAAACACTGCAAGGGTTCCCCAGAAACAGAGAAGAGCCTCTGGACACTCACTCACCATGCCAACAGCTCCCTGAGGCTTCATCTACCTTTTTTCCTCAGCAACCTCCAGACCACACAGAGACCAACCAAACTGGCCAGGATGGTGAAAATCTACAGGGCTGTGCTTTCAAGCCCTGCCAGCCAGTGCAGATTCCATTCATCACACAAGACAGGGCTGTTTAAAGATGCCCTCTCCGTGACCCTGCTCTGCCGAAGGTCAAGTACACTATCACTCCCTGTAACCAAGGAAGCAAAATCGACATGCTCCTGCTGGTTTGCCAGCTGCTGAAGCAGTTAGTCTTGAAACACAATGAAGTACTTCTAGGAAGATGTGCATTGCTTTAGGAAGTTCTCCTTTCACCTAGATTGTTGCCTTTGTTAAATCTTCTTCCCCACCACCCTTTCCCTTAAAAATTACCTTGCCTTTCCCACAGCTCACCAGCATGTTACCATGGAAGCCAACCAACTCCAAACAGTTCTGAGGTTTGCATTCCCCAGCATGGGGGGGGGGTGTTTGAACTCAGGGTCTTACCCATGCTAGTCAGAAGCTTCACTGGAGAGCCACACGTCTGGCCCCTCCAAACAGTTTTAAGCCTATAAGGAATGGAGGGAAGAATCAGATAACAGCTTCCTCCTTTTCTCCCCTAGGACAATTCCTCTAGGCAATTATTTGTCTTTTCTCACATTATAAGTCTAGTCTAGTTAACACTAATTTTCCAGATCCACTTATACATTTCTTATCCAACTTGTTACCTCCTCCCTCATTTTTCCCCTTCCTCCCTTTATTCTACCCTTATATTACAGCTTATTAAAATATTAAACATTACTTCTGTATACATCATTATATTTTCTAGGAATATCAACCTGTTATAGCCTGACACAAGGAAATGAAAACTCCTCAAAGGAAGGAACAAATAGTTAAATATAATACTACTCAACAAAATTACTGAATAGTATTATCAGAGTAACATTGTATCACTCAACCAATTGATTAACATTTGAGCTAACTTACGGCTCAACTACTTCTTTCATGTGAGGGTATGTCACTCTCAAAAACTTTTGTCAAGCTGGGGGCCTGTAGCTCACACCCAAAATACTAGCTATTCAAGAGGCTAAGATTGGAGAATTGTGACTCAAAGCCAGTCCGGGCAGGAAAGTCTGTGAGACCCTTATCTCCAAGGGACGTCATTACAGTATAGGAGGACTTTACAGAAAGAAAATTAGAAAAGATAACTTCCTAGAAAAACACAATCTACCAAGACTGAACCTTGAAGAAATAGAAAATCTGTATGTGCCTACAGCTAGTAGAGAGATTTAATAAGGAACTAGAACCTTCCAAAAGAGTAAAGTACTAGACAAAATAGTTTTGCTTTGAGAGAAAGAACTGAGAGGGAAAAGTAAACATTTAAAGAACAGTTATCATCAATCTCTACTATAACTCATCCAAAACACTGGAGAGAATACTCCTAATCTCATTTTGAGGCCAGCAAGATAGCCAAAGACATCAAAGACTACAGGCTAGTGCCACTTATGAGCACAAATACAAATATCCTCAATACTGGCAAACTGAATTCAGCAATATATCAAACGGAATATATGCCATGATCAACAGAGCACACATGTGTTCAAGGAATTCTATCTAGACGGGTTAACATATGAAACTTGATCAAGGTGACACAATGAAAAAGGAAACCCACATTATCTTTTCAATTGGTGGAGAAAAGAGATATGACAAAACTCACTGTCCCATCAGTGTCCTGTTTCTACACACACCCACTCCAAACAAAGCAGAGATAGAAGGAAACTACCTCAATATAATAGAGGCCATATATGAAAAATAACAGCTAATAGCACCAAACCCGTGATGGGACTGAAAATTTTTACTCTAAGATCAAGACCAAGGCAAGTGTGTGGTTCAATGGTAAAATCTGTGTAGCATGCTTTTAGGCCCTGGGTTCTATCTCCCAGTATGTGATAAAGCAAAAAAGATTCTTGCTGGGCACAGGTGGCTCATGCCTGTAATCCTACTCAGGAGGCTGACATCTGATTATCACAGTTTGAAGTCAAACTGGGCAGGAAAGTCCCTGAGGCTCTTATTTCCTATTAACCACAAGAAAACTGGAAGTAGTGCTGTAGCTCAAGTGGTAGAGTGGTAGCCTTGAGCAAAAGAGCTCAGGGACAGCAACAAGGCCCAGTGTTCAAGTCCCACACCAACAGAAAAGGTGAAGCTTCAGTGTAACAGTGAGACGAGCCTGTTGTAGTGTTAAATGCCTATAATCCCAGAACTTGGAAGGCTTTGGGAGAAAGACTGCAAATTCAAAGACAGTCTGGGCTACATAGTGAGGTCATCTAAAAAATTCATGAAATACAAACAAACAAAAAGAAGAAAACAACAGTGTAGTACTATGTCATAAGAATAGACACACATGGATGTGAGGGCGACCTGGCTGCGACACCTGTCTCCCCACTGATTGCCAGGGTTGGTTTGGCTGATCTGGCTGGCTAGGTGGGTGTCCCCTTCCTCCCTCACCACTCCATGTGCGTCCCTCCCGAAGCTACGCGCTGGATCAAAGAGGATGACCATCCCGATAGAGGAGGCCCGGTCTTCGGTCAAGGGGATACGAGTAGCTGCGCTCCCCTGCCAGAACCTCCAAACAGGCTCTCAAGAGTAGACACATATTTAAACTGGTAAAACAGAACACAGCCTGAACCTGGACAATATGTTAAAAATAAACCAGTCACAAAATGACAAGTTTTATATGACTCTACACATAAGATGCATCCAAAGTAGTCAAGTTCATAGAAACTGGAATGGTGGTTGTCAGGGGCTAGAGCAGATGAGGGTACTACACCAGTTAATGAATAGTATTTCACATTTACAAGATAAAATGGTGAAGATCTGCTCATTGTACAAAAATATAAAGGTATTTATTGCTACTGAACTGCAAACTTACAAATGGTTAAAAGTTTCATGTTATGTCATTTTTACCAACAAAGAGAAAAACCTAGGACAGACATAGAAATAAATTCTTTCAGTTATGTCAATTCCAGAATGCCAAGCAATTCAAATGGGGGTGGGGAGGATATGGACAAATGGGGCTGGAAAAGCTCGAAGCAAAAGTAATGGAGTTGGTCCATACCATCCACCAGAAGAGGGAAAAATTAATCAAACTTAAATCCAGACATGGAAACTTGACACCTGAGCAACTGTATTCTCTCCTTTGACGATGAGACCTTGCCAGTACTAAGGTTTACTTTGGAACTAGAAGATCTGTTTTTAAACATTCCCTTACATGGAAGCACGTGAATGTTCTGCCATGAAGGCACAAGCCCTGGTGATGAGTAATGAGGTCCTAAGATTTTACCTTTCCCCACTATGTAGGACCTTCCTATTCAGAGAATCCCATGGTGACAGCATTAGATTACAAGTTAACTCTACAAACTGTCCTCACTCAAAACATCCTACACTCTTGACAAACCGTCTTTATTTAGGCAACAATAAAGAAACACAATGTTTATTTGTGTTGTGTCTGCTTTAAATTTCCAGCTACAAATTAAATCTTCAACACTTAAGAAATACTAAGCCCCATTAGAAAAATAAAATTAATGCACTATTAGATATCTCACTGCCTCACAGGTACTTACTTGTCAATCATTTCTTTTTTTTAAAAAACTAACCAACTGGTACATCAGTGGTTCTGTGGCAGAATCTTAACCTGCTGTGCAGGATACTTGCTTCTGATTCCCAGACTGTACAGTGCCTGGGCCCCTTTGAGAAGGGCTAAGTCTGATCAAGATGTTCTGTACACATAAGTGAACAGGTTAAACAGAAAAACATAATTAAAAAGTAATTAAAAAAAAAAAAGCTGCTTCTTCTCGGGAAAACACCAAATGGCGGATGACGCCGGTGCAGCGGGAGGGCCCGGAGGCCCTGGGGGCTTCCAAGGAGGCTTCGGTAGCGGCCTTCGGGGTCGAGGCCGTGGCCGTGGTAGAGGCTGGGGTCCTGGCCACGGGGCTCGTGGAGGCAAGGCCGAAGACAAGGAATGGATCCCCATCACCAAACTAGGCCACCTGGTTAAGGACATGAAGATCAAGTCTTTGGAGGAAATCTATCTTTTCTCCCTGCCCATCAAGGAGTCTGAGATGATTGACTTTTTCCTGGGGGCGTCCCTCAAGGATGAGGTGTTGAAGGTCATGCCCGTGCAGAAGCAGACCCGAGCTGGCCAACGCACCAGGTTCAAGGCATTTGTAGCCATTGGTGACTACAATGGCCATGTGGGTTTGGGTGTTAAGTGCTCCAAGGAGGTTGCCACTGCCATCCGAGGAGCCATCATCCTGGCAAAGCTCTCCAGTGTCCCTGTGCGGAGAGGCTACTGGGGGAACAAGACTGGCAAGCCCCACACCGTCCGTGCCCCACACCGTCCCGTGCAAGGTGACAGGCCGCTGGGGATCTGTGCTGCTGCGCCTCATCCCGCCCCCAGACGCACTGGGATTGTTTCAGCTCCTGTCCCCAAGAAGCTGTTGATGATGGCTAGTATTGATAACTGCTACACCTCAGCCAGGGGCTGTACTGCTACTCTGGGCAACTTTGCCAAGGCCACTTTTGATGCCATCTCCAAGACCTACAGTTACCTGACCCCTGATCTCTGGAAAGAGACCGTGTTCACCAAATCTCCTTATCAGGAATTCACTGACCATCTTGTGAAAACCCACACCTGAGTCTCCATGCAGAGGACCCAGGCTCCAGCTGTGGCTATAACATAGGATTTTTATACAAGAACAATGAAGTGAATCAAGCCTGAAAAAAAAAAACACAAAACCAACATTTGTGCCAGTTACCAGCGGATCTTGCCAGTAATCCTAATTACTCAAAAAGCTGAAATCTGGAAGATCCAGGTCCAAAGTCAGATAATTCCTTAAGATTTGATCTCCAAACTAACCAGCAGCAAGTAAACAGATTGGAGACATGGCTCAAGCAGTAAAGTGTCAGCTATGAACAAGCAAGCCTAGCAAGTGTGGGGCTCTGAATTTACACCCTGGTATCAGCAAAAATAAAAAATAAACAAAATTAAATTAATCAGTTTTCACAGTCATTTCATAGTTGACAGACATTTGGATTACATTCCTATCAGCAAACTAGTAATATCCAAATCCTTGCTAAGCACTTTTGTCTGACTTTAATGCTAACCAATCTATAAATATGAAACGGTAATGTGCCATACTGAAGTTTTGAGCAAAAATAAAAGAGAGGAAAAAAAAAATCAAGGGGCACCAGTGGCTCAAGCCTGTAATCCTAGCTACGTAGGAGGCTAAGATCTGAGAACCACAGTTTGAAGCAGCAAGTCTGTCAGACCCTTATTCACACTAAAACTATTAAAAAAAACAACAAAGGCCAAAGTAGAGCTGTGGGCTCACATGCTAGAAACAAAACAAAAACAATGAAAATAAAAGCTGGTTCTTTGCAAAGCTGTCAACCCTTTAGCTAGGTTGACTGTGATGGCTAGTTTGACTGGATGGATGGAGAAATATCCAGGGTTTATCTGAAAGTTTTTTCCAGAGAAGATTAAGACCTTCCCTGAATGTTGGCACCACTACCTACCATCCCAGATGGACCCCAGATGGAATAAATAGGAAAAAGGATAAACAAAGGCAACAAGCTAGGCAGCATCCTAAAGTCAGTAGTTCCCCTTCTCTCTCCCACTCTTCTCTCTCCTCTTTTTCCCCCTTTCCCCCTTCTCCTTCCCGATTGCTGCTTTGCCAGCTGTTCTGCTTTCCATATGCTTTTCACCATGAAGCTGCAAAGTAAATCCTTTCTCAAGCTATTTCTGCTAGATATTATGTCACAGCAATGAGACGTCTAGCACAATGATTCAAATGATTAATACTGCAAATCAAATAGGGGAAATTATACTGACCTTACTGAAGTAAAAAAGTATTAAAACCAACAAACAATCTGGCTCAATCTGTCTATAGCCTCCCCTTGGCCAGTTTTATAGCAGAGAGCCACCTGGAGTTTTACGACAAGGGCTACCAGGAGTTCAGGAAGAGAGATATAACCCCCAGCAAATTGTTAAACTGCTTTACAACCTACCTAGGTCATGAACCCCCACCTACCCAGTCACTTTTGTTTAAATTAAGAAATGTGTACTGCCATCTCCACATAGTCCAGAGTTGTCTAGTACCTAACCTCCTCGTACTAACCAAACATATGTAAAAATTTCAGTTTCTGCCTTTAAATCCTCCCCTTAACTTTCCCTCAGGGTTCCTTTGCAGGTGGTGATAGCTCTCCTACAGCTGGCTTCAATGAAGAACCTCCCATCTCCCGGTGCCTGGTAGTGCTCCTCTATTTCTACTGTGGGTCCAACAGCCTATACACTATATTAAGTGGCCTCTCTGAATAACTAAATCTGAGTAGTGATAGGACAAATTATTCTGAACCATTCAGCTTCCATGTCTTACGTTGGTCCTTGTGATTCTGCTGATCCAGTCAGAAAAGGATTGACATTGGGGTCTGAGAAAATCATTTACAGACTGGACAATGTTGTTTTTTTCACTCATGGGGCAAAGGCATAGTGGCCCTGAGCATGGTGACACACCTGGAGTCTCTGCTACTAGGAAGACCAAGGCAGAAAGACTGCTGAGCCCAGGAGTTCAACTCTGGCTCAGCAACTCAGCCTGAGATGAGAGACTCCATGTCAAACCACAACAGAAGTACATAATTTACAACAAATACAAACCCAGAAAAAAATGAAGTGCTCAACTAAAAAAGCATGACACCTACTAAAGCTCTTTAATGTATTTCTCTGAAGTCTCATGCCAATACTATAAGATATACAGGGAGCACTGAGGACATCTGTATTCTGCAAAAGGAAGGGACAAGATCACTCACACAGCAAAGTACAGAGTGCTGACTGAACCCAAGGCTATCTGATCCAGTCCTTTAGTGTGGTCCAGTTCGTGCTTAATCTCTTTGACAGAGAACTCTTACAGGGAACAAGCCCTTTCCTATTGCCCATCAGGAAGCCATCTGTGTACTATCGAAGATAGAGGCATAAGTTCCTTCATGGTTTGCTAACTAAATAAACCACTATTCAAAACTGATAGTTAATGAGGGCTCCGTTTGTGTACTAATAATTCCCCTTCCTTTACTGCCTAGCATTGAAATAATCTATAAACTCTCTTAACTTTCTTTGCTAATCTAGTAGTATGTAGTTATTAGATGTAGTTTAAAATTAATGACCGCCAAATTTCAAGTAATAAACATACATATTCCTTAAAATAATAACAAGGAGCTGGGTGCTGGTAGTTCATGCCTATACTCTTAACTACACGAGACACTGAGATGTGAGGTTTGAAGGTGTATTATGGGCAGACAAATCTATGAGCTTCTTATCTCCAAGTAACCAGTAAAAAAGCCAGAACTCAAGTGAAAGTCAAGTGCGAGTGCAAGACTCTTGAGTACAAGTACGCGTATACACACACACAAACACACACAGAGAACAGCAAGAAGAGCTAAGTGAACATATATATATATATATTTGAGCCGTGGGGCTTGAACTCAGGGCCTAGGTACTGTCCCTGAGCTCTTTTTGCTCAAGGCTAGTATTCTACCACTTTCAGCCACAGTGTCACTTCCAGTTTTCTGGTGGCTCACTGAAGATATGAGTCTCACAGACTTTGTCCAGGTTGGCTTTGAACTATGATCCTCAAATCTCAGCCTGACTAGGTTAAATTATAGGTGTGAGCCACTGGCTTTAAAGGAGTACTTTAAATAGGACCATTGCTAAAGGAAATAAGGTATTTGATTAAAAAGGCTGGCTAGCCAATTTTGGGAGATGCATGCATGGAGCTTATATTACTTCTCCCCCTAAACAATGATGTTTTTTCAAGGCAGTGATCCATACGCTATTCTCTAAACTAGTCTCAACAGACGGCCCTCATATTAAACAATCCATAATACTTGAAAAACTGACCATTTTCAAAGTAATTATCCCTATCACAAACAAAAACAACAAATATAAGCATTTTAACTTCAATACTTCATAGTTCCAAGAAACACAAGTATCAAAACTTGGTGAAACCTGGGGTTGGGAACAGAGCTCCTCAGTATTTGCTCTGCGTTCCATCCCTAGCACTATCCTACCAAATGGATTTTCTCTCATCTTCAGTTAATATTAATCATTCACTGGCGTGTGCTTGGGGGAAGATTAACTACATACATGATTGCGTCAAAGTTAACGGTGGATAGAGAACATGAAAAATATGCTCACCATCTTGTTGCTTTAAACGGGCATGTGTATTGTATACTTATGTACTCTACCACGTGAAACCATACTTTGGCCCTTTTCTGCTTTATTTTTCAGACAAAGTCCTATGTTTTTGCTCAGGGGTGTCATTAAAGTTTGATTCTTTTTTTTTTTTTTTTTTTTTTTTTTTTGCCAGTCCTGGGCCTTAAACTCAGGGCCTGAGCACTGTCCCTGGCTTACTTTTTTTGCTCAAGGCTAGCACTCTACCACTTGAGCCACAGCACCCCTTCTGGCCGTTTTCTATATATGTGGTGCTGGGGAATCGAACCTAAGGGTTCATGTATACAAGGCAAGCTCTCTTGCCACTAGGCCATATTCCCAGCCCCTGGAGTTTGATTCTTATACGTCCTACCCATGCCACTCATCTACTTGGTACTATAGGCACACATCATCATGCTCAGTCCTTACTCTTAGAATTTTTTCTTAAAAGTCCTTTCTTTGAGCTGGGCCACTGGTGGCTTACATCTGTAATCCTAGCTACTCAGAAGGCTGAAATCTGAGGATTGTTGTTAGAAGCTAGCCCCAGCAGGAAAGTCATGAGACTTATCTCCAATTAACAACCAGAAAACTCGAAGTGGAGCTATGGCCCAAAGTTGTAGAGCACTAGCCTTTGGCAGAAAAGCTCAGGGACAGCACCCAGGCCTTCAGTTCAAACCCCATAACAGGCCAAAAAAAAAAAAAAAAGGCAGTAGTACTCAGTAGGCACTCTGTTGAAAATGAATGATACAACTTGTGGGTAGGGATGAGAGGGAAAAGAACTTTTGGACATTGTCCAAAAGAAATGTACTCATCACCTGACTTATGAAGTGGTGACCCCTCTGTATATAATCTTTATAATAACAATTTAAAATGTTTTTAAAGTCCTTTTCTCATTTCTTGGTAAATTATTCTCTGCTCTAGAAATATGATTCAAAAATGCAAATCTGATCTCTTTAATGGCACTTAATTTCAGTATATGAACCATGGTTAGCTGAAGATGCTCTGGATAATAAAAAGACCTGGGTCAGAATCTCAGATATGTCTTTTGAGTACTGGTTTCAACATCTCTAAAATGAAAACACCAGCATTCACCTCAAAAGTTTATCGTGAGGATGAAGGCCCTTGCGTAGGCAGAGTCTGGTACAGAGGGACTATTCAAAGTTTTTCATTAGTGGTGATAGATAATGCTTTTTCAGACCTGACTGCTTCTTTATACTTCAAGCTGCCTGTACATACCAGTCCATGCAATGCTTTGGCCCACAACAGAGTTTCTGATGACTTAAATGGCTCCCTCTATCCTCTAGAATGGAATAGAAAATTTTCCACCCTACTTATCTGGGTCTGTGACAAATGCTTGCTTTTCATTCAAGACTCACCTTCAGGATCACCAATCTCACACATAGTTGTAATTCCTAACTTGGTTATAATTATTCTTTAGGTCTTGTGGCCACTGACATACCCATCTTCATATTTCTCATGATGATAATGGTAAGTGTACTGACCATACACAATAAGTGGGCCTTCTATGATTCCACAGTATGAGTAAAATATCAAGTGTATGAGAAACTATAACAAGAGGGTTAGAATTCAAAGTAATTCCCACAACAAGAATCAGATTCTGGGTTGGGAAGGTGGCTTTTGTGGTAGAGTGCTTGCCTAGTATGCACGAAGCTCTGGGTTCGATTCCTCAATACCACATAAACAGAAAAAGCCCAAAGTGTTGTGGTGGCTCAAGTGATAGAGTGCTAGCCTTGAGCAAAAGCAGCTCAGGGACAGTACCTGGGCCCTGAGTTCAAGCCCCAGAATCGTCACAAAAAAAAAAATCAGATTTTATCAGTTTGGCTCAAGTCATCTATGCAGCCACCTGCTCATGCAAAGAAATGCTATGAACAAAGGTTCTTGTCCTTTTTCCTTTTTCCTCTATGTAGGCAACCCTTTTGGATTTGGAGCATGTGCTAACTCCCTTGAGACTATTCTGAAACAACAGAGCCCACTGGTTTTTCTTTCCTTTCAAAAGCAAGGGTGCCAGCTACCATACCCGCCCCTGTGACTCACCTCAGCCACCTGCCGGGTCCCCACTCTGTGCTGAACCAGCCCCGCCATATTTGTAGCCATGGTGAAGCAAGATCATTAGAGAACCTGTTTGGAAAAGATGCAGCAACTTCTATCAGGTGGGAAAAAAACAGACTTGAAAACTATTACTAACCAAAATTTATGTTTGGTATTGTCTTACATGGACTGTGCCTTCTACAGAAGACAAAGCCACAAGCCCAGCACGTCAGAACGTGCTGCAGACCAGTGCCTTCAATCACAAGTACCGAAAGTAATTGTGGAAACACCTTAATTTGGGAACAAAACTTCTCTTGGAAAATATAAATGAAGATGAAGTTGAAAGTTTAATGATTAGGTTGTCTGGGTTGTAACAACTTGGTTCACTGGTCTGGGAGGTGGAAACTCCCAGTCACAGTACACTGAGTAAGAAAGTAGCTAGCTATCTGAGAATGGTATGAGATCAACTTTGGATAGAGCACAAGATTGCTATCAGAAACTCTACTAACGGTGATATGAGGAGCTAACCCCTACCCAAGTGCTAAGGGCCTCAGTCATGGGTTGAAAAACAAACATCACCAAGAAAGAAAGAAAGACAAAAGACAGTGTGTTTATAAGGATATGGTACTCAGACATTTACTAAGTCCTTTCAAGGTTTGAGCTGAAGTGAATTTTATAGATGACCGAGTTTGAGGCTCAGTAACCCAGAAAGGTTGCTGTAATCATTTACTTTATGGTTTTGTTCATTTTGGGGTGTGTGGTACTTAGAATTAAACCCAGAGTCTTGTACATGCTAATAAGCAAGTGCTTGTCCCCTAGTCAGATTCACTTCAAATTTGCAGGACTAATCAAGCCTTACAGATAAGGTTTGGAGTCCCAAAATAATTCTAATAGCCAGTAACTACAGATATTAAGTTAAAGATAAGTGGTAAACCCAGCTATCTTAAAAAAAAAAAAAAAGTAAGCTATCTGGGTACTAATTGTACGTTGCTTATGTAGGTTATCATCTCATTGTATGGCTCATGTTTAGGATAATTTTTGATGAACAGCAAGATTATAATAATGGTAGCTTTATCACTATTTTCTTTCACATCTTGCACTTTTCCCTCCTCACTGATCTGCAATGTCGCATCTGTCACAAATCCAAGTTTCTCTATAGTGTGAATATAATTTTAGGGTATCTATTGTATTCCACTACTGGCCTATCTTTTTTTTTTTTGCCACTGTCATTCTCTTATTATAGCAGCATTATAATAAATCTTGTCTCTGGTAGGATAAACACCCCTACCAATTTCATGAATTATCTCAAATGACTTTTTGTTTTGGCAGTACTAGGGGTTGAATTTAGGCCTTGGGCTTGCTAGGCAGATGCCTTACCACCTGAGCCATGCCTGATAACATTCTTTGCTCTCACTCATTTTTGGACAGTCTTGCTACGCTGCCTATGCTGGTCTAGACTGCAATCCTCCTTATGTATGTATTCCAGTAGTAAGTATGACAAACGTGCACCATCATGCCTAGCTTTTTATTGGTTGAATGGGGTCTCTCAAACTCGTTTGCCCAGGCTGACCTCATATCACAATCCTTTGGTCCTCCCAAGTAGCTAGGATTATAGGTGTGAGCCACCACACTATTGCTTTCGAATGCCTTTTTCACTTGAAGTGATAACCTTTCTTTATACACTTGAATTCTTAAAATTCTAGGTCTCAGTGTTGACTTTTTGCCTCCTCCAGGCATCACAACAGCTGCTTAAAAATGAACCAGGAGGAATGTGCACTTTCTAGAAAAACAAGCTTAAGGACACAATAAAAGTGAAAAGGAGAGAAACTGACTTAAAAAACACTATAAAACAAATGCTTTCAATATCAACATTTAAATTAAGTCAGAACAGAAAAATGAGAGGTAGTTTCAAAAGTATTCTCCAGGGCTGAGAATGTGGTTTAGTGGTAGAGTGCTTGCCTACCATGCATCCATGAAGCCCTGGGTTTGATTCCTCAGCACCACATACACAGAAAAAGCCAGAAGTGGGCGCTGTGGTTCAAGTGGCAGAGTCCTAGCCTTGAGTAAAAAAGAAGCCAGGGACAGTGTTCGGCCCACGCCCAAGCCCTAGGACTGACCAAAAACACAAAACAAAAGTATTCTCCATTTCATCACTTTGGAAAATAAGTTGTCATAAACCATACTCTATTCTTAGATACATATATAATAGATAAAAGTTTCTTCTAGGGCTGGGGATATAGCCTAGTGGCAAGAGTGCCTGCCTCGGATACATGAAGCCCTAGGTTCGATTCCCCAGCACCACATATACAGAAAACGGCCAGAAGCGGCGCTGTGGCTCAAGTGGCAGAGTGCTAGCCTTGAGCGGGAAGAAGCCAGGGACAGTGCTCAGGCCCTGAGTCCAAGGCCCAGGACTGGCCAAAAAAAAAAAAAGTTTCTTCTAGGACATCACAATGGAAGAAGTAAAACAAAACCCACCAGGGAGTGTTAGGAAGGGGAGGGGATTTAGCTCAAGTGTACCCAGAAAAGAAAGATGAACATTGTCAAGACTCACCCAAGAGTTTCTTTCACTGTTATCTCAGCCATAGGCTGTCCTATGAGGGAAAGATCTCACAGAAGAAGGTGACTGATCTTGAGGAAGAGTATCAAGCAATGGTTATCAATTTACAGGGTGTTCCATTAGAAAGAAAAGCCTTAGGGGGTCTTGTGGTGGTACACACTGGTAATCACCAAGAACGATCAAGCAGGAGGATCACAGGTTTGAGATCAGTCTGGGCTACACCTTTGGGGTTGGAGGTGTGGCACAGTTGGTAAAACACTACCCAATGAGCAAAAGCAGCAGGTACAGAGTTCCAGTCCCAGTCAGACCAAAACAAAAGCTCCAAGAACAGTGGGCTGTGTTTATATGTAGTTTGAAAGTCCATATTCACTAGCACAATATATTCTGGAGAGAAAAAAAAAAAAACTATTGCTTTGCTACTACCAACTATAGAAATAAAGACTGGTAGGCTAGAGGATTTGGAAGTTGGCTCAGTGCTAAGTGGTAAATCAAACCCAAGGGCCCGGGGTATGACTCTTAGCACTGAAAAGGAAAAGAAAGATGCTTTTAAAGACGACCTTCTTGGCTGGCAGAGCTAATAATTACCAAATGGTTAATGTCACCTGCCACACTACTGTATTAATACTACTGCGGACAGAACACTAAACTAGCTAGCTTACTGATTCAGAAATCTGAGTTTCAAAGGCTGTAGTTGAGCCACTCAGCTCACTCACCTTAAAAATTGCTTCCACCCAGAATAATGTTTATGGAAGAGAACCAGACTGGTTGCCAAGAGCTGTAAGACCCAGTATCTTAAGTGAGAAAGTACTACCCATCTATCTTTCCCTGATGGCATTAAACTAATTAAGTACAAATACCTGCACCAATATTTATCAACCATCACGAACTAGGCAATGAGTTGATTGCTGAGAACAAGAAAAAGGCGAGGAAGAGAATAGTCCCTGACTTTGAACTGCCTGTGGCAACCTGTGAAAATCTTACAAAACAGGAGATATTTAAGCTAGATTTTAAAGGAAGAGTGCAAATTTAGCACTGCAAGAAAGGGAAGATAGATGATACATTGTATATTGCATATGGGTCTACCTGACCTAGACAAGAGATGGAAAAACAGGTTGTAAGATATCACAAGAAATGTACACACTGCCCTACTATGTAACTGCACCCTCTTTGCACAACACCTTGTAAAAAAAATTTTTATGTTCAATTAATAATAAAAAATAAAAAAAAAGAAAGGGAAGATAGAAAGTTCTACACAGAGCTGGGTGCTGGTGATTCACATCTGTAATTCTAGCTACTCCCCTGAGTAGCTGAGATCGGAGGATTACGGTTCAAACCCAGCCTCAACAGAAAAGTCCACGAGACTCGTGTCTCAAAAAAAAAAAAAAAAAAAAAAAGCCAAAGGTGGAGCTGTGGTTCAAGTGGCAGAGCACTAAAACTCAGGGACAGAGCCCAGCACCTGGAGTAGTTACTGGAGGGATGGCTGGCAATCTGCTGAGGAGCTGTGGGAGAGGTGAGAGGAGCTGAAGCTGTAAACAACAGAGAACTATCAACAGCTGGGCAAGGGAATCAGCACTTTGGTACCATCACAACTGGATCTTCAAAACAAGATCTGTTTGGACAGTAGGGTAGAGAAGAGATAGACAGGAGATACTGTAGAGAGAACTTAGGAACTAACAACTATAGCTAAGTCTGAGATGGAAAGCATATTCTAACACATGAATGGCTCACAAATGACACAGTATAGAGAACTGTGATACAGCCCACAGGATGATGACAACAATACAACCATGACTTGCTTGAATGAGCTCTTCCAAGCTCCCAAGTGACAGCTGCTAAACCTTGCTGCCAGGGGTTCTTCAGTCATAATGGGCTACAGATCCCAATGCAGTTAAAATGGGGCTCTCAATTAGGAAGACTTTCATCTAATTCAGAGACTTGGACAGCCCATCTATGCTCCTCTACCAGGCCAAGGGCTGGTGTCTCAAATAATAAGTTCGGGGCCAGGGAAACTCTTGAGTGACTGGAATGTATAACCCTGACTTACCCATCACAATCAACTGATTCAAATAATCCATGGCCATAATTACACAGAATTAAAAGTATCCATTCTTTTGGTATTTTCTCATCTAAATAAGCACAATAGGTTTGAGGCCCCAACACAAAGGTCATCTGTTTTAACCATATGAGGTTATGTGAAGATTAGATCTTAAACATGTACACACTGCACTCAGAGCTGAATAGGCATGAAAATGTGCTTTTACTTTCACTAAAGATCTGAAGGTTGCAACTATTACATGAATTATATGTATTATATGAATACACCAACAGCATTTGCAATCCACACTGCTGAAATGCAAGACCTAGGCAAAATAAAGGGCGGAATCTTGTCAACATTTAAAAGATCAATACCTATTTGTAAAATACTACTAGATAAAATTTCTTGAGTTTTAAGGCACGCCTGAGGAATGTCTGGCTCACATGCAGTTTTTTAGGCCCTTGAAATCACCTGACACATGACAGGATAGACTTATATGCTTCTCATGTTTCCTGTTACATAGCCCACAAATGATGCTATTATAAAAATCCAAATCACCTTTTGCAGAAAAAGAAAAAAAAAGCTTCCCCACCACTGGGTATAAGGTGTTCTGTAAAAATTTAGTTATGTTGTAATTGTCAGATGCCTTTTTGTACTCATGGGAAAATAAACATGGAAAAATCTGAAGAGCCAGAAAAATAATATGGGGGGGAAATGATAATTACATAGCCCTAAACTTGAAATCATAGATTACAACTTGAAACTAGGAAATAAGAGATGAGTCTGATGGACTCCTCTGCCTGGCTGGCTTTGAACTTGTGATATCCAGATCTCAGCCTCCTGAGTAGCTAAGATTACAGGTGTGAGCCACCAGTGCCCGGTTTAGGCTTTGTTAAAATTTAGGTACAAGGCAAGTACTCTTCCACATGAGCCACACTTCCAGCCCAATTTTTATTTTTTTTATGAGACGAGGCATATGTGGGTCAAGTTGGCCCTAAACTGGTTATCCCCCGCCTCAGTTTCCCAAGTACTAGGACTGGACATGTGCCACTATACCCCACTCAGCCCCCCTTCAAACACACAAAACACCACAAACCTACCTCATAAATGTCTAAGGTACTACACGTTTAAATTTTATTTCCTTAGAACCTTGTGAATGTATTAAGTCAACAAACACATTCTAATTACCAGCCTTTTCAGCCAGGGACTGATAGACTTTGCGACAGTTGCTTTTAGCTTTGGCAAAGCAATTAGAAGGTAATGTTTTTTTCAATAACTCCAAGACATTTACTTAATCAAGTTAGTGAAAGGAAAGATATGTTACTGCAGAAGCAGTGTGGGAGTGGGTGGCAATGGGAGGTACAAATGACATTTCTAAAATGTTCTACAAATAATCCATAGCCAGATTCGCTCTGCCATGAAAACCACTGGGATATGCATCAAGAAGCCTGCTGGCATTGTGTAACTTCTAAAGCCATCCAATTTCAGTTGTGTTTTCTCAGAGACCTGTCTGCCCCAATGGCACGCCATCAGAGTTGTTTTTTCTGATTTTGTTGTTGGTTTTGTAGTTGTGGGGCTTGAACTCAGAACCTGGATACCATCCCTGAGCTCTTTTGCTCAAAGCTAGCCCTCTATCACTTTGAGCCATAGCTCCACTTCCATCATCAGAGTTTTTAAGAGGACAACCGAGTGGAACCTTTTTTATTTGCTGAATTGAATTGTTTTGTTACTTATTACAAAAACAAAATAAAGGTAAATAAGCTGGGTCCCCATTAGCCTTTGAGTTAGCCCACCAGACGCTTTGCCTCCACATGTGGCAACAGCACACTACTCTCCAGTCACAAGCACTGTCTCTCACAGCCCAAAGAAGAGAAAATGGTATCTTCCTTCAACCTTGGAATAAGGTTCTTATCCACATGTTAACATTACTTAGTAGAATCTTTGGGATTTTTAATAATTATGAAATAAAAGGTGCTACTTCCTATGAAAGGATTTCTAGGTGTCTGCTTATTATAGTGAAGAAGGTAATTTTTATTGCCCTGAAAAGTCACCCTTTCCCCTGAGACGGACTTTCTTCAACACAGGCTACCTGGAGTCCAGGAGTATAGCACAAAGGAGAATGGAAAGGCTGAACTAACCTATTCTCTTCCTGTCCTCAACAGTCCTCATCTCTCCATCTACTCTAAGGCTCCCAGAGGCCAGGTTCTGAACTTACTTTAAACTCTCCCCTGTGCCAATGCCCTGAGCAAAAAAGGTGAGAACTGATCTGGAAAACAAAGCAAAGAGGAATGGGAGTGAGAGTCAAATTGTAGAGTACTTGTCTAACAAATACAAGGCCCTCGGTTCACACTCCAGAACCACACACAGTCTTTCCAGTAGAAGCTTAACAGAGACGTTGCAAAACCTGCTTTTAGCCTTGATAAAGCCATTACAAAAAGATGGAAAGATAAATATTTAAAAGTTAGGGCTGGGGGGGGCTGGGGATATGGCCTAGTGGTGAGAGAGCTTGCCTCCTATACATGAGGCCCTGGGTTCGATTCCCCAGCACCACATATACAGAAAATGGCTAGAAGTGGCGCTGTGGCTCAAGTGGCAGAGTGCTAGCCTTGAGCAAAAAGGAAGCCAGGGATAGTGCTCAGGCCCTGAGTCCAAGGCCCAGGACTGGCCAAAAAAAAAAAAGTTAGGGCTGGGGGGCTGGGGATATGGCCTAGTGGCAAAAGTTAGGGCTGGGAATGAGGCTTAGTGGTAGAGTGCTTGCCTAGCATGCATGAAGCCCTGGGTTCAATTCCTCAGCACCACATAAACTGAAAAAGCCACAAGTGGTGCTGTGGCTCAAGAAGTAGAGTGCTAGCACTGAGCAAAAGAAGCTCAAGGACAGTGCCTAGGCTCTGACTTCAAGCCCCAGAACAGAAAAAAAAAAAAATTATGGCTATAGAGACTTTCTACTCCAACTCTTTGCAAATCCCTTTCAGGCCACTGCCCTGCTCTATGAGTCCCTGTGCCAGAGAAGCAAAGACCAGAATTTATTATTTCAAGAAAATCATATCATGGTACTATATTTCTTCAGAGTAAATTATGATTATGTTTGGGGCTATTAGCTTCCCTACACATGAACTTGTTAACTTTTATACAATTAAGCTAGTAATTCGATTAATAAAATGTTTCCTGTCTTAAGGAAACAAATTGTCATATAAGAGAAGTGGAGGATTCAAATAGGTCATCTCATCTATATTTACATCTGCAGGCAGCGGTGTCTCAGTTAAGAGACCCAAATCCCGTAGCAAACATTTTGTTGCAGGTAGTGTTCCTTCAACTTTCAAACAAATGCACATAAAAAAAAAGCCCCCATTAATGTGCAACAACCTAATGATACCATCAACAATTCACTCATTCCACAAACAGTGCCACTCATTCTGCTAAGTGCTAGACACATAACGGTGAGAAAAATGATTCCCACTACAACAAAGCTTACTGTGTAAGAGGACACCAATTGAACAATCAGGAGTATTTAATTACAAAGTGAGATGAAGGTTATAAAGGCAAGGACACAATAGAAAATAAAAGAATCTCATCTAGACTGGCAGTGGGACTCAGAACTTCCTGGAGAAAGGGATGGCTGAACAGAGAGCTGCAAGACTGAGGGCAGGGAGGAGTGCCAGGGGCAGACAGGCATTTGAGTGTTTCAGGGCACAGGTCCCGCAGGTGAAAAGCCCTGCTGCTGGTAAACCCTGTCAAGGAGATGAAGGCGGTCAGTGTCCAGAGCACAGGGAGCTGGGGGTCTAAGAATAAGAAAAGAGCTGACAAACACTGGAAAGCTTTTGTAACAGGGAACAGAAAAGTGGCATCTACACTGGGGCCTAAACAATGTAATACCAATGAAAGATCTGCAAGTTGCAAAGCACTCTATACTCTACCATCTGGTCCCTCACTTGATTTTCTAAGCAAGCTTTTGGAGTGGATGCCAGGCATGCACTGGAAACAGAAGAGTCAAATCCTAGCATTCCAATGTAATGTTTTGGCTCCTACAACCACAATGCCAGAAATTTCATTGTGTCTATCATCTAACTGTCTCTAACAGACTTCTACTGCTTCATAATAACAATTACCTCCAAATTTTTATTGAGTATATACTATGTGCCAGACACCTTTCTAGGCTTTTTAAGTTTTATATTAATTCAATTGTAAAGAGAAGGTTCTCTTAGCGTTTAGAGGCTCAAAAGGACTAAGCACTTACTTACTCAAAATTACATTGCTGTGCAATAATGAGCTGCTCACCACAGCACTTTAGCTTCTGCCTGAAACGTGCTCTACGTGTGTGCACCTGTGTGTCTGAAGAATCGTGCTCATGTGTGTTTGAAGATTACAATCTTTGTCATTTGTATTCCCGGCTGGGCACTATGGGCCCGGGGTTATTAGTCGGGCATATATTCGATGAACACGGATTGGATTTACACGGGGAAGCGTTCTGGTTTTCTGAGTCTTTGCCCCCCAGTCACCCATTCGCCCCACCCACAGCCTTCCCTCCCGTGAGGAGGCTGGCACGCTGGGCTCTGGAGCCCCATTCCTCTCTCCCTGGGCCTCGCCATCCAAGCCCCGTTCTGGGGGGCCGGCCTTCCCGGCCGCCCAATCCGAATGCACACCCCCGGGCAGCGCTGGCACATCCTCCAGTCTCCTCTTCATCAAACTACTTCTTTGTCTGTCTTTTCCTCACTCCCCCAACTCTAGGCGGCCCGGGGCCTTCCTTCTCCAGTCGGTCCTCCAGGTACTGTAACCCCAGCGCCTGAGACAAAGCGCACTCGTGTTTCTCATGAACAAAGCCCTTCAGCCTTGGGCCACCGGTGACTCCAGTCCTGGGGCTTGAACTCAGGGTCCGGGCGCTGCCCCTGAGCTGCTTTTGCTTAAGGCCGGCGCTCTACCACTTTGGGGCCACGGCGCCACTTCCGGCCTTTCTGGTTAACTGGAGGTAAAGCGTCTCACAGACTTTCTGGCCCGGGCTGGCTTCGAACCGCGAGCCTCGGGTCAACTCTAAGAGGGAAGGCCGGGCCCGGCCCCGCACACAGCCCGGCGCCCGGGTTCAGGCTGACGGACTCCGAGGACTCGACCTCACGAGACCGCGCCGGGCTTCGACCGCTTCATCACCTCAGAGCCTCAGCCCCACCGCAGCGCCGAGACGGGGTGGACGCGCGTCGGCCGGCCCCCGCCCGCTCCGCCTCGGCCTCGGCCTCCCGCGGCCGCCCGGGCCTCACACCGCGCGGGGGGCCTCCGCTCCCGCGTCGCCACGGCTCCCGGCGCTCGGGACCCCGCCCCCCCACCGCACAAGCCAATCAGCATAGCCCCGGGGGCGGAGCCCCAGGCCCGGCCCTCCTCTCCGAGCGCCCATTGGTCAGCGCGGCCGTCGCTCAGAAGGTCGCGGCCTGGACCCGCCTTCCTCCTTTCCCTCTCAGGAAAAAACGGCGGTTGGGCCAGGGCCGCCCTCAACGGCAGGCGGGAGGCGCCGGGGCGCGGAGCCGGGAGCCGGGAAGCAGGGGCGGCGGGGAGGCGGAGGAGGGCCCGAAGGAGGGGCGCCCGGCCCGGCCCGGCCGGGGCCGTCTCTGGCGGGAACAAGATGGCGGCGCTGGCAGGGGGCCAGCCGTGAGGCGGGGCCGCGGCCGTTCCCCTCCGCCCTCCGCCCCCCTCCCCCGCGCGGCCGGGCCGGTCAGGGGAGCCCCGGCTGCTCGCCCGGCGGGGCCGCGGGCGGGCGGGCGGGGAGGGAGGGCGCGGCCCGGCCCACTATGCAAAGCGCCGGGCGCCGCCGCCCCGTGGCAAAGGTAAAAGGCCGGGCCCCGCCGCCGGCGCCCCGAGCCCGCGCAGGCCCGCCCCCCCGCCGCCGGCGCCCGCCGCCGCCGCCCCGTCCCGCTTACCTCAGGGCAGGGCGCCGCGGCGGCCTCGCAGCGGGTCCCGTGTCTGCGGCGGGCGGCCCCCGGCGCGGAGGGCGGGCGAGCGCGCGGAGGCCGGCGGCGGCGGCGGCGGCGGCGGCGGAGGGCGCGAGCCCCGGGCCGCGGGCTCGCGGGAGGCGGGCGGCGGCCCAGACGCCGCGGCGGGCGAGGGGCGGCGGGGCGGGGCGGGCCCCGGGGCGCCGCCGGGGTCGCGGGGGAGGGGGTTTGTTATTGTTTTTGTCAGTGAGAGGTCAGAGTTCGTGACCCCGGTGCCGCCGCCGCCGCCGCCCGCGCGCTGGGAGGAGGAGGGCGAATGTTCCTCTTCCTCTTCCCGGCGCCAGCCTCGCCGCGGCGGCGGGGGGCGGGCGGCACGCGATTGGCTGAGCGCGCGCGCGCACCGGAACGCCGCGGCCGCCGCTCGCTCGCTCGTCCTCCGGGCCGCGGGCTGCGGGCCCGGCGCGGCGCGGCGGGGCCCGGGCGGCCCAGCGGCGGGGGTCGCGGGGACGGCCTGCGCACGCACGCGGACCCCCCCCCCGCGTCCCCCGCCCGGGCCACGGCCTGCGCACGCACGCGGAGCCGCCCCGCCCGGGGACCCCCACGTCCCGCGCCCGCCGGGCGCGGGTGGGCTGGCAGCGGAAGCGGGGCGGTGCGGGGCGCGGCGGGCTCGCCCGGACCCGCGGCCCAGCGGAAGGGGGAGCGGGGAAGGGGGTGGGTGGTTTCCTCGTCATCATCGTCGCCGTGGTTGGGGCCCAGGAGCCCGGCCCGGACCAGCCGGCTTCCGACGGTACCGGAGGGCGGAGACGCCCAGACCCGTTAAAAAAATAATGATGATAGTGAGTGGACACTGGCCGGGGCGATGTGCAGTTCCGGGCCCCTCCGCTGGGCGACTTGGAGCTCGTGGAGAATGGTGCGGGAGTGTGCCACGGCGTTTACACACACGGAATGCTAAAATGGCGTGTCTTCCCACTTGTAGGTGGTACAGGCTTGGCGGGCATGTCCCCTGCTTGGGGAGGAGGAGCAGGCGCCCAAGCGCGTGCCGGCCACGCCGGGGATATCTCCGCCAGGAAATAAGTCCTTGTCAACGTATTATGCTTTGTTGTGTGCTTCTTCAAAAATTAACACCTTAATGTCGCGTGTAAGAAAATGTCAGTAGTTTCTGTGGAGGAACACTAGGATTGTATTATATTTTTTAAATAGCGTTTCTGTGAAAGCCTGTAGTTTGCGAATTTCTTTCTTTTCATTTACCACACTTACTCCATATACGCAGCACTCTTGCTGGTGCTCAGGTTTGAACTCAGGGCCTTCAGCTTGCTAGGCTAGAGCTCTATCACTTGAGCTATGCCTCCCAACCTGCTTTTTTTCCTGTGTTTTCTTTTGTTTTTTGCTTTTGAGATGGATTATGGTGGACTCTGCCAGGGCTGGCTACCAACCATGATTCTCCCAATCTCAGCTATGAAGTTAAGATTACAAGTGTGAGCACATGACTGAATGCAGCATATACTTTGTATGTATTTGCATGCATGTGCCAATACTGGGGCTTGAACTCTAGGCCTCATGCTGTGAGCTAAGTTTTTTTTTGCTCATAACTAGTGCTCTACCTCTTGAGCTGTGACCCCACCTGCAACTTTTTTTGCTGGCTAAGGAGAGGAGTCTCAGATTTGTCTGCCTAGCCTGGCTTAGAACTATAATCCTCAGATCTCATCCTCCTGAGTGGTTAGGATTATAGGCATGAGCCACTAGCAATCAACTGAGACTCCATCTCCAATTAACTACCAAAAAGCTGGACCAGAGGTGTGACTCAAGTAATGGAGTGCCAGGCTTGAGTGAAAAAGCCAAGCAAGTGCACAAGGCCCTGAATTCAAGCCCTGGTACCCGGAAATACAAAATAAAGTGAATGTATGTGTAGCTGATTGTGTCAAAGCTGCCACACGGACATTCTTCTGTACTTTGGCCTGATAAATATATACCCCCATCCCCAGCAAGTATAGAGGGTTGCAGCGCCCATCTTATTTTTAAATAGAACATGAAAGTTGGCTCTCTAAAACTTACTATCTGCACTTGTCCCTAAAGCATCTAAAGGCCCTAACTCACCTGGCCCCAGATAGACTTTATAATGTCACCACATTTGTGGCCTCTCTGGGCTACCTCATTCTCTGAACGTTCTATTTGATGTCTTCCCTATTACTTTGGTCACTTCTGTCTGTCTGTATCATTAGAGACTTCTCTAGCTCCACGTCCCTATGAGGCAACCCTCTCTCAGGTCACCTCAGGTGACCTGCCTCAGGCATCATCCACTGTTCCACTCTCCTGGGGTACATATTCTGTGCTTCCAGTCATTACCTGTGGGTCTTGACCTCAGATAGTGATCTGTAGAATAATGGGTTACATCCAATGCTCAGTCTATGCCAAGGGTCTTCCCTTCAGCTTCTAGACACAGTAACTGCATCATGCAGCGAGCCACCCTTTGTTCTGTGTGCCTGATGGCAGACCTTCCCACTGTGGGACGGTGTCTGCCACGGTCAGCAGGACCCCTGATGAGAGCGAGGATGGGGTGTGCAGAAGCATGGGCTTTCCTGGGGACGGCATCTTCACTGGAGCTGAACTTGGAATCGTGTCTGCTGTACACTACAGCTGTATAAAGTAGGTGCTTTGCAGGTGAGGGGTGGTGGCGTTGGGCGTTCGGGGAGTCCACCATACACAGTAAGCTGCGGGAGGTCCACTGCTCTGTAACTCCTGTGACAGTTTGCTTGACTCCTTCAGGCTGGATGTGAGCCATTCCTTGAGCCTTTGGCGTCATCACAGTTCAGAAGCACGTGACTCATCAGGCCCCAGACTTTCACACAAAAATAAGTTATTCAGTGTCCCTTAGAATTCTCATAGCCTTGCCTTCACACTGGTCCACCACCTATTAACCTCTCATGGGAATAAATGTGTGCACACCACTGCCACTGTACACCTCTTGTGGAAAATTTCTAGCCTCAGAAACAAGGCCACACGAACCTTGCTTTCCAGCTAACTAATCCTGAAGAGAAATATCGAGATGTTTTTAAGGTTTCAGATTTCAACATTAAATTTTGTTTGTACATGTTTCAGTTACCACTTAATCACTATTTCCCTGTATTAGGAAAGGGTATTTTCAGTGCACAGTGTATCATATTAGGCTTCCAGAATATCAGAATGGAGGACGGTGCAGGGAGGAGGGCTGGCACCAGCAGGGAGGGAGCGGAGCTCCTGCCTGGCTTTCCTTCCAAATTCACCAGTACCAGTTGTAGCACTTTGCACAATGGAGCTAACCCCAGTCTGTTGATGGTGACTACCATCAAACCCTCTGGAAGCATTTTTGTAAATGGTAAACTGAGGCAAGTATTAACGTCTACTGCATCTTGGAAGCCAGAGCCAACTCAAGTCCTGAATGGGTCACCTTCATTAAGACAACTCTCACTGCCTCCTCTTATGTTAATTTAGAGAACTAGAGAGAGTCTGTCAGGGATGGGACGTCATGGGTGCGAAGCAAGTACTTTACCACTGAGATATACTCCAACCCCTGAATTAAAAATGTGAAATGGGCTGGGGATATGGCCTAGTGGCAAGCGTGCTTACCTCGTACATGTGAAGCCCTGGGTTCGATTCCCCAGCACCAGAAAGTGGCCAGAAGTGGCGCTGTGGCTCAAGTGGCAGAGCGCTAGCCTTGAGCACAAGGAAGCCAGGGACAGCGCTCAGGCCCTGAGTCCAAGCCCCAGGACTGGGGAAAAAGAAATTTTTTTTTAAATAAGCAATTTATCAAATTTTCTGTCATTTTTCCCCTTCCAAAGGCATAACAAGAACTATGTTGAACCCTTTATTCGGACCTTTACCACTCATAACTTCCCTAAATAAAAGAAACATTACTTCAAATTTTTCAGAAAGCTGAAGTGAATGGATTTATTGGGGTGGTGGGGGTTGTTTAAATTTTCTTTTCAATCTTATTTATCATTCAGGAGCGCAAACTCAGCTAGCAGGCCATGCTCCCTCTTTCCCCCAAATCTCACTTTTTTTCGAAAGGCCACTCTCCCCTCCTCAGGGGAGGACCGGTACCTCATCCTTTAGTGGGGATAGCCTCATCACAGGGTGAGACAGTAATATCTTCATGATTATAAGATGGAGGATCTCTGGGACACATGCACGGTTTCAGATTTAAGTGAAATTGTTACAGTGAAAAGCAGTGATCCTTTTTCACCGGACCTCACAAACTAAGGTTCGAGGTCATGCTGAGTAGCTGTATTTTTAAAAGAGCTATCTAATTTTATGCCTCTAATAACTTTGGTAATTACACATGTTGGAGTAATTGTGTGGCATCCTTTAGGGCACAGCCGGTTACCACAGTGATCTAACTTATTTATTGCCCCATATACACTGCTACTCCAGGATAGCTAGCTCCATTCACACGTGTGCAGGCTGGGGCTGTTGGGGGCAGACGCTGAATTCAAGGGGCCACAGAGTTCCTGGAGACTGAAATCCTTCACGTACTCAATGCCGGTACCTGCGAGAGGAACTGTAAGGAAAGCACAGCTAATTGCTCTGCTTTATTGAGCACTGGACGGTTTTTCACAGAGTTGTGGATGCATGTGTATAAAAAGTGCAGCCAGATTGTCACACTCCGGCAAGTCTGCCTCATTATCCTGAAGATGAAAACGTCTGATTTGGAAGTTCTGTAGTGTGTGTAGCTCTCCACTCTTTTTTTTTTTTTTTTTTTGCCAGTCCTGGAGCGTGGACTCAGGGCCTGAGCACTGTCCCTGGCTTCTTTTTGCTCAAGGCTAGCACTCTGCCACTTGAGCCACAGCGCCACTTCTGGCCGTTTTCTATATATGTGGTGCTGGGGAATTGAACCCAGGGCTTCATGCATGCGAAGGCAAGCACTCTTGCCACTAGGCCACATCCCCAGCCCCTAGCTCTCCACTCTTGGAGGACTCTTATTAGGAAAACAATACTGTACACTTAACTAAGGTGTCACCTAGTGCAGGTGAGCACCACCTTCTCCCGCCCACCCCTAGCCTGCATAATCTCAACTCCCTTGGAGCACAGTCTCCCTTCGGGGTGTCTGCAGGACACAAGTGTCTGTGAACACAGTGATCGCTTCCTCTTGGGGCTGGAGCAGCCACCGTGGACTGCTTCCTTCCCATGTGGAGACTTCTCCAGATTCCCAAGGATCTGAGAATACCAAGGCACTGCTCAATGTGAGAAAAGTGTGCCGAGCCCCCAAATTCCTCACAGTGGAGCTGATATCCTAACACAGACAACTGAACAATACCTGGAGTTCATGCTGAAAAAACTAGTTGTATATGGTGGTGTACACTGTACTCTCAGCTACTCAGTAAGGCTGAGGCAGAATTACTTGAGCTAAGGAGTTTATTTTTTTATGTAAACTTTTATTTTGGCAATTCATTATTTTGCTAATCATTTTCATTTCTAATCCAGTTTGCTCTTTTTTTTTTTTTTTTTTTGCCAGTCCTGGGGCTTGGACTCAGGGCCTGAGCACTGTCTCTGGCTTCTTTTTGCTCAGGGCTAGCACTCTGCCACTTGAGCCACAGCGCCACTTATGGCCGTTCTCTGTATATGTGGTGCTGGGGAATTGAACCCAGGACTTCATGTATAAGAGGCAAGCACTCTTGCCACTGGGCCATATCCCCAGCCCCTGAGTTAAGGGGTTTAAAATCAACCTGGGCAACATAACATGACCCCGCCTCAGAAAGAAGTATTTGAAATCATATACACTTTCCATTTAACTAGTACGTTTCCACGTATGAGTGAGGCAGACCTTATGTGTATGTGCTTATTAGGGTTTTTGTTTTCTTGTTTTTGTCCTGAGGCTTGAACTCTGGGCCTTGGCACTGTCCCTGAGCTCCTTTTGCTCACAACTACTACTCTACCATTTGAGCCACAGCACCACTTCTAGTGTTTTCTCTGATTTCATTGGAGATAGAGTCTCAGACTTTCCTGCCTGGGCTGGCTTCAAACCTCAATGCTCATGAGTAGCTAGGATGTCAGGCAGGAGCCGCCAGTACCTGCCTTAGCTGTGATTATTAGTATAATACGTTGAAATAATATTAAATCGTGGGCAAGGATTGTATATTATCATGTGATAAAGTTTAATTTTTTTTCTTGGATAGCAACATACAACCTTTAACTTAGTTGAAATGCAGCAAGTCTACTGTAACTTTGGAGCGAAAGCTCCTGTGGATTGGCTCTCTGCAGCTGGATTTCTGACCATTTTAGGAGGGATTTCACATCCCAGGTGCTGGAGAATCACACAGTATCATTACCCTGTAGAGAAACACTATAGGTGCTGCCATTCCTAGGCCTGGCTTTGTCAATTGAGTTGTTGGCCCCAGGCAAGTGACCTGCTATCTCTAATCCCCAGTGTGTTCAAGTACAAAGCGAGAATGGCCACAGCATGGCCTCATCAGGTCTCTGGGAAGAAAGAAGTGACATGGCAAGGTGAAGGTGCTTAGCATGTATCTGATGCTTATAATTAGACACAGCTCCTAAGAGGCCGTGAAAGGTCAGTACTGTTTGTCGACTGACTTGACAGTTTTTGAGAACTGTAAAGATCGATAATATCAAGCCAGCCTCCCCAGTACTACTTGCTATAATATTTGGGGAATGAATATATGATAGATGGTCCAGACTTTTTGCCCTCTAAGTTATCCAAATCACAAACCAACCCACTGCAAGACACAGCCCCTGCACCCTTATTGAAACCAGGTTCTCCTAGGAGATCCTGTCCCGAAGGTGGCCACTGAGGGGGGGGCCCAGCAGCCACTTCCCTCCGACCCCCAACTGTCTGGTATTAGCTGGCGTTCTGTCACTATAATGAAATACCTGAGTGAGTTAGCTTATGAAGAGAAAAGGGTCCCGACTCACGGTTACAGAGGTTCTCATCCCTGGGCCCCTGGTGGGAGCGTGTGGTAGAGCAAACTGCTAACCTCATGAGGCAGGAAGCCAGAGAGCAAGAAAGGGGTGAGGGGCTCACAATCCCCCTCAAGGGCGCACCTCTAATGACCCTAAAGCCCCCCCCCCACCTTCCCGCAGCGCCCCTGGGGATCAAGCCTTCAGCATGGGCTGGAGAGGTGCAGAGGGCCTGCTGGTACCCCGGGCTAAGCGGCCCTTCCTCCGCGGTGGTCACAGGCAGCGACCCGTGTAGCTCCGGCCCTGCGGCCGTCGGTGGGCCAGTCGCTTGGGAGCTACCTGGTGGCGTGGGCAGTGGGAAGAAAAGCCCGAAGCACTTGGTTCTGGCCTCCTCTGACTTGCCCCTCTGCGGAGCTAACTCTCCACCTGTCCGCCCGTCTGCTCGGCGGGGTTTCCTTTGCCTGAGAACACCCCTCGGTGTGGGGCCGGCGTCCTGTCCCGTGAGCGTGTGCGGGCACAGCGCTTTCTGAGCCTGGAGGCAGAATCCATTCACAGGACGCCCTAGCAGGTTGCTGGTTCCCGGCCTGGCCTCCCACCGCCCGCAGCCGCGGCCCCCGCCCGGGGCTGGTGCTCGGTCGGCACTGCGGGTCAGACGACGCCGGTGCACCGTGAGGGAGGGCGGTGCGGCCTGCAGCCGCCGCCAGGCCCCTACCAAGCCCGCCCGCGGCTGCTGAATCAGCGTCCCCTCCCTCCCCGCCCATCCGATTCCTGACATGGGGGATTATCAGGGCCCAAGAAGGCAGTGGCCGTCGGTGCTGTGAAGTGTCTCGTGTGCTTCCGTGGTGAGGAACACAAGCTCTCCTAGTTATTTAGACCACCCAGTTGGTTATTGCTTTTATTTTTTTTGGGGGGGGGTCCAAGGCCTAGGAGTTGAACTCGGTATGTGGTGCTCCACGCCTCCACCCCCTAGACCAAGCCAGCTGGGGGAGCAACTGAGGTCGGCGGGAGGTTGAGAGGCCCGGCGTGAAGCATCACACCTGCCCTCCGCACAGCCCGGATTTCCAGAGGCGGCGGTGGTGGCGGCGGAGGCGGAGGGTCTCTTGAGAAGGGCTGAGCACCAGCCGGGAGGAGGGAGGAGGAGGTCCAACAAAGGAAGGGCGAGCGCGGGCGCCGGCTCTGTTTGCTGGGCGCGTGCTCCTCACTGCGCCATGCCCGCCAGCAGGACCCCACTTTCTCTCCACACGAGAATGCTGGCCCTCGCGTCACGCTGTGGACTTCCTGACGCAAGCGTTCCCTCGGGGCTTTTCTCCCAGTCTCGGGGAAGAGCTAGAAGGATCTTCCTGTGGCCGGAGACACCGAGGCTCCGGCCGCTCAAGCGGGGCCCGTGTGCTCTGACCACCGGTTCACAGCACCCCCCGGGTAAAGGCAGCATTTGCTGGGGGTGCGCGGTGGAGAGACGTGGCTCTGCGGGGCGCAGGGGTGCGGGGAGGCGCCTCTGGAGTCACAGCCGCCCGTTTGTGCAGCTTCTGGGCCCAGTGCGAAGGCCTGTGCTCCTGCCAGGCCCCCTAGACAGACAGCCGGGAGAAGGGCAGGGCAGGCTCGGGGAGCACTCCAGCAGGAGTAGCCTGAGAGGAGCACAGAGGAGCACGAGAGGTCACTCGAGGTGAAAGCGGGAAGGGCCTCGCCCACGGTGGCAGATCCGGGGGGGGGGGCCCTGCTAATTTCCTCTTAGAAAACCTACCGAGCATGTTTTGTCTTGGGGTCCTCGGGATTAAAGCCAGGGCCTCGAGGACGCCAGGCACACCGAGCCACTGCTGCTCCGCTCCCCCCCAGGCCTTCGGCTTTGTATTTGCTTTGGAAGACAGGTCTCACTAACTCTGCCAGCTCCCACCTCCCGAGTAGCTAGGGTGCGGGGCGTGTGCCGCCGCCACACCCGGGTCTACTTAGTATATCACTGAGCCACACATTAACAATATCCCCACTGAAACAGACGCCCTCACAACGCCGCCTCGCAGAGCAACAGAAATGGGCAAAAGAGGTAAAAAGTCCAAGGGAAGAAAGAGACAGGGAGTAGCTCGGTGGTAGAGCGCTTGCCTAGCATATGTGAGGCGCTGGGTTCTATCCTTAGCACCTTAAAAATGTTGGGGGGGGGTCTAAAGTAAAAGAGGCCTTCAGACTTAAACACATGATTGTGTTGTGCTCTCAATACACTAGTCTCCCCTTCCCCCTGGGGAATGCATTTCAAGAACCCCAGTGGGTGCGTGAGCACTGAACCCCACAGTCTCTGGTTTCCTGCGGAGAACACCTGTGATGGTTTCACTTCCAAGTTAGGCTCAGTAGGAGATTAGTAATAGTAACTAATGAGAAGGTGGGACAATTACAATATACTGTAGTAGAAATTGTTTAAAACATGAATTATTTATTTTCTGGAATTTTCCAGTTAATATTTCCAGACCACAACTGGCCTCGGGTAATTGAAAGCACAGAAAAGAACCTCAGATAAGAAGAATGACTGTATCTTATTCTTGCGCTGGTCCTGGCTTACACTCAGGGCCTGGGCGCTGTCCTTGAGCTTTTCTGCTCAAGGCCAGAGCTCTAGTACTTGAACCATAGCTCCACTCTGGCTTTTCCCACCCCGCTTTTTGATGGTTAATTGGAGATGAGTCTCATGGACTTTCTTTTCTAGGCTGGCTTCAAACAGTAATCCTCAGAGCTCAGCCGCCTGAGTAGCTAGGGTGACAGGTGTGAGCCACTTTTTAAAGTTGGCCACATTTTTTTTTGGCCAGTCCTGGGCCTTGGACTCAGGGCCTGAGCACTGTCCCTGGCTTCTTCCAGCTCAAGGCTAGCACTCTGCCACCTGAGCCACAGTGCCCCTTCTGGCCGTTTTCCATATATGTGGTGCTGGGGAATTGAACCGAGAGCTTCATGTGTAGGAGGCAAGTGCTCTTGCCACTAGGCCATATTCCCAGCCCAAGTTGGCCACATTTTAAAACTTGAATGGGACTAGGAGGCCCAGAACCCACACCCGATGAAAATGGTTCTGTCAGAATTAAGACCTCAAAACTAACAAAAAGACCCATCTCGTCACATGGTCTGAGTCATTAATTACGTTTAGTACACACCTTTAACAAGAAGAACGGCAAACTAGAAAACAAATTTCCCTGAAAATCTTTAATGCAAGTGAGTCCTTGGGATGGGGCTTTTTACAAAAGGTCGTGGGCAGCGCCTGGGGTGGGGGGCGGGACGGCGGGAGGGGCTGGAGGTCAGAACGCGGGGTGAGCTTTCGTTTCTCACTGTGATGACAGAAGCAGGGCATCCTGTCCCCGCTCTCTCTGCTCTGTAAAATCATCCGTGTAACGAGCGGCACGCCAACGGGAAGTGGCTGCACGTCCTGCGTGTGCCCCCTGGGCGCTTCTCGCCGGGTCCAGAACCATCTGCCACGACCATCTTCTGATGACAGCTCCTTTCTCTCTCCTTCACCTCTTCCGGAACATCGCAAGGCTCTGGCGTTCCAGCCTGAGCGTCCCTGTGCGCGGGCCGGGCAGGCTTCTGGAACATGCACGGGTGGGGCCCAGAAAAGGCACAGAATAAATTAAAGCAACCGCTGAGTCTTCCCAGGGTCTAGGCTGACCTCTGGAGGCAGACCTGACAGCAGCTGCGTCTGCAGCTGCGGTGGGGTACTGAGGACTTCCAGCGGGAGGCAGGGAGTCTCTCCTTGAATAAGTTATGGCAGGAAACGGTCTCAGGATCAGCAGGCAGGAAACACGCTCCCTCCCTCAGCCGGCGGAGCTCGGGCGGAGCCCTTCCACACGCCGGAGTCGCCGTCGGAGGATGCCCTCTGCCGGGGACTTCAGTGTGTCACTTGGAAAATGGCACCAGAGATCGCAGCTAGGCAAGAATAAAGTGCTTTCCCGGAGAGAAGCTGCTCCCCGCCGGCCGGGGCTCGCGTCACCCGAGGGCGCTGTGGGAGGTGATGCTCGCCGCGAGTAAACATGGGGAAAAGCTCGTTTCCTCTGAAAAACAATTCTGTATTCGTTCCCAAAGGCCCCGCTCGCCTGGCCTCCCGGCCTCAGGTGCACGCCCAACTCGCGGCCGGGTCGGGGGGAGTCCTGGCGGGCTGGGGGGACCGGGCAGAGAGGAGGATTCCAGAAATATTCCTTTCGGGCTCCGCTCCCACGGGCAAGATGGGGTCACAGGAAACTGCCAGGCCCGGCGGTGCAGCCGGGAGCCGAGCCGTGGAGTCGCTTCTGGAAGGGTTCACACGTCAACCGGAGAGCCTGTGCCGAGTGCGGGCGGCTGGGGACGCTATAACACGCTGGCGTCTTCCATGGCCGCCATCCACCTGCGGAGCGGGACGGCGCGCTGCGACAGGCGGCGGAGGGCCCGGGGGGCAGCGCACCCGAGCCAATGCGGCGGGGAGCCGTCCGAAAACGCCCCTGGCCTGGAACAGGGGCCAGGGCCCCGCTGGAGCCCAGGGGTGGCCACCGTGGGCAGGGAGGGAACGAGCCGCTCCCCGGGGTGGGGACAAGGCCGGGGACGCCGGGGGAGCTCCCGTACCTCCGCGCTGAGCCGCTGTCCTCCGCTCGGAAGCTGTAGAACAGGCTCTTCTTGTGGTACAGGTGGAAGGCCGTCCCCCCTTCGCCGCCCTCCTTTTCCGGGGCAATGGTGAAGCCCAGCAGAGGCATACTCTCCAAGGCCACCTTGTCCTGCGGCGGAAGGAGAACGACATGACGCGCTGCCCCACGCACCGCCGAGAGAGCACCCGCACGCGCGGGGGCCTCCGTGGAAGACCGGCGAGGATCGCCTCCGTGAGGGGCACCCGCCGGGTCACCCCCCTCCCCCTCGCCTCCGCCAGCCTAAGGACAGGCAGCCCGCAAAAGGCCATCGACGGCAACCGTCACAGGAGCCGTCCCCTTCAATGACGGAAGCTCGCGTCCCAAGGCCGCGGAGCCAGGAAGGCGAGGAGCCGGAATTTGGGCCTCTGACGTTCTTTCCATCGACTTGATTAGCTGGTGACTCAGTTGTCCAGACACTGGACTCATACCATACCCTGCGCACACCCCTCCGGCCCTTATTCATGGCACGCGTGCTATGAAACGGCTAGCAAGCCAGGCCGTGGCGCACGCCTGTCATCCTCCTAGCTGCTTGGGAGGCTGAGATCTGACGATTGTGGTTCAAAGCCAACCCAGGCAGGAAAGACCGTGAGACTCTCATCTCCAACTAGTCACAAAAAAGCCAGAAGTGGAGCTGTGGCTCAAGTAGTAAAGTGCTAACCATGAACAATAAAGCTCAGGGACAGTGTTCAGGCCTTGAGTTCAGAAAGCCCCAGGATACACACACACACACACACACACACACACACACACACACACACACAATTTAGGAGTGTGTGCCAGAGAACAGAAGGATCTTAAAAACCTAATGCTCATGGGGAAACCGATTATCTGTATGTGAAGGGATTTCTATGCTCATACATTTACGTAAGTGAAAAATGCAGACATAAACAATACAGATTTGATAAAAACAAAACAAGTATACACCTCAGCACCCTGGGATGGTTGTGGGATAAGGAAGAAGGGCTGCAGCAGAGTTAGGGTATATGAATTCTGAGTCAAAGATCACAAATGAGAGATTAGAAAAGAAGACGCCGTCGAGGGGCTCACGCCTGTCATCCTAGCTACTCAGGAAGCTGAGGCCTGGAGGATCAGTTTGAAGGCAGCCCAGGCAGATGGGGCCTGAGGAGGGACACCTTTCAGAAGGAGCAACAAGTTCCGGCTGGGGCCAAGGCCGAGTCACACAGCCCCTGACCAGCCACAGGCACAGGCTGGTTGCTAGGGCGCCCTCATCTATATTTCTTTTTTTGGTGCTGGGGGTGGAACCCGGGATGTTGCGCGTGGTGGGCAAGGGCTTCGCCACGGGGCCACATCCTAGCCCACGCTCATCCGTATTTCCAGATCAAGAAGAAAAGGAAGTGCCCAGGCACAGCGGCTCAAGCCTGCAGTCCTAGTGGCTGGAGGCAGGCGGAGGCGGGCCTGGGAACAAGCTTGAGAGGCGTAGCTCAGCGCAGTGCCGTGAGCCTGGTACACCGGTGGCGGGGGGAGCGCGGAGTCTGGGCGCAGCGGCGCGAGCCTGCGATCCCCGGCGACATTGGGAAGCACGTGGAGTCGGGGCACGAGCCAGGCAGCAGGCAAGACCCTACCTCGAAGATAACCCATGCAAAAAGGGGCTGGAGCCTGGCTCGAGGGCCAGAGCACCTGCGTAGCCAGCAGAGGCACCGGACTCTAATACCGGTACAGCAAAAAAAAAAAAGCATAAAGAATTTTCCACAAAAATATGCGTTTCACGTTCCTGTAGAAGCATTGCCTGAGCTGATGGCTCAAGCCTCTAATTCTGGCTACTCCGGAGGCTGAGATCTGAGAACTGCAGCTCAAGCCAGCCCCCAGCAGGAGAGTCCCTGAGACTCTTAACCAATTAACCCCTAAAAATCTGGACGTGGCGGTGCGGCTCAGATGGTAGAGCACCAGCCTTGAGCAAAAGAGGTAAGGGAAAGAGCCCAGGCCTCGAGTTCAAGCCCTCGTGCGGGCGGGCACCACACAACCACCACCCGAAGAGTAGCTTCCTCCACGCTGTGGAAGGTGGTCCCGAGCAACCCAAGCGAAGGGAAAGGCGTTCTCCTCCGCGGCGTGGCCGGCTCGATGGGGCGCCGGGCCGCAGCCCCCCACGCGCACCGCGCCCCCGCCGTCTCTGCCGGTAGCACCAGGGCCCAGCACCCCAGCCCCCAGGGGGGCGCGTACTACCTCACAGGCCATGTAGGTGTAGAGCACTTTGCCCTTGATGACGAACCAGAGCTTCTTCCAGGGCCGCTTGCCCCTGCGGCAGCGGCTCAGGTAGCCGCTGATGGCGGCGCCCTCGCCCGAGGCCGACACCTGGCGGGAGGAAGCAGAGCGGTCAGGTGCCGGCTGGCGAAGCCGCCGCGGGGCCAGCACGGCACAGCCGGCGGCCGGCTGTGAAAGCGGCAGGACTTCGTGAGTGGAGGAGGAGCGGGAAAGTGCCTTCGAGAGGGGTACCCCCACCCCAGGCCCCCCCAACTCAAGACAGCCGGCCCCGATGGCTGCCGCGCTTCCCGCTCACAAGGTTCCTGCATTTGAGGAGGGATCCTCGCACGCGCACCGGCCCCATCCACCATCCCCCGCCCGCCCGTGTCGCCTCCCACGGTGACTGTCACGAGCACGGGCTATCCCGACTCAGCTGAACACAAGGCAAAGCTCTTAACAGACACTCCAGGGTTCCATCGGCTTTGAGTTCGGGGCTGGAGGGACCCGGAAGCAGCGGGGCGGACACCGCAGAT
Source organism: Perognathus longimembris pacificus (assembly GCF_023159225.1). Lineage (NCBI taxonomy): Eukaryota > Metazoa > Chordata > Mammalia > Rodentia > Heteromyidae > Perognathus > Perognathus longimembris. The sequence goes on from NC_063170.1 coordinate 69,974,235, forward strand.
TTCAGCAGGGGCTTCCGGTGCCCACCCGCCCCCACCGGCTGTATCGGGGCACATTCCAGGGGACAGAGGGCCCGGGGCAATTCCCACCCACCAGCTTCCTCCTGCGGGGCGGGGCTCCAGGGGGTGAGCTGGGGCCGAGGGGCTCTGCCCGACACCTCAGCAGGCCTCCGGACCCAGCCCAGGCTGGATGGCACGAGGTGCAAGTCACCGAGGGGCTGCTGAAGCGGGAAGCCCGAAAGATTCATATTAAAAAAGTTAAGGCTCCGTTATAATAATAATTATTATTTTTGTCAGTCACAGGGCTTGAACTCAGGGCCTGGGTGCTGTCCCTGAGTTTTTTTTTGATCAAGGCTAGTGCTCTGCCACATAAGCCAGAGCTTCACTTCCATCTTCTGTGGCTAACTGGAGCTAAGTAAATCTCACAGGCTTTCCTGCCCCAGCTAGCTTTGAACCGTGATCCTCAGCTCTCAGCCTCCTGTGCCCCTAGGGTTACGGGTGTGAGCCACCAGCACCCATCCCCCGCTATAAATCTGATGGAGATGACCTCCGGGCCCTGAGGAAGCTGAGGATACATACTTTCACCATATATTCCTTTGCACTTAACTTTTATATTTATTATTTTTATGTGTTTATTTTTGCCAGTCCTGGGCCTTGAACTCAGGGCCTGAGCAATGTCCCTGGCTTCTTTTTGTTCAAGGCTAGCACTCTGCCACTTGAGCCACAGCGCCACTTCTGGCTGTTTTCTATATATGTGGTGCTGGGGAATCGAACCCAGGGCTTCATGTATACAAGGCAAGCACTCTTGCCACTAGGCCACATTCCCAGCCCTTATGTGTTTATTTTTGTTGGGCATCCGTGGCTCATGACTGTGATCCTAGCTAATCAGGAGGCTGGGATCAGAGGACCATGGTCTGAAGCTATCCTAGGAAGGAATGTCCATGAGACTCTTATTTCCAATTAACCAGCAAAAAGCCAGACATGGAGCTGTGGCTCAAGTGGTAGAGTGCCAGCTTTGAGCAAAAGAACAAAGGGTCAGCGCCCAGGCCCTGAGTTCAAGACCCAGTACCAGCGCAAACTTTAACCACATGCATATTATTACTAAGGTTTTTTCCTCTTCTATGATGTGTACAAGGCTGCAGGGGGGTGGGGGGCACCCAGCACCCAGGGCTCTACCACTGAGTCACACCTTCAACCCTATGTCCAAGACTTTTAATATCTAAACGAGTGAGCGAATGCACAGAAGCCGGACACCTAAGCTGTCACTCGCTACCACTGGTGAAGCCACCTGCCACCTGCTGCTTGACAATGAGTACCCACGGCGAGGCTCGTGAACAGCCGATCCCGTGTTTCTGGGTGCTTCGTTTATTCACAGGCACACACTTGCCTGTGATCCTGGTTAGAATACTACTTGTGCACGTGTACCCAGACTCGGTTTCCCACCTCCCACTTGTGGGCGGGCCCCCGGCGTGGGAGGGGGGGCGGCACAGAGGACAGAGATGCACAGCTCTGGAGCCGGCTCCGTGGCGCTGGGGACGGGCACGTGGAGGGGGACGGGTGGGGGGAGGGGAGGGGGAAGGAAGACAAGGACGGAGACAGGCGGGGGGGAGGGGCAGGGGGAAGGAAGATGCGGAGGGGACAGGCGGGAGGGGAGGGAGGAAGGGCAGATGTAGAGAGGACAGCAGGAGGAGAGGAGGGACGATGTGGAGGAGACGGGTGGGCAGGACGGGGCGGCCGCTCTGAGCCCCCCTGCAGGTGTCTTTGGGGGCACACAGGAGGCGGCCCCCTTTCCGGCTGGCATCACGGATGTCTGCCCTAACGGGGGGGGGGGGGTCTGCCCCCATGCCCTGGAGAGTCTCCCATCTCGGGGGCCCGGGGACCCCCATCTGCCGGACGTACCTCGGCCAGGGCGGAAGGCACCTTCTTCTGCTTCTTGAAGGTGGAGGGGCTGAGGCTCTGGAAGACGGAGGAGAGGCGGGGCGAGGACAGGGGGAAGCTCATGCTCACCGGCCGCTCTGCGTGGAGAGAAGGGGCGGCGGGTGGGGGCGGTTAGACCGGGGTGGAGGGCAGAGGGAGGGGCAGGCCTGGGACACCTCAGTGTGCCCTGGAGGGGGGGGGGTACAGCCCCCAGCCCCAGGCTACCCCGCTCTCCCTCCCACCTGACCTGAGGGACACCCCACGGCCCTCGCCTTCAGCACAGGCCTCCGCCTCCATCCCCACCCGTCCCAGAAGGTCCCCCACAGAGCCCAGGCCTGGGGGGCGCCCCCGGAGAGGCCCTGGCCGCGACGCGAGCGTGACAGCCCTGTCTACTGCATCTCCTCGCAGAGGCACCGGCCCCGGGCTCGGCGGCCTGCAGAGCCCGTCCCTCACCTCTCATGGGGCCCAGGACGGCCCCGCCCCGCTTCTTCAGCTCCCCGAAGCAGCCGTCGCACACCTTGGCCATCCGGTCCTTGAGGTACTTCAGGGGGTACTTGTTCCGAGAGCAGTTCCGGCACACAATCTGCGGCGTCGCGGCACACGGAGCCGTCGTGGCCGTCTCGGCGGGTGCGTGGGGGCCGAGCCGGCCACCCCTCACCTCCTCCGAGGAGCCCGAGGCCGGGCGGGGATGACGGGGGCCCCCTCCCCCCGCCCCCCCCCACGCTCACCTTCCCGCAGGCGTGGCAGTGGTGGCGCCTCAGGGTGAGCGAGAAGTCGCAGCCGCAGTTCATGCACATCATGACGTGGGTGACGGGCACCAGGGTGGGGGGCCTCTCTCCCAGGCTGACCCCCAGCCGCTCCCGAATCTGGGGCGCCGGAAGCAAGCGTGGGGCGCGCTCAGAACACGGCCGCGAGCTGCCCCGGCGAGCCTCGCCCGCCCCCCACCCCAGGACACAGGCAGGGTCGGCGGCGGGGGGGTGGGGGGAGAGGAGGGGGGCTCCCCCCACGTTGAATTAATCTCTCTTCAGTTCCGGTCCGCCGGCCTTTGGGTCAGAAACGCGGCTGGACGTGGGGACGCAGTTGGAGGCAGACATCCTGCCGGGGGGCCGGGCCCCCCCCCCAGGCGCCCACCGCTCACCTCCACGCTGTGCTGGAAGGCCGCCAGCGCCTGGGCCTTGTAGTCCTCGGGGAGCACTCTGCTCAGGCACCTGTGCCACTCGTCCCTCTCCGCACAGGAGCTGCGGGCACAGGCCGGTGAGCTCGGCCCCGCCCGGCCCCCCGGCCCCACCGCCCCGCCGGAGCGCCGGCCGCCTGCCAGCCCCCCACCTAACGCGGGGTGTGTGTGTGTGTGTGCGTGTGGCGAGGCTGGGGTCAGAGGCGGGGTACGGAGGAGCCTCATCTTGTCGGTTCTCGGGGGCTCACGCTTGGGAAGGGCCCTGCTGGCGGGAGGCAGGGCGGGACGATGGCACATCCGCTCCGCGCCTCCCGCCTCGTCCGCCCGCAGAGCCTCCCGACACACAGGCCGCGCTCCCGCCCCGCCGTCCGCGGGCAGGCTGTGCTCCCGCCCCGCCCGGCAGGAGTTCCCACAGCGCCCACCAGGGGTCGCCACGGCCCCGCGCGGGAGTGCCCAGCGGCGGGGGACACCGTGGTGGTGGGGGGGTGGAGTGGCACGGACCCGCTGAGCAGCCCGGGGCCCCCCCGCCTGCGCCCCGGCTCCGCGGTGACGGGTCTGAGGCCAGGGGCACGGGGCCTGCCGCCCCCCACAGGCTCACACACAAGTTCACACACACGGGCTGCGAATGAGGAAGAGGCCTCAGAGAACCCCGCTTCCTCCATCGGGGAGGGGCTCCGCTAGAAGGGCCCCCTCCAAGTACAGAGCGCACCAGCCTCTCGGGACGACCGGGGGTGGGGGGGGCCTCACCCCGGACTCCCGGCCTCGACACTGAGCGGCGTGTATTCATAACGAGTTCACGTGCTTCTGAGACAGCCGGGACGAAGACGGCCGCGGCTCCCGCTCTCCCCGCCTCCCGCGGGCCCCTCAGGAAAGCGCCCGCCAGACCGCGCCCCACGCCGCTGCCGAGCGCCCAGACCACGCGCCCCGACTCTTCCCGCTGCCCCCGCGGCCCCGCGTGACACAGGCGGGACCGCACAAGGACGCGCACACGTGCTTCCGGGGTGAGAAGCTACAGCTGGTTCCGTGACAATGAGATGCCACGAGGGCCCGTGACCACACGGCGCCCAAGAAGCACTGGAGGGAAAGGAGTGTCTCCAGCCCCACAGACGACCCCGAGGGCGCCTCCCCCTCCCCCCCCCGCCCCGCGCGCACACGCGCGTGCGCAGACAGGCCGGTACCTGGCGGAGAGCGTGAGGCACGACTCAGGAGTCTCGATCTTCAGGGCGTACGGCACGCGCTCCATCACAGGGCGGCTGACCTGCGGGGAGCCAGCAGCCGCTGTCGGGGCGGGGAGGGGCCGGCCCTGCCCCCCGCCGGGACACAGACACCCCTGTAATCTCTGTCCCCCCCGCCCCCCCCACCGGGGCAAGCCTGGCCCGGACGGCAGGTGTGGGAGGCCCGGCTGCCCTGGTCACACTCAGCCTCAGGTGAGATCAGGCTCCTTGGGGGGAGACCTGGGTCCCCCGGGGCTTCTTCTGTCCCCCGGAGAGCCTGCAGGACGCGGCGGGCCGGGAAGCCGCCTACCTTCATGCTGGCGACGGGCAACGTGCTCTTCAGCCGGTACTTGCCGTCCTTCTGCGGGGACGTGTAGAGAAGCACGTCGCTCATCTGAGGAGAGGGCGGCTCCGTCAGAGGTGGGGCCTCAGCCCGGGGGCGCACCCCAAGTGACACCCCCTCCAGGTACGCAACGCCATTCCGCACCACACGGGAGCCCTCCCCACCACTCCCCCCGTCAGGTGCTCAGCAGGAGCCACAGCCCCTTTCCTGGATGTGTCACGTGCGGGGATGTTCCCGCAGCTTTACTGCCGACAGTCAGAAAGCAGCCACCACCGACGCCTAGCACAGGGGAACAGAAGGAGAAGCAGGCGGGCTGGGCTGTGCAATTCCAAGAAACAGCTGCCCTGACACACAGACACACAGACGTGGCCACGCAGACGCACAGACACACAGACGAATCTCACTCGAATGCAGAGTGAAGAAAGACACACGCACACACACACGCGCAAGGATAAGCTGGTTACGCTCATGCGAGGGCTCAGGACAGGCAAGCGTGACCGGAGTTTCGGGGGGCGGGGGGGGTGGACATTGCCAAGGGGACAGGGGAAGCTGCTGGGTGGTGGGCGGTGTGTGTCTGCCCAGCACTTGGGAGGCTGAGGCAGGAGGCTCTTGAGTTCAAGACTAGCCTTAACTGTATAGTGAGGCTGTCTAAAAGAGACAGAGGGGGGAAAAAAAAGAGACTGAATGTTGGGTCACCTTGTTGGCCAAGCAGAACTGAAGGCCAAGCCGGGCCTTAGGGACCCAAGCCATGGAGGCCCAGGCGATTGCCCGCTTCCTGGAGGGCGACTGGCCAGGCCGACTCCGGCTCCCTCCTGGCCCCGAGGTGCAGCAGCTAGCCCTACCCGGAGGAGGCCTGGTTTGCCGGGAGTCATCACACCTCAGCAGCCCCCCCCCGCAAAGCATCTGAGTAAGAAACAGGCGGCCAGGTGGGCCTTCCAGCCGTGAGACTCTGCTGTGTCCCGCAGCCGTCCCTCAATGCTGGCCAGAGAAAGCCACCGCGCTTCACAGAGCCACCGCTTGGCTCGGGGCCAGGCACTCACCAGAAACAGGTGCCTGGGGTGTCTGTCCTTCCCCCTCACTTTCATCAGCGTCCCCTCCTTCAGGAACTCCTGGGGAGACAGGCGGATCCCGGTGAGCAGGTGAGGCTGTCCCAGGGGAGGGCCGGGGAGGCCCCCGGGGGGGACCACAGGCCGTGAACCCGGGGGGAGCAGGCAGAGCACCTCGACGCCGAGCTGCCCACCTGCGAGGGACCCGCAGCCCCCCGCCCCGCCCCCGGACCCTGTCCCCCATGCATGGCCCCCAAGGCTCCGTCCATCAGCACGCCACGTGCCACCGTGAGGTGCTCATTGGGAACAGAATGGCCGCTACACTTGGTGAACACTTACTGGCCCTAAGCCTCGGGTGGGTTCACAGAGCCCCCACCCCACCAGTGACAGCCTTGCCGGCTCCGCATCGCACCCCCCCCAGTCCAACCTCACTCCTCTGGGATGGCTCGTTTCTCACTAGCTTTGAGCTGAGCTGGATGCCTGCTCCTCTCTCGCCAGCGCCCTTCTCTGCTGGTTTTTGGCGCTAGGAATAGAACACGGGAACCTGGCACTGGACACGCGGTCTACCATTGGGCGACATCCCCAGCGGCCTGTCTCTTAACCTTCTTCTTCTGCTGGTCCTGGGACTTGAAGTCAGGGCCCGAGCGCTGTCCCTGAGCTTTTTGTACTCAAAGCTAGCGCTTGCTCTACCGCTTGAGCCACAGCTCCGGTTCCAGCTTTTTGGTGATAAATCGGAAGTAAGAGTCTAATGGACTTCCCTGCCTGGGCTGGCTTCAAACCTCAATCCTCAGATCTCAGCCTCCTGCAGAGCTAGGATGGCAGGCGTGAGCCACCGGCGCCCACCCACAACGCTACTTTTCAGATCCTTCTTAGTTTTGATGCTTTTCTGCGTCCTTAGCAGCTCTGCACTACAAACCCTCGGTGCCTCTTCTTCCTGAAGGTGGGCAGAACCACGGGGCACACAGCACCGCGGGCACCGTCCTCTGATCGCCCCACGCCGACGGTGCAGCACGCAGGGCGGAGGGTGGACAAGTCCAGGGGCGGGCGCCCCACCCGTCCTGGAGTAAATGGCACCTGCAGCCAGGCCCAGCCGGGCCGGCCCACTGAACAATGGAGCTTATCGGCCGGGCCCGGCGGCACTCACCCTTCCTGGCTGGAGGAGATCCCCTTGGCCGCGGACGCTGTGCTCGATGTGCACCAGCTTCTGCAGGTTTTCCTGTGGTGGAGGCCGAGTGGGGAGACGTCAGGCCCTCGGGGTGCCTTATCACCTCCGCAAGGGCTGCCACCGCTTCCGGTGCAGCCAAGGGACTTGAGTTTGGGAAGGCCCTGCCTCAAACTCCACCTATACACGGCAGGGGGGCTGGGGCCCCGGCCTAGGGCTGCAGATGCCACCTACGTAGGTGCCAAGGCTGGCCGCAGTCGGGCCAAGTGCGTGTCCCCGGGGGACGGTCCTCGTGCCCCCCCCCCCGACACCCCGCGCGTCTCCAGGTCGCGGCTCCTGCTCTGGGCCTGCGTTCCTCGATCCGCTTAGAACTTGGGATTCAGGAACTCGGAGCCCCAGGCTGGCCCGTCCCGTCCCAGCTTGCAGCCCTGCGGCGGGGGTGGGGGTGGGGGGGGTCCCCGAGGGACAGCAACTAGGAAAGTACATCCTGCTGAGGTAAACGGGCCTGCGCTGCTTGAGATGCAGGATTAGGAAATAACCCTGAGGAGCCCCCTCGGGACTATCAGGAACACACGGGGACGCACCCACTCTGTGGCACAGCACCCCAGAATTAGGGCTAAGCACCGGCCCGGCCCGGGCAGTGCAAAGGCAGGTGGCCGGGGTGAAAGCTGTAGGGCCAGAAATCCCCTTTCCACGGACCCCCTCGGTCCCTCCCTTCCCACCGGGCGTGGCCGCGCACACCAGCGCTGCTCTTGCTCCAGCACTGCGTGAAGCCAGACAACCTGCCAACCAGGACTGTCCTCACGCGGCAGGCTGGGGGGGGGCAGGGAGAAGCCAGCCCACCTGCCCCATGCCAAGCCAGAGCACGAGCCCCGCAGCACCTCGGCATCTGGCTGCCCGGAGGACGGGGCCTGGAGCTGGGGAGGCAGAGGGCCACCCCAGAAATGGTCCCAGAGACTGGTTCTTATGCTCACTCAGCTGGCTCCTGCTGCTCCTCCCCAGGCAGCTCCTGTCTGTCTCCCTCCTTCCCTCCCTCCCTCCCTCCCTCCCTCCCCCCTCCTATCCTCCGGTCCCCTCCGGTCCCTCCGGTCCTCAGGCCTGGAGGATGGGATCACCCACACGCCTGACTCCCTTCTCCACACCTGGTCCCAGGCCAGTCCTTCCCTCCCTCCGCCTTCTTGGCGCCTGTGCGAGCCCGACCCGGGGCCCCCCCACCGTCCCTCCTCACTGGCATGGCCTCCCTTCCTCTGGTGCCGCGTGCGTCCGCGGGTCAGTGCTCAACTGAGCTGTGATTTCCTCTCCAACTGGGGTTCGCGTCCATCGCCGCGGCACCTCCGGTGCCGCCCCAGCCCAAGGCCTGGCCCTCGGGATGCCATTCCTGCTAGGTGCTATTTCCTTCTCTTCTCCTGTGATGACTGCCGGTCCCGTACACCCAGGAGCCACACCGCGGCACCCCCCACCCCCACCCCCGCCTCCTGTACCCATGGAGGCCACGACTAACGCACCCCTGAACTCGCCATGGAGCTAGGACGTGGCCTCGGCCCTTCCCACCCAGAACTCCAGCATAACAACAGCTGGCGACGACGTGGGCGGGTAGCCATGGAAACCCCTGGACCAGAGTTAGGATGCAGGCTGAGGTTTGCTATTCTTGGCAGAAACCCAGTAGGCCCGCGATTAGTGTCTTGAAAAGCACAGGGTCCCCCGGTGTCAGCCCAGGGGGTCCAGCGCCTCGGCCGTCCCCAGCCTTCCGTGGGCGATCAAAAGCTGTGTCTGAACCCGTGCCCAGACTCCACGGGAGAGGCGTGAGCTGCGCCTAGAAAGGGCCTTCGCCACGTCGCCCCCGGGGGCCGCGGCGGCCCCGGCCACGGCGGGGCTCTGCTCGCCAGGCCTGCACGGCTCTGTGGCCTCCTGGTGGTTCAAATGCTGAACCTGAGGCCCCGAGAGCGACGCCCGGTGCCCAGCCCCTCAGCACAGGTCGGGGGCTGGGCTCCGGCTCTCTGCAGAGCCGGGGGGCGGACGGGGGGCACCAGGCAAGGGGGGCCAGGTAGAGAGGGCCCAGGACCCGGCCCCCGGCCCCAGGAAGCAACCGCGGGCGGCCACACTTACCCCCTGCTCCATGCTGTCATTGGCCTGGTCTGTCACTTTGGAGATGAGGCTCAGCGCATCTGGGGAGGGAAGAGAGCGACAGTGGGGTGGGCGGTGGGGGGGGACCCTTCCCGGCCCCCCTCCCCACGCCTCCCCGGCTGCAGGGCCTGTGGACGGGCGGGCGGCACCCATCAGACCCCAACCGCACTGTTGTGTTGACTGACGACCGTGAGTTGACCACTCGGCCTCCGTGTCCCTGGCTCCCCAGAGTGGAAGTGAAGGGGTCACACGAGGGGAAGGGGTGGGGCGGGGAGGCGGTCCTTCCCACTCACCCTGCGTGCTGTCGTACTCGGCGGAGTCTGGGCACAGGTTGTTTAAGTAGTCTGGGAAGAGAAGCAAGGGCAGAGGTCAGCACCGCTGACCTCCGCTGCGGCCCCTCGCCCCCCCCCCCAAGGCGACACAACAGCGGGGCGCCCACCCTCTCCCTCATCAGACAACCGAGCCACACCCAACAATACGGCTCCCCCCCACCCTGCCGTCACCCCTCAACCAACCCACACCCACGGAGCACCTGGCTGTGATCCTCACCACAGGCCTGGCCCCCGCGCCCCCCCCCCCGCCCCTTGGACGTCCAGGCCCGGCCCACCTGTGAGCAGCACTTGGTACTGGAAGAGTCGCTGGACCACGCGCAGCAGCTGGTGCTTCACGCTCCAGCCGCCCCCGAGCGCGCCCCGCTGCTGCGGAGGGAGACGCCGGTCAGGGAGCCCGGCCCGGCCCCCCGCACCTCACGCCTCTCCCTGCACCGCCTCGGCTTCCGAGCCAGGCTCTCCTCCCTCGCACCCGGGCCCGGCCCCGCGCCTGGCGTCAGCACCAGGGAGAAGCGCCCCTCTCCACGGGGAGCCGGACCCCCAGGTCCCGGCCAGGGGACCGGGCGTGCTTCCCGACCCAGGCCCCCCGCGCCGCAGCCGGGTCTCGGAGGACGGGGCCCTACCTCGAACTCGCGCACGGCGGTGGCCAGCGGGGGTGAGCGCAGGCAGTCCTCGGCCAGCAGCCCCAGGTACCGGTCGAACCGCACGACGTGCGTGGCGTGGTGCTCGAAGCCCGCCTCCCGTGCCAGGAACACGTCGGCCACCTTCTGCTGGGCCTCCCTGCGGCCGCGGAGGGGGCACGGGCGGTGAGAACACGGCCCGGGGGGGGGCGTGGGGGGTCACTCGCGTCCCCCGGGGTGGGGGGAGGAGGGGGGAGGGGTCCCGGGCCTCACCAGTCCCGCAGCCTCTGCTCCAGGTCCTCCAGGATGCCCCGGTGGAGGTCGAGGATGGCGGGGAGCGCGCTCAGGCCCCGCCGCAGCTCCTCCCGGGCCGGCGCGTCCCCGCCGGGGTCCGCCTCGTCCAGGGCCCGGGTGACGGCGGCGTGGAAATCCTGTGCCCCGGGGGGACAGGCCTGAGCGAGGGCTTCCCGGCCGTGGAACCCCGGCCCCGCGTCACCGCACCCCACACCCTCACCGGTACGCCCCAAGACGCCAGGGCCCAGCTGCCGCTCACAGGGCCGCCCGAGCCGGCCCCCCAGCACCCCGCGCGGAGCACCCCCCCCCCCGTGGGGGACCCCGGCCCGAGCGCCGCACGGAACGCCTGCTCACACCCTTCTCACGTGAGGACGCGGGGCTGTGCACGCGGAGCGGCGTGGGAGCGGGGGACAGCGGCCCCCCCCCCCCCCCGGGCCCGTGGCTTCCGTGAGCCCGGGGCCGCTGGGCTCGAAACACAGCCCAAAGCCCCGGCTGCCCGAGGGGAGCCCGGCTTCCGCGCGAGTGGATCACCGCTGCCCGGTGCGCCACCCGCCCGTCCGCTCGCCGCCCACTGGCCCCTCAGGTACCCCACTGTCCCCCAGGCCCTTAGGTTACCCCCAGAGGCCCCACCGCCCGGGCTGCTCGCTGGCAGCTGGCGCACATGCGTCGGGAGGAGCCGAAAGCGCGCCCACTAGGCGGGAAGGTGAACGTCCTTGTTACCAAGGACGGAAAGGACAGGACGTGCGGGCAGCAGCCTGGCCCGCCCCATCTCACAGTCGGCGGGGGGAGCTCAGCTCGCTCGGCTCTGCTCTGCGATGGCGTGAATTCTCGGTGAATCGGCTCCGTCCCCACGGCCTCCCGGGACTCCACTGGGGTCCTCTCTGGAGCCCGGAAGCCCGGCCCCGGGGCCTGGGTGTCCCCCCGCCCTCCGGCTCAGGCTGCCGGTTCTGGAGGGCAGGGACCCTGGGCACGTCGCCGCGCCGGCCGGCAGGAACGTTTCCGGCAGCCGCGGGACAGGACGCCTCGCGCACGGATCTGCTCGAGACCGTCGGGGTGGCTGGGCGCAGGGGCGCTGCTCTCCCCCGGCGCAGGCCGGCGAGGGAGGCAGACGGCGGACGAGCGGTGGAAATCAGCTCCGAAAGGCAGAGCCCCTCGCGCCCGTCATCCTGGCTACTCAGGAGGCTGAGATGAGGGTCGCGGTTCAAAGCCGGCCTGGCCAGGAAAGTCCGTGAGACTCTCATCTCCAATTAACCGCTCGAAAACTAGAAGTGGCGCTGTGGCTCGAGCGGTAGGGCCTTGAGCTGAAGAGGCCGGGCCCACAGTTCAATCCCCACGACCAACCGAAAAACCACAACAAATACGGAACCGGACCGGATCGAAGCCAGAGAGGAAAGCCAACACTCCCAGCTCGGCCCTTAGCTCCCGAGATGACAGAGAGCAGCCGGCAGCCAGCGAGGACGCAGAGGACTCAGGCAAAGCCGCCGCGCGGCCCGGCCGAGGGACAGCTCGGGGCGCCCGGTCCAGCTCCAGCGGGGAACACATCCTGTCCACACACACGCGGCACGGCCACACCACGCGCCACGCCGCGAAGCAAGTTCCGGTCCAGCAAGGCCCCACGCCACGCAAGGCCCCCTCCTCCCCAGGGCGGAGCCAGCGTCCTGCCTGAACACGCAGGAAGGAGGCCACGGAGCCACGCTGAGCCTCCACCAGCTCTCCGCGGCTAACCCAGCCTCTCCCCCCGGCTAACCCAGCCTCTCTCCACCGGCTCTCACCCAGCTAATCCAGTGTCTCCTGAAACTACGAAGACCCAGTGAGATGGGGAAACGGACAAGCAGAGCCTTCAGAAAAGTTCTGATCAAGGCCACTCAGCCTGCCCTCGGCAGCACCCTCCTCCATCCCCGGTCCCAGTGACGCCTCTTCTGCAGACCTCGTGACACGAGTCTCTCCTGCCCCAAGCTAGCGTGGGCTCGGCGCAGAACCGCGGTGCGTAAATCCTATCTACACAGAGCAGCGCCGTCGCCTCTTCTCCCCGCTGCGGAAGAGAGAGACCTGTTCGCTGTAGGGGCTCCGAGGCCCGGGCCGGTAAAAACAGCACCGTTCCTCAGCGCCACTGAACAAAAACACATGAGATCAGTCGTGAAAGATGAAGCCGGGCCGAACAGCTGAACGATCGCTGACCCCAGTGCTGGGCACCCAGAAGGCCCCGGCTCCCCAGCTGCCGCCATCTGCTGTCACGTCACCGAAGATACGGAGTCTGGGGCGCTGGGGGGCACGGGGCTTCCCTCGCAGGCACCGGCCATGTCCACAACACCCCATCCGCTCCCCTGTCCTCAGCAGGAGGGAGCCATGCACACGCATGAGTGTATACACGCACACGCGCGCGTGCGCGCGTTCACGCCCGGCACATCCACCCGGAGGCTGGAAAGCGGGCGGGCGCCACGGGCCGGGGCGGTCAGTGTGAACTGCTCGCTGCCTGCCGCCGGAATCCCAGCCTGACTCGGGAGCAGATAGTTGAGGACAATTAAAGAGATCGACTCACCAGGCCCAAGGGCTGGAGCATCTGCACGTACCTGCGGAGGGAAAGGGGCGAGGCCGCGTGAACTCCTCGTGGGCGGGCGGGGCGGGAGGGGGGCGCTTTGCTTTACCGGGTGGGGGGGCGGCTCTGGGCACTCACGCTTTCTCAGAAGACAGCAGCTCCTGAGCGATGACGAGGGCCCTGGACTGTCCCTCCACCTGCGGAGACAGCGACACCTCAGCGGGCTGCCCAGCCCCCCCCCCCCCCGGCCGGCGCTGCCCCCGGCGCCCAGCCCCCGGCCCCACACCCCCAGACACCCCCGCGGCTCTGGAGGAGGGCGTTCCCCCTGCCGTGTGACTTTCGCACCCGGTTCCCTCAGCCGTCCCCCATCTCTTCCTGTTTAGCCACGGAGCCCAGATTCCAACACCGGAGCCCTCGCCGTATCTAATGACGGGGTGACGTTGGTGCGGGCTGGGGGCGTGGCCTCACGAGCAGCGCACCGGTCCGGCGAGTGCCAGGCCACATCCCAGCACCACCAAACATAAAGGAGCTGAGCCCGAGGCGGTGCTGCCCACCTGTCGCCCCAGCTGGGTAGGAGGAAGGGGCGGGAGGCTCGCAGGCTTGAGGCCAGACGGGAATATACAGAAAGACCCAAGGTCAAAACAAAACGGAAACGAAAATAAGAAGAGCTATGAACGGGGGACCGTGTGTGATGAATCCAAGTACCCAGGCTCCTTGGGTGGCGGCCACCACCCCCCCCGGGACACCCGTCCTCTGGCACCAGGGGGGCCAGGTGGGCTCGGGGCAGTGGCAGGGTCTCCCCTGGGATCAGGAGCGCCTCGATCCTCGCCCGCCCCGGCCCCGGCCGCAGGGTAAGCTACGTGTCCGTGGCGTCATGCAGAAGCGGGGCACGCTTCCCCCCTCCTCCCCCCACCCCCCGCCCGGCAGCCAGTGGGAGGATGGACAGCAGTTAGGTCATCGTTCTCATCCACGAGCGTCGGCACGGGCGGTCCCGCACGTCCCTCCCGCCGGCGGGGCAGTCCCGGGGCAGGGCGCGCGGGGCAGGCCCGCCCCAGCCAGTCTGGGGATGACGGATGCGTCCCCGCCAGACAGCCAAGGAGGGCGGCTGGCCGGCGGGGTGTCCCAGGCTCCGCACAAGCCGCTTCCGGGCGGCGCCCAACTAGGCCGTTTAATGGAGCTGTTTGTTTAAGCAGGAAGTGAACGCAGAGGTGGGAGGCTGACATCGGGGTCCAGGGATGGACGTCTGGGAACAGGGCTCCTCCGAGGAGTGGGGGGGGGCCATGGTGCGTCACCCTTCTCTACCGTGGTGGTGGCAGTGACCACGGGGCTGCCGGGGGGGTGGGGGTGGGGGGCTAAGTCTGTCGCTTCATCCCCAGGTGGCACAGGAAAGGTTGGAGGGGAGGGTCCCTCCTCCAGGAGGGCTGGGGTGGAGGGGGCAGCCCGGTGCTCTGTCTCTGCACTCTGGTTTCCCCACGGTGGTCTGAGGACCTCTGAGGTTCAGGAATTCCCTCCCTTTCCCAGTGGGGGGGGGGCAGCACACACATTCTGAGCCTGGGGGGCGGGGGGTGGCGGAGGTGCTGGACCACAGCGCCAGACATAGCCGCGTTCGCTGAAACCACAGGCCAGGGCCACTCTTCCTGCTAGCTGTTTTTGCTTGCTTTATGGTTGTTCAGCCCGGTGTGGTGACTTTAGCCAGTCATCCTAACCACTGGGGAGGCCGAGACCAAGGGATCCAGCTTCAAGGCCAGCCCAGGCATGAAAGTCCTTAAGACATGCACCCCCATCTCAACCAATGGTTGGGCTGCACCTGTTACCCACCTCTGAGAAAAGCACAGTGGCTGGGTACCTGTCCCCCCCACCCCCGCCCACACAAGCTACAAGAGGAAGCACAAGTAGGAAGATGGCAGCCCAGGCCAGACTGGACATAGATGGGACCCTACCTTGAGAAGAACCAATGCAAAACTGGACTGGATGTGTGGCTCAGGTGGTAGAGCACCTGCCTAGCAAGTGTGAGGACGTGCATCCAATCCCCACCTCTGCTAGAGAGGTTAACATGAATACTGACGTTCGTGTTAAAATGTAGTGAGCTTTGTTATTTTTAAGGGAATTACAAGACACTGTTTTGGGGCATAATGGGGCTTGAACTCAGGGCCTCGTGCTTGCTAGGCAGATGCTCTACTGCTGGGTCACACCTCCAGCCCTGGTTTGCGCTAGTTAATCTGGCCCAGGAACGTTCCTGAGCCACGTCCACCTGTCCTGGCTCCGTTGTGGTGCGGGGACAGCCACACACCAGCACACCCGGCTTCTCTCCCCTGAGATGGAGTCCGGGGACCTCTCTGCCGGGCCGGCCTCCACCCGAGATCCCGTCATCCTCAGCCTTCGGGATAGCTAGGATTCCAGGCAGGCGCCGGTGCCCGCTGCGGACAGACGTCCCGAGTCTGTTCGTGTCTCCTTGTGACGGGGGAAGGCCGGGTGGCAGGGCCGGGTAGCAAACACTCCGAGTTCCGTGGGCGCAGGACACCCGTGGAACGGCCCTCCTCGCCAGCGCAAGGCCGCGGAGTGTGCCACGAGGCAGGCCAGGCACGGAGCCAAGCACGCACTTCCATTTCATCCCACTGCCGGGCACTGGCGGCTGCGGCCCGGCCTCGCGTGCAGCGCGGAGCCTGATCCACGGAGCGGCTCGTGAGTTTCTTTGAAGCTGCGGGGCGAATGCTTTTCTATGGGGACACGTGGCGCCTGCCGTTCTGGGGAGGGAGGGCGGGCAGTGCGCAAGCAGGCGGAGAAATGAGGAATCAATTACGGCATGGGGTGTAAACCAGGAATGCTTTGATGGGCTGCACCCAGTCGGGGGAGGCCTCCCCGATGAAGTAGCGTGGAGCGCGCGGCCGGACGCACGGAGGGCGGGAAGAAGGCTTCCGCGGAACGGACGGCAAGTGCGAAGGCCCTCGGGGCGGCTCACGGAAGACAGAACCGGCCGCGTCCAGCGTCTGTGGGGCTTCCGAGGCGTGTGGGGCGAGCCAGCGCGGCTGCTCTGGGAATGCCACGCATGAGGGAGGGGGGACAGGGGGAAGGGAGGAGGGAGGGCAGCCGCCACCCCAGCACAGGCAGGCCAGGCGGGCAGGCCTTGGGAAAGGAGGAGCGGGGAGAGCAGGCGGAACCCTTCTGCACTTAACAAGGAACAAACAGCCGCGGTGGGAACCGCGTGGCAGGTCTCAACAGCGGAAGAGCAGGAGCAGCAAGGATCTATTCCTGCACCCCCGTGTGGACGTGTGGACGTACGTGCAGAGCCGAGAGAGACCCCTGCACACCCAGGGCTGCCGCCGCCGCCACCACACCCCATCAGCCAGAAAGGAAGCCGCGGCTACAATGCAGGAGGCTGAGCTCTGAGGACTGAGGTTTAAAGCCAGCCTGGGCAGGAAAGTCTGTGACACTCATCGCCGAGCAAAGGACCCCAAAGAGCCAGAAGTTGGAGCTGTGGCTCAAATGGCAGAGCACCAGCCTTGATTAAAAAGCTCAGGGCCAGCACGCAGGCCCTGAGTTCAAGCTCCAGGACTGGGCATAAGGAAAGAAGAAGAAAAGAAACCACGGCCCAGCCCCGGGAAGGTGGTTAGTGTCAATGGGGAGATGCTTTGAAAGGCAGGCCGGCAGGCCCGGCTTCCTGCTGGGTTCACGGAACCGAACACCCTGGCCCACAAGGGAGGAGGCGCCGGGAGGGGTCCGGTCCACCTGGAAAGCGGCTCACGGTCAGGGAGCAGGGGCCGGACGCCCGCCTTTGAATGTCTCCTTTCTCCGCCTGGGCCGTTTGTAAAGCCGTCTCCATTTGTCTCCTCTCCTCCCCTACGCCCTCGGGGCATCTGAGGCCAGACACGTGGGTGGACCGGCTGCATTTGGCCTCCTGTTCTGCTCCCCAAATCACTTCTCTGCTGACCCCAAACATGTGGTAGGGGGGAGCTCACCTCCGCACCCAAACACGCGTCCTGAAGCTGCGGCACACTAACCCACGCGCGCGTCGTGTGCGGGGCGCGGAGCCGGGAAGGCCTGCGCCGTCTCCGGCATTGGGGGTGCAGGGGGAAGGAGGAGGGGGGCCTTTGCCTTTTTGGTTGGTTCATTTGGTGTTACTGGAGTTCAAACTCAGGGCCTCCAGCTTCCCGGTTTTTTCCTTCTAGTTTTGTTTTCGTTATTATAAAGGCGATGTGCAGAGGGGTTACAGTTACATAAGCCAGGTAAGGAGTACACCTCCGCTGGACAATGTCACCCCTCCCCTCTCCCCACCCCCGCCCCCAAGTTGTGTAGCTCATTTTCAAGTGTCCAGTGAGTACCCCCCCTTTCTGGGTTTTCCCCTGGCCCTCCCAAAGACAGAGAAAGGGGGGGAAAACAACAAGACAAAAAGAAAAGAAATAAAAAAAGAACAAAGCAAGAAGCGTCCGGCGTCCCCTTCCTGGAGTCCTTGTCGTAAGCACCGTTTTACCTGATGGGCGCCCACGGGCACCGGGGACCCCGTGCTCCTCCCCCGAGAAGCCGCAGCTTCCTCCGCGGGCGCTCCGCCACTTAGGCCGAGCCTCTCCCGCTGCGCTTGTGCTGGCTCCTTTGCAGGTGGAGTCTATCAAACTTGCCTGCCCAGGCTGCCCTCGAACCCCGAGCCTCAGGATCTCTGATTCCTGGGTGGCTAGGATTACGGGTGTGAGCCCCTGGGATGTAGCTAGGCCTTTGTCTTTAGAGAAGAGAATGCTGGGAGTGGACAAGCCCTCCCCTGCCCCCCACCCCCCCTGCACTACGGGGAGGTGTGAGGAGGCAAACGCCCTAAAGGGATGGAGGGGAGGGGGTTGTGCAGTGCTCTAGATGGGTGCCAAGCCCCCGCACCTCCCACAGCACCCCCCGGCTGAGCCCCACCCCTGCCCCGGGAACCCTCGCACGCGTGGACCAGGTGTGTGGACGCGTTCACCGCCATCTGCCGGTGGACAGCAAGCAGCGAGAGACCCCATCACGCATCGCAAACGTCCCTCTGCAAGGACGGTCGGGTGACCACTAACACTGCCCGCGGAATAATAGGCAGCCATGAAAACGGTAACTCAAGTCAGGTGCAGCAATCCCAGCTGCTCCGGACGCAGAGGCAGGAAGATCTTTAGTTTGAGGGTGAAGTTAAAACGAGAGGGCAAGGGGCGCAGCTTCCGGGGGGGGGGGAGCAACCGGCCGGCACGTGCCACGTCCATCTTGACTCAAATCCCACAGCTCTCGGCTACTCCCGCCCCCCCCCAAAGGCCCCGGGGAGCCCCCGCCACCCCACACTTGAGGTGTCTGTGGGCGCAGCCGCCCAGCCTTCTGTCACAGGCAGGGCCATGCCGCCAGTGCTTCTTAGAGCTGCCCACCTGCTGCCCCAAGGCCTGGAGTTTGGATGGGCCGGGACGCTGGCACCTCCAGCTCCTCCCACACGGCAGGAGAGCTGGGGGGACGTTCCCCCTCCTCCCCCGCCACCCTCACGTGCCCGGCCCCTCCCTGGGGACCGCCTACCTTGGGGGTGAGGCTGGGGTCCCTTGGGGTGCCGTCGTCCTCTTCTGAGCTGCCCTGCTCTTCCTCCGACGTGACGTCATCTCCGGGGGACACGGAAATGGGACAGACCTTGTAGGGCTCCGTGTAGGCGCTGGGCGGAGAGGAGGACAGAGTGGTTAGCGCGGCTGACGGGTAGCGGCGAGGCGAGGGGACCCGGCCAGGCCCCCCTCCCAGCCGCACCGGCGTCTGCGCAGCCAGCGGCGGCCCCAGGGCCTTGACACACGCCACCGAGGGGCCTGGCCTGACAGCGGCGTCCTCCGGGGCCCCCGCCACGGCCCCGCCCGTCAGCCAGATCCCAGACACGTCACCCCCCGGGGCCCCCTTTCCCCCCGGACCCGCGGGGACCACGCCTCTGCCTCACCTGGGCACGTGTGGTGGGGTTCATGGCACTCGCTTATCACCCTCCCCCAGGCCGCCCCCCCGGTCCCTTGCTCAGGGGTTCGGAGAGGCCCGATGGGGGCCACCACGGGCGAGCTGACCAGGCTGGCCCACGGGAGGCGCAAGCGCAGGCCGCCTCCGTGTGCCTTGGCTCGCCTGCTCACCCGTGGGGTCCCACGCGGGGGGCGAGGCGGAGGGCGGGCTGGCCGAGCCTAGCGACCCAGGGGCCGGGCGCGCTGGCCTCAGGCGAGCCCCTCACCCTGTCTGTTTCTTCTCCACCACGTGGGGGGGGGGACCGCGGGACTGAAGGGGGATTTTGTCGGGCACAGAGCGGGTCCTTTCCGGTCAGCCCAGCGGAGCCGCCACCCTGAGCCACCGCCACGTCAATGCCTTGTCACCGCGCCCCACTCTGAGCACGAAGCGCCTGCTCCCCAAGCCTGCCTGGAAGCCCGGCCCGGCCAAAGGGGCGCACGGCTCCCCCGGGGACCAGGCCTCTCCTCCGGGAGACACCGCGGCCCTGGCCCGCGGACGGACCGGCAGGGAGATCGGGCGGAGCGTGGGCGGGGCGGCGGGGAGGACTCTCCCCACACCCCCAGTCCCCTCCTCGGGCCCCAGAGCTCGGGGGGAGGGGGGGGGCTCCGCAGCCCAGGCGCTTCCTTGGTGCTCAAAGCTGCCCCTGCCACTCCCCACACGGGCAGACGCTGCCCCACCGCGGGCCTCCCATGGGTACGCTGGGGAAGACCCGGGGTGGGGGCGGGGGTGGGGGCTGGGAACCCACCGCCAACCCACCGAGCGATGGGGCTCTGGGATGAGCCCGCTGGGCCGGCTGGCCGGGGCTCCGCTCGGCTCCTCCGGGAGGGTCAGCCAAGGGACAACCTCTAATGGTTCCCAGAAGCATGGCGGAGGGGGAGGCGTGGCAGGACACTCCACTTCCACTTGGCACTGAGTAAGAGCCCGGGTCACGCTGGCTGCGGCCCGTGACGTCCTGGGCACGGGAGCCCGGCGGTCGGGAGAGGGCCGTTTACCTCCTCACGTCGCGTGGCGGGCAGGGCTCGCGCGCCACCAGGCCGTCCCCGCCAGAGGGGCCGTTCTCCAGAGCCCAGCACCCCTCGCTCACGGGGCGCTCCCAGCAGCCCCCCCCATTCAGCACTCACTCCTATTTGTGCAGGTCCCCGGGCAAACCTACCCTACTTATTTTTGGGTGGCACCGAGAACTGAACTCGGGGTCCTGTGTGGGCAAGCGCTGGGCCGGGAACACGGCCTCGTGGTGGGCTGCTTGCCCTGCAAGCTCTGCCCCGAGAGCCCCGTCCCCGGTCCTCGTGCTTTTACGCTGTTGTTTCCAGGCAGGGTCTCAGGCTTTTTCCTGGGCTCGCCTCAACTGGGAGCCTCCTAGCCTCACCCCCCGAGGGGCTGGGACTACAGGAGCGGTGCCCCCTCTTTTCCTGTCTCTCCGGACGTCCTATCCTGGACGTGACCTAAGTAGAACTGGAAAGGGGCCTTCTGCAGACTCACTTCCTTCCCCCGCCTGAGGGTTTCAAGGCTCATCAGCAGGATAACGAGCGGCAGCACTCCATCCCTTTTTACTCGCTCAGTACTACGCCGCCGCACGGACACTGTGTGTCTGTCCGCTCTTCTGCTGGACGTTTCGAGCGTCTGGACTTGTGCCAGGCGAATGACGCTGCTGGGGACATTTGCACACGGGGCCTGGTGCGGGCGTGTGTTTTCACGTCTCGGGTGCACAGGGGCACACTGCCTCGCACCGGTCGCGTGGCCGCCTACGATCCCACGGCTCCCGCAGCTCTGCGAGGGGTCGGGCTTCTCCGCACCCACAAGATGTGCTCCCCCTCTTCATCTGAGCCCTCCCTCGGGCCCAAAGCCATCGGGCCACGTGGTCACGGGCGGCCGGCCCTGGGAGCCAGGAGAAGGCGTGCTCTTTGTGAGTTCTCTCGGGTGTTCGTGACAGTGACCGAACGCCCACTGACACACAGCCACACGGGGACGCCCGGGGCTGATGTGGGCGGCAGAGCCGGCGGCCTGTGGGTCTGGGTCTGAGCACGGCATGGGTGTCCCGGCCTGGCTTAGCCACAACCCTGGGTCCCAACCCCATCCCCATCTCTTCAGGGGAGGAAAAAGTCAAGGGGCTCGGGGTTTAGAATGTGATGGCCTCAAGTCAGGCACAGTTCTGCCGCTTGTCTGCCCAGCGGCCCCAGCCCCCCCCCCCCCCCCGTGATCCTGGCCTCAGTTTCCTCGTCGGCGACACGGATTGGATAATAACATCTCCATCCCCAGGGTTTACACGAGGGCCCGCGGGGATGGCACGGAAACCGATCGGTGAACGCAGGAACTGCTCCTTCCAGGCTGAACCGTTCGGGTCTACCTCCGTGTGAGCTGAAGATCCAACTCAGTAACTCGGGCAGCTTCCGCACGCACTGCACCTGCCCTCCCCACGCCTCCTCTCTCTCTCTCTCTCTCTGCCTCCTCTCTCTCCCTCTGCCTCCCCTCTCTCCCTCTGCCTCCCTTCTCTGCCTCCTCTCTGCCTTCTCCTCTGCACCTGCCCTCTCCACACCTCCTCTCTCCTCAGAAGGGGGCAGAGGCGGCGTGGATCTGACGGCGGTAGGCGGGGGCCCAGCCCCACCTGCCCCAGGCCTGCACGTTCCAGGCCTCACTCGGCGCCAGGCGGCCATGACCCTGGCGTCTGGGATTCCGTGAGGCAGCCAGGGCACTGCTGGTGGGGAAGCCAGATGAAGGCCGGAGGGAGGGAAGGCAGATGGGGAACCGGGCTCCGCGGAGCCTCCCGTGTGCCGGGGTCACCCAGCCAGGTCCCCGGAGGCACGCGGGTGTGGCTATCTTGGAGGAAGGGGTGTTGGGGGGGAGATGCCTACGAGATGGAATATTTTCCTTCCACAACAAGAAGCCTGGAGCTTAGGGTGGGAAGAGGGCCACCCACCCCTGGCCCCACCAGAGCCCAGACTCCTCTTCGGGGGGCCCAGAGTGGCTGGCTGCCCCTCCTCCACACACCTCCCAGGCCTTGTCCTGCATTTCCTGTCAACAGGGACACTTCCTCCCCAGGGAGGGCCTGGCAGTAGAGCCGCACCCAGCTGCTGATAGAGCCCAGCACACAATGGCTGGCCGGGGCTCCAGCCAGCCTCTCCTCGCCCCAGCTTTCCCAGGGGCCAGAGCAACGGCACCCGGTGCTGGAGCCCGGCAGGACAGTGGGTGCCCCACAACGCAGGCGGGCGAGGCAGGGTGCACAGGGAGGGGGAGGAGGGCCTGGCCTTCTGCGTTGCAGCAAATGAACCCCAGGAGCCAGGGGAGGAAGGGACTGGTCACAAGTACGGGCTCAGGAGGGGCCATCCTGGGCCCCCAAGCCCTGCCAGCTCGGGCAGGATGCCCCGGCCAACGTGGTGTGTGGACGTCCCGGGTGGCCGGGCAGTGGGGACCCCGGGACCTGCGGGCACTCAGCGAAGCACCGCCATGACAGTGTGGGACTCCAGGGGACAGCCCAGGGCACAGAAAGGTGTCGGGAGTCCCGTTCCGCCGGCCAGTCGCCTGTGACCTTGGACGAATGCCCTTCCTGCCTCTGGGATGAAGACCTCGGCTCTGCGCACCCAGTCGGGCCGCTAGGAGGCCATGGCGGCCACGCACACCAACAGCCCTGAGAGAAGTTCAAGGCCACGTGTGAGGTGTTTTACGTCAGGGGGCCAGATCGCCAAATAAGTGGCCGCCAACACACCTTCAGGGACAAACTCCCAAGCCTTCGTCGGTGTCCTTCAGCCTCCTGGCGACCTGGAGAGCTGCCAGTTAGTGGCTCAGGAGAAACGAGCTGGAAGCACCGTGGAGGGGGAGACATCTCCAGGAACGCCCCTCCCGGTGAGGGGGCCCCAGAGGTGTGGACGGGGCTCCCATCTTGAGCTCCACCCAGCCCGGCCCCCTCCTCCGCCAGCTCCCAGCCATGCAGGCTCTGCACACGGTGTCTCGGGTGGGCTCTGGATGGACAAGCTCCGCCATCAGAGCACAGCAGCCCCAGGGCGCCGACGTGAGGCCCGCGGCGGAGGATGCTGCGGATCCCACGGCCAGCCGCACCAGCCTCAGGAGCGAGCAGCCGGCTCCCGTCCTCCCCACCCCCCACCGCTCAGCCTCCACGCCCAGCCCCCGCCAGTGGCTGAGATGCCTCACAAAGCTACCAGGGTTGGCCTTGAACTGTGATCCTCCTGATCTCAGGCTTCCGAGTAGCCAGGACGACACACGCGAGCCTGGGGTGACAGGTGTGAGCCAAGGGTCTAAATCGAACCCGTCTGACCCCAAGTCAAGAAATGGAGGCACTACAATCTGCATCTCCAGGTCTGGTCTGGCTGTCCCTGATGGCGCCCCCTTCCCCGCCCCCCGCCTTTGCACAAATAGAGGGGGTCCCGGGTCTCAAGGCTACCCCCCACACACACCCTTTGCCTTCAGTTTGGCTCCAGATTCTTGAAGGGAGCCTGGCCAAGGAGGTGACATCTCTGAAGCTGGCTAAGGAAAAGCTACATGCAGCAAGACATGGTTTCAGGGTGAACTGAGAAAGACACGGGGCCTGTAGTGAACCCAGATTTCCGAGCCACACCCCAGACCCAGAGAACTGGGGTCTCTGGCGACCGTACCTGACAGCCTGTATTTCTCATGAAAAGTTCTCTAAAGGCACATATCAAGGTCTGAGAGGTGCCTTAGCTCACTGCGTCAGGTTATTCCAGTTCAAACCTCAGCTTTCCCAGCCGTGCAGCCCCCGGGGCTAGGGTGAGGGTTTGGCAAGATGGGTCTCAGAAGGGGCCACGTGGGGAAGAGCTGATCCCAAAGGATCCCCAGGAGGAGGGGCCTGGCTGGGGAGGGGGGTCACCACAGGCCTTCAGGGTGGACGGTGTCCCATGCTCTTCTCCTCTCGCGCCTGCACCCCCCCACTTCCTGGCTGCCATCGGCCGAGCGGTCTCCGCACCGCGCCCCTCTCCCAGGACGCCCCTCCTCGCCGCGGGCTCAAGAGCCCGAGAGCCAAGATAAGCCTGCCTGCCTCCCTTCCAGTCACTTCTCTCGTACGGTCCCGTCGTGGGCCAAGGCTGTGCTATGTTTGGGAGGCGGGCCTCGCCCTCCATCCAAACCGCAGTCTAAAAAGAAACGACAATAAATCTAGCGAAGAGAACCGATTTAGAGCCTCTCATCCTTGAAGAGGCACCAAGGACGCATCCCCTGGGAGTTTAAAATGAAGCAACGTACGGCTCCGCCCTCTAACTATGGCAAACACATGGAGGGCTTGGCATCGCCTCCAGAGCAAGTGGGACGCGGAGCTCGGCAGGCTCCTAGGAGTCATCACGTGATACCAGGGCGCTGGGACGGAGGGCCGGGCCCCGTCCACCCACCCGCACCCACGCCGAGCCCAGCAGGCAGGACGCCCGCAGAACCAGGTCCCTGGAGAACACAGTGTGGAGGGATCCAGGCCTCAAGGACACACACGCAGCCACAAGGCAGGGACCAGAGCCGCGCCGGGGCCGGGCGAACAGAGCGGACACACCGCGGGGACGGGGGAGACGCGCCTGGGCCCCGGGGAAGGGCACGGACGCCGGGCGGGGCAGGGACCTCAGACCCTGGGGTTGTGCACGGGGCTGAAGCCGAACCCCAGTGGCTGGTTCTGAGTGAGGGAAGCGGGGAGGGATCTGGAAGAGAGGAGCAGCCCTCACAGGCCCGGGAGGAAGCAGGCTGGGGCTCAGGCTGGGGTCCGACGCCGCGGGGCTGGTGTCTGTCTGTGACGGGGCCCGGTCTGTGCGCGGGGACGGGAGAAGGCCACTCTCACAAGTGTCCGTGCCCCAGGAGGCTGGTCCCATGCCCAGGGGGCCAGGCATGGATGTGGCCCTGCCGTCTGCACTCAGAGGAGGGGCTGGCAGCTCCCCTGGAGTCCTGGGGGGGAGGGGAGGGCCTGGGTGGGGGACAAGGAGTCCTGGGGGGGGGGAGGGGAGGGCCTGGGTGGGGACAAGGGCTCCCCTGGAGTCCTGGGGAGGAGGGGAGGGCCTGGGTGGGGGACAAGGGCTCCCCTGGAGTCCTGGGGGGGGGAGGGGAGGGCCTGGGTGGGGACACCACGGGTTGCTCTGAGGACAACTTGGCGTTTGAACACGGGGACACGCAGTCGTGTCTCGCTGGGTCCCCGCGAGCTGGGATACCTTTCCAGGACAAGGCACCCCAGACTTAACACTCAGCTGAGCTCTGTGCCAAACATCTGGGCTTCAGCAGGGCCAGAGTCCTCCTCCGGAAGACAGGAGAATAGTGGAAACCAGTCACGAGGCCGGGCCCGCACCCTGGGGCAGCGGGAAGGTGAGGGAGGCAGGGGGCAGGGGGGCAGGAGCCCCTCAATCACAACCAAGCCGGCGGCACTTCCTGGGACCCACCCGGGGCTCCTGCCACAGGCAGGTGCACACCCGTCCTTTCCAGATAAGCGAGACAGGACGGTCTTCAGTTCCACCCGCGCCCTTCGCGCGGTGACCTTTCCTCTATCTTTTCTGGAATCTCCTCCCAAAGGAATGAGCTCCTTAACTAGGCCGCTTATCTGTGTCCTCCTTCCAGCAGTCCCCGCCATGTCTCAGAACCCTGAATCCTCCGCAGGCAGAGTCTGCTCATCAGACAAGACCAGGTGACAGAAGGCAGGGAGGAGCCGGGTTCTGCCCAGTGCTCCAGGTCCCTAAGCACGCAGCCTGGTGAGGACTGAGCCACTGGAGGGTCCAGTGGTCACCTACACCCCATAGCGCCTTCCGTCACCTGTACCGGTGCCCCTCGCTGCCGCCCGCCCTGGCTGGGGCGCGGATCCTGTAGGAGACGCTGGCGGAGCTGGGCCGGTGAGGACCACTCTGGGATCGCTGCGCTGGCCGGCATCTGGCCGAGGAGGTTCCTGGGGTTTGAACTCAGGGACTCCGCCACCGAGCACGCCTCCAGCCCCATCTGTTTTCATTCCTTCTTGCATGTCTTTCCTGCTCTTTTGCAAGACCCACGAGCTCAGGGGTAAGGTGCTGGGCGTGACGACGCCAGGGCAGCGTGACGTCACGAAGCGGCGGGGCTTTCCACTCTGATCTGGGAGACCACCGCCGTCTACGCAGCCCGCAGCCCGCGGCGGACTGAACCGGGTGGTGGCCGTCTGTGCGGAGGCGCTGGGGACTGCAGGGCCTGCAGACACCACAGCGTCTTCACGCGTCTGGTGGCTTCTTTGGTGCTAGGTGTGCACGAGTGTGTGCGTGTGTGTATTGGAGTCTGGAGTCCTGCAGGTGGGTGCTGGGAGGTTTATGGCTTCCGAGGTTGCCATTCCCAAGTGCACACCACCTTTGACAACGCGTCTCGCCCTCGTTTGTCTTCTTCATGACCGCTAGCTGTGCACCGGGGCGGGGGTGTGTGTGTTCATACTGACATAGCCAGGAAGGCATACAGCGAATCTTGCACAGACTCACCCCTCCATCGCTTCCCCTCCCCCCCGCGCCCCAAACCCATGTTAGCAAGCTTCCTTGCTCCACTTATGGACGACTTTCAGAACAGACTCTGAACCAGGGTCAGCCCAAGGCAGTGGCCCCGAGACAGGGCCCCTTCGCTATTAACCTCTACACACTGGCCATCATAACCAACTTTCCTGGGGAGGTGGGGGCCCCCAGAGGAGGAGGTGGGCACCTGGGACCCCCCAGGTGGCCCAGCAGGACACAGGCCACAAATGCAACTACTAATCACGAATAGTTTCAGGTCAGCAGTCTGAGCCCAGCACGCGTCCAACCAGAGCTGAGGACACAAAGGCTCAGGGTTTCCGCCAGCTCTCCGCGCCCTCGATTCCCTCTTCCCGTGCTGAGCAGGAAGGGAAGGTGCTGGAAACCGGCTTTTCCTTACCCCCCGCGCCAATATGGCAGCACCCAGGCCCCGCTTCAGACCTCTCCGTTACACGAAGACAGGTAAAGGGTCGGGCGCTGGTGGCTCGCACCTGTCATCCTAGCCACTCAGGAGGCTGAGATCTGAGGGTCACGGTTGGGTGCTAACCTGGGCAGGGGAGTCCCAGCCCGCGGCGTCCACACGCCCCTTCCAGCAGCGCTTCCCAACACATTACTCCTTCCCTCTGCCTCTCAGCAACCGCGGCTCGGGACGCGGAGCCGGGCGTACGTTCGGCTCGGCTCCGGCCAGGTCGCCTGGGTCCGTCCTCACGGGGCTGTGTGGCTTGGAGACCCGCCGTCCGGGGAAAGTTCCGGCTGCAGGAAGGATGAGCGCGGCTGGCTCGTCCCCACGCCACAGGCAGGCGCAGAGGGGCCTGGCTCCTCCCCGGGGCTCAGCTGCTCCACTGCTACCTACCACCGACATCTTACCAAGAGCGCTTCCACCCGACGGGGCCGTCCCCTATTAGCGAGAATTATCTGCCCGCCTCCCACAGGGAAACCCTGGCTTTATGAAGGCAGGGCCCCACAGCGGTGAGCACTTAATCAGGGTCGCCTCCACATTATGGAGTGGCAGGTGGAAAAAAAAATAGTTGGGGGGTGGGGGAGGTATTAATATCGTGCCAGTAACGTTACCACAAATGCGCTCCTGACACGATTTTCTTATTAGGGTCTTTCCCCTGTAAATTTTTATTGCATTTAATTAAAAATTATTGCTAAAATAAACAGCTGCAGACGGTCTTATTTTAAGTCGGAAAATTAAAAACCGAATATTCTCATCCGTCAATTTCAACAAGAAGTGCCTCGGCACGCATTTGGACGTGACGGCTTTGAGATTATAATAATGTTTATGGCAGTTTCAGGTCCTTTCCGTGAAACATAATGAAAGCTCTGCGTGAGTTCATTTGTCAAATGTGTAATAATAAGGACGGGAAGGCACCGGCCCGCAGGCGGATAGAAAGACACCAAGGAAGGCCCCGCCTCACAAGGACTGGCCAGGTACCAGCAGGGCGGCCCCAGACCCAAAGTCTGCCAACCACACCCCGCCGCACCGGACCACGCCTGGCCACGCACGGCCAGGTTACCACCGCACTCACCTACTCCTGGTCCCCCTGTTTGTTACAGTGGTGGGTGCCCGCTGTCTGCCACAATAGAAGATAAACAAATAAAGCCAGGAACCACTTGGGCAAAAAACTGTAGCCACTGCCCCGTGAAGATGCTGCAGGTGCACAGGCAGAGGAGGGGAGGGAGGGGAGGGGCGGGCAGGCTCTGACACCGGCTCCTGTGCGGGGGGCCCTGGCACGGTCTGCACTCATCATCTCCTCCGGGCCAGCTCTATCTCTTGGTCTCTCCTTTAGCTTTTATTTCAAAGACTGAATGCAGGTTCTGACTTTCTTGCCGTGTCTCTTACCGGAAGCCCACACGAGCTCTGCTCACTTGGGAGCAGGTAGATTATCAAGGACCAGTAAGTGAACGGGAAGAGAGACACGAGACGGCGCGGCGGTCAGAGCCGTGGAGTGGGCGCGGTGGCGCGGGAGAACGAGGCTGCTGTGCGCACGCCCGGCCCGACGCCCACCGGCCCTCCCGAGGCTGCGGGCCCCGCCCCGCCCCCGCTCAGTCCCAGCTCCCTGGCTCTCAGGCTCTGCCTTTGCCACCATCACAGTAACCCCCCCCCCCCCGCTGCCCAGCTGGTGGCACGTGAGGGCCGTCTGCGCGGGCATGGAGCCCCCTTGCGTCTGGCCTCCCGTCCCTCCACCCAGCCGCACCCCGGGGCCAGCTCCCTCCCAGGTTCTAGCCGCCTGCGCCCTATGGCCCCAGGTGGACACGCGGCTGGCTAACCTGCTGGCCGGTGACAGTGCCCTGCCCAGCGCGGAGCCAGCAGGCAGCCCTGGGGGCATCATGCCAGCAGCGGGAGAGAGCATTCTGGAAACATACCAAAAACCCCGAAGGCCAGTTGGGTCCCCTGGCCCCTCTAAGAGGAGCAGGCGCGGTGTGCGGGGCGCGCTTCTGAGAAGAGCGCGCTGCTGGCGTCTCCACCCCTCCACCACCTGGCTCTGAGACCACGCCCCATGCCCCGTCTCCACCGCAGGGACCGGGCCTGGGCCTACACGGTCCACACTCACAGCCCCCCGGCCCCACCAGCAGCCACCTCTCCCTCTGGAGAGGGGATCCGGGGACGGGACGTGAAGACGCGGCCCAGCCGTGCTTTGGGTCTGGAGTCAGCCAGAGCCCGGGCCCCCGCCCGCAGCACGGAATGAGCTTAATTAAGCAGGGGGCGGCGGGCGGCGCGGTGCCCACCACCTCGCTCGGGGGGCCGCCCCACCTCTCCCTGAATGCAGGATGAGTCTCTTAGGTCCCCCACAAAAATGGGAGAGAATCGAGGGCTACTTCTCAAATCCTAGCCCTGCGGGACAGCGTGGGCTCACACCCGGGCTGCCCACACACGTGGCCGAGGGAGCTCTGTGTCCCCCACCCCCGAGGCCGCACCCACCGCGCGTGAGGGGCAGGAGGACCTCCCCCGTGTGAGCAACAGCTCAGAACCCCCACTCAGTAACCCCAGTGGTGCGCACTCACTTCCAGTCACACCACAAAAGTCGTCTTAGAGGCGTCTCTCGGAGACTTCCATTAGAAGCTTAGCTCGAGGCACCTCCAGCTCCCCGAACCCCTTAAGCGGCCTTCCCTCCCAGTCCCCTTCGGGGAGCCGTGTCTGGCCACGAGGAGAGATCCGCCTCAAGGGAGGGCGTCTCCCTCCTGCCCAAAGGTGTTTCGTTCGGCCAGACGCCAGACCAGCCTCCTAGCTACCGGCCCACGAGGTGACCACCACCGTGCCAGTGTGGGCATCCCTGGGTCGAGTTTGCTCTGCTCTGCCGTGCAGTGAGACAGCACAGGCCCATTTCACCAGGAAAAAACACCCGAGGCTCCAAAGGTGCAGCCACGCACCCCAAACCACCCGGTGAGGACGCAGCAGCCCCTGGGGCTGAAAGACACCCCGCCCCCCCGCGCCCCTGCCCGCCCTCCCCCCCCCCCACCCCCAAGCCCGGTCCCCGTACCTCTCCGCCTCCTGCTCCGGGCTCTGCTGCTTGCTCTCGAAGGCGTTGAAGCTGCTCATGTCCACGTAGCCGTCGTTCTCGTTGGCCGTGGCCAGGGCTCGGCTCTGGTCCTGGAAGAGCTTGGTGAACGTGCCGGGCCGGGCGGGCCTCCGCGGGGGGATCTGGATGTTCTCGTAGTCGGAGTTCACGGCGGGGATGTTCTCGTAGTCGGAGGTGTCGGCGTTGGGGAAGGAAATGGAGCGCGGCTTGGTGAGCGGCAGGGGCAGGAAGGGAGGCCGGGAGCGGTCTTCGAAGGACTCCACCCGGGACACCGTCCTGCCGCAGGGGGCCCCCCTCCTCTTGCCGTCTTTGAGGAAGACGAAGGAGGACGGGGACTCGGAGGCCCGGAGCTTGCCGGCCCGCGACGTGAGCTGCGGGGAGCTGCTGAGGCTCCTCCGGTCCATCTCCAGGATCCTGGCCGGGCCGTGGTAGCTGGACTCGGACGAGGACCTGGAGGAGGACGCGTGGGCCTCGCCGTGGCCCTTGCTCTCCGTCTTCTTCCGGAAGGTGAGCGCCAGGAAGCGCTTGAAGGAGGACTTCTTCTTCTTGGCGCCCTTGTCCGGGGAGTCACCGCCGGTGAGCAGCGACGGCGAGCTCTTGGTGATGGGCCGCTTGGTGACGCAGGCCAGGTCGAAGGGGGGCGGGATGTCGGCCACCGAGGACGGCGTGGAGGTGCCGCTGGACGGAAGGTGGTTTCTCTGGGAGAAGCTTCCGGAAGAGCCGATGACACAGGGCAGGGAGAGGTTGTCCTCCTTCCTCCTGACGCGGAGCTCCTCGAGCCCGGGCCCCACGGGCTCTCGGTAGAGGGACGGGGGCGGCTCTCGGCCCTCCACGGAGAACGAGCGGGGGTACAGCGTGAAGGCCCGGGGCTTGGCGGGCGGGGGCACCTCCCGGGGACCGCCCCCGCCGGGCCCCACTTCTTCCAGAACGGTCTCGGGGACGTGGCCGGCCACCTTCCCGGAGTGTGGCCGGGCCCTGGCGGCCGCGTGCTTCCTGTCCTCGGGGCCCGCGTCCCCTCCCGGGGCGCCGGCGGGGTCGGCCAGGCAGGTCACGTAGGGGTTGCTCAGCGAGCCGTCGGCGGCGTCCTCCTCCTCCAGCACGACCACGCGCGGCGCGGGGGACCCCCGGGGAGCCCCGGCACCCGGGGTGGCGGGCGCCGGCTGGGAGACGGGGTCGCCCTGGCCGCAGAAGGAGGTGCTCTCGGCGGGGAAGAGCCGGTAGGGGCCCGCCGCGAGCGAGGCCGCCAAGTCCTCCGCGCTGTCGCTCTCGAACAGGATGATGTGGCAGCTGTCCTCCGAGGGGTCCTCCTGGGGGGGGTCCCCGCCCTCTGCCCCCCGGGGGGCGGCGGCCGCGTCCTCCCGGCTCGTTTCCCTCGTGGTGGGCAGCCGGTTCCTCCCGGTCGGCCTGGTTCCCACGGCCTGCGGGGTCCTCACCATCTCCCGCAGGGGGTCCGAGGGCAGCGGTGGCCGTCCCTGCCTCCAGGGCGTCGGCGGCCAGCTCTTCCTCGGGGGGCTCCTCCTCCTTGGCGGGTTCCTCCTCCTCGGGGGGCTCCTCCTCCTCCTTGGGGGGCTCCTCCTCCTCCTTGGGGGGTTCCTCCTCCTCCTTGGCGGGTTCCTCCTCCTCCTCCTTGGGGGGCTCCTCCTCCTCCTCGGGGGGCTCCTCCTCCTCCTTGGGGGGTTCCTCCTCCTCCTTGGCGGGCTCCTCTTCCTCGGGGGACTCCTCCTCCCTGAGGGGCTCCTCCTCCCTGGGGGTCTCCTCCTCCTCCTCGGGGGGCTCCTCTTCCACCTTGGTGGGCTCCTCTTCCTCGGGGCTCTCCTCCTCCTCCTCGGGGGGCTCCTCCTCCTCCTCCTCCTCCTCGGGGGGCTCCTCCTCCTCCTCGGGGGGCTCTTCGCAGGCTTCACCCACATCCTGTCCAGTGTCCTGAGTGGATGAGTTGGAGTCCACACCCCCACCGGGCCCCCCGGGTTCTGTGTCTACTCGTCCTTCCTCACCATCCTCTTCTGCGTCCCTGGGGACCTCGGGGGACCCCAGCTCCTCACGGGAGCCCCCAGGAACCTCCGTGTGGATGGGAGTTAGAATGAGCTTGCTCCGAAAGCCTTCCTCTCCCTCCTCCAGGTCGTACTCGCCGCAGACCTCCTCCCCCTCCTCCCCCTCCTCCTCCCCGCCGTGCTCCCCACCGTGCCCCCCGCGCTCAGGGACCACCTGGCCGGCGTCTTCCGCACCCTCCCGGCCCAGCGCCTCAACGGCCGGGCCGCCTTCAGCTCCCGTCTCCTCCGTGCCCCGCCCCGGGCCTCCCGCCTCCGCCTGCTGGTCCTCCTCGTCCCCCGGAGCCTCCGGGGGCCCCCGGGCCGCAGGCCCCTCGCTGTCTCGGCCCGCCCCCTCTCTCGCCCCGGGGAGCATGATGTAGTCCTCGTCGGTCTCTGACTCGGAGCACTCGGCCCGGGGGCCCCCGCAGAGCAGCCTCCCGTTGCTGCACTGGGGGAGGGTGCTGTTGGTGTGGACGCCCACTCTGCCCTCGCCGGGGGCGGCCAGCCTGGGCTTGGGGGCGATGGGGGGCTTCGGCCCCCTGGACATGGAGTTGGGGCTTCCCGGGCCCTCGGGCCTGGGGAAGGCGGGGAACGCGGGCACCGTCACGGGCGTGCGTGGGCCGGCCGTCTTGGGCTTGGGCGCGACTGGAGGTTTGGGTGAATCTAAAGGGCGACAGCGGAGAAAAGGGGGGAAGAGCACGGTTAGCTGTCTGCATTCCGATCGCCTAGAGCCGGTCCCGCCCCAGCCCCGAGACCACGCCCAGATCGGGGGGCCACAGCTCCCCTCTCCCACACCCAGAAAAGGCCCTCGGCGGCCCCCACAACCGGCCCGCCCCCCGGGAGGCCACGCGAGAGGCCCCGGCCACCCCTGAGCGCCCAGTGCTGCACGCGGGTGCCCCTCCCCCTCCCCCTCCCCCCTGGTGACCCCTGAGCGCCCAGTGCTGCATGCGGGTGCCCCTCCCCCCCCCGCGCTGTGCTCCTCCTGCGCCCCAGCACCCAGGTT
This sequence comes from Perognathus longimembris pacificus, assembly GCF_023159225.1. Classification (NCBI taxonomy): domain Eukaryota; kingdom Metazoa; phylum Chordata; class Mammalia; order Rodentia; family Heteromyidae; genus Perognathus; species Perognathus longimembris. Next base: position 70,006,945 of record NC_063170.1, read on the forward strand.
TTCTGTGCTCTCGTGGCCGACGTCGAGGAGACGGGGACAGAGCCGTGGAGACGCCGGAGAGGAGCCGCGCTCCAAAGCCACGCAATGCAGCGCTGCGACCGAAGGCCGGACGCCCCCCCGCCCCACGAGCGCAGAGACGGCGCGGCTTCGCAGCGGCTTCTCCGGGCAGTCACGAGGCTCCCGGGGTGGCAGACTCCCCACACCCGCGCCCACACGCAGGGCCAGCCTCGGGCGCCGCGGGCGCGCAGCGACGGGCGCTGGAGCCGCTCGACCCGCTGCACAGCGCGGCCGGGGGCGGGGCGGGGCCCCTCCGTCCTCACCACGCGAGCACCACCCGGGAGGAGCCGCAGGGAGGGGGCAGCCGTGCTCCCACAGCACGGGTTAAACGCGCTCGGGGAGGCCGTCACACGGGAGCAGCTGCCGCCGCCGCCCAGCGGAGGCCCCCTCCGCCCGCGCCGGTGTGCCGCGGCGGGAGCGCCGGTGTGCCGTGGCGGGAGCACCGGTGTGCCGCGGCGGGAGCACCGGTGTGCCGCGGCGGGAGCACCGGTGTGCCGCGGCGGGAGCACCGGTGTGCCGCGGCGGGAGCACCGGTGTGCCGCGGCGGGAGCGCCGGTGTGCCGTGGCGGGAGCACCGGTGTGCCGCGGCGGGAGCACCGGCTCTCCGATCCGCGGCCGGCGCGGGGGGGGGGGGGAGGGAATGGTGCTCTCATTTCTCATCCCTCACAGGTGGCATTCCCCACCGGCGCCCCGAGACGCCACGGAGGGCCATGAAAAATGAGTGTCGGCCTCGCCCCACCCCCACGCCATCCTTCATCCAATCGAGCTATTGATCTGCGGGAGCGGCTCCTGGGGAAAGGTTACCGTGGGTGTCTGAGGCGTGATCCTGCAAGAAAACGCTTTCCCGCAGGAGCCCATCCGGGCGCCCGGGCTGACGGACGCGGCGGGCTGCTGCCAGAGGCCTTCTCTGACCTGTCACCGAAAGCCAGGGACACTGAGGCACCACGGAGACACGGCAGCGCCTGGGAAGAACCCGCTGCACTTCCTCTACCCTGGAGACCAAACGGTCCTGGCATCCTGAGAGGCAGGGACACCGCGGCCGGCGGGTCAGGTGACACGCCGAGAGACGAGGCCTGGGGTTCACTGGTAATGCTCCTAAGGCGAATAACTGGCTTTAAGTTGCCCCTCTTCAGCGGGGCCCTGGTGGTTCACACCTGGAATCCCAGCTGCTCAGGAGGCCAAGGACTTGAGGATCAAGGTTCAAGGCCGGCCCCGACAGAAAAGTCCAGTAGTAAGTATACTTCTGGCAAGCAGTCTAGTTCTGGTAAATAAGTGTTTGCTGAGCGCCACCTGTGTACCAAGTCCTCACCTAGAGTCGTGAGACGCACCAACGAATCAAACACAGAGGCTGCCCCCAGGAACATCGCATGGCGGGAGAGACACAGGGCGGACAAACGACACGTCACCGTTAGAGGACAACTTCAAACACAGTGACCCTAAGGAGCAGAGAGGACAGGAATGCCAGGTTGCGGGGAAGGTGGGAGGGGCAGGGATCGCTTGCTAGGCCAGGGAGCCAGCTGGAGGGGAGCGGGGACGGGGTGGGGGGGCAGGAGCAGGAGGTGAGGCCAGGGAGCGGGGGAGGGGGAGGCGGCCACGGCCTGACCCGCGGTAGGAGCGGGAGTTCAGCCCGAGGAGTGGAACGGGAGACCCCGCGCCACGCACGCTCCGTTCTGGGTCTCACACCAAGCCTGCCTGGAAAACTCTGGAACAGTTGGCACTGGCACACATGCTAGAGGAAGGGGCCGGAGAGGAGCACTCCACGAGGGGCGGGAGCACTCTAGGAGGAGGGGAGGGAGCACTGCAGGAGATGGTATACTCCAGGAGGAGGAGATGGAGCACCCCAGGAGAAGATGGTATACTCCAGGAGGAGGAGATGGAGCACCCCAGGAGAAGATGGTATACTCCAGGAGGAGGAGATGGAGCACCCCAGGAGAAGATGGTATACTCCAGGAGGAAGAGATGGAGCACTCCAGGAGAAGATGGTATACTCCAGGAGGAGATGGAGCACTCCAGGAAGCAGGCACAGGAGAAATGGAAGTTCTATGGTAGGTGTCTGAGAGAATGTGGCACAGCCCAGCTGGTAGAACTTTGCAGCCGGGAGGCACAGAGTATGGGGAAAATCAGCAGCACTGAGCTTTGCTCTTCTGGGTTAAGCCTAACTCCCTGCATGAAACTAACTCATCAGGGAAGTAGCAAGGGAACCCTCTGCTGTATATTCATTCCTCTGGCGCTTTCTCTCCCCGCTGCATTTCCAATGCTCAGGACCCACGGGCAGTTTGCTATATACCTGGGGGTAATTCATACGCAGAACCTCTTCACCAAGAGGACAAGAGTTAACTTGGCACTGGGGAAGCCGTAGTAACAGAAAGAAATGCTTAGCGTTTCTGGTGATGACAGAAATCAGCCCGGGCCAGGGCCCGGGTACCAGTCTGCATTCTCTCCTCACGTTCATTACTACCTGTCCCTCACCAGTTCTGCAGGAGCGCAGACTTAGTGTACTGGGGGAGCACTGGACAGGGAGTTGGGAGCTCTGACCTATTTTTCTGGCGCAGTCACTGATTGGAGGAGCCATCTTGAACAAGGCCCTCCCCCTCTGGGGCTTCAACTTCCCTGTCGTTAAGAGGAGGGGACCCCCCAACAGTCCATCTGGTGTGCCCAGGCTGACCACAATGACAGCCTTTTAAGCTCGCAGCTCCTAGGATGTTCCCCGACACCCCGACTGCGCTCCTCGCTCCTGTTCGGCGGAGGATGGCTGAACTCTCTGTGGAGCTGCAAAGCCATATGCTGCCGGAGTAATTATCTTCCAGCTTCACCTTCCCACTGCATCGTAATTGAACTTTCCTTCCCGGGCACCCTCTGGAATGTCCGAGGCGAGCTCGGTGATTTCTAATTAGGCTGATGTTAAGCTGGCCCAGTGACCCACGACCGGGCACTTCCCAGGAACACAGCCCGGGGGCTGAGGCACGGGGCCTCGGGCTCCGGAGGACCAGGACTCCAGCCCCAGCTCAGCCACACGCTGGTTGTGTGATTCTGGGAGCCTGATCCCTTCTTGGTAAAATAAATGGAAGAGATGTCGCTTCCCCCCTGCCCCCACAGAGACGTATTGAGAAGTTTAATCGAACATAGAAATAAAACGCCTATCAAAACCAATTGGCAAACATTTCCCAGGGGATGGTAGAGCAGGTTCCCAAGCTGTGCTTTCATCCTGACTCAGGGACACAAAATCACATCTTGGCTTTGGCCGCCAGTAAGGTCGGGACGGTAGCAGCCGTCTCCTCCCCAGATTTCGGTGAATGCTAAGTTGATGCAGTCAGAACGCCATCCGCTGCTATTTACTGGTCGCCTAGACTGGGTCCTCTTCTCGGCAGCTTTCACATGCTTACTATGTTGGTCGATAGTGAGAACCCAGTTGACAAAGATCTCCCCACTTTTCAGACAAAGACTCAGAGAGGTTCTGCCACACAACTGAGCAGATAGATCGCGGTCCTGAGAGTCAGTCTCCCCGAGAGTGTGGGAACGGCGGAGCTGGGCGGTCAGGAAATTCCCACTGAAAAGGGAACTGGCTCCGGGCTGGAGACAACTGCACCCAGGACCCCCCCACCCCAAGCTTCCTGGGACCAAACCTGCTCTAAGTTCACTGGGACTCACCCCACCGCAGCCCCCCCGGAGTCTCAGAGAAGGGAGGGCTGGCCGCGGCCGCCTGCAGGGAACTGGAAAGGCTCTCCCCATTGTTCCAGAGCGAATTTTATTAGGAGGGGAGGGAAACGCGAGCCTGGCTCTGTCCAGACTGTGCCAGGGCAGGCAGGAGGCAAGCTTCTCCCCCCAGCCGCCTGGGCCCCGCTGCGCCCCACACCGTGTGCCCTGCTCCTGTACCCCCAGTCTGGGCACCTCACTGCCTGAGGGCCCTGGGTCCCCAATCAGCCAGGCGCACTGCCTGGGTCCCCAGACCTCTGTCAGATCCGGCCAGCCCAACTCTCCTGCCGCACCTCACTAACACAACGACTTTTTTCACCAACACAAACCGTAAAGGGGGGAACCCCCCCCCATGTCCCCTCTCCCCACCCCACCCCCCTCCCCTCACACAGCAGGATACGGCTCCAAGACGGCAAAATGGTGGCTTCCTGTTTCTTTGGGGAGGGAGTGCGGGAATGCGGGGCTCTGGCCCGTGCCTTCCGCCGGCCGCGGAGAGGAAGATCAGCCGGGCTCGGGGGCTCGGGGGCCCGGGGGCCCGGGGGCCGGGACGCGGGGCGAGCCGGGCGGCGGTTCGCGGGCAAGCTCGTCTCCCAGGGAGCTTCGGGCCCGGGAATGCCGGACGGGGAGGGCTGCGGCGCCGCCCGTCGGTGGGCCCGGCTCTCCGACCCGTTCCGGGCGCTCCGTGGAGGGCGCCGGGTCCCTGCGGTTTCCCTCGGACGGGCGGGGCGGACGGGGACGCGGGGGACGCGGGGTCCAGGGCGGGACGCCCGGTGCGGGGCGCCGAGCGCGCCAGACCCGACAACGCCGGCCTTTCCGAGTCCTCGCCGCGCCGCCCACCCCGGGGCCCGCGTGGGCACCGGGGGCCAGGGACGGCCCCGCGCCCCGGGAAAGGCGCGCGGGGCTGGCGGGAGCCCCGGAGCGAGGGTGCGCGCCACGTCGAGCGCCCTGTGGCGGGGCGCCCCAGGCGGCCCCCCCCCGGCCCCCCGGCCCCCCGGCCCGGCGCGGGGAGCGGCCGCGGAGGCCCAGGGCTCCGGACCCGGGCGGGGCGCGCGGCTCCTACCTGCCCGGTTCATCTTCGGGCGCGCGGAGCCCGGGGCCGCGAGTCCGTCCGGGCGTCCGTCCGTCCGTCGGCCCAGCGCGAGTCCGCAGCCCGCCGCCGCCGCCGCACTCACGGCGCCCCGCGGGGCCCGCACCCCCGGCTGCCGGCCCCGCCCCTCGCCGGGCGCAGCTCTCGGCGCGGCGAGCAGGGCCAGTGGGCGCGGGGCGCGGGGCGCGGGGCGCGGGCTGGGCGGGGCCGGGCGCGCGGCGGGCCGGCTGGGCGGGGGCGCGGCGGCGGCGGCGGCGGCGTCCTGACCGGAGTCCGCGCGGCGCGCAGGGCGGGGGGCGGGGGGTGGGGGGTGGGCTGGGGGGGGGCGAGCCGCGGGGGCGCGGGGCGGACAGCGCGCGAGCCGGCGGCGGGGTCCGGAGGGCGAGGTCCGGGGCGGGGGTGCGAGCCGCGGGCACGGCGCCCGGGGCGCGGAGGGGGCGCGAGCCCGGGGCGGGGTCTGGAGGGCGGGCTGAGGGGAGGGGGCGGAGGACCGCGCGGCCGCTTCCTGGCTCCGGCTGCCCGGCGGCCTCCCGCCCCGCTCCGCTCCGGCCCCGGCCCCGGCTCCAGGTCCCCCGTCCCCTCCGCGCCCCGCTCCGCGCCCCGCTCGGCCTGGCCGGCGCCCCACCGCTCGAGCCACGGCTCCGCTTCGGGCTGGCCGGGGGCCCCGCGGAGGTGAGGCTCGCCGGCTCCCCCGCCAGGGCGGGCCTCGCACCTCCATCCCAGCCGTAGATGACCCACACGAGCCGCTTCTACCCCCCCCCCCCCCGGTGCCGGGGACCCCCGGGGCGGGCGGACTGCCCCGCGCCCCTGCGCGCACCTCTACCCAGGACCCACCGGGAAGAGGCTCCTGCCTGATGCTCCCTCCACGCAGAGGGGGAGCCTTGCGCCCCGAGACGGACTTGGGGTGGGGCGGAAGCTGAGGTGCCCGGGGCAGGGCTTATGGCAAGAGCACTCCGCTGAGAATTTCGGCTTGACCTGGGGTGGGGGGGTGGGGTGGGGGGGGTGCCGGGTTTCCCCGCTGTGGAGTTGGGAATTGAATTTGATTCTCCCCGGTGATCTTCCCATCTCAGCCTAGAAGATCCCCGAGTGGATTTTGTTTCTTGGAGTGTCGGTAAACCTTACAGAGGTGTGGCAGAGCTGGTGACAGAGCCCGTGGTGGTGGGAACGGAGGGGCAGCGGTGGGGGCCGTGCGGGCGGCGCAGGTGGAAGAGGTGGGCAGGGCGGGAGGGGCGGGTGGGCAGCGGTGTGAGGTGGGCAGAGGTGCTGAGGGGGGTCAGGAGGAGATGGAGCCGGCGGGGTGTAGAGCGGAATGAATGGATACATCCGTGTTGGATGTAGAAGGAAAGCATGTTCGGGCTCACGCTTGCAGTCCCTGCCACCTGGGAGGTAGAGAGGGGAGGACGCCGGTCCCAAGCCAACCCAGACAACACAGGTTAGCTAGCAACACCTTATCTCGCACAAGCTGCGTGTGGCTGTCACCCGGCTCTCCGGAGAGGGAACCCCAAGGCCTTCAAAGAAACAGCGGACCCCACCTGAATTTTTTTTTTCCTAAGAAAGAAAAGTTGCGCAAGTGTGTCTGTGAAGTTAGTTAGTTTCTGAGAATTAGTAAGAAAAGGCAGGCCTCCCGGGGTAGGAACAAGTGAGGGGGTTACTGGGGGGCCACGGACAGACAGCGAGAGATCCAGTGCGGGGCTAGCGGCTGCTCACCAGGCAAGGCGGGAACACACGGTCAGAGCAGGCTGGGCTGAGGCCCCCCCCCCCCCCAGACGCTGCACAGTGACGTGTGAAGACCCAGCCCCCCTCCTTTGCTCTCCCTAATGGGAGAAATGGACGAGAAAGGCAGGGAGGCTTTGCTGCATGTCTGGCCCTGAGACCCTTGAATCCCTCGAGGGATTCGAGCACACGACTCACACACCCTCAAGGGCGTGACCGGCGTGGCTGTGGTTCCAAGAATCCATTATCCCATCCCCGTCCTCCAGACAGGAAAACCAGGGCCCGTGCAGCCCAGGCAGGACTCGGTGCCCTCCTCCCATGGGTGCCTGCCTGCAATGGCAGAAGCTCCTTCCCTTGCTGTGGCGTTTCTTCCCTCCCTCCCTCCCTCCCCCTCCTTTATGTAAAATGCACCAACAGGTGTCAGGCACCACCCCCCCCCCCACCTGAGCTCCATCAGCTCCCTAGAGCACCCACGGGAACATGGAGACCCCGCGCCTCACCAGTGCCCCAGGCCCGCAGCCCCTGCTGTGGCCTGGTGGGTGGCATTCGACCTGTGAAGACAGCCACCCTTTCCCGGAGACCCCCAGGTTCCAAGGGGCAAACAGCTCTGGGGGTTTACTATCCGCAGGATCTGAGACTAATGACACCCCAAAACTAGCACCCCATTCCTGTCTGTCTGAAACCCCCACAAAGGGCTCAGCAGCTCCAAAACGCCGTCCTCCAGGAAACTAACCAGCACCCAAGTTCTGCGCTTCAACAGGAGTGCCCCGTGCCAAACCACCCCGATGGGCAATGCAGCATGGTAGCCAAAACCAGGTGACCTTGGGGGTGACCCTGGCTCACGGTGCCTCGGTTTCCCCACGTGCAATTCGCGGTCCCCAGTGTTTGCCAAGTGCTTGTTTTGTTCACTTGCTAAATGTTCTGTATGACTTAGTCCTTTCAACAAACCCACGAGGCAGGCATGGATCACCCCGCCCGGGCTCCGCCGCAGGCGCTGGTTCTGGGGCCGGCTTTCTCCACCAGCAAGTGCTCCGTAAATGGCCGTTACCACTTACACATCGAGTGCGTCTCTGGGGCTCAGTGGATGTTTATGAACTAAACGCGCCAAGAGCTGGGGCACAGCACCCTCACCATCCAAGCAGGAGAGGGTCAGAAGAGAGCACTTGCTGGGCACCTCCTGCGTACTGGGTGGGGGAGTCAAGAGTAGAGGTGAAGGACGACGCGGGAGGCCCTCAGGAGACACAGGGACCCGGCCAGGGCTGACCTTCCTGCCCGGCTCAGAAGGAGGTGACCGCGGCTTTGTTTCCTGCAAGACAGAGCCCTTCCTTCGGGGCCTCCACTGCCCCCCGCGGCCCTGTGCTCAGCCGGAGGGCCGCCTCGGCCACCGGAAGAGCTGCCCCTCGGGAAGGGGACGGTCCCTGGCTGCGCCGCGGGGCTGCGCCTCCCCATCCCGGGGGCCGTGACGTGGCCTTGCCAGACACAGCGAGGCAGCACTGCCCTGGACGGGGCTCGGCCAGGCCGCCGCCCTCTCCCTGGCGGGATAGCAGGTAGGCCCTCCCTGTCCTAGGGCCCAGCCTCTCCCCCCCCCCCCCCCGCCACTGGGCCTGGCCTTCGGGGAGCCACTGGACTCTCCGCACCGCAGTTTCCTCCGCCAGCCCCTGGCCATCCAAGTGTTGGCTTGCGGGACAGGAGGGCCGGGGTCGGCTGGCGTGGTTCAGCCACGCGGGGCCACAGCGGGGTCTGAGGAGCCCCAGGGGCGGGAGGCGCAGAGGTGACCTCGGAGCTGGACCCTAAGGTCAGGTGCATCGGCAGCAGGGGGGTCCCCTCAGTTAAGGGGCTGCACCCCGCAGGCAGGTCTGGCACGGCAGGACCTCCAGGCGTGGGGTGAGGTGACCCCAGGATGGAGCCCTAGGGGAGCCCCGGGCCAGCCAGGCCTGCATCCCCCCCGGGCCCAGGGGCATGCTGGGAAGGCTTCCAGGACGGGGCGGGGCACAGCTCTCGGGCAAGGAGGGAACAGGAAATGACGGCTCGGCCCGCGCAGCTCAGGTACCCCGTGTCCCGGGCGGGGTACGTTCAGGCAGGGGGGTGGGCGGGAGCCCCGGTGGCCTTTGTCCAGCTGTCTGGGCTCCTCGGGGAAGGGCTGAGCCCTGGGGAGGGGCGGCGGGCCGGGCAGGGCCAGCCTGGCGTCGTGGTCGCTGGGTGGGATTCGAGGTCTGGGGGGGAAGTGGCCACCCCCTTCCGGCCAGGCGTTTTTCCTCCTCTGGCTGGCCGGCTGCGCTTTCTCCCGAGGCTCCGTCTCCACTCGGGGCCTCCTGGCCGGCTGGGCGTGGGCACGGCTCCGCCACCCGGCAGCCGCGGGGCGGCCAGGCCCGGGGCTTCCTGCCCTTCGCTGGGCAGGCGGGCTGAGGAAAACAGCCCTCAGCTTTCTTCAAAACAGGAAACTGCTCTCCCTGCTTCCTGAAGGACAGGAACTGTCCCCATGGCAACCATGGGACAAAGAGGCCACATTAACCCTTCCTGGGCAGGCGGCTCCCACCGACTTCTCTGGGGTGTCACGTCGGGCAGGTGGCGGGGCAGGAGTGCTGGCCGTGGCCGCAGTCCCCAAGCGTGCCGCCGTGCCAAGGGGAGGCAGGCCTGGGGCTTTAGACCCACTGGCCGAGTGGCGACACTGAGGTCCCCCCGGGGGACGAAGGCCTGGCCCCTCGCTAGCTGCGCGCCTCGAGCATGTGGCTTGGCCTTCCCAGGCCTCGGTTTCCCGAGTCGTTTCCGCGGGCCTTGCTCCCCCTGCCGCCGGTCCCCCGCCAGTCTGGGCCCCCTGCATCCAGCACAGAGCGCATGCGAACACCAGCAGCCCTGCACCGCAGGAAGAGCTCACGCAGGCCCGGCGGAGGGGCCTGGAGCCTGGGGGAGCACGGGTGTGGAGAGGGGGGAGGGGAGGGCGCCCTGGTCATCAGGCGCCTGGGGGCGAGTGGGGCAGAGGGTCGGATCCTCATTTGCACGGAAGGGACGACTCCAGGGCCTGGGACCTGGAAAGGGGGCTGCTGAGGAACCGCGCCCAGCTCCCTGCAAGCCTCGAGAGCCTCGTGTTGTGTCAAGGATGGAGGGGAGGCTTGGTGTCCTGCGCCCTGGCAGGGCCCCAATCAGAAGCCCGTCCCCACCCTGCCCTGCCCCCCAAGTCCAGGGGCCACCGCGAGGAGGACGCCAGGGCCGGTTCCAGTGCCACACACAGCAGCTCGGCTGCCACGGCGGAGAACCAGCTGCAGGCCTTGGGCCGAGGAGCCAAGGAGCCGGGCCAGGCTGTGTCCCCTTTCCACTCACCTCCCCCCAGCCCCACTGGCCTTCCCCTCCATCCCCGGCCTGCCTGCTTCCCCCAGGCCCAGGGCCTTTGCACCTGCTGCTGCCACTCCCTAGAAAACACCTTTGCAGATTGTCACACGACTGGACTGCTCCTCTCATACACCAGGCCTCCCCGCTTCCGAGACTTCCCCCAGTCCCATCCCCTCGCCCCATCTCTCCGGCACCCTGCTTGCACGCGTGCCCAGCACCGTCCCATCCGCTTCCCGCGAACCCCAAGCCCCTCACCCACGGGTTCCACCGCACGAGCCTGAAGCCCGGGAGAGAGCTGTGGGCTTCGAGTGCTATTCATCTTCCCTGACTTGCGAGGCACCGTAAGAGATTAGCAACAATAACTAATAATAAAGCAGAACAATCACGACAATGGGCTGTAATAAAAGTTATTTAAAACTTAGGAATTGTTTACATCTGGAATTTTCCACTTCATGCTTTTGGGCTGTGGTTGACGCGGGCAAGCGGGATGGCGGAGGGCACTGCGGGCTGAGCCGGGGGCTGGAGGCCTCGGGGACCCAGACCCACCGCCTGGAGACCCACCCTGTCCCCGGGAGCAGGGCGGGGGGCTGGAGAGGCAGAGGAGGTCACAGCTCTGCGCCCACCGCGTCCCCCCACGCGGCGGAGGCCCCGGGCCTCCCCTCCCGGGAAGCCTGGACTCCTGACCACCCTCAGGCCATCTGGACCCGAGTCCTTCCCTCCTCCCGCCCCGCCCCCCCCCCAGGGCTGGGGGCTCGGGTCCCGCAGGTCGCTGCGGGATAGAGGGGGGATGTCACCTTCCCCACGACACGGGGAAGGTCGCGCTTTAGCCGCGGGGCTGCCCTGATTTATCCCCCTGCCGGGAGTGCGGGGTGGACGGCCGCTCCCTGCGGGCTGCGGCTGCGGGCGAGACCTTGTTAATTAGCTCCACACCGCTGCGGGCAGCCATGCGTTTCGCAGAGGGCACAGCGGAGGTGACGGTGACCCCATCGGCTGATGAGGGGCCTCCTCCCCCTGACACCCAGACACTTAGAGAAATGAAGCCGGCCCCGCGCAGAGCGCATGAACGGACTCGTCCGTCCCCGGGGCCCGGGCTCGGCTCCCCCCCCCCGCACCCCCCCCCCCCCGGGGCAGGGCCGTGTGCAAACCCCGCCGGTGACCAGCCAGAGCCCCGGGTCCGGCTTCCCCTCCCGACGTCCTCCGGCGCGTCGCCCACCGCAGCATCGACACCGCGTGTGCGCAGCGGGAGAAGGAGGAAGAACTGGGGCGCGCTGGCGACTGACGCCCTGTGACGGGGACCTGCGCTCCCCAGCTGGCGGGCACGATGGGAATCCGGCAGGTGACGTTCTCCTGTGCCACTCACTGACTAGAGTTTAGCTCACTGTCTCCCCCGGCCCCGGTCCTGGGGTTTGAACTCAGGGCCTTGAGTCGGGAAGGCCAGCGCTCTACCACTCGAGCCACACTCCCGCCCTGCTTTGAGTTTGTTTTAGTAGCTTGCTTTGTGTCAGGGCAGCTGCTCTGGGACCAAGCTTCTCCTGCCTCCGTCTTCCAAGCGGCTGGGATTGTCGGTGTCCACAGCCACACCCCGAATGGCCAAGGCATTCCTGACTGCATGAAGCCTCCTTTGTCAGTGTTCTCTCTGTGGCAGGGCTCGGGAGAGCCCAGGGGGTCAGAACTAGAAGGAAAATCTAGGGGACCTCCTGCAAAATGACAACACGATGCCTCTTTTTTTTTTTTTTTCTCAAAAGTTTGGCATTTCTAGCCAGGCGCCTGTAGCTCAGGCCTGCGGTCCTAGCTACTCAGAAAGTTGGGAGCTGAGGATCACAGTTCAAAGCCAGCCCAGGCAGGAAATTCCTTAAGACTTTCATCTTTAATTGGCCAGCGAGAAGCAAGAAGTGGAGCTGTGGCTTAAGGGGTACGGCTTTGAGGGGGGAAAAAAAATCTAAGGGACAGTGCTCAGGCCCTGAGTTCAAGCCCTAATTCCAACACACACACACACACACACACACACACACACACACACACACACACACACACACCACCATTGTTCCTTCCTGACTTGGGCCTCAGCATGCCTGCGCTGGCCTTCCCCACAAAGACAGGCCCGTGCCAGGCCACCCAAATGCCCAGAAAGCCCCATCTCAGCCCGCCCAGCCCCCAGCCCCCAGCCCTGTGCGGTGGACACAGGATCGCAGGTAACGAAGGCTCTGGAAGGCCCCTGCCCCGCCGCCTTGGCCTCGCCCCTCTCGGCCGCCCGCTCCTCTGTTCTGACTCCCCTTCTCAGCCTTGGCTTTCCTGACCCCGACGGAAGGGCCCCGTGTGCCGTGCTCACGTTGATTTTATTTTTGGGTTTTCCAGTCATGGATCCCAACGGCTCCTACACACGTCCTGCCTGAGAAAACCGTGCGTTTCCCTCACCCAGCCTCCGACTTCCTCGGGGAGCCACGGCGCGGGGGCCCCGGGCCTCGAGGGAAGTGGGGGGGGGTGTTAGTTTCTCCACGGCATCGTAGGGGAGCGAGGGCTCCCCGATGCATTTGCTGCCCGGCAAACCCCACGCCTCCTCACGGTGACGGTGACGCAGGGGGGGCGCGCGCTTCCCCTTCCCGCGTGGTTCGCCACTGTCTCAGTCCCCTTCCCTCCCCGATCGTGGACGCCTCGTGACCGGCTGGGCAGCTCCTCCGCTGGGGCGGCGTAGCGGGTGGCGGGCCTGGCGCGGCATGGCGGTTGAGACCTGGGCGGCGCTGTGGATTCTCGTAGGCCGCGGGGGAGCAGCGCCGCGCACAGAGAGCCTGAGGTCTTCGCTTTGGGCCACACAGCTCCTACGGGGGGCCAAGCGGGGCCCTGAACCTCGGCAGGCTCTGGAAGCTTCCTTTCCATGGGTGAGTGGATAAAGGGAGGAGCACCGGAGGCCAGGAGGCCATCGCTGCGTTAGTGAAGTGGCGTGGATGGAGGAGCCTGCAGCTGTCGCCCGGCGCGTGACTTTGGGAAGGCCGGGACGCCTCTGTAAGCCTCGGTGTCCTCCTCGGCCACGCGGCAGCGGTGTGCCTGGTGGCCTGCCGTCCCCTGACACTGCCACCATCCCGAGAGTGACTCCACGTCCTCAGACGGGGAAACTGAGGCCTGAGGCTCAGGGCCTAGCTGATGAGCCTGTCACACACGGCCTCCGTACTTGTGAATCCAAAGCTCAGCCTTCTGTTATCAGCTCGTGGGGGGGGAGGGGGGAGGGGGGAGGGCCGGAGCCCCCCCCCGAGCGTGGGCAGCACCCTCTCCACCCCACGTGGGCTCACCCCAAGCCGCTGGCGTCATCCCCGTGCTCCCAGCCTCCCTCCAGCAGGTGATCTGGGATCCTCTCCGCGGCCCCCTCCACCACCGCCACCAAGTCCTGCTCCTGTTCACGTCCCTCCATTGTGTCGTCCTCCTCTATCTCCAGGACATCCGTCCCCGAGGGCGGTGAGCTTCTCCGTCCTCACCAGGCTTACGGCTGGCCTGGCGCATGGAGTGTTCAACAAACGCTTGAGATCTGGACGGATGCACACACACACTCCCTAGGTGACACAACTCGAGGCTCTGCAAAGTCGCCTGACCCCAATCCCCGGTCACGGGCTTCTGAGCGGCAGAGTCCGAGGTTGGGGCGCTAACCACCCGACTGCCCACCGCCTCTGCCTCAAGCTCGGCGAGGGTGCCAGCTCCGGGCTCAAGGTCACGGGTCAGTGACACTTCCGGCTTCCCTAGAGCCTGCCGGTCCCCTGCCGGGCTTTCCTGGGAACCCTGCGGGGGGGGGGGGGCTGTGCGCGGTGAGCCCCTCTCCTGACCGTCTGTCCTCCATCTAGACGTGCCGGCAGCTCTGGGGGTGCGGGCGCTGTCCGCTGGGTGATCAATGTGAATAATAAGCGCTTAGAGTTAATAAGCTCCCGTTAACTTCTCCGCCGCGGTGACGGATGGGCTTCCTCCGGCTCCATAACTCAGGCTGTCTGCCGGCCTCCAGCAGGGCCGCCGCGAGGGGCGGGCGGGCGGGCGGGCGGGCGGCGGGGAGCCGGCCGGGCCAGGCCTTATTTATGGCTGCGAACCCAGCACTGCAGGGGAGCAGCCGTGCTGCCTTTGGCGGCGGGGGAGGGGGCGGCCGCCATGGCCGGGGGGAGGGACACGGGGGGGGGTGGGGGCAGGGGCGTTCTTTCGTCCCGGGCCTCCCAGAGCCCGGCTCCTCAGAGGCGGCCCTGGGCCCAGCACGCTGCCTCCCCGTGGCCACGACTGGAATTGCAGGCGCTCAGGCCCCCGGGATTCCTCTGCACAGCTGATTTGGAAACCCCTCCCAAGCCTGGGCCCGGAGGAGACATCACTAATCGATCACAGCTCTCTTCGCTGGGGAGACTAGAAATGACCTCAGAATCCGTTTCTGAAAAACACCCCGTGATAGTCCGCAACCGGGCAGCCCTCCTGGGCGCTGCACCCCACCGCCTGGGCCAGGATTAGGAAACCCTGGACAGACAGACCGTTTCTGGACCCGTCGCTCCCCGGACGGGCAGCATGCAGCACGGAACGGGGTCGGGGCTCGGTGGAGAATGGGGTTCCAGGCCCGGCGGGGAGAGCTGCTCCCCCGGCCCGCAGCCAGAGGAAAGGCTCCCGTCCCCGTCCTTGGCCGATTCCTGCCTTTGTGTCCTGTGATTCATGACGGGCAGATCCCACAGGAACTGCTTCAACACGACTTCTAAGAAAAAGCACTGACGGGCTGGCACAGTGGCTCACACTGACTGACATGGGAGGCAGCAGTGAAGAGGACTGGAGTTCAAGGTCGGCCTAGATGAAAACTGTGAACCTGTAATCCCGGCTACCAGCTACTAGAGATAAAGGGAGGAGGTCTTGGTCTGCAGCTGGCCCTGGAGGAAAAGCCATGAGCTCCTACACAGGAAGGGGGAGTGGGGGAGAAAGGCACAGAGCCTGCACAGCAAATGCAATGTCCCGAGTTCAAATACGAGCGCTGCCAGAAATGAGCACTTACTCCCGGAAACATTCAAGTCGTAGGAACTTGTGAAAGTCAATGCGGAGATGACACAGAACGAATGTTCCAGAACTCGTGCAGATATCGCCCTCTTGATCCACATTTCATACGCTCCTGTCTTTTCCACAAGCATCAGGTGCATGCCATTTTTAGTGTCTATAGAGTGTTTTACAGGGTTATTCACCCAAAGCGGAATTTCAGGATCAAAAGACATGCGCCTTTTACACTTTAATTCAGATTTCTGTCCCAACAGATTGTGGCAGTGCCCCCCTTCCCTTCCCCCCACAGCAGAGGTGTCCCCACGGCCGCTGGATGCCATCAATATTTAATAATTTTTCCCAATCTGATGGGAGAAAAATGGCATTTCATTGTTCTTTTGATGTGCATTTCCACAGCTGCCCGGGAGAGTGAGCGTCTTTTCATTTGTTTAGTGGCGATTTGCATCTCTCCGGGTCTGGGGAGAAGCCTAATTGTGCTCATTGCCCGTGTCCTTCTTTATCTTCGCTCTGCATTTCTTATCAATTTTCCGGCGTTCTTTGTGGGTTGGGAATATGGGGTGCACCCCTGTGCTAGGCCCGCTTTGTGGACAGCAGGAAATGTCACATCTAGCCCCGGAGCCGGTGGCAGCGGCTGACACACCCTGGAACAGCCGAGGGGGGCCTCGGGGGGCACCGGAGAGAGGGGGGCTTAGGCGCTCGCTCGGTCTCTGGGCCAGGCAGGGAGCTCAGGTTCCTGGGGACAGCCAGGGGCCCGGAGCCCTCCTCAGCCTGGGCCAGAGCGGGGCTGTCCCGGGACACAGGAGCAGAGCCGGAGAGCAGAGCAGGAACCACGAGATACCCCAGGAAGGTGGGTCCCAGCTCGGGATGTGTATCCATTTCTCCTTAACCATTTTTGTTCTAGGATTGCACCCCGCCCCCCATTCCCATCCTCTTCCCGCCGTCAAGCGCTTCTGAGGCCCCGGCACGGTGTCTCCTCCTCGCTCAGCTCTGCCAGGCGGGGGCTGGCGGGTTTCCTCCATGCTGCGCTCCCTCCGCACGCGGGGCTGGGTGTTTTTTTTCTCCCAGTCAGCTGGAGAGACGGGGGCTGAGCTGTCCCGAGCGGGGAGCACCCAGCAGCAGGGAGGAGAGAGCACACGCAGCAGGGAGGAGCACACACAGCAGGGAGGAGCACACACAGCAGGGAGGAGCACATGCAGCAGGGAGGAGCACATGCAGCAGGGAGGAGCACCCAGCAGCAGGGAGGAGCACACATGCAGCAGGGAGGAGCATGCACAGCAGGGAGGAGCACACACGCAGCAGGGAGGAGCACACAGCAGCAGGGAGGAGCACCCAGCAGCAGGGAGGAGCACACGCAGCAGGGAGGAGCACACGCAGCAGGGAGGAGCACCCAGCAGCAGGGAGGAGCACACGCAGCAGGGAGGAGCACACACGCAGCAGGGAGGAGCACACACGCAGCAGGGAGGAGCACACGCAGCAGGGAGGAGCACACACAGCAGGGAGGAGCACACATGCAGCAGGGAGGAGCACACACGCAGCAGGGAGGAGCACACGCAGCAGGGAGGAGCACACAGCAGCAGGGAGGAGCACCCAGCAGCAGGGAGGAGCACACGCAGCAGGGAGGAGCACCAGCAGCAGGGAGGAGCACACGCAGCAGGGAGGAGCACACGCGCAGCAGGAGGAGCACGCACACGCGGCAGGGAGGAGCACACGCAGCAGGGAGGAGGACACACAGCAGGGAGGAGCACACGCAGCAGGGAGGAGCACACACAGCAGGGAGGAGCACACGCAGCAGGGAGGAGCACACAGCAGCAGGGAGGAGCACCCAGCAGCAGGGAGGAGCACACGCAGCAGGGAGGAGCACCCAGCAGCAGGGAGGAGCACACGCAGCAGGGAGGAGCACACGCGCAGCAGGGAGGAGCACACACGCAGCAGGGAGGAGCACCCAGAAGCAGGGAGGAGCACCCAGCAGCAGGGAGGAGCACACGCAGCAGGGAGGAGCACACACGCAGCAGGGAGGAGCACACACAGCAGGGAGGAGCACACGCAGCAGGGAGGAGCACACACAGCAGGGAGGAGCACACGCAGCAGGGAGGAGCACACACGCAGCAGGGAGGAGCACACGCAGCAGGGAGGAGCACCCAGCAGCAGGGAGGAGCACACGCAGCAGGGAGGAGCACACACGCAGCAGGGAGGAGCACACACGCAGCAGGGAGGAGCACACGCAGCAGGGAGGAGCACACACAGCAGGGAGGAGCACACACAGCAGGGAGGAGCACACACAGCAGGGAGGAGCACATGCAGCAGGGAGGAGCACACACGCAGCAGGGAGGAGCACACGCAGCAGGGAGGAGCACCCAGCAGCAGGGAGGAGCACACGCAGCAGGGAGGAGCACACACGCAGCAGGGAGGAGCACACACGTGGCAGGGAGGAGCACGCACACCCCCTTGGCTCCTTGGCCGGCTCTGGAGCCCGGCATGGGCTGTCGTGGGAGCCCGGGGAGCGCTGGACGGGCCTGCGGGTCAGCCGGGGTCCCCGGGCCTCCCAGGGCTCCGAGGGGCTGCAGGCCAGCATGCCGGCAATGGCGCTCTCCAACTGGGTCAGCTTCCGTGTCTGGCCCGCCACCCCCTGCAGCCCCGGGCCGCCCCTGCCCGGCCTGCCCGCCCCCCACCCCCCGCTGCCCGGCCTGCCCCTGCCCGCCCTCCCCTGCTGCCCGGCCTGCCCCCCCCCCCCCCACCCTCCCCCGCTGCCGGGAGGTCGTCATGTTTTGGAAAATCAACCGGCCTCACCTCAGACTGAAAATATCTCAAAATATCCCGGCGACTTCCTGCGGCCGCCCCCCCCCCCCCCCCCCCCCGCTGGCCTCGCCCTCGCCGCGGGGGTTCACGCACGGGCGGCGGGGCCGCGGGCGCCCCCAGCATGTCTGGTCCTCGGCCGCAGGGCCCCCAGACACCCACATTGTGTGGTCCTGACGCAGCCCCCCCCCAGCCCCGCCCCCGGGGCAGGAACAAGGCCTGCGGGGGGCCTGGGGGCGGGAGGGGCGGCGGGTAGCGCACACAGTAGGGCCGGTCCCCTGGGCTCCTCCCCCAGTCCCACTGCGGCCTCGCCCCGTGGCTTCCCAGCCCCCGGGCCCGAGAGGACGCGGCCATGCCCGGCACAGAGCAAACGGCCACGGTCACGCTCGTCGTCATTTTACGCCGGTCCTGGGGCTTGAACCCGGGCCGCCGCCTCCTCGCGCGCAGCGGCTTCGGCTGCTCAAGGCTGGAGCGACCCTGTGCTCCCGGCTCCTCGCTGGTCCACGCGGCCTGGCCTCGGGGCTGAGCCGCACGCCCGGTGGCCCCCGCTCCCCCCTCCTGCGCCCACCCGGGGGCATTCGCAGGGCACAGCGGCCAGGCGCCCGCTGTCGGTCCTGCGCCGGCCACGGGCTCGCCCGGGGTCACCTGGAGGAGGAGGACGATGACGGGGAAGGCTGGAGGAAGGCAGGGAGTCACAGGTGGTTGTCCCGATTGGTGAGGCCCTCCCCAGACCGCCGCCCCTCGGCAGCCTCTGGAGGACGGAGGAGCACTGCAGGACTCCTCCACGTCCTCTGCCCCTAATGCCATGTCTACAGACACTGGGGCTGGAGAGGGGACCGGTGCCACCCAGGCCAAGGCATCTGCAGCTCTGCCCCCCCCCCCCCCCCCCCCGCGTGGCGGTCTTGTCCCTGCCTGGCCCGTCAGAGCTCGATGTTTCCCTGGCAACGGCGACTGACCCGGGGAGCAGCCAATCTGAATCCTTCCCCGGGGCTGCTGCACGTGGCTGGGAGGCGGGACCCCGGAAAGCTGGGAAAGAGGGCGGGCAGGCAAGTGCCGCTCACCACCCCCCCAAGCCCCACAGATCCCCGCCCAGCGCCATCGAGCACACGGTCCTCGCCGACATGGCCGCCCGCCTCTGCCTTCGCTCCCTGGCCTCAGCCTCCCCCTCCCTAAGACCTGAGGAGTTCCCGAGCACCAGCGCACCTGCTCCAGCCAAGGTGGTCTTCCAGTTTCTTTCAACAGTTCTCCTTTCCACGAGGGGAGTGGGGACTTAAACCACAGACTCCAGCCCACCACGTAAGCAACAGCCATCTTAGAGGGGTCCCCAGGGCTCCCAGCCCCTTCTCACTGGGGGGAGCCCCGAGGTGCACTGGGCCGCCCAGCCCTGGCCCGGCCCTTATCTGTTCTGATCCTCAGTTTCTCCATCTGTAAAGGAAGCTGCCTGGTGGGCTCCATGACCCTCGGTGCATGTTCAGGAGGAGAAAAGGCCAAGGTTTGGCTGGGAGAGGGAGGCAGGCACGGTCAAGTTTAGCTGTTGACTAGGTGGGGGTGTCCATCCCAGGCTGGCTCCTTGGGTGTTCCCTCCTCTGAAATTCTAAGGGAATCACCAGGCCCTGGTGAGGAAGGTGTCCGCCTAATACACGCTAGCGGCTGCTCCTGGGTTGTTGGAGATGATAAGAGCATCTATTGTCGGACCTCTAACATGTGTCTAGGTGACAGATATACACATGCAGCATGTGCTCTCTAGACCGAGAACACTGGGTGCAAATCCTAGCCGTCCTTCGCTGCATATTCTTTGGCAATTCAACTTGTCCCTCTGCAGCAATGGAATTGTCTGTGGGATGATAACAAGAGGTTTACCTCTTTCGGGCACAGAATAGATGTGCAAAGGGCCTGAGGTGGAGAGGCCTGGAGCCAGGCAGGCTTGGAAGAACAGAAAGGAGGCAGGAGATGGAGATGGAGAGAGGAGGGTGGGGGAGGGAGGGGCCCGGTAGATTCTTGTACATCCCAGCCGGAGGATGGGGGGGGGTGTCCTGTGGCAGTGGGGCGGTCCCCAGGCATGGATACCTGAGTTAGATCCTGTCCACTGGGCAGGCTCCTCTGCCTCCTGGATTCAGCTTTGCCACTGAAAACGGGGTGGTGGATGTTCAAGGCAGAGGTGGACATTGAACAGGTTCTGTGGATCGGTTCCATTCCTGACATACACGGCAGGACCACAGATGAGCACGTCTCCACTGGTGAACGCGGCGAAGGCGGGAGTCGGCCTGCACTTTCGTGTGACGTCACAGAGGCGTCACGTGACCGACGGGGCAACCCAGCAGCCACTCCCCAGACTCCCATGTGCACACGCGCGCGCGCGCACACACACACACACACACACACACACACACACACACGGTCTCCTCAGGCCCTTCCCTCCTAAGATGGTGAAAGGAGTTTCCCTGCCCAAGGCTGTGCCCCAAATCCTTCTTCACAACAATCCTTAATCCACTGGCTTTCAAGCTTTTGCAACCCTCCCCCCAGGAAGGCAGGAATCCCCCCCAGTATCGCCGGCTGCAGGCCCGCGGCTTCCCGGGGCGGGAGCCGTGCAGGTGCTCTTCTCCCCGTGGCTGGCAGGGAAACTGAGGCTCGGGCCTATGCCCCTGGAGCACGGGTGACTGGAATCAGGCGTGGCCTCTTCCGACTTGCGAGGCACCTTCCTGTCTATCCCGGTTCTCTCTGCTCACGGTGGGGGCCACACCCACCCAACGGATTTCACAGCCCATTAGGGGTTCACCCCTGCCCCTCGAGAGAGCCCGGGGCATGCAGACGGGGCATCCCCACCTGCTGGTAACCCACGCACACGCCCATCCCTCCGCTCACGGGACCCACTCCCTCCCCCACCCGCAAGCCGACAGCCGCGTGGCAGCTCAGGGTCCCCAGACCTGGGGAAGGGAGAGCCCCCCGAGGCCCACCCCCATCTCCCCGGCAGAGAAGTCATTAGGATGCAGGCGGCGGAGCGGCTGGGCTGGCTGGGGGGCTTTCATTTCCTAAGGCGGGGGGGGGGGGGGGGACGGGCGGGGCAGAGGAGATGGCTCACAGATAGGCAGGCTCCTGCCCAGGCGCAGCCAAGCTCCTTAACCCTTGCTGGCCCTGGGGCCTGGAGGCAGCCGGCTGGCAGAGGAGCCCAGCTGGCAGGCAGGCTGGCATCCGGGTGAACAGGTCTCCCGGAGCACGAACACAGTCCTTTCTCGAGGACTTGAGACCCCAGCAGGCTATTCCCGTGACCGCCCCTCCCTTGCCCCCCGTGTGCCCGGTCTCGGAGCTTGGCCGGGAGGGGTGTACCAGGGCTTGAACTCAAGGCCCTGAACGCTCGCCCGACTTCCTTGCCCACATCTGGTGCTCTGGTGCCACACTTCCAGCCGGGTATATTTTGCTTGTTACTTAGAATCTCACAGAGTTTTCTGCCTAGGGCTGGCTTGGAACCTTGAGCCTTCAGGTCTCAGCCTCCCGAGCAGCTTGGATTGCAGGAGCGAGCGGCTCCCAAAGCGAAGAGCCACCTGCCCGACCCGCACGCGCCAGGGCCCCCAGCTTCTCTGTGGAGACGGAGGCCCGTGGACGTCTCCGCCCAGGCCGGCCTGGCCCCGCAGTCCCGCCAATTCCAGCCTTCCACGGAACCCAGGGTGCCAGGCGTGCGTGTGCCATGCTCTAGGGTGAAAGGACTCGGAAGGGCTTTTCTGGGCTGGCCTCAAACCAGATCCTTGCAAGCTCAGCCCCCCCACCCCCCAGTAGCCAGGACCATAGGTCTGAGCAAGTGCGGCTCCTCTCCCGCCTTTCAGGGAACGCATCTGAAGTGTCCCCATTGGGAAGAACATTTGCTATAGGCTTCTGTTACATAAAAATTGCTAAGAAAGGGAATTTCTATTTTTGGCTTGCTAAGATACTACTATCTAATACATTTTTTTCCACCAGTAGGGTATTGGACTTTCCTTCTTGAATCCATTAACATAAAAAATAACGTTGTTTTTCTGATGTTGAACCAACTTGCAGTGCCAGGATAAACCTTACCTGACACAATGTATTATTTTAAGAAATACACCATTGGACTCAGCTCATACTTTTCTCCATAGTCTTTTATCAAACTTTGAAATCTGGTAGGTTCAGAAAAACCCAGGTTCATTTTGCAGCTGAAGGGATACATACACAGAGTTACATCTGTACGGTGAAATTCTACAAACCAGTAAGACTAAAGGAGCTCACCCGCGCACATGAGCCCGATGAACACAAAAGGAGCCAGACACAGAGGAGGGGGAGGGGCGGGGGCTGGGGGCAGCTTCGTGGTACAGCGGTTGACTGGCAGGAGGCAGGCCTGAGCTCTGGTCATCCGTATCATGAGCAACAAGTACATGATTGCATTTAAATAAAGCTCAAAACAGGCCCAGCTGATCTACGGATACAGGCAGGTAAGCTGAGTTAGCTGAGTTAGCTGGTTAGCTGTGTGTGTGTGTGTGTGTGTGTGTGTGTGTGTGTGTGTGTGTATCTTGTGAACACACTGACATGGACCTTATACACTGTTTACCTCTCTATATTTATGTTACGCTTTCACAGAGCTTACCCTAAAAAGAATGCAGAGTGAATGTACCTTACTGGAAAATCCTTGCATAACAAACTGGGAAATATTTTCTATATTTAGGAGCAACTGGGTTTTGGGGGGCACTGGGGGGCCATGGATACTACCATTTCTATTTGTTAAAAATTGCAGATTTTTTTCCAGTTCTTCTTGCATTTTTTTTTAAAACTAGGAATGTATCCATTTTAAGTCAGGAAGGTAACGTGTAACAGTTCAACCCACAACAGTGGTTTTCAGGGCTGGGATGTAGCTCAGCGGTAGAGCACAAGCTCAGCATAGGAGACGCACGCCTGGGTTCAATCCTCAGAGGGGAAGAACGGAGTGGAAATCTACACGCTGTGTCCGCACGTGCTGGGGGGCCCGGGCCCCGCCTCCCGGCCAACGCTGGCGTGGAGGGGACGGGGCTTCCGGGCCCAGGCTCTTCTGTCCCTGGGGGCTCTCCGTGTCCCGTGGACTGGGCACTGCCACGAGCAAGGAGCTCTGTGTGGTTGCCTGTCGTGGGCGAGGCTGGAGGTGTCACCAGCCCCAGCTGTCACCCACGTGCCATTAGCCTGGAAAGCTGAAGGTATGGGGAAGATTTTCCTCTTCTCGCCAGTGCCTGGTTTGTGGGAGACACTGTTGAGGGGTGACACCTTGTGTCCGTCTCCTAGGACCGCCCCCCTCCTTTCTCTCCAGGGAGCAATCAGGTACTGCCACAGTGACCCCCCTCCCGGGGTCTGTGTGGTGGTGGGGGCGTCCCTGCTCACGCACAGAGCATGGTGCTCCTTTTCAGCGGGGTGAACACCCTTCCCTTTGCACCTTCTCCCTTTTCCCTCCCCCCAGCGCACACTACCGAAATCACAAACACTCTCAGCACAAGCATGAAGCCGGGCCGGCTACGCGGGCCTGAAGGGCAGCTGGCACAGCGGCTACGAGGCCTCCCTCGAACCCCGGCCTGCTCCCGCCCCATCTACCTGCCCCAGGGGCTGCAGGGCCCGGAGCTCGTCTTCGCCTTCCGGCCCCCAGCTGTCCTGGTGCTTGGAAGAGGAGGGGGAGCAGTCAGAGCCCCAAGCCCCTCACAGCAAGGCCCCGACTAGCAATGCCTGCGGCTCAAGCACACAGCAGGTGAGTTCCAACCCTTTCTAGGGACAAAAGTACAATTCCAATACACAGGCTAAAACTACACCTCACAAAGAAAGCATAGATGACAGAGAGAAAGCACAAGTGGTTACAGGCAAGGCGCATCCCTAAATGCTGCCGGAGGTCAGGGCCTCAACGCTCCCCCGGGCTCTGAGAGCAAGGCGGACCCTCGAGCCCTCCCTCCTGGAAGAGAAGACGCGTCTTCGGGGGCCCGGGGATCTGCGCCTGCGCGGCTGGCCCGGGCTGGGGTGAGGCCCAGGTCCCTCAGACATGGAAGGAGATGGAAGCAGGTAATGTTCCAGAGGGTCTGGCTGTCCCAGCCTGATGACGTCAGCCTCGGGAGGGGCATCTGGTCACCCCCCCCCGCCCCCCCCCCCCCCCCCCGTCGCAGGGATGTCAGCCTGCCACGGGGGTTTCCGGGATCTGGGTAGCACTGAAGGGGCAGGGCTGGCTTCCCGTCCCCCCTCCTTTGGGCCCGGTCTGTTCTGCTCTTCTCCAGCTCTGCCTCGCTTTTGCTCCTCCCTGGCCTGCCTTCTCCTCCATCCCTCCCTCGACTCTTCTACCGTCTGTTTCTCTTCCTCTCCTCTCTCCCTTCTTCCTCACCCTCCTGCCCGCCTAGGCCCCGTTGGACTGGGCCCCTTCCAGGGCCCCTTTGTCTTGGGGCATGAGAGTCTCAGGAGGCTCGGAGAGGGGGGCACCACGGTTTCCGGGACTCAGCTGGGCACTGGGCCGTTAGGGGCTCTGGTGTCTCCTAAGAGCCAGGGTCCAGGCCAACCCCTCCCCACCCACGGCCTCACCCAGGCCTGGAGGAAGGAGGGTTTATTAGAGGAGGTGGGAGACCGCGCTGCTCGCCCGGCTAGGTGGGGCCGTCACTTCTTCAAACCCTGCTTCTTCGAGGGGGTGATCTTCTTACTGCCCCTCCTTTGCTTGCTGGCAAGTTGCGCGTCGACTTCGGGTGGTTTCAACCTACACAGGAACATGGGAAGGGGCGGTGCTGGGGAGGGGCTGGGAGCTCAGGCCTGCTGCGGTGGGGGTGTCCTCCCTCGCCATGAGGAGGCTGCGTGGGGGGGGGGGGCTGCTCCAACCCGGGCGGCGCCCCCTGTGAGCCCACGACTCCCCACCTGCCTCTCCATCTTCCTGGGCACTGGGATTGTGAGGCACCTCTGCCCACGCCCCGCCCTCAGCCCCGCCCCCAGCCCCGCCCCGCCCCCAGCCGGGCAGGCTTCCAGCGGGGAGGCGGGGCTCAGTGCTACCGGGCTGGGGCTGTGCGTTCACCACCAGGAACAGTGCCCGCGGCTCTGGGCACAGGTTCCATAAAATGGGCCTCCTGCCAGAGGCCGACCTGGACCTGGGCGAGGCTGGGGTCTGCACACGTGGCCCGGGGCCTGTGCAGGGGCGGCTCTGTCAGCCCCAGGCCCGAGGGGACACTCACTTGTCAGCCTGGGGCGGGAAGGGCTCTTCCACCAGCTTCTCGCCCAGGGCCGAAGAGAAGCTTCCCTCCAGGTCTTCGGACATGGCTCTCCTGGCGGAGTCGGCGCTCTCCAGGACGGAGAGGGAGGTGGTCACACTGAGGAGGAGGCGGGGGGGGGGGGATGGGCAGCGCTGAGAGGGGCAGAGGCCGCCCTTTCCAGGTTCCAGCTCTTCCAGGGACGGGCACCAGTGCTTCTCCCGCTGAGGGGCAGGCGGGGGGATCCGACACCCTGAGTACCGGGGTGGGGGTGGGGGCTGCAGAGACCACTCCCCTGGCTTCTGCTAAGGTGGGTAGCCTTCCCGCAGGGGCTGGCCGCACCGCACAGCTGGCGGGGGCACAGGCGATGCCCACGGGGGCGGGGCCCCCCACATGAGCCAGAAGCAGACGGGGCCAAAGAATGACACCATGAAATGAGGGCCAGCGCTCTGGGCTCCGCAAGCCTAGGTAGCCGCGGTGGGCGCGTGCCGGGAACGCGCAGGCCTCCGGTCACGGGACTGGGCCCCGGGGTGACTTCAGCGGGGTGAGGCCCAGCCCCCACCCGAGCCTCAGCTCTCCAGAGGCAGGAGGCCTTGCTGCTCAACTCCCTGTGGGAGCAGCGCAACAGCCCCAGGGACAGGCCATGGGGGGACACCTGGGGACAAAGGCACCCGTGCTCAGTGCTGTCTAGCCGCATGGCCACGTTCACTCAACACCTACAGTGCCTGGCCTGATTACACTCGGCCGACCGGGAGAGGCACGCCCACTGCTGTGGAGATGGGGTACAGCACAAGGTCGGGGTGCTTGGTGCCTAAGTCAAAGACGGAATGAGGTGCCTGGCTGGTACAGTGGATCAGGGTAGGGCTCATTCTTCAAGAAATAGTGCAATCTCCTAGTTCTGAAAAGCGATAACGAGCCAGCGTGGTGACTGACACCTGTAGCTACTGGGGAGGCAGAAAGTGCAAAGCTCAGGGTTCCAGCGCAGTCTGGGGCACGGCAGGTTCAAGACCAGCTGGATGTGGGGCTGGGAATATGACCTAGTGGCAAGAGTGCTTGCCTCGCACGCACGAAGCCCTGGGTTCAATTCCCCAGCACCACATATGTAGAAAAAGCCAGAAGTGGCGCTGTGGCTCAAGTGGCAGAGTGCTAGCCGTGAGCAAAACGAAGCTAGGGACAGTGCTCAGGCCCTGAGTTCAAGCCCCAGGACCGGCAAAAAAAAAAAAAAGCTGGATGTGAGGGTTCACACCTGCCATCCTCACAATGCCAGAGGCCTAAATAGAGGACAGCGGCCCAAAGTGTTCATATAGGAGACCCTGGCTGGAAAGTAACCAGAGCAGAAAGCAACAGGGCTGTAACTCAAGTGGAGAGTCCCTACCCCGCAAAGGTGAGGCCTGAGCACTGTGGAAAGGACTGTGCGGGAAACAAATGAGAGAAAAGGTCAAGGTCAGACAACGGGGCCTCTGCTTCCATGTTAACAACCCAGGAAAATGGAGAAATACCAAGTGGCTTCTGTTTGTCCTGCGTGCACCCCACTTATTAGTGCCTGTGCCTCTCCCATCCCTTTTCCCCCTCTCCGTGCCTTTGGCCCCGTCTGCTTCCCCCACCCAAGTTCTCCCTCCCCCCCAACCCCAACCACAGTCCCTGGCCCGCCTCCTCCAGCACTGTGCCCTCCTCCTCCTCCTCTCGGAGGTACCTGAACTTGTAGTTGTCTGGCAGGAAGTAGCCCAGCTGGCAGTCCTGTTGAGCCCGCAGGATCTGCTTCAGCAGATTCTGTTTGCTGAAGCCATATCCATTCAGAACACAGCCCCCAAACAGAAGCTTCCCCCCGGCAAACATCTGCCAGCAGACAGGAAAGAAGGGTGAGCAGCGCGGCGGGGCCCCGCGAGGATGGGGCTCGGGCTTCGCCTCTCAGAGCGGGGCTGGGGAAGGAAGGCCGCCCTCCTCCAGCTTCTCAGACCCTGCTCAAATGTCCCTGCACACATAGCCCTCCCGGAGACCAGGGCCAACGAGAGTGTCTCCCCTGATCTCAGGAGCGCCACCCACCCAGTGACAATGACAAGGGCCACCCAAGTCTCTGGACTCAGCACCAGCTGACCCCTCGGCCTCCCCCCGCCCCCGAGCTGCAGGCTGAGAGGGAGGGAGGGGACCGGGCTGCTCCTGCCCTCCCCTCTCCCGGCGGGCGGCGTGAGGGTGAGGCTTCGGGAAGTGGCTAACGGCCTCCTGGGGTGCATCCCTGGGGGGCCCCAGCTCACCAGCACCATGCCCTGCACCACAGAGTACTTCTTCACCAGCAGGGGCGGCTCCTTGTGCAGGGGGCTGTTCAGGTCGTACCGCAGCAGGCGGTAGGGGTCGTGCCGGCACTGTGGGAGAGAAACGTGGGGGCTGGTCACCCCCAAACCTCAAACCCAACGTGAGGACCCCAACTGAAACCAGACTTGCAGGTGGGGCCTGGTCGGGTCAAGCCCTTTCCCCTTCCCCCTGAGGGCTGCAGACCCGTCATTCAGCGGCGAGCTGCCTTCTCCCTCCACCCGCCTTTCCTCTCACTCCACCTGCCTTTCCATTCAGCGTAAAAGGTGAAACCCAGAACCAAAGCAGAGATGCAGCTATCTGGGAACAAGGACGTTAGGGCATGGCTCTGACCTAGGCGATGGTGGTACTAAGTCACGGTGAAATCCGGTTCAGTCTGCAGGCCAGGTCCTACCCCCCCTCCTCCGCCCCCCACCCCCCGTTCATGTGGCGGTGCCTGGTCTGGGCCACCTGAGCACGCCTGCCATTCCGGGGCCCTTCTGACTGAACTGGAGTGCGGGCCAGAGGTGGGCAGTGGTCCTTGGGGGCAGGGTCTATGCACACCCTCACACCGGGGTGCGCGTGCAAACTCTGCACCCGCAGAGGAGACGTGGCTCAAAGACCACGGCTGGAAGGCCAGAGTGAGAGGAATCAGGTGGACACTCGGGTCACAGGCGCGCAGGGCCTCTGTCCCCGTCAGCCTCTAACGTGCGCGAGCACGGTGGGGAACGACGCGTCCCAGAAGGCTGGGAAGACAGCGCGTCCCGAGCCCTGGTGATTTGGGGGCGACCCCGTCACAGCGCTAACGGCCCCACAGTGCGGCAAGCGCTCTGAAGGAAAGCACCACAGTGCTGAGGCGTTGTCTCAGGGGTCGCAGGAGGCGCCTGCCCTGATGTGACCTGACACTGGGGCAGGAGGATGAGAGGCAGGGCAGACCTTGCCGATGGAAGGCGAGCGTGTGCGAGGCGCAGGGAGGAAAGGAGCGGAGGCGGCAGGCCTCTGGGGGGACACCCGGCTCTGCTCAGCGGGGCCCTGGCTCTGGCCCGTCGGGCCTCTCCCGGGGCCCGGGACCCACCTGGATGCAGGGGGAGGCGCGGCCCTGCTGCCGGTGGCTGTACAGCGTGTCCAGCAGCCACTGGAGCTGGGCGGTGCTGGTGGGGTCCTGGCTGGAGAGGATCCCGAACACCAGCACCTGGCTGGGGTTCCGGGGTGCGGACAGGAAGCGCTCCAGCTCCAGGTCCGACACCAGCGGGGCCTTCACCATGCACTTGCAGCCCGCCCGCACGTCCTCCTTGCAGATGAGCTTGCGCAGCACCAGCGGGCAGTCGTAGGGCGAGGCCGCCCACCACGTGGGGCTGTGCAGCTTCCTGGCTCTGCGCCTGGGGAAGAGCACGGCAGCCGTCCCAAGCTGCCCAGCCCCTGCTCCGGGCTCAGAGCGGCTCTGCCTGGGGCTGGGGGGGGGTCCCCTCCCCTCCCTGAGCCTTGCAGGGGAGCTGACACCTCCTTCTCAGCCCTTTCTCCACACCCCAAACCCTCCCACAAGCTTGCCCCGGACATTTGACATTTGCCCTGCCTCTCCTGTCCAAGCCCCCGTCATTCCCCCCCCCCCCCGGCCTCCCCTCCGCGCGTCCTCTGCGCGAGCCCCGGCCCGTCAGGACACGACCGCCTTCAGAACAGGGCCGCGTGCGGAGCCACGCTCTGGAAAGACCCGAGAACAGCCTGCTCTTTCGCCTCCGACTGCTCTGCGGCCTCTGCCAGTACAGAACGAAGGCTAACGCAATAGCTGTGAACGGCCCGGCTGAAGGCACTGACGGGCATGGCCCCGCCGGGAGCCCTCCTCCAACACGGAGAGTTTCCTGGGCTTGGACACTTGTGTCAAATCACTGTAGCTGAAGCTCGGTGCAGGGGCTCCCACCTGTAATCCTAGCTACTCAGGAGGCAGACATGAGGAGGACGATGGGTCAAGGCCAAAAGTCATTTGACTATGTAAACGCGGGGCACTCTACTTCCCCAACGAGAGTCTTCTGATGGGAATACTTACACCCTGCCTGTTGCACAGGGCTCTTACAGAATTAACCAGGACAATGTACATTCCAATTGCTGTGGCTCTGAAAAGCACTAGGCATTATGCGACGTCATAGTAATGAGAAAAAAATCACAGCAGCACTTTAAAGTTTGGCTGTGCTTACTCCCCCCCTGGACCCAACCAGTGCGGTGTTTCAGGGGCATGAGTGCTTGTCAACCCCAACGGAGCATCTACGACCTGGCCGGGCCCTCCTCGGCCTCACTCCACTGAGTGAAACACTCCAAACAGAGACTTCCCAGCACCTATGTTCTAGCGGGTGAGATAAACAACAACGTATGGAAGATACAAAGTGGGCAGGGCTTGGGAGAAAAAGCAAAGCTGGGAAGTGCTGAGCAGAAGGTGCGGGGGGACAGGCTCACTGGGGAGGCGACACGAACAGACCCACAGGAAGTGACCAAGTGGGAGGTGTTTGTGGCTCTCGGAAAAGAGATCACAGAGGAAGGCACAGCAAGAGCAAACGCTCTGAGGTAGGCACATAAGAGGAGGCCAGAAGGCCAGAGTGGCTGGAGTGTGTGGGCACACGTGTGTGTATACATACATACATATAATATGTGTGTGAATATATATATATACATACATACATTCATATAATATGTGTGAATACATACATACACGTTGGGTGCCTGCCTAACAAGCATGAGGCTCTGTGTTCAAACCCAGCACCACCCAAAAAGCCAAATAAAATAAAAAGAACTAGCAACACATGTAAAAACGTATGGATGGGTCTTCCATGTCCTAAGTGAAGGAAGCTAGATTTAAGTGCTGAACATGAATCATTCCTCTTACAGGACATCTGGAGAATATGAAACTGTAGCTACAGAGAATACTAGATCAGCAACTATTAGGAGGATGAAGGTGTAGGGCCCGGCATTCAGGATACTGTAAGAAAACTGCCTTTTCCACTGGGGGACTCGCCATCTAAAATGATTTCTCTGGTTCCTGTGTAGAACTCCTATCTTGCCCCATTCCTAGGACTTGAGCTCTAAAAGGGGTTCTAATCTGCCCGTCCTAGAGGCCTGGTGCCCGCCCCATCAGCTCAGCTCAGCACGAGAACTACGGGAGAAATCAAGGACGGAGCCCACCTGGCCGTGGCCGCGCCCGTGGCATGCATCCTGAGGTTCTTCTTCCGGGCAGTGGCGGTGGCAGGCGCTGCGGCCTCTTCCTTCAAAGCGTCTTCGACGACAGATTCTTGTCGGGTTGACTGGGATCGGAAGGGGATTTCTCCGCTTATACTGAGCCTGGAAGCTCGCTCGGAATGCGTTCCAGGTTTTGTCTTGAGCCAGCTCACGTCGGCGTCTTCCCTTGGGGGCAGGTATTTGATGGTGAACAGCCCTGCTGAGAGAGGTGCGTCACTCTCCCCCACAGTCCCCGGCCCGCCCTCGGCCGGGCAGCGGTCCCCCTGGCCTGGCCTCCTCCAACGCCAACAAGCACCAGGCCCCAACTTAATATACGTCAGAGATCACAACGCGCTGGCCAAACTAAGGGTGAAGAAATCTCATTCTTATCCTTTCTCAGGATCCAGCTTCCATCTTGGCTCCCAGTGGGGACGGCCTTTCACTCAGCTTTGCGTTCTCCACAGCACCCAGCAGTGAAGCTAGGTCCCCGAAGCCCTGCTGCCTGGGGCTTGCCCCTTCCCCCCAGAGTGCAGTCCCCCACGACTCCCGACGGAGGCCCAGTTCGTCCGCTGCCTTTGTGGGGTTGTGTTCTTTATGTTCTAAGTGGAGAAGTGTCTGGGGCCAGGGATCGCTCATTCCTTCACTCGCTTAGCACACCTGTGATGAATGCGGGGGCTAGGCATAGACAGACGAACTGAGCCCGGCCTCCCTGCCTCCGAGAACCACAGGAGGGGAGGACAGATTTCCCAAGGCCAGGGAGGGAGCTAGAACAGCATAAGGAGCAGACGAAGCCTGGAGCGGAGTGTGAGCCACTCTGCTAGGGAGGTCTCAGAACGTACCTAGGAGAGACGGTGGAACTAATCTGTAGGGACAAGGCCTGGGTGCAGGTGACATAAAGAACCAGCCCCTGGGGGGAGGGGTGACATGGACTATAGGTTGGGGGGAGGGGCATGAAGTACAGATTTGGAGTGTGGGGCATGCAGTACCCACTGCACAGGGGAAGGTGACATGGAGCACAGGGTCCTGGGGGTTAGGTGACATGGAGCACAGGTTCCTGAGGGAGGAGGGGTGACATGGAGCACAGGTTCCTGGGGAGAGGGTGACATGGAGCACAGGTTCCTGAGGGTGAGGTGACATGGAGCACAGGGTCCTGAGGGTGAGGTGACATGGAGCACAGGTTCCTGAGGGTGAGGTGACATGGAGCACAGGTTCCTGAGGGTGAGGTGACATGGAGCACAGGGTCCTGAGGGTGAGGTGACATGGAGCACAGGTTCCTGAGGGTTAGATGACATGGAGCACAGGGTCCTGAGGGTGAGGTGACATGGAGCACAGGCTCCTGGGGGTTAGATGACATGGAGCACAGGTTCCTGGGGAGAGGGTGACGTGGAGCACAGGTTCATGGGGGTTAAGTGACATGGAGCACAGGTTCCTGGGGGTTAGGTGACATGGAGCACAGGCTCCTGGGGAGAGGGGACATGAAGCACAAGTTCCTGAGGGTTAGGTGACATGGAGCATGGGTTCCTGGGGGGTTAGGTGACATGGAGCAAAGTTTCCTTGGGAAGAGGAGGGGTGACATGGAGTACAGTTTCCTGAGGGTGAGGTGACATGGAGCACAAGTTCCTGAGGGTTAGGAGACATGGAGCACAGGTTCCCGGGGGTTAGGAGACATGGAGCACAGGTTCCTGGGGGTTAGGTGACATGGAGCACAGGGTCCTGGGGGTTAGGTGACATGGAGCACAGGTTCCTGGGGAGAGGAGGGGTGACATGGAGCACAGGGTCCTGGGGGTTAGGGGACATGGAGCACAGGTTCCTGAGGTTTTGGTGACATGGAGCACAGGTTCCTGGGGGTTAGGTGACATGGAGCACAGGGTCCTGGGGGTTAGGGGACATGGAGCACAGGTTCCTAGGGGTTAGGGGACATGGAGCACAGGTTCCAGGCGCAGGGGGACCTGGAGTACAGATCCTCAGAGGGGCTGTGGCAGGGAGTAGAGCGTTAGGGGGTGTACCAGTAGAGGTTCCCTAGTTTTGAGGGCCATCCAGAGCGAGGAGGAAAGCCCACACATGGAAGGCTGCCAAGGCCACCGTGTTCCATGCCTACAGGAACAGCCGAATGAGATGCCTGCAGTTTGCTCTCTGAGATCTTTCACTACGGGAGAGAGAACAGCAGACCAAGGAGGTGGCTGTACGGAGATGAAGGAGGGGTTAGGATGGATACACAAAGACACTGCAGAGACCTGAGAACGTGGAGTGGAGACATTAAGGCTTAGGGAGAGACCTTGCAAACTTGAGTCAGCCCCGCTCACTATTCCCAAACTCGAGGCCCAGGGCAGATTTCTGGCAGAGAGTGGGGCCCAGGGATGCCATCTTAAGCGAGGAAGTAGCCTGCCACCCCCACCCGCAAGTCCCGGGGACGGGAGGTGACAACACCAAACTTGAGGCACGCAATGGCGGACTCAGGAAGACTTGGCTCTTCATCCAGCAGCGCCTTACCTGCTGCCACCAGGATGGAGTTCATGAACTGAGACACTGTCTTCTGAAATCGCTTTTTGATCTCAGCAAGAGCTCGGTTCATCTTCAGTATTTTCTCATCCACGATGGTGACTCTGCGGGTCAGCTGGAGGAGAAGTGGGGGGCAGTGGTCATCGGCGCGTGGAGGAGCTGCCTGCTTTCTCAGCAGGACCTGCTGTGGTTTGGGGGTGCGCAGCCGTCCCTGCCTCCTCGGGGCACCTCTCTGTCCCTCTGCCCTTGGTGACAGACACGGGCCAGCGCCGGCTCCGAGGTCCTCAGCACGAAAGGTCCTCCTGACACTGTTGGACAGAACTGTCTCCTGTGTGGCTGTGCAGATGCTTTGCGTTCCTGAGTAACTGGATGGACAAAGGGCCTTCCAGACCGTTTGCTGCCCCTTTCCCCCTGTAGCGAGTGCCAGACGGCAGCCCCGGAGCTGCCACAGCTCACAGCTGAGGAGTTGCCGTTGGACAAGGTTAGTGAGCCTGGCTGGTGACCAAGGTGCGCGGGAGCCCAGGCCCTGAACCTGGCTTAGCCCCCACTCTGCTTCTCGGCTCCCTGTGGGACCGTGGAGGCCTCTGCTTTGGCAGCCCTGCCACTCAGCCTCCCCCACCTAGTCCCAGCTGTCCCCAGGTCTCTGCACACCCATCTCTACTGCAGAGCCTGGTTCCTAGGGAACCTGGCCTAGCATTTGCTCTGAACAGCTAGGGCATCCGAGACTCTGCACAAACAGGCTCGGATGGCAGAGTTCCTTAGAGCTGGATCTGACTTTTCCTCCAGGAAGCCTTCGCTCCTTTCCCCCGCCAAAGCCACCTGCTCCTGCTCCGCCTGCCAGGTCAGCTTTATGGCTACTTTGTTCATCCCTAAATTTTGTCAGTTCCCTAAGGATGGACCTATGCTTTCTGTATCTCTCAGTTAACATAATGGAAATGCTAAAAAAAAAAAAAAGACCTTATGTGGAATTAAAGCCTGGGGTAAGGGGGGCGTAGCAGATTTCTGGGAAGGCAAAGTTGGTCTCCCTGTTCTTTCCTCTGCAGGTAACAATCGTATAAAGGATGCCCCCAATTGGTAGCAAAGCCTCCATCATTCTTCCGAGTGTTGGTCCCGGCTGCTGCTTCTGGCTAATTTTATTTATTTATTTGTAATTTATACCCAGCCCGCTTCCAGAAAGGATGTGAAGCAGCACTGCAGGCTAATAAAGCTTTTAAATCGGAGCACTGCCCTGCTTCCCGAGTGCTGTCGCCACCGAGGCCTCGGGCTGTAGGAGCGGGGGCTGCGGTTCCGCCTGTCACCATGATGGGTGGCTCTTTCTGGGATGACGGGCACCTGGGGAAAGCGTTTAACCAGCTTCCCGATGACAGGGGCCGTGCGGGAGGACGCCACCCTTCCCCCCGCCCGCCTGGGTGGCCACACGCTTTGCAGAGCCAAGCCCTAAATGAACTCACGTAGGACAGACAGCGTTGGATAGATTCTGAATGCTCAGAATGGGAGCCTGCCACAGTTGGACGGCTGTACACATTACCATATTGATGCGAAACACAAGCCTAGCCAGGGAAGGGCCTGGCGCAAGCCCGGTGATCCCTTCCCAGCCCCAACACTCGGCAAACCCTATTGCTCCTTGTAGCTCTCCCGGTCTAAGAAGCGAAGAGGAGCTGATTGTCTGAGCCTAGGGGGTTCCTGTAAAAAGTATCCTGAGATACTTCACCAGGTAGCTATGGTCAACATTTGGAAAGCCTGTTGCTCACAGGAACTCAGGATATTTACTTGTTTCTGTTTCTCTAGTCAGCAAGTTGCGATACACATGGTAGCATATACCCACATTCTCAAACATGTGAGGTTATATCCTCACATGTTATTGACAAGGCAGGCCTCTCCATTCTTTAGCAACGCCTACCACCTTTAATGCGGCACAGCCTTCTGAGGCTCTCTTAATGTTTAACCTTGTTAAATATCCCTAAGACACACACGCTCTTTGAGTTACTGTGCAGTGTGCAATCATGTTACAGCCCCCTGCTCTGACCAGCTACCCCTGGTGAGGGCTGCTTTATGGAAACTGCCCTCTAGAGCAGCCTGGTC
Organism: Perognathus longimembris pacificus; assembly: GCF_023159225.1. NCBI lineage: Eukaryota > Metazoa > Chordata > Mammalia > Rodentia > Heteromyidae > Perognathus > Perognathus longimembris. Next base: position 70,041,850 of record NC_063170.1, read on the forward strand.
CAGCATAAACAATGCACAGTAGCTTTAAATCATGAGCACCTACATTTAAAACACTTGGGAAGGTCATCCTAACAATGCATTATTTTTCTCATGAAATAAAGACTGTGATCACTCAGATGGCTGAGATCTAAGGATTGAAGTTCAAAGCCAGCCTGGACAGTAAGTCCATGAGACTTGTTTTTTTCCAATTAGCCAGCAAAAAAAGATGAGAGTGGAGGCATGGCTCAAATGACAAAGCACCCGCGTGAGCAAAAAAGCTAAGAGCCAGTATCCAGGTCCTGAGTTCAAGCACTACTACCAGCATAAGAAAGAAAGAAATAATCAAAATAGGTAATTGTTGAGAAATTTTACATTCTCTTTTCACAATTAGTCTTTGAAATGCAGCATGCATTTTTACCAAAACTTCTTTTCAATTTAGACTCCTTATGTTTCAAAGGTTCAACAGCCACGGGTGACTTGTGGTAACGTCACAGGACAACACGCCTCTGAACCTCTAACTCGAGCTTGCTATGGTGGCACTAGACTAAGAAAATAATCAGCTTGAATTGCAGAAGGGGTTCCCCAGGCTTAGGCCTTTGTCTACATGGACTTCCTTCAGCTGTTCATGGAGGTCTTTAACTGCTTATGTCCTGGACCTCAGGCAACACAGAAATAATCAGAAAAGAGCTCAGAAGGAAAACATTTTCAAGCAATGTAACAACATGACCTCATACGATGACATAGCGTGTCCAACCAAATCTCAGTACAGACTTAAATCCTGTAGTTTTTCTTCTCCTTCTTTTCTGTTTTCGTTTCCATCTTTCTTTCTTCCTTCCCCGCCTCCTTCCTTCTTTTTCTTCTTCCTGTCCGGTATATGCTAGAACACTTGCTCCACTGCTGAGCTGTACTTCTCTCTCTGAAGTAACTAGCACAGACTGCACTCACGGGCATCTGAGTTTCCTGGATGCACGCCTCCTCCCTTCATGCTCCAAAGCTCCCATGTGGCCTCTGAATTGTGCACCACGCACTAGTCAGCATAGATACTACCTGGGGGACCTGCTTTCAGCCTACCCCGTAGCCTCCAACTATTCCAGTCTTGGGAAGGTGAGGCTCCGTCATAAACAGCACCAACAGCCAACTTGGCAGAGTGCAAGTACTGGTAAATGTTGACTGAATTAGTTAATACATTACTGAAGGCGAGATGCTGCTGAAATTAAAATGCAACGGAAAGGGGTTGAAGGCATGGCTCAGTTGGTAAAGCTGTCACAGATACTGAGTTCGAGCCCCAGTCTTGGACCAAGAAAAAAGAAAAGGAAAAAATGCAATGGAAAAAGCAGGCATGATGCGTTCCGCCACAACAGGCCTCCCTGGGACAAGCTCTGTCGCCCGCGAAAGCCTGCCCCGGGTTCCTGTGTGACTCGAGCAGAGGGCTACATGTCCCTGGCAGGCTCTGTCAGCCTTGAGAGTTTGCGAGCTTGTAGTATACTATGACAAAAGTCCCCATCGCTTACGAGCCCTCAGTACCGGGACTTGAACTCAAGGCCTGGGTGCTGTCGCAGCTTTTTCACTCAAGGCTTATGCCCTATCACTTGAGAAACACCTCCATTTTTTTTGCCAGTTCTGGGGCTTGAACTCCAGGACTGGTCACTGTCCCTGAGCTTCTTTTGCTCAAGGCTACCTCTCGAGCCACAGTGCCACTTCCGTCTTTTTCTGTGTATGTGGTACTGAGGAATCGAACCTAGTGCTGCATGCATGCTAGGCAAACGCTCTACCACTAAGCCACATCCCCAGCCCTTCCTTTTTGTTTTTCTCTGGTTAATTAGAGGTAAGGGTCTCATAGACTTTCTAGCCACAACTGGCTTTGAACATGGAGTCTCAGACCTCAGCGTCCTGAGGAGCCAAGATTACAGGTGTGAGGCCCTGGCACCCAACCCAAGGCAGTTTTGAGTGGTAAACAGAATTTTTCTTTATAATTCCTCCAGGTAAACAGGAACTAGGACTGGCTCTGGGGAAACTACGATGTGCGGCTCCCCTGCTCCTGTTCATGCTACTAGCAGCCAATGAAAAGCACCCCACAGTGATCCAACTCATCAAAAGGAGCCCTCGGTGACTCCAGTTTTATACCAAGTATTCTCTCTTGCATTCAAGGTTCAGGGATGATATTTTCTTCATACTCTCCATCTCTCTCCAAGATGTTGAATGAAAGATCTGAACTTTAAAGTCTTTGCTGGATTTTCCTTTACCCAACAAATACCAGGAAAGAAATCAGCCTTCTGTCTGGTGGGTTCTGTATCCTTCGATTTAAGCAATCATGAATCCAATATATTCAGAAATAATTTACTGCCATCTACACTGAGTTTGTACAGATTTTTTTTCATGTTGTTCCCTGAATAATATAGTAGAGCAATTATTTACATAGCACTTGCATTGTAGTAGGTACTATAAGCAATGTAGGCGGTGATTTAAAGTACACAGGAGAGTGTGTGCAGGTTATATGCAAACACTACATCATTTTATAGAAAGGACTTAAGCCTCTTTCAGATTTTGCTATCTGTGGGAGATTCTAGAACAAAGTCCCTGCGAACAGTAAGAGGCAATCACACAATCTGAAGCAGTTCTTTAGTAAGCAGTAGAAAAAAAAATCCTATAGATTCCAGTTTGGCAGAGAAGATTGGTCAAGAGAGGAGTTGTGGAAGGAAGGCTGTCTCAGCAGGAAAAGCCGGGGACAGCATCGGTACTGTGAATGGGTAGTTAGTTATTCTGACCAGCACCGTTCCTCCTCCTCCCGGCAGTCAGTGCCCGCCTTTCCCTCAGGAAAACGCTCCTGTCTCATTGCTTCCGGAGGTGGCTCATTAGGGGCGCATCTCATGCCTGCACCCCGGAATGCGTGGGGAATTTTCAAGTCTAGTTGGAGCAACATATACCCCTTGGCCAGCCACAGGGACTGTGGCAGCCACGGTAGCCTACAGAGCCCAGCAGTGTTGAGGTGAGCACTTTTCCTTTGAGTTTTCTTTTCCCTTTTCCCCCCCTCTAGTGCTGGGAAGGCCCAGATTCATGCCAACCAGGCACAGCGCTACACTTCCACTGCTGTACTACTGACGCCGGGGCTGGGGGAATAACAGCCCAGAGATACTGCTGGCCCTCCTGTCACCAACACGAAAGGGAACTGAGAATAAATCTCAGAAAGCAGAGAGCTTTCCTCCGGTGGGAGCACGTGAGGGCCTGGATCCTGTTACCTGAAGCCACAACTCAACAGCTTCTTGGTTTACTGTACCAACCTGTTCTCCTCGCGCTTACGCCAGTCCACGTGGGTTCTGCCGCCTGCCTCGGAAAGTCTCTTAACAATCGGGACAGGGGGTGGCGGAGGGAGAGGGCCTGGCCTGTTGCCAGGGGATGGGAGCAAGGGCTGGCCCAGAAAGCGTCTGCCCCGGAGTCTTACCCGCCTATCGTGCGTCATGCTGTGGGGACAGTTTTTGGTTGACAGAGTGAACGTCACGGTCTCGTTCAGGCAGGTGAAGGTAACCATGATGGAGTCCTGTCCCAGCACTGTGAGCTTCATTTGCTCGTTCACCTGTACAAGCAGCAGCAGCAGCACTCAGAGAACCCTGGCCTGGACCGTCCTGCCCAGCCTACTCAGCCCACCCCAAAGCACAACCCCCGGCACTTGGGGGCTGGACATTTGCAAGCCTATTCAGGTTCTGATGCTGGAACTTAGCTTTCAGGGAGAAGGCAGCAGAGTTCCCATCTCCTCCTCCACTCCCGCCCTTCAAACCCAAGCTTGGAACCATCTGGTGAAGACACACAGGAGCAGGGTGTGGGGTCAGCCTGAGGCGGGCCAGGCTGAGCTAGGGATGAGCTGGTTGTTGCTGGATCACACCTGTAATTCTAGCTCCTCAGGAGGCTGAGATCTAAGGATCATGGTTCAAAACCAACCTGGCCAGTGAAGTCTATGAGATTCTTATCTCCACTGAAGTACAAAAAAGGCCAGAAGTGGAGTTGTGGCTCAAGTGCTTAGAGCATCCGCCTTGAGCACAAAAGTGAAGGAATGGTATTTATACCCAAAGTTTAAGCCCCAGGACTGGGGTTTAACAAAAGCAAACCAGCTCAGTAAGCCACAGTAGTGCGTGTCTATAATCCCAGCCCTGGAGAAGCTGCCGTGTAAGAGGATCAAGAGTTTGAAACCAGCCCAGCAACATAATGAGAACCCTTTCTTAAAAACTACAAAACCCCAGCAAGCCCTAAATAAAAGTAAAAAGGTCAGGGACAGCATCTAGGACCTAAGTTCAAGTTCAACGACTGACAAAAACCACCACCACCAACAAAAACAGATTTGTTGCCAGAAGATCTGCATTTCAAGAAACAAAGGAGCTGGTGCCAACGACGATTCATGCTGTACGCCTGGCTACTCGAGGGACAGAGGTCAGAAGGACCCTGGTTCAAGGCCTTCCCAGGCCAGAAGTTCTCAAGACTCTCCCAACCACCATCTTCACTCCTCACTGGGCACAGCGGGGCTTTGGCCTGTCCTTCCAGCTCCAGGATGGCAGTGCTAGGCCGGCCCAGACAAAATCCCAGACAAGACTCATCTCGACAGACTAAGCGTGGCCTAGCGGCCCCGCCGGCTACCTCGGGAAGCATCAACAGAAAGATCGTGGTCCACGCCAGCCCGGGCACGAAAGCAAGGCCATCGCCCTGCGCAGACCTCCGCCGTGCAGCGCCAGGGAAGAAAGCGGCGAGCTGCAGCGCACTGCCAGACAGCGAGGCAAGGGAGCCCACGCCGAGGCCTGCGCGGCACCTGGGAGGCAGCACCCCGGTCTGAGGCCGGCCGGAGCTACACTGCAAGACTCTTTAGCACTGTAATCCTAACACTACTCAGGAGACTGACACCCAGGGGTTTAAAATTTGGAACAAGCTCAGGCAGAAACCAGTCTAGCGAGCCATTATCTCCAGTGAACCCGCAAAATGCTGGACTGGAGGCCTGGCTCAAGGGGTAGAGCGCCAGCTGTGAACAAGAAGGATGAATGAGAGCCTAAGACCCTTAGTTCAAATCCCAGCACCGGCATGAAAGAAAAGAAGCTGTTCACTTGTATTATTGTCATCAGTAGCCTTTAAAAATAAAGCTCTCAACCGCTATAACTATTACTTTACAAAAATAAAGGACATTTTCACAATAAAAAAATATAACAATATTAAAAATGATCAAAGGTACTGGTGGGACACGAAAGGCCCGCGTGGCGGCTGGCAGTGGCCACCGAGCCCGCCGCCGTCGGGGACGCTGAAGGAGCCCGGAGCTCCGAGCACAGGCTGCCCCCCCTACCTTGTACTCCAGGGAGAGCAGAGTCTCGGTCTTGGAAGCCCAGCTCCACTGGTGGACTGTGTGGCCCTTCGGGTCGTTGGTGGTCCCGCCTTCCTCGTCGAAGAACAAAATGTACGGGCAGCTGGGAGACACACACGAGGGAGCCGCTGCCGGACCCGGCAAGAAGCCGCCGCCCCCGGCAAGAAGCCGCCGCCCCCATCCACGCTCCGGGCGGGCGGGCGGGCGGGGCTGGGGAGCGGGCCCAGGCTGGGGAACGGTGCCCCCCCCCCCCCCCCCCCGGCAGGCAGCCTTGCTGAGCCCCTCCCCCCCCCCCCCCACTCGCTCGTGCGACCATGGCTGCCCGGAGGGAAGGCCAGGCTGGGGGAAATAGTGGAGTGTCAGGTAACACTCCAAAGGGGAAGAAATGAGATTTATTCCGTCACCTAGAAGGCTGAGCCCAGAATACCAAGCACCAAAAAGGGAACGGGAGCCTCTCTAACATGACAGTGAGCCCTTCCTTCCCCCACAGCTACCTGAGAAAAGCCAGACAAAGTCAGCGTTTGCCTGGCAAGAAGAGGCACTTCTCTTAGGAGAAGCCACATTTCATGGTTAAACTTGCCATCGTGACCGGAAACGCCTCCCGGGTGTCTTTTTTTTTTTTTTTTTGCCAGTCCTGGGCCTTGGACTCAGGGCCTGAGCACTGTCCCTGGCTTCTTTTTGCTCAAGGCTAGCACTCTGCCACTTGAGCCACAGTGCCACTTCTGGCCATTTTCTGTATATGTGGTGCTGGGGAATCGAACCCAGGGCCTCATGTATAAGAGGCAGGCACTCTTGCCACTAGGCCATATCCCCAGCCCTCTCCCGGGTGTCTAGGTTTTCCCAGAGACAACTCTATGCCATGAGGGCACTGACCTAATGAGTGGATGAATCCCTTGATAACTTCATAATCGGATGGGACTATGGGGGTGATGAAAGGGAGGGGAAGGGCCTAAGTTACAGGGGTAGAGGATTCAGTGGTAGAGCACTTGCTGACCACTAAATTTAATCCACAGCACCCCCTGCAAACACACACACGTGTGCACAATGCACACGCACGTGCACACACAGAGTGAATCCGACCAGCAGTCAAGACATTGGTGTGAGGGACCAGAGGGAGGAGGAGTTGAGCTGCCGTCCTCCTTGGCTGTAACACAGAGCCACTGGCAAAGGCCGGGCCTCAAAGCACCAAGGTCCCTGCAGACGCTGACTCCCCAGAGCTCCTTGGCCCCACCATTACCCCAGGCACGCAGCCCCTCACCAGGCCTTTGTGTTGTAGTGCACGCAGCCTTGGCCCTCAGCGTTGAACAGCGCCAGGAACAAGTGAGGGATGTCGTTGAAGAGGCAGGTGATGCTCCGCCCCTTGCAGCACGTGGGGATCTGACACACAGCCATGTTTCCCGAGGGATAGCTGGCGGGAGTGGTCAAGCAGAACTCCCGACAAACTCTCTCCCATCCCCAACACGCCGGCAGGGCAAAGCACAGGGCCAGCCACCGGGTGCACCACTCTGCGTCTTTAAAGGCCCTGTCTACACTTGGCGCATGTAAGTAACACTTAATCCCACGAGACCATTACACAGTCTTGCAGAGCCTGACCCTAATCCACAGGCACTTCCAAAGAGCCTCAAAACTACAGAATACCCTTGGGGAAAAGAGTAACCAGTTGGGAGGACTCACGACATTTACTGATGTGAAAACTTACTACAACGCTTCAATCATTAAAACAGTGTGGTTCAGGCAAGAGGGAGAGGCACGGATTGGAACAGTAGAATGGACTTGGAAGTCTGAAAGTAGATCTACAACCAATGTGCTTTTGGCTAAGGTGCTTAGGCAATTCAGTGGGAGGAAACACAGTCTCTTCAATAAACAGCACTGAGACAACTACAGGCAAAAGAATGGACTTCGGCCCCTGATCTCACACCACATGTAAAAAGTAAGTATATCAGGCTGGGGATATGGCCTAGTGGCAAGAGTGGTTGCCTCTAATACATGAAGCCCTGGGTTCGATTCCCCAGCACCACATATACAGAAAACAGCCAGAAGTGGCGCTGTGGCTCAAGTGGCAGAGTGCTAGCCTTGAGCAAAAAGAAGCCAGGGACAGTGCTCAGGCCCTGAGTCCAAGGCCCAGGACTGGCAAAAAAAAAAAAAAAAAAAAAGTAAGTATATCAAAGGCCTTGAAGAGCTATAACTCTAAAACTCAGGAGAAACTTGGGGTAAATCTTCATGATCTTGGACTTTTTGAACTCAGGGCATGGCAGCTTTTGTGCCCAAGGCTGGCCTTCTACCACTCATGCCACAGATTCACTTCTGGCATTTTTGCCGGTTATTTGGAGATAAGAGTTTTAGGGCCTTTCTGACTGGGCTGGTTCAAACTGTGACCTCAGATCTCAGCCTCCTGCTTAGCTAAGATTGCAGGTGTGAGCCACTGGCGCCCGACTGGTAGTAAGTTCTTAAACTAGGAACCAAAAGTGTAATCGGCCAAAGGGGAAAAGAGAAAATAAAATTAGACTTCATGAAAATTTAAAACTACTGGGTCTGGGCGCAGTGGAGAGCATGCTCTCCTCTGAGACCAAGTGAGGCCAGGGTCCACATCTCAGGCAGCTCCAGCCCCTTCCGGTTCAAAGCTTCCGTGTCTCAAGAGGGGATGCTATCAAGAGAGTGAAGAGACATGTCACTATGCGGAAAAACTATGCACATATCACATATTTGATACAGGCATCATATCCACAACACATAAAGAGCACTTACAACTCCATCAAAAGAGGACCAAAGGGGGCTGGAGATATGGCCTAGAGGCAAGAGTGCTTGCCTCATATACATGAGGCCCTGGGTTCAATTCCCCAGCACCACATATATAGAAAACGGCCAAAGGAGCGCTGTGGCTCAAATGGCAATGTCCAAGCCCCAGGATTGGCAAACAAACAGAAAACATGAGCAAAGGACATGAACGCACGTTCCTCCAGAGATGATCTCTGAAAAGACAAGGCTGTGGACAGATGTGTGGCTTCCCTGACAGTGGGTGCACATAAGTCAACGCTCCGGGGCGCACTGACCCCCCTGGAGTGAATGAGTGGAAGGGACACTGGGATGGTTTTGAGGTACGATGCTGATAAACTGAAGTCACAAGGAGAGAGATCATTGCCGTTTGAGAGTCTTGCCCTCCACACCGTGGGTACAGAGCCAGCATCTGACCCCAACAGTCTACAGAAGTCATGAGGTGAAGGGCGTGTTTTCCAAACAGGCACCTGTGCCTAGGGGCCATTTGGACACAGTAACATGAAATTTCTTTGTTATAATCAAGAAAAGTGAAGCACAGGGATGAAGTGCTATGTGCAGGGTCACACAAGTACTTAGCCTATAGCCCTGGCCTCTCGTGACTTCCAAAGAGGAACTGGATTGTCAGGTACAGTCACTGCTGAGATATGAGCCAAACATGCAGCAGCAATGGACCACAGTCCCTCTCACAGGTGCTTGGGAATTCTGGGACGGGGTGGAGGGCCGGGGGGGAGGGGAACAAAAGCCTCCAAGCCACACCCATCTCAGGTCCCTCTGACAGAAACTTAGATCACTGAGGAAAGTCAGAAGAGGAGGAGCAGGGAGCCCCACAACCAGATGTAAGCAGCAGCTGCCCACAAAGGAGCGTGCTGTGTTCCAGACTGGAGGGAGAGGAGGCAGCGCCAAGTGGAATGTGATGAATGGATTCAGTCACAGCCAGAGGAACAATGAGACGTCTTTGACAGAGCACTTCAATTCTCAATTCCCATCTCCGTCAAGAGGTCACGGGCGGCCAGCCTGGCCAGCCTGCTGGCCTCTGCCAGAGCCACTGGGAAAATCCCAGACACCTGTCCTCTCCCCGAGGGGAAGGTAGGGGATCCCACGGGCCCAGGTCGAGGCACACCTCGGCCACGGAGCAACGGGGCGCACGGGCAGCGCAGGTGGAGCTGACAGCTTGCACTCCTGATGGAGGACGAGAACCTTTGGGATGAAGTAGGCAAAGATCACAAGGGGTCACGAATAGGGAAACAAAGATCTCCAAGCACTTAGGAACAACCACCAACCTCTTTGTTTTTTTGCCAACACTAAAAAGCATCTTTTATTGAAAAAAAAAAGCTACATAAAATCATCGATTTACTGTTAAGAAAGAAGAGGCCAGAGAAAACTAAGAACCTTCAAACCCTTGGGCTTCCTTAGAGTAATTAAACCAAAGTGATTCCTTGATAAGACCAGAATAGCAAATGAATTTAAACAGTAACAAAATCCTAACACTTTATTAAATCATAAGAGAGACAGATGGACACTGACAGAGAGATCTCACCATGAGAAGCACAGTCACTCTGGACAGTGATATTGGAATCTGTGTATCCACCTGTAGAACGCACTGAGAGCTAAGCGCTTCTGTGTCACGCGGCCTGGGAGGAGGGCTGACACCCCAGAGAGCAGACAGGCCATCTGAAAATACACCAACACTGCGGGAAAACAGCCTGCATTTTATTAGTCAAAGCCTGGCATCAGTCATAAGCAAGTGAACAGTTTATGAAACAAGCTACAAGTTTTCTAAAATGTAACAAATAAATGATCAAGGACTTAAAAGGCAAGATGGTACAAAATACGTAAAATGCTTGGGATTTGAGACTTCCCAAAATGGTTGAGTGGCAAAGCATTAAATAAAAGAAAATTCTCTGATAAAGAGATTAAATGCAAGAAAATATTTTCTTTCATTCTAGCTTGCAGTCATACTTCACATGCATAAGATTTATACTTAAATTTTGCTTAAATTCTACTTCCCTCCAAAATCATTTAAAAATTAAGGTTTATACACCTGAATGTTTATAATACATGTAAGGCACATTTTAGGCTCTAAAATCTATGATAACTCAACATTATAAATCAAAGGAAAAAGCCGCTATCAGATAAAACTTTTCCATCATATAATCAGTGAATTTTAGAAAAAGAATTGTTAGGTCTCTCTGGATATTATCTATATTCAGGTAAGCCAAAGTTATTTAAAGCTACCCAACTAGACAAAATAATTAAATAAAGGAAGAATTAAGACAATGCATAGGAGAATAGAAATAGTTTGCATAAAGATTCTAAATCAGCGATTTAATTACTGATAGGCCATACAAAATAGAACATTAATTAAAGAGTAATATTCAGGAATGTCATTAATCTTTAATGAAGTTGTAGAAATATAAAATCTCCAAAACAGAACTTTTCCAAGAACTGTGATAGGGTAAGAGCTCTGTGTTACAGATGCACATATACAAGCCTACGGTGAATCTGACCAAGACACAAGTTCAAAGGCCACATGGTTGACCAGTCACTGTACTCTAAACAAGAGAGAATCTACCCTGTCTTTCGCCTTCTCTCTCCCAGCATCTCACTAAGGTAGCTGGGGTTGGTATATTCCTGGTGATCAGCGCTAAATTCAATTCAAAGCTTAAAACTTGGGCCATCTTCCTCCGAACCTCCTAAATCTGACGCGGACAAACGCTTACTGTCCCACAGGGCAAGGCCTTGCCAGACGCCGCTGAGGTTATTTCCAGGCCCAGCCTTCCCAGGGGCGAAGTTGCAGTAGAGAAAGGGTAGCACCGAGCAAAAGGATATTAAATGAAGGAGGACCCATCGTTGAAAGAGTGATGGAACTTGAGGGGCTTCTTGGGTGGCTTCGTGTCTTGCCAGCCGCCGTGGGAATGGTGGCTGGCGGGCTGGTGGGAGGTGGAGGTCGGGGTCTGAGTCCCCCCAGGGGGCGAGTGGTGGGCTCCCTGGCTATGAGAATCCCCTTTGGAGGGTAACGCTGGGTGGTAGGTGGACTTCGACTTGTAGGTGCGTAAGATCATGGGGTGGCAGAAATTCTTCCCCTTCAAGGTGGCCTTTTCACTTTGTCTGCGGGGAAGGAGACCCGTGAGTGGTGAGTCTTCAGTCCACTTGGCTTTCCCTGGCCAGGGAGGCTGTCCACGATCCCTCCTTGGCACCCAAATTCCCATCCTGGCCCCCAAAGTATGCACCCCCCCACTAGTGCCCCTCACACCCAAGGGGGTGTTTTAGGAGGAAGCCTAGGGTTGACATGCTCCTCCAAGACTCACGAAGCCCAGCCTGGGCAAGAACCCAAGCAATAAGCTTATACAGAAAGGGCCCCAAGCAGCTGAAGAGTGCTCCTCCCTCCAACCCACACCCCCAGGGCGAAGAAGCTTCTAGAATATCACAGAACAGAGGTAAGCTGCGTGGCTTCCCTCGACCCATGCTGTGGCCCAGACACCCCCAAGGAGACACATATGGATTATATATTTTAAATCTGTTGTCTGGCCCCTTGCAGGAACATTGAATAGAATACTCACAAAATCGTAAATAGTGCATCACCTATGTAAATTTTTGTTTTGAGAGATAGTGGGTTTTTTTTTTGTTGTTGTTGTTTTGTTTTCCTTTTGGTAGAGCGTCCGGGAAGATAATGCTAAGAAACTGACACTTGGGCAAGGAATGAGACCTCCAGTTGCCACACAGAGGCATCCTGGGAAAGGCAGCATGGCGTACAGGAAGCCAGCGCGCGCCCGACTGCCCGGCTGCCTGGGGTCTCAAGTGGGTGGCAAAGTGGGAAGGTCTGCAGGGGTGCACCCCAGGGCTCACCGCCCCCCGCCCCCCGCTCTTGGCTCACATGTGGCGACACATCTCCTGCAGCATCTCGCGGGCCTCCGGGCAGGGGTCGTTGATCTCCATCTCAGGGAAGGCTTTCACGCGCGGCAGCGGGCCTGGGCCTGGAGACAGGATCTCCTCCATGCCCTTGACCTTCCCCGGAGCTGGAGGCAAGGTGAGGGGGAGGACCTGAGATGTGTCCTCCAGCCCCGCGTTTACCTCAGGGTGAGGAGGCCGGCAGGATAACGGGCGCGCCGATGCGCAGGGGGGAGAGTGCACGGCTCACTCCTGAAGCACAGCGGCGTTCTGCAGGTCAGTGGCCACGCCTCGGGCCCATCATTTAAGAGTTGAGATGAGAGCAAGCAGGAGGCATTATGGGTCATGATAAGAGGCGCTGAGAGGAGGAAAGCCTCTGACAGACCCCTCCCTCCCCTTTACCAAGGAGAGAGGGGCCGGGGAAGGTCAGTGCCATAGCCAGCCGCCTGCGGGGTGCAGAGCCAGCTCCACGCTTCTCAGCTTCCAGCCTTACCTCCAATGTCTGTGGGGAGGAAAGGAACGGCGGGAGTGAGTGCGTCTCCAGCCTTCCCGCTTCTTCGCCCTGTCGCCCTCCTGGCCCAGCCCGCCCCGCCCAGCCCGTCCTCAGCACATGCTAGAGGTCCGCCTCTGTCTGGAGCCCCCGTCTCCCTGACAGGCGTGCTGCTGCCGCACGCGGTTCTCCCGCGTGCTCCCACCTGCGGCCTGCTCGTCCCCTAAGCCCTTCTTCCCGAGGGGGGGGCGGGGGGGACGGAGCTCTAGATCTGCGTGCCCGCCTGCCCCCCACTCCCCTGAACCAGGACACAGAACCCGGTCTGCTGGGTTTCAGGTCGGATACTAGCTCTCCACTCGTTGCACGCTAGTGAGCACGGGACAGCTGGCTTGAGGTGAGCGGGAGACGCAGGGTCGAGGACGGCCAGGTCTCCAGGCCCAGCCACCCCGCCAGCCACACGGGTCTCCCAGGCTGCCGTCCTCCCGCACCACCACCAGGGGCGCCCTGGAGCTCGCTGTGAGTGCTCCTTACCTGTTTTCTTCCTGGTCTCCTTTACCGTGGAGAGGGAGAAGCTCAGGCAGGCAGTGGAAGACTGGTAGACGAGCTGGTAAGGAGAGTTCACTCCCATGACAGGGATGCTCACCAGGGACTCTGGAGAGAAAGATGTGAATCTCTCTCTCTCTCTCTCTCTCTCTCTCTCTCTCTCTCTCTCTCTCTCTCTCTCTCTGTAAGTGTACATATGTGCCAGTCCTGGGGCTTGAACTCAGGGCCTGGGCGCTGTCCCTGAGCTTTTTTGCTCAAGGCTAGCGCTCAACCACGTGAGCCACAGCTCCAACTCCAGTGGTTAACTGGGATTAAGAGTCTCATGGAGGCCATTTTCCTTTACTCCTCTGTGGGAACTTGGCCTTGCCGGCCCTGCTGGCAATAAACTCTTTTGCTCTACATGAAAAAAAAAAAGAGTCTCATGGACTTGTTGCCCAAACTGGCTTTGAACCACCACCCTCAGATCTCAGCCTCCTAGGTAACTAGGATTACAGGCGTGAGCCACCAATGCCTGGCATAAATTTTAACTGCTTTTAAGATGAAATGTAAATACAGACTTGCTTTAATAGTATAGGATGCAAATATGATGCTAATGTTACGAAACAACTATATGGTGGGAGGAAGGGGTTTTCGATGAGTGGGTGAGCTCAAATTATTAAGGGACATGTTGGAAGGGGCTCTGCTACGGTGCGTCCACTTCCTCATAACCTCAGGAGTGCAGCAGCACCAGAGCAGGAAGCAGCATGCAAGCAAAAGGTGACATTACCCACGGGCAAATGGAAAGGTGCGTGTGCCACCCACAGCAGGGAGAATGACCTCTGGGCTGGAGACGGGGAAAGGAAGAGCCAGCTGTCCCTCCTTGTCCAGCATGGAAATCAGGTGCTTCTTCAACCACGTGCCCATCTCCTCCAGGGTACGAACCCTCCTGCTCGGAACCTCTTACTCTACGACCGCTGCCCAACTGAAAGGTAGCACTCTCCTCACCCGTCCAAAACCCGCATCCTTCTGATGCAAACCTCACCAAACCACTGCTCACTCTTTCCCCAGAGATGGTGGTGTCCGTGGGCAGGCAAACCACTGACACGAGAGACTTTGCAATCCACTCATCACAGCACACTGGCCAAGGGCAAACTCAACCACATAAACCCAGACTGCAACCACGCCCTCTACTCGGATTACAAAACACGGAAATGAGGACTGTAGCTAGCGATCCAAGCACGGGACTAAAACAACTTGCAGTTCCTTCTACTTTCATGTCAATGGATAAAGACTAACAAGAACCAGTCCTGGTAAAGATGGAGAGGGAAACCCCGCAACCCTGTCAGTGTGGGAAACAAGTCTTACAGCAAGAGGACATCCACACTTCTGTGACCCTTTCTGCTCACCAACCTCTCACCTGGAAGTTATTTTCATTCATTCATTCATTCATTCATTCATTCATTCATTCATTTATTTATTATTTTTTTTACCAGTCCTGGGGCTTGGACTCAGGGCCTGAGCACTGTCCCTGGCTTCTCTTTGCTCAAGGCTAGCACTCTGCCACTTGAGCCACAGTGCCACTTCTGGCCTTTTTTGTATACATGTGGTGCTGAGGAATCGCACCGGTGTTTCACGTATACGAGGCAAGCTTTCTACCACTAGGCCACATTCCCAGCCCCCTGGGAAGTTCATTTTAATAACCAATGCAACAGAAATAGGAGGTGAGGCACATACCATCGCCAACATCCAGCTAAGAGACACATTTTTCAAAATTCATTTCCTAGTGTGTGCTAACTGCCTCAAGGGGTTTCCCTGTAGGCACATTTTGGGGCATTGATGGGTTGTGGGGTGTGTAGTCTCCCACCAGCGGGCACTTGGATTGCTCCCCACGGATGCTGCGCCGTTCACCGGCTCCCCAGCAGCCCTGGAGGGCCCCTGGGGCTCTGCCTCAGCCTCTGTGCCCACACGGCCTGAAGCGGGGGGCACAGGCACCCACCTTTCCCTGTGTGCGCCGCGCTGTAGCCACTTCTCCCAATGGTGCCGAGCAGAGAGTCAAAGGCCATCTCCTTGGCGTTGAGATGGAGCAGCTGGCTGGCCTCCATGAAGCGCTTGGTGATATCCAGGGGGTTGGCGCCTGCAGAAGGAAGGACCGAGGCCTGAGGAAGGCAGGGGCGGCACTTCCGGGACGAGACCCTGGCAACCAGCCAGCGGGAAGACGGGCAGCGTGCGGGCCTCATGCCGGAAGGGGAGGGGCTGTCAAGACCCGCCAGGCCGCATGCCCTGGCCCTGCCCTCCCTGCCTGCCCACCCTGCCCCTCCTCCTGCCCACGGGCCGGGCAGTGAGCTGCGGGGCTCTCCCGCTGGAGGCACCTGCGCTCGGACCTCCCCCCGCCCCCCTGGTGCTAGCTGACCCTCTTCATGACAAACTCCTGAGCTGCTCTCCCTCCCCAGCACGTCGAACCCTCACGGCCGCACTGCCAGCCCGCCAGCCTGAGCTCCGCGGAGCTGGGAGACGGAAGGGGATCCGAGGAGGGGCGAGGGTGATTCCCGGCAGGGCAGTGGAGAGGAGTCCAGTTCCCCAGCAGGCCCATGGCCGCCGCCCACCCCCAGGACCAGCAGTGGTTTGGATTTGGGATTTGCACACAGGTAATCAGATTCTTTGGGGGCAGGACCCACGTCCGCGTGAAACTCACTGATGGCGTGTGTACATCCTGACCACAGACCTAAGGGAATTTCACGCGGTATTTCGAGTGCACCTGCCACTCGCCACAGGACGTCGGGCGCGCAGTGTGTCACCGTGTCACCCATCAGGAGATCATTCCAGGTCAAGGATGCTCCACCGTCACCGGCGGCGGCGGCCACGGTGAGCCCGCACGCCCGTGGGCTGGAAGTGGGGGGGGGTTGCGGGAGCGGCCTTACCAGAGACGGCCTCCAGCATGGCCTTCATCTTGAGGGAGAGGAGCTCGGTCAGGAGGTGGATGGACTGCTTCTGAAACCTGTTTAGGGTTTCCTGGCCCGAGGGCCCCTGGCGGGAGGGAGTGCGAGGGGCGGCGCTGGGCTGCTTGGCCGGCACCACGGAGGGCGGCGGTGCGGACGCGGCCGGCTTCTTCTGGGCGGGGGCTTGCGCCTGGACGGCTTCCACGGGCGGCACGGGGGGCGGGCCGAAGGCGGCCTCCAGGCCCGCGATGCTGGCAGGGGCGGTCACCGCGGGGTTAGCGGCGAGGTCCTCCCACGTGAACTCGAAGATGTTCCGGATGCCCTTGGGGATGGTGATGCCCGCGTTGCGGCACGTGACCATGAGCTTGCAGATGCGGGCCAGCAGCCTGGGAGCCATGGCGGAGTACTCCAGGTACCGCTGCCTGCTCCCCTTCGCCATGGCTCATGCTGCCCGGGCGCACGCCATGTTAGGTGATACTGGCCATGGCAGAGGAGAGGGGCCTTCTGCCGTGGAGCTCAGCACGCGCGCGCTGACACGGGATCGGAAGCAGCAGCTCGGCCTACAGTGCGGCCGGGGCGGCAGGGGGGGCGTCCGCGCTGAAAATGCCCTCACGGCTCATCCCGCCGGCACTCCTGCAGGCGAGACCCCAGAGCTGCCGTCAGAAGGGCCTGCAGGGGGGGGGGGGGGTGGGGAGGCAGAAGATCTTCAGGGACAGGACAGTCAGACAAACTGAACTCAGCCCAAGAGGGAGGGCTGGGGGACAGAAAGGACGAGTCACCCTACCTTTGCAGTCACAGATCCAAGGCACCAGATCGGCTGTGGTCTATTGGTAAAAGCCTGAAAAGACAAGGAGACGTTTTGTTGGCACTCAACACCTGCGTGGGCTTGGAATCACCCGAGATGCACGCCCCACGGCGAGTGGGGAAGAACGAGATGACTGATAGGATCGGCCCTATTTCATGCAATCTAACATAGCACTGGTTGAAAACACATACCATCTTATTTGAAAGAAAAATCATGTCGTCGCTGACTGTGAGATTTATCACAATTCTGGAGAGGTTACAGTGAACAATATGTACCTTCAAGGTCTGTGGGCCACGGCTGTTTCCCACTTTAATAGAGCTGCTTGAGGGTCCTGAATATTCTTCAAATGAGTATCTGGGGCCTTATGTTTAGCAAATACATCCATAGAACATAGAACCACTTCTTGACATTGCCTATTTTGTACAAGAAGGACAATTTTACATTTTGTTTTCTGTTTTGTTTCACAGGGACTTGAACTCAGGAGCCACACATTTGCTAGGTGGGTGCGCTACCACTGAGCTACACTTCACCCCATTTTTTGCAGGTTATTTTGCTTCCCACGTGGGCACACAACCTGAGCCGCCATCAACTTGAGGCGTTCTGTCCCAGCTTCCTTCTGCTGAGGCCTAGGATCACAGACTCTTCTGCCTGGGCTGGCCTCGAACCCATGATCCTCCCAATCTCAGTAGGTACCACTGCACAGCTATGAAGAGGTCTTCTGAGCTTTCTTGCCCTGGCGAGCCTTGAACTGCCATCCTCAGCCTCCCAAGTGGTTAGGATTCCAGGCACGATCCACCAGTGCCCTGGTTGGACTGGCTCCTTTGGAGACAGGGTCTGGCTTCGTACCCCGGGGCGTGCCTGAACCATTTTAGGCTTCCCACTTCAGTGCCACCGCCCCCAGCTTCTCTCCGCTGAGACGGACTGCCCTGCGCTTTCCCGCCTGCACCGGCCTGAGCCGCGGGCGGTCGTCTCCGTGTCGGGATGACGGCCCCACACTGCTGGGCCCCGCTGACTGCAGGTCAGAAGGGATCTTATGAATGACCTCGAACCGCGACCCTCACGTTCTCCTCCCGCATGGCCTTGGCGCCATGGCTGCCCAGGAACAGGCTCTCAGAAGGGAGCCCCAGGGGGCCAGGCCCGCTCACGTTCTGCCCGCCCGCAGACACAGTGGCTTCCCGTCTACTCGCCGACCGCTCCGCTCCCTGCCTTCGCTTCGCGCGCTTGGAGAAATAGATGCGCTTTTGAAATGGAAGTGGACACAACAAAGAAACCTCTCAGAATCCGTCACATGGACCGCCCGCCAGCGGGACCTGACCCCGACCATGCACCAAAGACTCTTTTTGTCTCTTTTTTTTTTTTTTTTAAGTTAGGACCCAGATGAAGATAATGGCTAATAGAATCCTTGCAAATCCTCATGATATTATCTCCCTGGGGAACTTGCTCCGCTCGCCTCCCCCACACCTCCAACGAGGTCCTTTCTTCTGTGGTTAATTTTGAAGACAGGAGTTATAAACAGCTGATTTTTAAAGCAGCCTTACAGAGATACCAATTTCAATATGTACAATGGTATTTACTAGATGACCACTAATTTTAGAACATTTTATCAAAGAAATCCCCCTTCTGACTCTGAGATGACCGTGAATACAGCTTCTGTCTGCACAGACCTGGCAGTCACTGCTGGACATTACGTGTACATGGAGTCATGTCTTTGGTGAGTGGCTCTTGGTATTTGCCCTGTTTCCTGAATTTCAGCCATGCCGCAGTGTGTGCAAATACTCCATCTCTTTTAATGGCTGAGTGATATTCCATTGTATAAATACGTCAAAATTCCTTGGTGTACCCACTAGTAGATGTACACTTCCTGCTTGGGGCCTTCATGAATAATGCCACCACAAGACTCTGCACAAGTGTTTGGAGGCGGAGTCAGCAATTACTAGCATTACCTGGTGTTCATTATCTAATCTCAGTAGCAGGGGAAGTATTTTATCCTCCCAGCTGCACCTCTGTAAGTGGAATTGCCGGTCAGAAGCTTGCTCACTGTCTAATTTTTTTGAAGAACCGCTGTACTGTTCCAAAGTGGCCGTATCATCGAGTCCCACCAGCAATTCCCTGCAAGCATCCCAGACGTGATTCAAAAGGAAGCTACTTTCTTGGAAAGAGTGCTTTTTCTTTACCTTCTTCCTCTCATCTTTCTTGTCCAAAATAGATGAGACTGCTGTAGCTCCACCAGCCATTTTGAGCCATGAGGTGACTTTGGAGAGGGAAACCAAACATTAGTGGTGACTGCACAGCAACAGAGCCAGGCCTCCTGACAAGAACCGTGGCACCCCTGGGGCCTCTTCATCACCTGCCACCAAGCCTTCATCGCAAGGAGCTTCGGCTCTCGAATCCACTCAGGTCTCTCTGCCACCAAATGTGACCCCTGACAGTCAGGTATTTTTTCCTGTTTATCCCATTCTAACCTGCCATTCACCTTTCCATTATTGAGACACAGGCCTAATCCCCAAATAGCTCAACACCTGAGAGCAAGAATAAGACTAGCTTATGATACTTGACAGCCATCACTATAGAAAAATGAACAAAGGCCAGAGAAACTAAAAGAAGAAAGACAGGACGCAGCAACAGATGGCATAATCTAGCAAGAAGCCAGGTAGCAAAGGGAAGTGGAGGCCCTAGCAGAGGTAGCAGCATGGCAAAGGCCCAGGACCATGTAGAGCCCGGCAGGGCCAAGGAAACTGTAGGAGGGCAGAAGATGAACCTGAGAATATGGCCTGGGATCAGGCCAGGCGAAGCCTCGCATGTCACACCAGAGAACTTGTGTCCGCCTTATCTTTGACTGCTGCATACAAGTACAGCCACCAGGCCACAACAGGCCCCATAGGAGACCAGGGCCCCGTGAGGGCACAATGGAGCTGTTCCATTCCTAGTCTGGTTAGGTCACATTATGATGCTGTCATCACCATCATAATGTAGTGACAGATGCAAATACACCCAGTACACGTGCTGCTGGCTGTGTAAATGCCTGCACACACAAGCACGGAGGGCGTGTGGTTTTCTTATACTGCCACTCATCTACGAGCACATTTTTCAGTATATAAAACTAAACACTTGAAAACAAAATGAAGCCGGCCTTCCTCAGGTTATGTGGCCTGGTTTCCTCTGCCATTTGGTCTAGCATCTGGTTCCCTCTGGTTTTATTCGGATCAGCTTTTGGAACTGGCGTGGAATCTAGACCAAAGTGCACTGGGCAAGGCCAGCTGAAGGCCGGACCCCTTGAGGCGGGAACGAAACAGCGGCTGGAAGGCTCACGGGTGCTGTCCTCCGGCCTGGCCTGACCACACAAGTGAGTTTTCCAGCACCGTTAGGCCAGTGCACGCACAACCGAGTTTTACCCAGTACCGTGCCAAGGCTCAACACCAACTCGCAGAGACCCACATCCCAGCCTGGGGTGCTACTCATTTCTCAGCCCTTGTCTCCACAGCCAGGAGGATGCACCGCGGTGGCAAAGGCCTTACAGGGATGGGGCCTAAAATGGGCGTCAGAACGGCCACCCCCTTCATCCAGTGAGCTCACTCCGCAAGGGGGCTGGTTTCAAAAGCGGCAGCAGCATTGCTATTTCTACCAATGCTTTGTTAAATCAAATTTTGATTGAGTTTGACTAAAGTGTCTTTTAAGACATTTTAGCCACATCCTTCCTAATAAGAGATAATGCACGGCCAACAACTGAAGTGCTAACCAGTGAAATCTATCTCTGATGATTAGGCAGCAATTAAAAATACCCGAGCAGGGGCTGGGGATATGGCCTAGTGGCAAGAGTGCTTGCCTCGTATACATGAGGCCCTAGGTTCGATTCCCCAGCACCATATACAGAAAATGGCCAGAAGTGGCGCTGTGGCTCAAGTGGCAGAGTGCTAGCCTTGAGCAAGAAGAAGCCAGGGACAGTGCTCAGGCCCTGAGTCCAAGCCCCAGGACTGGCAAAAAAAAAAATACCCGAGCAGACCACCTTCAGAAATGGCAAGTGGAAATAAGAGAACTCAATGGTAGGTATGCCTTACACACTGTCCACAGGTTCTTAGAAAACTAGACAAATGAAAACCACACAGATGGTAATACGTATACATTACACAAGGACCATGGGTACTTTGGAAACTGCAGACAAAAAAAAAGAATATGCAGAGATCTAAGATATACAGGGAGATTTTAAAAAGTTAGGAAGAAAGCAAAAATTCATGTGTCGCACAAAGATAGAGACCCATTTGCAGAGGTCCTTGAGGCCTGGAGTATCTGGTTGGGAGCAGATATTCTGTTCTCACAGACAGCGGACTGTGTGTGGCCTGTGGTGCGGGCCGGATGGGCACCCATTCCCAGCTCAGGGAGCTTAATACTAACAGGGACTCAGTAGAAGCAAAGGAGGACACCAGGCCACACTAGCCACAGCACACCCCAGAAAAAATGCGTCACCCCAAGCCACACTTATGACTGGAAGAGGGAATATTCCTACCACTCCTCCACCAGACAAACATACATTTGCTATGCACGAATGTATAAGCACAGTCCTGGATTTATTAAGAAACATTAGACAGACTAGGCTAATAACAGGTTTTCATGAAACACCTTGCTCTATGCGAACATTCTGACTTTCCAGTCTTCCTAGACAGTAATACCAACCCCAGTCCCAGCTCTTCTTCCCCAGTGTGTACAAGCACACACACGCACACACACACACACGCACAGCCTACACCAGCAACATGCGTCCTCATAACACGCAGCAGGAAAGAAGGCAGGACCTTCATTTTTCGTTGTTTCTGGGGGATCAACTAATTCTTTGCAGTTATCACTTACCTGTCATGGAAGTATTTCATATGGTTTGACCTACAAGTGACTTAGCTTGACTTGCTGGCTTAAAAGGAAATGATCACCATATGGTATGGCTATGTTAACTGTAAAGACCAGTACCCACCCCATTCCAAATTCTACTGCATCGGTATGTCACAAGGTTAGCTGAAAACCAGAGCACAGGCTGCAAATATTGTGGCCTTCAGGGGAACAGATGATCCCCAAGTCTTTGGCAAGCAGGGATAAGCGGAAGAGGAATCTCGTGTATATGGATTTGAATGTTCTCTCTTTTGGGAATTTTGAAAGCAAAATGATTTATTAAACCAATTCAAATGAACTGTTCTAATACAAAGGTCTGGAGATACAAGGAAAGCAAGTAATCCAAAGCAATTTCTTCTAAAACCTTTTTACTTTGGTTCTCTCGAGACATGAGGTATGGCTACCGGGAGGTTTTGCCACTACTTGCTCCCAAGTCCAGATGTGGGGTGTCTTGAATTAGTTTGCTGATCCTTCTCTTACTACTGGAAAAAGTATGGCTAGACAAGACAGTCACCTGGAGCTGCCCTGCCAGTACAGCTACGCCAGGTGCCCAGGACCTAAATCGCAAGTTTTTTATTTATTGTAACTTAATTGTTGGATGTCTAAGTATGCCTGGAACAACTTGAACTGGAATGTCTTTCAATTGTCTATTTTGTGACATCTAAATATAGATCAAATATTGCAGATAGTGCCCAAGCTATGGATTACGGGTGCACACCTTTAATCCCTAAAAACAGGAGGTAGAAACAGTATACTCTGAAGACAAGTGTAAAAAAGAAATCTCAATTATCTGATAATTTCCACATATTAACTACATGCTTCAGTGTTTTGGGTATAATTCATCCTAATTTGGCTCAACTTTTCTTACTCTGTAGTATTGGGGTTTATTATTTTAATTGGGCTTTTAAAATAAGCTTCTTAGAAAACTGAAAATTGTCGTTATCTTTCTATTACATTGTTTTTGTTAGACTGCTGCTTTAGAGCATGGGTCTGGGCCCTAAGTATGCTACTGCCATCTGCTGGCTACCTCGAATGGCACAACACAAGCTGGGACTTAAAGGGGATTCGTACTTGAACTTGGGGTCTAAAACAGAATAGGATATAGCCAGGTTCACAAAAACTGAAATGTATGCCACAAGGAAGGTACTAGAAATAGGCTTGTGCAGTCTTCCAAACCCCAGGGAAACAATGATTTAATTAGTGACAGCCAACATGCGCAACGGATTCTGTTCACACCGGGTGCTCTAGGTCAGGACAAATTGCCAGTTGGGGGACCCCCAGGAGCAGGTTCCTCCTGCCTGGCTGAGCTTCCGTCTCCTTTCTACCCCACCAGCAACCTCCCGAGTCCTCACGTGCTCGGCCTCACAAATAGTCACTACATCTTTCTCATGGTCTGCTCCTTGTTTTCTGTTTCGTCTTCTTTTCCCTTTCTTCCTAAGATCCTATCCTATAGTAATTTTTTAGGTTTGTCTTTTCTTCCTTTGTCCTATAAGCTTTTCAACTTGTTAGTCTTTAGTCCATTTAAGTTGGTCTTTCGCATGCGCTATTGCTATCCAGTTGTCCTGGCCCCACTTGCTGAAGGGACGATTAGTTCCCCATCGGATGGTCTTGGTACGCGTCAGCCAACCACGGATGCGTGAGTTTACTTCTATTGCACTGACCTATCAATCTGTGCTTATGCCAGGGCACAGATAATATAGCTTTGCAACAGGTCTTGAAATTAGGAAGGGGGAGTCCTCTAACTTTGTTCTTTTATTTATTAAAAAAAATTTTTAAAATCTTTTTTTCCTTTATTGTCAAAGTTTCATATGTAAGGCCGTGAGTACATTTCTTGTTCGACTTGTTACCTCCTCCCTCACTTTCCCCCTGCCTCCCCATCCCCCTTTCCCTCTCCCCTCCGTGAGTCGTTCAGTTGGTTTACACCAAATGATTTCATAAGTACTGCTTTTGGAATTGTTTCTCTTTTTATCCTTTGTCTCTCGATTTTGATATTCCCTTTCCCTTACCTAGTTCCAATACACATGTATATAGTATCCAGGACACTAAGATGAGATACAGTGATAGCCAGGGTAAAACCACAGGAAGGGAGTACGAGAAACAAAAAAAAGGTACTGTTTCACATGGCATGTTGAAAATAATTACAACTATGATAGAACACTTGTTTCCATAATGTGGAGTTCATTTCACTTAGCATCATCTTATATGTTCATACGGGCATTGCTACTGGGCTATTGTGATCTTCTGCTATGACTAGGCTAAACATGTACCAATTAATCCCTATGAGGGAAACCATAGAGTCCATGTTTCTTTGGGTTTGGGTCTGGATCACTTCACTTAGCATAATTTTTTCCAAGTCCTCCCATTTCCTTATGAATGGGGCAATGTCATTCTTTCTGACAGAGACATAGAATTCCATTGTATATATGTACCACATTTTCCTGATCCAGTCGTCTACTACTTTGTTCTTCTTTTTTTTTTTTGGTTAAGTTTCTTTTTCTTTTTTTTGGCCAGTCCTGGGCCTTGGACTCAGGGCCTGAGCACCATCCCTGGCTTCTTCCTGCTCAAAGCTAGCACTCTGCCACTTGAGCCACAGCGCCCCTTCTGGCCGTTTTCCATATATGTGGTGCTGGGGAATTGAATTGAGAGCTTCATGTGTAAGAGGCAAGCACTCTTGCCACTAGGCCATATTCCCAGCCCCTTAAGTTTCTTTTTTAACTGTATTTTTTTTGTCTTTTCTTTTTTGGTACTGGGGATCGAACCCAGGACGTTGCACTTGCTAGGCAAGTGCTTTGCCACTGAGCTACTTCCCAGCCCTACTTTGTTCTTTCAACAAGATTGTTTTGGCTATTCTGAATCCCTTGCATTTCCATATTTAGGATCAGCTTCAATTTCTGCAAAGAAGGCAATTCCATCAGTGGGTTTAAACTTTTACTAAGAGGTATTTGCTAGATTAGGCTGACAGAATGACAATAGGTAGCAACCTTGCCAATGCTATAGATTCCGAAGTAGGTGTGCAAGACAATTTTTGTCTAAATCT
Organism: Perognathus longimembris pacificus; assembly: GCF_023159225.1. Taxonomy (NCBI): domain Eukaryota; kingdom Metazoa; phylum Chordata; class Mammalia; order Rodentia; family Heteromyidae; genus Perognathus; species Perognathus longimembris. Next base: position 70,066,489 of record NC_063170.1, read on the forward strand.
GCTACACTCGAGGCAAGAAGACTATGAACACCCTGAAGCATCATGACTTCTGCAGAGGTTAGGTAAAAGTGGCTTTTAGGTGGCCAGTCACAGTATACCATCCGTAGTAAGAACGAAGGCACTCCCATCCACCACCACAGTACTGGAGGAGCGGAGACAGGTCATCCATCCCAGAGACCCTCAGAGACCAGACCCCTCCCTTCACCTAGCTCCTTCCCACATCCTCCTTCAGGAAGCTTCGAAGACCTGAGCTGAGTTTACCACCTGCCCCAAGAAGTCCCACAGGCCTGGGGAACAACTCCCAGCTACTTGTCAGGGGTCCCTCTGGACAACAGGGGTGGGGGTGGGGTGTCTCTAGTCCAGTGCCATTCTTTGGAACCCTGCCTGCCTGGACACCTCTTCACAGTGAGGACAGGGACCTATCTGCTCCACTCCAATCAGGCTCCAGAGAGTAAAGGAAGGCCTAGGGCAGTTTAGAGTGTCAGCGGAATTGGGGCAGGAGAACAGGACAAGCTAAAAAGCTCTATCTGTTACAATCAAGAAGCACTGAGTCTCTGGGCAGTTTCAGCAGACTCCAGACATTTTATCAGATGACCACAATACACAGGGATGTGGACGACCCTTCCTGGATTATGAAGGTGCTCTCCTGGCCTTAGTGTTTCAAACATTCCACCAGCTCCAGTGTCTTTGGGGGATATGGATTATGTTGCCTCCCATATGATGCCCCTCCTTTGCCTTCCTGGAGAGTTAAGAGCTTCTTCTGATCTATGCTCCATCTGATCTGGAAGCTCATCTTTGAATAAAGATACCTAGTATGCTAGTGTTTGCAATGAACTGAAATGGAATCCATAAATCAAAGTCATGGGAGTAGGTATGAAACAGAGCGCCTAAGCTGGTGCTGGTGGCTCACGCCTGTCATCCTAGCTACTCAGGAGGCTGAGGACAAGACTCACAACGGACCAAAAAAAACATTACAAATGCCTGGACTGCACCTGCATGAAGCAGAGTGGGTAGGTCCTCTCTACCCCAATTAGTAATAAATGAACAGGCAGGTAATGAAACCTTCCCATACTCCTATTTATTTTCTCCCGTACTGATAAATCCAGCCTGGAGCCTGCCTGTGCCTTCTAGGGGAAGGGAAAGGGGACACAGGCACATTTCAGTCCCCAAAGTCATTTCTCCTCCTCTGGGAGAGGGAGTCACCACTGAACGTACAAACCTAAGTCAACATGCTGTTGGAGATCATGTCACTTGTTTATAGTAGGATATCATATCGTCCAGCGTTTCGAAAGTGACTGTGGGGGCTTGCGGTGGGGCTTCGGGAGCAGGAGGGGATGACGGAGGTGCGGTGCGGGGCTCCGGGCCTGGGCCACAGGGCTGCTCTGGGTCACTCGGTGCAGGTCCAGATCTGTTCCACATCTGGCTACTCAAAGAAGAAGTTCTCTTTTGGCCCACAAAGTAATCTGATGGCGGTGCAAACTCAGGATCGCGCTCAGCCCGGAGATCTGACTGTCTCTTCGACCAGTAACCAAAGGAAAACTCTAGTGAAGAAAGAATTCCATTAGAATTGCTTAATTCATCACGAGTTAAATTTATTGTCATTATTTGCCAACTAGCTTATTCATATATTTCCGAAAAGCCATATTGAGCCAGATGCCAGTGGTTCTTGCCTGTAATCCTAGCTACTCAGGAGGCTGGGATCTGAGGGTCACGGTTCAAAGCCAGCCTGGGCAAAAAAGTCACTAAGACTTATCTCCAATAACCACCAAAAAGCTGGAAGTGGAGCTGTGGGCTCAAGTGGTACAGGACTAGTCTTTTTTTTTAGCCAATGCCTAGGGCTTGGACTCGGGGCCTGGGCACTGTCCCTGGCTTCTTTTTGCTCAAGGCTAGCACTCTACCACTTGAGCCACAACGCCACCTGTGGTCTTTTCTATATATGTAGTGCTGGGGAATTGAACCCAGGGCTTCATGTATATGAGGCAAGCACTCTTGCCACTAGGCCATATTCCCAGCCTATGGGACTAGTCTTAAGCACAAAAATTCAAAGATAGCACCTAGGACCTGAGTTCAAGCCCTAGGACCTGCAAAAAAAAAAAAGTCATATTGAATTTAGGAAAACAAGAATAGCCAATGAAAAACCTTTGTTACAAAGTATGTTACTGATATCTACAAAAGGTATTAGAAGCCAGGCACTCGTGGCTCACGCCTGTAGTCCTAGCTACTCAGGAGGCCGAGGCCTGAAGGATCAAGGTTTGAAGTCAGGAAATTCTGAGTAACTCTACCTCTAATTAATCAGCAAGATACCAGGTTGAAGAGATGACTCAAGTGGTAGAACACTGAGAATGAGATACTCAAGTGAGAGTTCTAGGCCAAGTTCAATCCCTCGTACTGGCACATTTGTGTGTGTACACACACACACACACACACAATCAGAAACAAGGCTAAGAAAAGGGAGACTTTAAGATGTGGAAAGATTAGAGGAAGACTCTGTGAGAAGGTTTGCAGTTCTGGAGACGGCCTAAAAAAGGTTCTAAAATTCACTTTAAGAGAGAAATGGAATAGTCAAATCATTTGCTTGACAAGATATGGTATATATACCATAAGAAAACAGAAAAATTTCATCTTTTGTTGAGTTTTTTTATCTTTCATTGAGACAGAGAAGAAATGCGTACAAATCTAAACTAAGCAGGAATTCTAGAGTACAAAGCCACACAAAAACAGCAAAAACTTATCCCCTTTGTGCTTCAAAAAACATAAAGCAAAATAAAAATGGTAAAAAAAAAAAAAAAAAAAAAGAGCCCCATGCTTTTGAAATGATGCCTTTGCAGACTCTGCTCTCTTATAATTACATTTTCCAGGTCTCCTGATGTGCGGAAAAGCAACAAGTTCAGGGATTTTGAGGTTTCTTTAGGCCTCAATCCTCTGAGGATTAACCACCATTACTTACCAATGGGCTGGGGTGTGGCTCAGCAGAGGGCCTGCCCAGTATGTGAGAGCCTGGGACCCAGGACCCAGGACCATGAACAAACAACAATGCACCCTGTTGTTGGCTGGAAAAGGTTTCACACCTGATACCTCTCCCTTACCTTTTCCTCGGTCCCATTCCCTGATGTGAGGAACTCCAGGCCTGGTATCCTTCCTCTCCTGGATGATGACTTCTACCTTGCTGCTCTGGGCAGTGGGAGCTGGAGCTGGAGCTGGAGCTGGCGCTGCCTTTGCTTCCGATGGCAAAGGCCCAATAACATCTCCATCTGTTTCACATAGGGAACAAGACCTCACTGCATTACTTTCTAAATGACCATGCTAATCCTGAGAGTAAAAGCAACAGCTAGTATTTATAGAGCACCTGTCACACCCCAGGCCGTGGGCAATTAAAGCACTTTACAACTCTTATAGTGAATTAATAAACTCAGTATTCCATTTTATTCCCACTTTAACACTAGGAAGATTCAGCTCAGACAATGTTAAGACAGGATTCCAAACCCAGGCTCAGGGATTTCAAAGACTCTGCTTCATTATGCCCCAGGTTTTCCCAAGCCAACTATCAGAGGACTGGAAACCCCCAAATTAGCCAACTAAAGCAGAATCCCAGGCAAACCAAGTAGAGTCAGGGTGCTATGGAGCTGTAACCTACAATATGATATTCAATTTTGGCCATGTTTCTAAATTTTAAAGAAAACAGACAACAACAACAATGACCTCCCAGTGTAATGGCACTTCCTATCTCCTGGCCTATCTCAGAGACAGAATAAAAACTGCAGATACCACTGAATGAAATTCAATAGATCATTTTCCAGTTCCTAAACCTTTTCAAAAACAAAAGTTTTGTTCAGAGATTATAAAATGGTCCCATCTTTTTCTTGTTAGTAATAAAACAGTCCTAGGTTCCGTTGGGTATGTGGTCACCTCAGTGGAGAGGTCATTTCCCAGTTTCCCTGGTATAAGCATAGCCTCGTTCTGACCCTGCCGTGGGGAGCAGCCATGGGGAGCGGCAGGAACAGGGAGATGGGAGGAAGCCTAGGATGTGCTGAGCTCCAGGGCAGAGCTACTAAGCTGCCCTGACCATCCCCACTCTCAAGTGCCAAAACAAGCAAACAGCCTTCTGTGTTCACGGAGGCCTTCTGGAAGGGTGTCTTTTGCCCGGCTCAGAGTCTAGCCAGCACACAGGAGGAGAAAGCTGACGTGTCTGCGGTGCTCCCATCTTCCCCAGGGGCGAGTGCTCCAAGCTCCCAATTCCATTCTGGAACACAATTCTTTGGAAAGCTACCTAAACTCATTTCCCTAGATTATTTCCCACCTTTGCGAACATATTTTTTAAAGAGAGTATATTATACCAAATAAACTGAAAATGTAAAAACCAAAAGAAAAGATTTTCAATGGTTTTTGCCATAATGACAGGGTGAATGTTTGGGGAAACAGATCTATTCACCCTGACAAAGAATACACAATGTATACGCATATCAAAACATTACAAGGCACTCTCAAACGTACGCAATATTTTTGTTTTTATGTACACTTCAATATGTACAAGACAACGTTATCTTAGATGCTTTTGTCTAAGTCATTATCTAGGTTTTAAATGCCTAAGTTTTGCTTACGAAAATGACATTCTCCATATATAGTTCACCGATGTCCCTGTCTACTGCCTAGAGGACTAGTGTCTCATTCTGCACCACTTTTGTTGTAAATATTGCTTCTAGCAGTGGCTCAAAAGTTCACTGCCTGCCTAGAGATAAAACTAAACGATGATTCCCACACTGCCAATTTCATTAGTGAGCATCAGTGGAACTAGCACACTCCCTTGTGAAATGCAGCAAATAGACACAACTCACCTCCGTTCTCCTCTCCTGTACCACCCTCATTGCTGTTCTTCATCTTTTTTTGTCGAAGCTTAGAAAGTCTTGCTTCTAACATAGCCTTTCTTTTTTCCTTTATGTTTTCTCGTTTTGTTCTTTGATCTGTTGTCTTAATAGGAAAGAAAGTTACAAAATTATTTGAAGCCAAGTGCACAGTATTTCTGTTTAAAAGAATGAAATCATTTTCTTCTAAAAAGATAGATTTTCACAGTATCTCTAAGAAGCTATCCTTGAGACCCTGAAAATGAAGTTTTATGAAACACTACTTATTACACAAGCCATCTCATGTCTTATAAAGTTTAATACAAGCTCACATTTTAGAAACCTTCACATTCAAGGAAAACATCCATTGTCTTCTATTCCTTAATCCTTTAAAAAACTTTCTATTTTCGTACTCAAATCATCCCCGTAGTACAGATGGGTTGCCATTTCATAAGCCAGGTAATGAGTACATTTCTTTTTGGACAATGTTACTAACTCCTTCCTCCATTCTCTCCCAGTAGATTTTGCAATTTTTTTTTGCCAGTCCTGAGGCTTGGACTCTGGGCCTGAACACTGTCCCCACCTTCTTTTCACTCAAGGCTAGCGCTCTGCCACCTGAGCCACAGCGCCACTTCCAGCTTCTTCTGTGTATGTGGTTTTGAGGAATCGAGCCCAGGGCTCCATGCATGCAAGGTGAGCACTCTACCACTGAGCCCTATTGCGAGCCCAAGCCACATTCCTGGCCCCTTTCTGCAGTTTTTGCCTGGGCCAGCGTGTCATCATGGTCCTACCTGTGCTCCCGCATAGCCAGGAGGCCTGCGGCACCGCCACGCCCAGCTTGTTTGTTGAGAGGGGGTCCTGTTAACTTTATTGCCTAGGCTGGCCTTGGACTACAGCCCTCCTAATCTCCATTCTCCTGAGTAGCTTCAAACAGTTCTAATTCTGAAGTCTGAAAGCACAAAACCAGTATGAAATCTGAATTCCTATTTTTATTTGTTGCATTTTCTACACAATAGGTCCAGCACAAAACTTAACCTTGACTTTGAATTAATTTGTACCTGTTCCCGTAGCATCTCTAAAGTTTTCATCTGCTTGTTTCGCAACTCTTTGTCCTGGGCAAAGGCAAAATATCCAACACCAAGCTGTCGGGCCTCTGAAATAAGTCAGAATTATTCAGAAGATTAGAGGCCTCTTTCAGTAAAAACACTCAAGCCAAATTTCCTAACACACCTAAAGTTAATGTAGTGATATTTACACACATTAAAAAGAAAAAGAAGTTAGGACTAGTTTTCATTGTGTTTGCCATGTGATAAACATAACAAAGATGCATAAATATTAGCTATGGCCGTTTCCACTTCTGTCTGGAAATGAACGCCCAGGTAATGGAAGATATCCCAATTTCCAATCTTTTTTGCCTATAACGTGAATAGAGGGATTATTTGAACTTCCAAAGCACAATCTTGATTTCTGTGTCAGAACTCTGCTTTCTGAATACTTCTTTCATTCCAGGTAACCGCAATAACTTTAGAAAGCACTAGGAAAACAAGAGTACCATTTTCTCGGATGTCTTCATAATGGACAGGCCCCACTGGCCTCTTCAGGGCCTCCCTTTCTTCTTCCTCCCACTGCTGGCGCTGAAGTTCTTTCCTCATGTCTTCAGATAATAAGGTTTTCTCATTAGCAGGACTAACAAAACTAGTAGAGGAAGAGAGCAAAATACTCTTCAGACAAAGACTGCGACATGACATTGCCTCAGTCCATCCAGTCAAATGCCTTTCAGGAGTGGTCCTGGAGCTGGAGCCCGGGCCGTGAGCCTGCCAGGCAGGTGCTCTGTCACCAGAGCCACACACACTGCCCTTTTGGTTTTACTCATTTTTCTGGTAGGGTCTCATATATCTGTCAGCCTGAACAGCAATCCTATTAAACAAATAGGAGCCCTGCACAGCTGGATGACAGACACAAACTATTTTATGCCTGGCATATTTGTTGAGATGGTTTTACTGACGTTTTGCCTGGGCTGGCTGTGATCACAATTCTCCTGATCTCCCCTTCCCAGGTAGCTGAGATCACAGGGACACCACAACCCCCAACTCTAAGAAACATTATTTGATAAAGACACAGTCACCTAGCCAAGCTTTCTGATCCACAATACTGCTAGAAAATTGACAAAAGTATTTTCCTTTTAAATCAAGAGCCAGATTTGTGACACAAGCACATTGGTGTCTTGCCTCAGCATTCGAGACAAATAAAAGTCACGGGGTGTAGTAATACCAGTAATTCTAGCACTTGGGAGTTAAGAGGCAGGAGACTGTGAGTTCAAGGCAAGCCTGGGACATAGCAAGACCCTATCTCAAAAAATGACAAACAAAAACTTTTTGGTTAAAAAGACACATATGGCCTAGTGGCAAGAGTGCTTGCCTCTTATACATGAGGCCCTGGGTTCAATTCCCCAGCACCACATACACAGAAAATGGCCAGAAGTGGCGCTGTGGCTCAAGTGGCAGAGTGTTAGCCTTGAGCAAAAAGAAGCCAGGGACAGTGCTCAGGCCCAGAGTCCAAGCCCCAGGACTGGCAAAAAAAAAAAAAAAAAAAAAAAGACACATAACTGGGCTAGGAATATGGCCTAGTGGCAGAGTGCTTGCCTCATATACATGAAGCCCTGGGTTTGGTTCCCCAGCACCACATATATAGAAAACGGCCAGAAGGGGCACCGTGGCTCAAGTGGCAGAGTACTAGCCTTGAGCAAAAAGAGGCCAGGGACAGTGCTCAGGCCCTGAGTCCAAGGCCCAGGACTGGCCAAAAAAAAAAAAAAAAAAAAGACACATAACTTTCCTTCTCATCCTGGTCCTGGGGGTGAGAGAAAAGAGGCAGCACAGGAAGGAGGTAGAACTCCTTGGCTTTTTTTTTTCTTCTCTCTCTCTTTCGCCAGTCCGGGGGCTCTGAACTCAGGGCCTGAGCACTGTCCCTGGCTTCTTTTTGCTCAAGGCTAGCACTCTGCCACTAGACCACATTCCCAGCCCCTCCTCGCCGCCTTTGGATGGCCTCCCTCCCACCCAGGACAATGGCAACGCCCTAACCCTGTGCCTAGAGACCACTTCTTGTCCTGGCAGAAGGCCTGGGCCCAGGCCTGGAGTGCTCTGACAAAATGGAGTGTCTTCCAACAATTCTCACACAATAGTTACTTGTGATTAAAAAAAATATGTATCTTACAGATATTCCTCAAATATTTTAGGAAGTCATCTCATCCTAGCCTCCTCTTCTCCCTCCCTCCCTCTCTCCCCCCCCTCCCTCTCACACACACATACACAAGAAACAGCAATAAGTAAAACTAGGCTAGACGCATAACTGAAGTGGTAAAGCACCAGCAACATAAGCCAAGCCAAGCAAGTACAAACCCTAGTAAAAGATGATAATCTATGGAGGTTGTTTCCTGAGTATGGATTATGTGTACACAGACATGCTACCTACTGAAAAGTGCTTCAGTAAATACTTTCAAACATCAGAAATCAGAAAAAAGTCTTTGTGGAGCAATAAAGATAACTGGCAATTACTAAACAGTACCACCTGGGCAGAGGTGTACCTCAAAACTTACAGTCTCCCCTGAAGGTTTTTGTCCATCTCCAGCAGGTCTGGCAGGTCCTTCCTCATGCAGCGTCGAGAACGCCCCAAAGAGTCCACATAGTCTACCCTGAAAGGAAAGCGAGATGCTAGGGACAAAGTCGGGTACACTTGTGCAGGTCTCTCAGTCAGGCAGCTAGATGCAATTTTAAATTTGGCTCAGAGAATTCAATCTTGACAATTATTTGTTGCTCAACAAATACATAAAATTTTAATGGAAAAAAAGGAAGGAATATAATACAACTTCATTACCAAGAACCTTGAACCTAAGAGATTGCTACCATTAAGAACATGCTGGGCTGGAAATGTGGTAGAATGCTTGCCTAGCATGCATGAAGCCCTGGGGTTGATTCCTCAGTACCACATAAACAGAAAAAGCCAGAAGTGGCACTGCAGCTCAATGTGGTAGAGTGCTAGCCTTGAGGAAAAAAAATAAAAGAAGCTCAAGGGCAGTGCCCAGGCCCTGAGTTCAAGCCCCAAGACTGGCAAAAAACAAAGAATATGCTTTTACAAAGACTCACTTTCTAATTCTGTCCTGATTTCTTCTAATTGGTGGAGTATTTCCCATTGAGTTACAAATTTCCTAACTGAAAGAGATGGTATTTTTCAGACTCATTTTTACTAGTAGGAAGCGATTTCATCTTTGCCTTAAATACACAGCAGCGACAAGGCAGGCAGCAGACAGCACAGCATATGAAACTCTGTGACTTTCTACCAATAGCAAAGATCAGTGGGTTTTCACAGAAAACAATTTGTTTGCAATATGATACAATGCAAGGAAATCTCACAAAGCCTTTAGCAGGAGGCTGCAAACACCACAGGAACCAATTCGTACTAGCTAGTGAGCCAATACAAGGTCCATCTTAAATAATGCTGATTTGTTAACCCATGATCTAAAAACTCAGAAATCAGCTACTACAGTCTTATAGCTGATTGTCACAGACATAAAATCTCCAACAGCTAAAAGCGGATTCTTCTACTTTTTTTTTTTTTTAAGTGAATGGGAGGAAACCAGCAGGCCAGATGGTCTGTGTAATTTACAGTATTTTTGCAGGAAGATTTTCCCACCACCTGGAATGTAACTACTACAAGGATTTTATAAACAGTTATCATTCTAGCATTTAATTTTAAAACATTACTTGTAGTGTGTCTTATTTTATATAGGGTAGCATGTGACACTTCCATTGTTCCCCAGACTCCTCAAATCACTGGCAAATGGCTTGTAATCATACAGACATTAATAAGCAAAAAATAAAAGAAAAAGATCTTTCAAAGGAGATGTGATTTCTTTTCTGAAAAGCAATCACAAAGTATTCTGTTCTTCAGCGGGCCTCCAAAACAGAGCCCGTCAGCAGAGAAGGAAGACAGCAGTCAGCACAGCCCCACTGCCTGGCAACCCTGGAACTTCCGGGGCGATCCAGGCAGACTGCGCTCCCCTCCGCCCCAACGCTTGGGGAAGGTGGGAAATATGCAAGAAGTCCTTATTCAGGATTTTTCTGAAGTAAGACCACTCAAGCTCAGCTGAGCGAGCCCTCGATCATGAAGACACTGATGGTAGAGGCTCCATGTTCTCCTCTTTGCTCCTACAGCAGAGCCAGACAGTGGGCCAATGGTCTCTGACAGACAGAAGCTTTTGTAGAAGGTAGGTAGAAAGCTACCTGTTTTATTTTAATGAGAACGCTATTTCTGGACTACCACAGACCTTCAGTAGTATTTGAACATAGGTTCTTGGCTACCAATAAACAATGGTCCATAGGATCATAGCCTGATAAAATGATGACATATGCCACTAACAGTCCTAAGCAATTTCTAAGAAATGCCCCATAATAAGGACATTGGAGCTTGACAGCAGGGCAGGTGGCAGGGCCCTTCATAGGAACTGGTCAAGATGAATACATCTCTAAGCAATGTGACATGCTGCTGAGTGTCTAGGGAGAAGAAAATACAGTGGAGCCTTCTCATTTCTACTGACATGATTCATAAGCCAGTAAGGATATGGCCATTCTTCACATACACAGATAATCTAGGAAGATTTCAAAAATGAAGCTTTACAGAGCATCTGCTTAGACTCCAAAGAGTAGTTTCTTGGGTACCCTAGACTATCTCTTAAAGCTAAATGATCATGGAAGCATAGAATAGACACTCTGATCTCTATTTCACTGATAAGACCCTGGGTCTCAGTGAAGTCAGGAATTTGGTTGAGGTCACATAGGCAGAAGGTGGCATGCACATCTCACTAGCAGAAAACAGCACGCTGGACAGGGCTTTCTCCAGCCAGCTTCTTTCTGATGGAAACAGCACCACTTCCCATGCCAACAACCTTCCGTAACATCAGAACCAAACCTGGTGACAAGGAGCCAGCTTTGGCCTAAATGACTCTTTAACACCAGTGAGCCAGGTGTGCTGATGTCATCATGACCACCCCTGGCCTAACCCTGTGCTAAGTGCACAGCAGGTGCACTGAGTGCCTATTTACACACCTGTAATACGTTAATCCAAGCTACCTTAAAGAGGGGGTCTCAAAAGACAGACAATCGAGGGGAAAGGAGAATCACTGTGGTGGCAACCAAACACAATCCCTCTCAAAAAGTGAACACAAGTTGCTCTAACCCACTTTCACCCACCATTCCTCACTGGGGTCTTGTGGAGGAGGTATATCTCTTTCAGGAAGATCGTCATCATCGTCCCTCTCAATTCCCTTCGAGGACTCTCTATTGACGCCTAATGCCTCCATTTCTCTGCGTCGGTCTATGATCTTCTGTGTGAAATCCACAAGGTACATATCTTCCACTTCCTCATCTAGGACACAAAAATTAATTTTCAGATTACTGACATCAAAGAAAAGCATGCCTGGGATTGGCAAGCAGTCACCACGCTCATTGCCTGGAAGCTCTGGCGCCCACGGTTCACCAGTCAATGTTTCCACCCCAGAATGCCCCGCAAAGACACAGGGCACTGGCACCTAACAGCTGTAAATAGGCATTGGAAACATGGGTCACACAAAAAGAGGTTTTAATAGCCTGAGTTTTCCTGCTGACTCATTAATTAGACATTTGAGCAAGCAAAATGGTGTCAGAACACCATTTTAGAACAACCAGACACCTCCTTTTCAGTGACTTGTGGCTAATGATGTGAGAAGCAGAACTGCATTTCTCCTGCCACAGATCGGGACAGTGGATCTGCAGGTGCAACAGCCTTTGTAAGCACTGGGCCGTACCTTCACCCCTCATTAACCCAGTAATGGGCACAGCAAGTGTTCCACAGGTCATGACTCAGGTAAAAGTAGTCATCTGAGCTCCTTCCAAGCCAATGGACAAAGCTTTAAAGCAAGACGGCAGGGCACACAGCAGATCTCCAGGATGCCTGCCCTTGGGGCTGATGATCGTGTGAGGAGCTAAGACACACGCTGACCGGGATACAGCAATCCACAACTTTAGCTTACATATTCACCTAGCTCACACATTCACAGACAGAAGTTTTGCTATGGTGGATTTAAGATAAACTTGAGTATTTTTCTGAGGACACAGACAAAGATGTTCTGAGCAGGGCTGGGGATATGGCCTAGTGGCAAGAGCGCTTGCCTCATATACATGAGGCCCTGGGTTCAATTCCCCAGCACCACATATACAGAAAATGGCCAGAAGTGGCGCTGTGGCTCAAGCGGCAGAGTGCTAGCCTTGAGCAAAAAGAAGCCAGGGACAGTGCTCAGACCCTGAGTCCACGCCCCAGGACTGGCCAAAAAAATAAATAAATAAAATAAAGATGTTCTGAGCAGCTACTACATTTTCTGTCACCAGCAGGTGCTGTAACCCCGTTTAGAGGAGACTCTGAAGCTCACTGGCTCAAGCACACAGGTCTGTATTTCCATCAGGATGTAGGGCTGAAAGCCTTGACCAGACCAGATCTGGCTTTCCACAGTTCTCTTAATGACTCTGGCTTGAATCAAAACTAAAGTGAATATGGTAATAAATATCTCAGGGAAGAGATGAGCTCCTTGGAGCCTAGGTGCAGGAGCACGCACGTGAGGCCACCTGGTGACAATCACCCAGCTGATTCTGCAGGAAAGCTCTTCAGTGTCTGTGTGGGAAGGGACACTGGTTGGCCCAAGCCCAGCTTTCGTCCCTCTCTACCACTGGGCCACTGCCCCTGCTAGGGAAGATGGCCCTGCTGAGTGCTGGCCCTGTCCTTGGCCTGCAGTCTGCTCTCACGCCATTCCCTCCACAGAGCCCTGTCCCCAGCTCACCAAAACCCTGGAGACCATATCAAAGACATTATATATCCAGACAATGTCCTCACTACACAATAGTTCTCCCTGCTTTTTCAAAGGCAGTGAAATGTGTCCTGCCCCTCAAAATCCCTTCTGTTTTTCAACCTGAATTAGTGTTGAAAAACAAGATGTATGTTATCCCCACTGTTTTAAAGCAATGAAAAGCACATCACAGAAATAAAGCTGAAAATAGAGGTAAAACTGGAGAAAAGAAAACCTGGGCATAATGATATACCCCTAACTCCCACCTTTTCTCCTATATAAAACCCTACATGACTACTTACATATATGTATACCATATATACATATGCCATATACAGTGTATATATATATGTATGTATATACATATGGCATACAACCCTATATAACTCTCGCTATATATAAAACCCTATAATACCCTAACTCTCACCTTTTTTCCTTAATCACAGATGTAAACTTAACCTTAAAGTTCAGCTATAACGTAACTATGGCCCACTGCAATCTTTTAAACCTGTGAAGGGCTCTGTGGCTCCCCCCACCATGGCACCTGCCCACTGTACCCACTGGGCATCAGTAATTACTGTGGATCATCCTGTCTCAGAGCAGCACTGAGGGCAAAATTTCTGCCCTTTCTTACAGCTACTTAAACATACCAATATCCACAATACACAACAAATAAAGAAGTATCAATGAATTGTTGAAGTTACCTATAAAATTTCCTTTAGTCATTTTTTCATATAACTTGGCCTTTTCTTCTAATTTTTCCCTAGGAGAAAAAAAGACAAGTGTTAGGAATAGTCTTAGAACTGTCCCTTCTGGCGAGGCTGCCACACTCGCAGCCTAATCACAGCAATCTCTCCCAAGGCCTGATGCAACCTGCACTGATGGCCCTGTCCTTGTTACAGATATGATCTATTGTAAAGACAGCATGAACAATGCTGTGACACATTAATAAGCAACGCTGGCAATAGAATAAGCAGCCTCTGCTTGTATTAATTCTGGTAACACTCTGAGTCCTGGAGGCAAACACCTGCAGACCATGCGCAGTGAGACCAAAGCGCCACAAAACCACACAAATTACTGGACAGCTGGGCACAGTAATTCTTGTCTGCAATCCTAGCTACTGTGGAGGCAGAGAAGAGAAGGATCCCAGTTTGAGATCAACCTGGGCAGCTAAGACTCCAGCAGGAAGCTGGGTGTGGTGGTTCACAACTGTGATCACACCTACTCAGGAGGTGGAAATTCAGAGCATGGCCAGCTGGATCAAGAAGTTACTGAGATCCCATCTCAACCAGTAAGTAGGACATGGTGGTGCAGCTGTAATCACAGCCACAAAGCACCTTAGGTGGATGCACTGTGGTCAGAGATCAGCCTTAAAAGCAAAAACTTGAAATCTTACCCTAAAAAATATCTAAATAAAAAAGAGGCTTGGGGAGTGGCTCAAGAAATAGAATGCCTGCCTTGAAATCATACCCCCGTACACAAAAATGGAAAAAAAAAAGTTGCTGGATAAAGAAACACAACTAAGTATAAGGAAAAAGACTCTTGTAAGCCAAGCACCAGTGGCTCACACCTATAATCCTAGCTACTCATGAGGCTGAGATCTGAGGGTGGCAGTTCAAAGTCAGCCTGGGGCAGGAAAAGTTTGTGAGACTCTTATCTACAATGAACCACCAAAAAGCCAGATGTAAAGCTGTGGTTCAATGGGGTAGAACACTAGCCTTGAGCAAAAATGTCCAGGGACAGTGCCCAGATGCTGAGTTCATGCCCCAGGACACACACACACACACACACACACACACACACACACACACACACACACACACACACACACACACACACACACACACACACACACACACACACACACACGACAGTGCCCAGATGCTGAGTTCATGCCCCAGGACACACACACACACACACCACACACACACACACACACACACGACAGTGCCCAGATGCTGAGTTCATGCCCCAGGACACACACACACACACACACACACACACACACACACACACACACACACGACAGTGCCCAGATGCTGAGTTCATGCCCCAGGACACACACACACACACACACACACACACACACACACACACACACACACACCCGTCTCCAGATGGGCTAACAGTCTGCCTTTTACACTCAAATACAAAATGCTGAGCAACTGTAGCTGCCAGTGTTCACAAGGCAGTGTTATCATGCAGCATATCCAAAGCATGGTGGCCAGCATGGCAGCAGGGGCAATGTGGGAGTCTCTGATTCAAGTGGGATCCTGTCTCTTCTCTACAGAGCGCCAGCCAATAGACAGAATACGAGGATAACAAAGATGGGCTGGCAGAATCAGGCGAACTTTCACTGTAAGTCACTGATAGTAATGACTGATCAGCAGCAGGGCTTATCCACGGTGACAAATTTTAACATGGAAACTGGTGTACTGGACACTCCCAGTCCCAGCTTAATTTTAGCTACAACTGGGGAAAGGCTCCTTCACAGTGGGAAATCCATAACCAGCAGCCCGACCTGATGAGTAGCCACACTTGCCTGTAGCTGTCACAGCTTAAACAGGTATCCAGGGCCTCTGGATGGGACAGTGGCCCCTAATGTGACAGAACTGGGTGAATGCTGAAGAAACGACTGATCTGAATACTTCAAAAATGTTATCATGACAAACAACAAAAAGGCAAGAGACATGCTACATTAAAGGGCTTGTGTTAGTCAGACTTGGCATCAAGGTGGCAAAATACTGGACAGAAACCCCTTTGGGGATACAGGACTTATTTAAAAACAGCTCAGTTTCAGAGGTTTCAGTCCACCATGGTGGAAAGAGCACAGTGAGGCAGGCTGTTTAACTCATGGCAGCCATGAAGCAGAGTGGGAAATCTTTTCTTCGCTAAGGGACATTCGGGTATTTCTAACATAATTGGAGGGTCATACAAAGAATTACCAATACCCACCGACGGGCCCCAGGCAGCCCATAAACATGTCCAGTCCTATACCAATGATTGAGAGGGCCTTATCTGGCCTTCAGGCCAAACATTCCATACGCTTGGTTGTGACCAGCTTCCTCCCCCCAGGCCCACAGTCCCATGACCTCCAATGTCTATTCAACAGCCTCTTCAAAATTTAAATCCATAGACTGTTACCATTCACTAGGTTCCAGTCCACATGATCTGATCATCCATCCTGTGGAAACAACTCACAGGTGGGCTTACGAATCTTTTAGACACTTCTCAGCCCAGTCAAGTAGACAACCAAGATTAACTATCAAAGATAGGTATCCAGGGGCTGGGAATATGGCCTAGTGGTAGAGTGCTTGCCTTGCATACATGAAGCCCTTGGGTTTGACTCCTCAGCACCACATATACAGACAAAGCAGAAGTGGTGCTATGGCTCAAGAGGTAGAGTGCTATCCTTGAGCAAAAAGAAACCAGGGACAGTGCTCAGGCCCTGAGTTCAAGCCCCAGGACTGGCAAAAAAAGAAAAAACAAGGTAGGAAAAAAAAAGATAGGTATCCAAGGTTCCCATCTGTAAATCTGTATTCAAGAGGCTAAGATTGAAGGATCCCAGTTCAAAGCCACCCCAGACAGGAAAAGTCCATGAGACTCTTACACAATTAACCACCAAAAAAGCCAGGAGCAGAAACATGACTCAAGTGGTAGAGTGCCAGCCTCAAGCAGAAAAGCTAAGGGACAGAGCCCAGACCCTGAAGTCAAGCTCTAGTACTGGCACACACAATTAACCATCACAAGAGCTAAAGAGACTTGATAACTAAATGCGATATATAAAATGAATGTAAAAAAAGCTATGTAGGACACGTAAATGTACTGGCATACTCTGAACTATGGACCACAGATGTTAAATTTCTGTCTTTTATCAGTGTTACATTCCTTGTGTATGGTAGCAGTATTGTGGCTATGTGAGCTAATGTACTGGTACTTACAAGACACATGTTGAAAATAACTCACGAGATAAAATGTCATTGACACTCTGGTGTCCCTGTATCACATGTGCCCCATGGGGTGCATAGGGTAGAAGGGGAAAGAAAAGGAGGGAAGAAAAAAAGTAAATGTGACAGTATGCTATTGGCAAATTTAAGTGAAGAGTACTAGATTGATCCTTGCTCCCTTCTTTGGGAGAGGGAAAGTTTGGTGTCTATGATGCTAGGCATCATACCACCACCTAGTCTAAGAACCACCAGCACCCAGCATAAATATTGTTAACAACATGAGTCTCTAACAAAAACTCAAAGCAGGACCCTTAAACCAAGAATGTTTTCTTTTGTTAAGATGAAAGATACAACTTGTGCAGAAGATCATGCCACAAAAGCAAAAAGGGCTGAGGATATGGTTCAAGTGGTAGAGTGCCTGCCTAGCAAGCACAAGGCTTTGAATTCAAATCCCAGTACTACCACCACCAAAAACAAAACAAAAAAGCCCAGACAACATGCAGATATTATTTTTAAGAGGCCAGCTGACCCTGCATAACTCCATATTTAGTGAACTAGGAATCCAAAAAAAAATCTGAAACGTGTCATATTGTTGCTGATGCATGCTGTCTTAAGACTGTAATAGGCTGGAGCAGGAGGCTCAAGCCTGTAATCTTAGCTACCTAGGAGGCTGAGATCTGAGGATGGCAGTTTGAAGCCAGCCTGGGCAGAAAAGTCTCTGTAAGACAAGTCTCTTATCTCCAGTAAACCACTCAAAGTGGAAGTGGCAGTGTGGCTCAAGTGGTAGAGAGCTTGCCTTGAGCACAAACAACTCTTTGTGCTCAAAGGGACAGTGCCCAAACCCGGAGTTCAAGCTCCAGAACCAAAAAAAAGAAGACTGCAATATTGCTTTTGCTTATACTATATACTGTGTTTTTTTTTATTATTATTCCCGAAGTGCTATAATGTAACAACTATTTACATAGTGTTAAGTAGTTCACGGAGGGCTTGAAGTATAAGGAAGGACTGCACACATTACATGCAAATACCTGAGCACCCTCAGGTTTGAGTACCTGAAGGAAAAAAGGAATGAAGTACTGCATCTAAGCAATGCCCCTCAGGTATTGAGAACCAACTGTCTATTTATAAGAATATTTGGCTTAGAAGGTGATGAGCATCAAATCTATAAATCAAAGAGTGAAATCTAACACTTTGTGCAGGCGTCCTCAACGTAAGAGTACCTTGCTTTGTCTAAAGTCTTCTGTTCCTCAATCTTCTGCTCAGCATCCTTCTCAGCTCGATTTGAAACACCTGGATTCTGTTTGTTCCAAATACTTGGCTTCTGGAGAAAAATTCAAAAGGACAAAACGGAACCAGCACATTATGGAGAAAAAAGTCTGTGTCTCAAAAAGAAGATCTGCACATGAAAAGCTGGGGCAGAGAGCCCAAACTCGGTAACTGTATCCAGTTGCTTCTCCACTGTCTTCTACCACCTAATAATTTCATTCCAGTTCAAGATATTAACAAAAATGTACATACTACAGAGAAAGTCATACAAACAAGGGTGCTCTTACCTATAAAACTCAAAAACCATTTACAACTCAAAAGATCCTGATATTTTTTTGGTCTGGAAATAGAAATAGAAAATCTATATAATAGATTCCATGGGAATGTGAATAATCCACTTATTAATAGCATTTTTTCCCCAAAAGAAATGGTAAAGTACTATAATGTGCTTGAAAACCACTTTACTGATCTCTAGTTTAAACTGCCATATTTCATGCAAACGTCCAATCAAATATAAGGCAGATTTCCCCCATCCCATTTATGTGTACAGTCACCGCTGATACTTTGAAAAAAAACCTAAGTATGGAGTAACTTTCATGTTTGGAATCAACAGAGACTTTTTTTTTTTTACCTTATTAGTTGTCTTTGGTTTTCCCAAAACTCCAGAATCCTTCAGAAGTTTTTCTTGTTTGAATTCTTCTTGTTTTCGAAAGAGTTCAGCCTTGAGATCGACCAACTAGAATAAAAGCAGGAAGTAAGTAAAACGATTTCAAGGGTCGGGTGGCCGACTGGGTGGCTGTGTGACTACAATTCCCCACGGCCTGCCGAGGCGCCCGGGCCGAGCCCCGTCTCGTTCCTCCAGCTCCCCCCACTCCGGGCCGGTTCCCAGCGCGCGGCCGCCCGGGCGGCACGCAGGTCCGGGCCCGGGCCCGCTCCCGCTCCCCGGCGCGCTCGCTGCACCGGCCTGCCGGTCCGGGCTGGCGCCCGCGGGGCCGGCGAGCGCGCCGGGGAGCGAGGACCCGGGCGCAGGGCCGAGGGCCGCGCCGGGCCGCACTCACCGAGGAGGCCGTCACGTCCAGGGGCTTCTTCCTGCGGTCCATGGCCGCCGCCGCCGCCGCCGCCGCCCGGGAAGGCCCGGGGCCCGCGAGCCCGGCCGAGGCGCAGCCGGAAGTGCCCGCGAGCGACGCCGAGCGCGACGCGAGGTGGTGACCCCGGCGCCATCTTGAGCGCGTCGGCGGCCGGTGCCGTGGCGCGCCGCCATCTTGGGAAGGTCACCTCGGGGCGGGGGCGGGAGGGCGCGGCGGCCGACGCCATCTTGAGAAGGGCAGGACTTCCCGAGGCCCCGGAAGAGCGCGCCGCCTGGCGAGGGTGAGGGGGCGGGCGAAGTGACGTGCGCATGCGCCATGACCTCCCTCACGCGCACGCGCATCTTGTGGGAGAGAACTGTGGACTTCCGAGGCCCTGGGGCCTGAGGATCGAGGTTCGAGGCCAGCCAGGGCAGCAGAGTCCCCGCGAGACTCCTGCCTCCACCTAGCCACCAATCTCCTAATCAACCCAATCTGCAGTTGCCTTGAGCGCCCCGAGTTCAAGCCCCACAACCAACCAAAAAAGAAAAGAAAAAAAGGATCTAGCTTCTGGGTTGCAAATGCAGCATTACCATTTGCTGGCTATTGAGCAAGGCCCTTTGTTTCTCTGTGCCTCGGTTTCCAAATGGCAATCAAGTTATAGCTACCACATTAGATCTACTGAGGATTAACTGCGTTAAGTGAGTTAACCTCAGCAAAACTCAGGTATAGCCAGCCCCGTGTGTTCTTCACAGGATCGCATACATACGTGGTCTTCCCTATCTCAGGTAGTACCTGGTGCGTGGGACCCAGGTTTGCTGGAGAAGATGGGAAGGGCCTGGGTCTCCTTAAGCTGGCAGGGGAGCCCAGGCTTTCCCATTTGGAACCTAGGGCTCAGTCCCAGCTGTACCCCGTTAGTTACCTTGAAATGTCCATCACCCTCTGAGCCTTGATTCTCTTACCCAGCTGGGCACACAGGATGTGTGAGATCAAGAGATGGAAATGGGGCGCACGTCACCTGCGGGACTCAGAGGCTGAGTCAAGCCGGGTACTGGCCTCCAGGCAGAAGGCACGTTCATGACAGGAGTCTGCTGTGATGCTCCATGCTTTGCGGTATTTTGAGTTCTCTTTTGAGGTCCCCAGAGTGTAGGCCTGGGTGGTTAATGGGTTCTCTTCCTCTTGTTATCTCTATAGGCTGTTAATTGTGTACTGAATCTGTTAGGTGCTTTAAATACGTGGGAGGGCGAGGTGACCTTCTGAAACAGACAGCACTTACTTACCCACGGGTACAGCCACCCAGCCCCGCTCTTGCTTGTGATGACCAGCCTGTGTTTACAATGGGAAGGCTCGCAGGGACACAGTTGCAGGCAAGACCTGCTGAGCTCGGTCAGTACTGCTACTGGAATGTTTCAATAGACAGTGAAGTCAACAAGTTTAATTCAGTCCAGGGCACCTTTTAGCATGTGAAAACCATTTTCTACATATCTTGTCTCTGCAAGTGAAAAATATGCCTCCCCCACTCATCCAGCTTACAGTGCCTTAACCTTTGTTCTATCTCCAATACCGCTGTCTCTGACAATAAATTACTCAGCGGGGATGAATGAGCAGAGTCCCATGTGTGAAAAAAGATTAGGTGGAACCTAAGAAAATTAGTTTCTAAGCAAGGGCACAGAATGGAAAAGGAACTAACTCTGATTAGCATTAGGCAAGAATCTGTTATTGGCATTATCTTTTTGAATCCCTGCAGCAACCTCAGAGTTGGTGGTCTTATTATTCTCATACGTGAAACTCAGAGTAGGCAAGTAATTTATCCAAGGTCACACAGCTTAAATTGGCCCTAGGATTTGGACCAAAGCACCGTAGAGGCAAAACAGATAGTCTCATGCGATATGAGCTCTGTATTCATTCACTCACTCACACATACATTCATTTCTGCAGGAGAATAAGCAGGTGACCCTAGAATGTTCCAGTGGGAGGGATGAGGGCAGTCAGGAGGCCTGACTGGACACAGGCATGCTGGACACGGGGCAGCCACAGATGAGCTTACAAGTCTAGAGCAACAGGATGTTAGTGCAGCCCGGGGGGGGGGGGGCAGAAGCTTGAGGCCCACAGATGGAAACCGAAGTGCTGAGAACTCTACAGCCACGGCTGGCGCCCAGATGTGGCTCTTACCCACAACGTCAGGGCTCCATTCAAACAGGAGCACAAGGCTTGCTCACTGTGTCCCAATCCCACTGCACAGACACAGACAGCTGGAACGGGGTCCAGAGCCATCCACAGGCAGGGAAATGAAGGACAGGTCTCCAAGTTCCTGGAGCCAACATGGGGCTCCCAGGAAAGACAGAGGTCAAGTGGCAGACTGGCTATTCTGGGGTGCAGGCTTGAAGGTGACTCAACTGATCCCAAGAAACCAGGACGCAAACAAAAACAACGGCTGCTGGAAGAAGTCCATCTCCCTCCCCCTTCCTCCCCCTGTCTTCCACAGCCACCCTACGTATGACAAACCAGGCCCCAGTGGCTCACACCTGTAATCCCAGCTGGGGAGGCTGAGGTCTGATCATTGCCATTTGAAGCCAGGCAGGCAGGAAAGTTTGTGAGACTGTTATCTCTACTAAACTACTAAAAAAACAGGCAGAAGTAGAGCTGTGGCTCAAGTGGCAGAATGCTAGTCTTGAGCAAAAGCAGTTCAGGGACAGTGCCTAGGTCCTGGCGTGTGTGCACATGCGTGTGCGCACACACACACAAAGAATGTTATCACAAGAAAGTAACAGAGCCAGGCCCCAGTGATTCATGCCTGTAATCTTAGCTACTTAGGAGGATGAGATCTGAGGATCAAGATTCAAAGCCAACCCAGGCAGAAAAGTCAATGAGACTCTTATTGCCAATAATGCACCAAAAAGTCAGAACTGGAGCTGTGGCTCAAGTGTCAGAACACCAGCCCTGAGTGAAAAAGCTCAGAGACAAGTGCCCAGACCTGAGTACAAGGCCCAGTACTGGCACAAGAGGGAAGGAGGAAAAGAGAAACTTACTGTCTCAAAGTTCTGTAGGCAGGAAGTCTAAAATCAGGGTGTTACCGAACCATGTGACATCACCTCCTCATTCCACGTGGTGGCTGGCCGTCGTTGGCTTCTAGTCCTGGCTTCAGGAAGATTTCTCTCCAAGTCTGTCTCCTTGGGAAGCTACTGCTACTTGAGACTGGGCCCTCTGGACTCAACCACACTGGGCCTTCATCTCAACCACACTGGTTACCACTGCATACACAGAAAAGGCCGGAAGGGGCGCTGTGGCTCAAGAGGTAGAGCGCTCGCCTTGAGCAAAAAGAAGCCAGGGACAGTGCAGGGGCCCAGAGTTCAAGCCCCAGGACTGGCAAAAAAAAAAAAAAAAGTGGCTGAGAAGAGTTTGTTCTCATTAAGAGGTTACAGCCATGGGTGGGCAGAGCGTGGCTGAAGGCACATTTCCCTCCCTCATGTATCTGATGACGGACAGCTAGGCTGCCTTGTCTTAGCTATGATGACTAGTGCAGCAAGAAACAAGAGAGGTTTCCAGCCATTAATGGCGACATTAACACAGTGTAATAAACAGTTTAGCGTTCTCAAGGAACTAGAAAAAAGAAAAGTGTGCGGGTGAATAGGTGGAGGGACGAAGCCCAGACTGGTAGATAGAAAGAAGTGGTGAGAGCACCGGTTAGATTTTGACTCATTTACTTTTCAGGACCACCTAACCCGTCCCCACTTTACAGGTATGAAGTGAGGCTAGGAGGGCGCGGGGGGGGGGGGGGGCGGAGGGCTCCTCACCTCACACGCCCTCCACGCTCCTGGTCCTCTCTGCTCCCCGTCACCTCGTCTGCACCCTCCCGCCTAGGCCCACTCCACGCCCCTGAGGGCTAATCAAGCCCCTCTGCGGCCCCCCCAACCCCCCCCCCGCCATGGAAGATGAGGCTACCGCAGAGAAGATGCCACGAGTCACGGCGCTTTGTGCGGGGCCCGAGCTGACGCTGCAGACATCGTGAGGCCCGCTTTAATTTCCTGCCCGTCTAGATGGACACAGATAGAGAGCCAGAGCTGGGGGCCTGCGGGCAGAGGGACTGCGCGTCTCCACGAGGGACGACAACACAGTAAAGGGGTGCCCGGGGTGCCAGCAAGGGGGGGGGCAGGAAGCTGAGGTCAGGGGCAGCCAAACATGTCGCTAGTGCCCTCTAAGGCGATGGGAGAGCTTCGGCAGGCCGCCCTCCACCCCTCCACCCCTCCACCCCTCCACCCCTCCACCTAGATGCCCCAGTCAAGAAATGCTACTTTCTTTAGATTCTGGCTTCTGAAGCACTACCCTGGTCTGCCTGTGTCACAGCCTCTGAGGGAGATCGGGTGAGACTCGAGCGGCGAGTAGACCGTCTCAATCCAGGTCAAATGGTGGCACTGTTTGTGAAGCCAGATCTCTGACTCCATAGCCCGTGTTGTTTCGTTTCTATATAGTGAGTTCTACTCTCTTCCTGAACGTTTTAAAAGACAAGGCCCGCTAGGCGTGGTGGTCACACTGCCATCCCACCGACAGGCGGGTCGAGGCAGGAGGACACCTTGAGCCTTGGTCCACACAAACCATCGGGTGTGAGGTCCCCCCAAGGAACAGCCGTCCTACTCCAGCCTGGGCAACACAGCAAGACCCTTGCTCTCACACATAAGCAAAGAAGGCCCTCTTCCTCCTGCTCCTTGTCAGAGCAACCAGCCTTGCACCGACAGCACACACCAAAGCATTTCTAGGGCGCACTGCGGCTGCCGCGGCTGCAGGTGGGTGAGGCAGTGCGGCGAACACAGGCTGTGCGTCCCCACGGGCTGTCTAAGACTGTGGGAAAGAGTGAGGCTTTGGGAAGCAGCTGCCATCACCCCGGCACCTTCGGGCATGGTGGGCTGTGCCGCTGGCGCGGAGATGGAAGAGATGTGAGCGTCTGGGGGTTGTGTGCGTGCATGGGTGGTGGGTGCTCGGTGGCGGGCGCGCCCTCCCCGTCAGAAGCAGGCAGCCTCTCCTGGAGCTGAGGGCGGTGTCAGCCTACCGTTGCCTGGGACAGGAGGAGGCAGCTTCCTGCTGTGGGGGGCTGGGGGAACCTTCTGGTGATTAAGAGAAAGGCAAAACAAAACAAATCAAACCCCACGGCTTACAGGGTCTCGTGAGACTCATTAGTGTCAGCGTATTTTATCCGCAAGAATTGGGTTTCTGTTCCTGTAAGTGAATCTGCACAGAAGCCTGTGACAGCCACACAGTCAGCCCTGGATCGCTGCTGTGGTCTGGATGCTTGGATCGTATACTGAAACTCTAGCCCCCGGGTCCTCCGGGAGGTGAGGAGGCCATGAGAGGAGCCCTGTGAATGCCTTCCTGCCATGGTGGAAGAGGCCCCGGCGAGAGGTCCGTCTGGGAACCCGGAGGAGGCCCTCACCCAACACTGAGCCTGTGGGTGGCTTGATCGACAGCCTCCAGGACTGTGGAGGTGGGCTCCTGTGATCTGTAACCCACGCCGTCTGTGGCACTGTTACAGCAGCTCAACGTGAAGGAGCTCAAACGGAGTCCGGGGAAGGCCTCTGGCTACTTCTCCCCTGGCCCTCTGGGAGGGAGAGCACAGACTAACCTCACTGAGGGTTCATCCCAGACATCGTCCTGGAAGGAAACTAGACAACTGGTGACTTCTTGGGCAGAGGGATGGGGGTGGGTCCTAATGGGTGGCTAGGCTCGAGTTCCTGTGATCAGCTGAGGTTTCCATCTTCCCTATGTATGGTTTCTCTTTGTAGCTGCTCCATTTATCATGGAGCGCTGTCACTTCCTCTCAGATGACACGGTTCAGAGAAGGAAAATTTGTGTGTGGCTGATAAAGGCTGAAGTTAGACACCTAGAGAGACGAGGTGCCGGGATTCATGACTTGAGGTCCCTGCTGCCTATGTTAGCTCCCCTAAGTCGGATGCCTTGTGAGATCACCCTCGTGTGCACGTAGCGGATACCAGTGGTAACTGTGAGATCCCCCTTGTGTGCGCACGGCAGATGCCGGTGGAAACATCTGCTGTTACTGCTGTTGGTGCCATCTGTGTGTGGCTTCTCATCGCAAACACTGACTTCCCACCTTGCTCAGCCAGGCAAGGGGCAACAGGAAAAGCCTGGAGTTCATGGCAAGGAGCAGCCCTCAGTCCAGACCCACAGCTGTCCATGAAGAGGACAGGAAGCATTTATCCAGGGTCTACTGTCTGTGCAGACTGCACACAGGTCACCATGTCTAGCGTAGCAGGTCCATGGTAGGAGTGTGAGATCCACTTATTCCATGTCTTAGTCTAGGGGAGCTGCTGTAACAAATTACCAAAGGCTGGGGGGATGAGGTACATGTCCATTGTTCACCGTTCCAGAGGCTGGAAAGTTCAGGAATAAAGCCTGGCACATGCGTGCCTGGTGAGGGCATGTCCCTTACACGCACATGGCCATCTTCTTGTGGTGTCCTCACAGGGGGACAGGAGAGTAAACTCTCAGACCGCTTTATAAGGTCACTCCCTATACTGAAGAGGTCTCCACCCTTATGACCTAATTGCCTCCCAAAGGCCCAGTTCCTAATACTATCACGTGGGGCAGGGCAGTGGACGGGGGGGTGGGGGTGGTGGGAAGGGACAACCCAGGCCATAGCATGGGGTGATGAGGATGCGGAGGCCTGGAAAGCTGAGGTGTCTTCCCTGCTAGCCTGACAACCAATATTCAATTCCAGATGGACTCTCTCTATGGCAGGAACCTCCTGGTAGGCAAACTTGGTTCAAACCTCAAACAGACTTTGCCTGGGCACAGTGTTGAGGTGAAGGCTGAGGTTTCATCTAGGCTCTGGGGCGCGGATCAGACCATTCGTGTTGATTCTGCCCAGCTTCTTTCTCCTTTCTGTTGGGAAACGTCCACATGGGGTCTCAGGAGCTGCCAATCCTAGGAACCAAGACCCACCCCCCTGCCACTAGGTACCTGACCCCATCTAGCCAGTCAGAGATCTTCCCTGAAGTCTGCAGGTTGGAGGGAGAGGGCTCTGCTTCCACCTTCTTCCCCTGAGCCTGCACTGGGGAGGAGCGGCCGGCTACGGGTCTTTGGTCATCCCCAGAACCCCCTGCCTGAGAGAATGTCAGCAAATGTGCATACACCTGGAGGAGGAGTGGAGAGGGGAGGGGAGGCCCAGTGAGGTTCCCTGGAGGGCCCAGGGACTGCCCTGCTGCCTGCAGTAACTTCTGCGGCTTCTGGGGCTATTGTAGTAGCCACACAACAAATCTCTTTTTGATTAGGCTGGCCAGTCATTTCCAACAAGAAGAGTCCTGGCTAACCCAGAGCGCTGCCTGGTAATGTCTGTCTCGAGTCAGTGAATGGTGGGCAGAGGTTTGTCTGGCAAATATTTTTGTTTAACTGAGGATTTGTCTGATACGGTGAACAGGTCTTATAACTAATGTTCTTAAAACGGAGAGCATATGATTTATCAGTGCATTCGTAAGTATTCATTGGGCCCATTCAGTTGCCTAAGCCTGTGCGAAGGAGGGGAGCAGCCTCCGCCATTGAGCCTGTACGCTGGTTGCTGGCCACATCTGCTCTCTCATTGCCTCTAGTCACAGGAACTCCCACTTCATAGATGCTGACTGGAGGACCACAGCTAGTGGGGCAAAGACCGCACTCCAATCCAGGTCTTTGATCTCCGGTCTGACAACACTCCCCCCCCTCATTCCTTATTAATACACTGGATTTTGTGTAACAATAAATGCACTAACAAAATGAAGACTCACAGCTCTAGTACGTGTCCGTCATGGCTCTAAGCACCTTGTTCCCACAAATGTAAGCACTTCAGACTGCCATGGTTCTGGGGATGAAACCCAATGTCTTGTGCGTGTGAGGCAAGTGTTCTACCTCCGAGCGCTCTCCACTCCTCTGTGTGGCCAGGTTCTGTGTTTGGTAGGCAGACAGGTCTTCTGCTGACTTTAAGGCTTGAGCGGTCCATCAAATGAGATAAGCACCCGAGTGGGTGATTGTAACCTCATGTTCACGCCATGCTCGGGGGTCACCCCCTGTGGGAGGCCTCCTCAGTGCTGGAGAGCTCTGTCTGGCCTGTGTCCAGCCTGCAGTGCCCTATGCAAGGTCTTGCCTGGAGCAGGTTTGCGTGAGGGGTTGCTGCGGGAACTTGTGCGTGGGAGTCCTGGGCAGCGATAGCAGAAGGAAGCAGATGTGGACTCCGGGGACATCAGGAATGGCAGCAATGCTGGGTAAACAGGAAAAGCAGTCCCTTGAGCCTCTCAGGGTTAAGACACACTGAGCCATTCCTGTGTTTGGGGGCTGCTAGATAAGAAAGGCATATTATCACAAAATGGCATATTTCAGGTGAACAAACATACCCAAAAGCCCGAAGAGGAGTGTGCGAGAGACACGTTACCAGGAGACCGTTCAGGGCTCTCCATTTGGGGCTAAGGATGAGGCTCAATGGTAGAGTGCTTACTTACCATGTGTGAGGCTCTGGATTCCACCCCAGTCCTGCCAGCCAGCAAGCAAACTTCCCCTGGTTCAGGATGACCATCGACAGGACATAAACTTGGTACATGGCCAGCATGGTGCCACGTGGCAGCTGCTCTTCCTCCCTGGTGTGGGAACACCAGCCCCTTCTGCTCCCGACTTCCATGTCCACATGTGGACCGGGGGAGAGAGAGGGGGTGTGTGTGTGTGTGTGTGTGTGTGTGTGTGTGTGTGTGTGGTTCCTGCTTTGCCTTTGAAGTGAGACGTCCTAAAACCTGCCTCCTTCATAGGCGAAGGAAGCACCGCTAGAGCGAGTGGCCGAGGCCCTGGGGAACGTGAGGAGGGGACAACAGCCCTTTGCTGGCCCTTGACAGGTCCTGACAGTCCCCGTGTCCGCCGCCCCTGGCCTTTTCCACCGGGGCCACCCCCGGGGCAGGGAGTCCCACAGCCAAGGTGGCCGTTCTGGACGCTCAGCAGTGTTGTGGGGTGTGAGGGGGTCCTCCATGCTGCGCCCGTGCTCTCCAGAGGCCAGCCCTGGGCCCTGGGCTCTGAGCGGCCCATACCAGCCTCGGGGTTGGGATCCCTGGCATCTCCAGTTACCCACTCCTCGATGAGTAGACCTCTGGGGGCTCGTACCACGCTCATGGAGCAGTGTCGCGAAGCTGCTCCCTGGGCCCTGCCTCATGCGGGGTCTGCGTGAGGCTCAAGTGGATGGCATGAAGACAGCTCCAGACCTTGCACCTTCCTGAGGGCAAAGAGGAATCACTGGGCATTCAACACAGCACTACCTTCTTTCAGCACTGGGGCTTGAAGTTAGGACCGCAAACTCTCACTCGGCTTCCTTGCTCGTGGCGGGTGCTTGAGCCGTGCGTGCGTTCAGATGGGATTGTTTTCTGGTTAGCCGGAGACAGAGCCTCTCTGACTTTTCTTCCCAGACTGGCTTCCAACTCCAGTCCTCCCGAACTCAACCTCCTAAATCACTAGGATTACCGGTGTGAGTCTCTAGCCCCTAGTGAAGGTTCAACATTATTTTACTATGTGCCAGTTTGTCTTAGGCACTCAAGGCCAGGCCTTTGGAAGGCTGCCATTCTAGTGAGGAAAATCTGCAACAAAAGCCAAGATATCATCATTCATGGATTCCATGATGACTCACACGAACACTTCGATCCTGCATACCCACAGTGGAAACTTAGCATGTCTACAGTTTGTTCTTAGCACGTTTTTTCTCTTTTTGGTACACAGAGTAGGGTCCACCCTGCAGTTGCTAATGTCTGAATTTGATGTGCTATTGAGTTAGTCAAGCTTCCTGTCTGCTGTGACAAAATCAATCAATACATTGATTAGAGATAATCAACACGAAGGAAGAAAGGTTTCTTTGGCTTGTTTCTTTCCCAGAGGCCACTTCCCAGAGGCCCCGGTGCTTTGTTGAGGCAGCACCTCATGGTGGAAGGAAGGAAACTCAGGCCCCAGGAAGCAAAGAGACGGGACAGGTTGCCATCCCATGTTCCCTTCAAGGACATGTTCCCAACGGCGTAACTTCCTCCCACTTCCCGAAGGCTTCGCCAGCGCCTCCCAGCAGTGCACAGCTGGTGACCCAGCCTTCCATTCAGGATCTTGGGGGGACATTTATGACTCGAGTCCTAGCGGCTAGGTCGTAGGTGAGACGGTGCTGAGAGGAAATGCAGCAGCGGAGCAGAAGGGGCCGTGGAGGGTGGTTGCATTCTGTAGACAGAATTCAGAGAGTCTGATAGAATCAGGTCTCCCTCCTGAGCAGACAGGGGGAATGGTGAATTTGAGCAGAGACTGACAGGAGCCACGCAGCTATGTGAGGCGGTAGCGTTTGGGGAGCAGCGTACATGGAGGCCCCGAGGAAGCTCCGTGCCTGGACGGGCGAGGTTCACAACGCGCCGACGGGAAAAAGCGCGGTTGGCAAGGGCCAGGCATCAGGATGGCTTAGCTTTTACGGCCTAATTGCAAAGGACTTTATTATTAAGTGAAATCCAGCAGCAATATTGGTTTCCTGATGCACATCCTGCGGGGCGAGAACACTGAATTCCAGGGAAGCTCTTCAGATGTCCCAAAGCAACTCAGGAGCGTGCTGCAGCCCAGACTGAGAGCCAAATCTGCTTCTGAAGGCAGGGCTCCCCTGGGAGGCAGGAGGGATGACAGCACAGGAGAGACAGGAGGGGGCCGTTCCAACAGCCGGCGGGGGCGGGGGCCTGCATCCCAGGCCGGCCGGGAGTACAGCCGGAGCGGAGGCTCCTGGAACTCTGGAGGAGCGTCTCCTCATGGGTTCAAGCCCCTAAAAACCACAGAGCTCCAGCTCAGAGACAGTGGCTGTCAGCGCAGCGACGCCCCTGGAACCGGGCTCTGTGTTTAGCTCCCCACTGAGGAGGGGTAAATATGTCTCACGATGAGCCGCTGATTTTTGCTGCAATGGCGCCCTATGAAACCGACTTAGAGAGCCGTCTTCACGAATTATTAAGCGTATAAGGAGCCCCAAGTGGGATGCCTGGAACATGGGGTAACGAAGCAAACCCCTCCCGGCCCATCGAGGGGAAAGTCAGGGAGGGAACCTAAGACTGTCTACATGCTGGGCCTCCCCCCGCTTCCCGCTTCTCCCTCCCTTCTGCTCTGAGGTATTTTGAAGACCGCAGACCCCGGCAGGGGGAGGGACACCCGTGACCAAGGAGACCATAGATCGATTCTTCCAAAATATCTAACTGTTGTAAGAGAATCCCGCTATCTACGGACTCCCAGTGCCTGCCACCCACCGCAACATGAGCGGCCGTCTTCCCGGGCACGGGGGCACCTGTGTAAGCTAATTAATGCTGCAGACTCCCGCTCATAGCGACGCCTGCCCCTATCGTTGCCAAACGCCAAGGAGCAGCCAGCCCGGAAAGACCCCAATAGCCACAGAAACTTCCCAAGCAAGGATGCAGCCATGGAAAGAGGAAAGAAGATGGAGAGAATATCTTACCAAGAAACTCAGTGCATGCCAGGTGCGGGTGGCTCACGCCTATAATCCTAACTACTCAGAAGGCTGAGATCTGAGGCTCACGGTTCAAAACCAGCTGGGGCAAAAAAAAAAAAATCTGTGCGACTCTTTTCTAATGAACCAGCAAAAAGCCCGAAGTGGAGGTGTGTTTCAGATGGCAGAGCACCAGATTTGAGAGGAAAACACCTAAGGGACAGCAATCCAGGCCTCGAGGTAGGCCCTGGGTACTCTCCTCATTTCATAGCTAAGGACACAGAGAAGCGAGTTGCACAGTTCACAGAGCTGCGAGAGGCAGGCGTTGCCCGAAGCTGGGGCTCCTGCCTCCTGGAGCAGAGCTTCAAGGAGCTGGGCTGCTGAAGAGCAAGAACTAGCTTATAAGGACTCCTTTTCCAGCCTCAGGTGGCTCTGTAGGTGTCCACTGCAGGACCGCTTCTCTTCTTTGTGTGTCTGAGATATTTTATCCTTTATTCTTCTGTTTGAAGCCAAGAAAGCTAATTAACCTGTGTGGTTACCCAAACCACAGGTGGCTGGGTTTCAACGCTCCAGTATACTCCTAGGAGCTTCACAAGAAGAGAAGCGAAGGAAAGGCCAACGGGAAACAACTCGAGGAGGAAGCTGTGGCCCTGTCAGCCACGCCTGGCACATGGGCTCCCTGGGGCTTTCCAGATCGCAAGGGCCCCGCTTCAGCGCTCTGTCCTGCTCTGCGTGGAGAGTGGTTTCCAGCACGGCCTCTGTCTGCCCTGTGTGATGCCCCTTGCCCTCTTCAGGCAGCAGAGGTCTGTCCAGATGGCACTGCCCAGGGCCTTTTTCTTGCTGCTGGACTTGCTGGCAAATGACTATCCGTGTGGGTGCAGCTCCAGCCAATAGCAACCCACCAGCTCCCTCAGCCCTCAAGTAGGCCAGCTCTGAGCTCAGTTCTTCCCTAGTTCCCAGGAGCCTCTGGCTGACATTCTGCTCCAGTTGCCCACTGCGGTGAGCAGGGCTGGAGCGCTCCTCACTGGCTGCTGTTGCCTTCCTTCTCGCCTCTTTGAAATGCTCCCAGGCCTCGCCCACATCATGCTTCTCTCCCTCCCTGTCTCAGAGACCACCCGTGATCTTAGAGACGCACACTAAATCCACACTAAGACAGAGAACTATTTCCTACACAGCCCTAGGTAATTCTGTGTTTGTTTATTTGGCTGGGCATGGGGCTTGAACTCAGGGTCTGAGTGCTGCCCCTGATCTCTTTCCCTCAAGGCTAGCACTCTACCACTTTGAGCCACAGGACACTTCTGGTTTTTCTGGTGATGGCTGGCCTTGAACTGTGATCTTCAGATCTCAGCGTCCTGAAAGCTAGGATTCGAGGCGAGTCAGCAGCACCTGGCTGGTAATTCTGGTTTTTGTTTGTTTGTTGTTGTTGTTTTGGCACTGGGGATTGAACTCAGGGACTTGGCCTTTTTTTTTTTTTTTTTTTTTTTTTGCTCAAGGCTGGTGCTTTACCACTTGAGCCACACCTCCACTTATGACTTTTTTTGCTGGTTAACTGGAGGTGAGTCTCAGATTTATCTGTCTGGCCTGGCTTCGAACCACAAAACTCAGAGCTCAGCCTCCTGAGTAGCTAGGATTACAGGTGTGAGCCACCAGTGCCTAGCAGTCCCAAGTGATTCTAGATCCTCCCTACTCCCCTAAATTGAGAGCCCCTTCAGTAAACCATCAGAAAGCCCCAGAATACCAACCTCCCGGCACACGAGGCAGTGGGAAGCTCACCGCGTCAGGGACAGCCTGCCGGGGACTGAGCCTCAGCCCTCCCACCGCAGGCCGTCTCCTCGGAGAAGCGGCATGCTGTGTAGGCCTCAATTCTTTTGCTAGTCAAGTGGGAGCCCTCCTTTTTCCAGGGCTGTGTGTTCCATGAGGCACACGGACTCGCCCTGCACTGACACAGACACCAAGCAAAAACCTCGGTGTAGGATTCAAAAATGTCAGAAGATATTTCTTAATATACATGTCACCAAAACCTTTGTCCCCCTCTGTTCTGATCGACTGGCTATGTGGGTCACGTAGCCAGTCGATTCCTAAAAAGTCCAATTTAATGACCACTTATGAAACTCTTCTCCCCTGGGCTGGAATAATGTTCTAGAGTTATAAATGAGAAGGACTCTCCTTTCTTACCTAGTTGGAGGAGAGAGACACTCACAAGTCATAGAACAGTGTGGGAAGTCCTCCAAGTGGCACCTAAGGTTGGCACCTGTGGACTCCACTGGGCCCTGGGCACCAGGGTCCTTATCTCCCTCCAGAATCTGCCCTTCTCACTCCCTTCCCTCGGGCTCCAAGGGCAGTCACGTGATTCAGGTTGGGCCAATCAGAGGTGTGAAAACCACGGCCACAGTGGTTGGTTCCAGAGTGCAGAGTGGCACAGAAAGCTGGGGTTTCTGCCTCCTGGTGCAGGTCATCCAGTGACTGGGCTCCCACAGAGCTAGAGCCGGCTTATAACACCCAGTACTCTAGGTTGGAGTGGCTCTGTGCATATCCACTGCAGTTCTCCCCTGTGTGTCTGAGATATTTTATCCTAACTCTATTAACAGCAATGAGAACCAATTAACCTGTGTGGCTACCCACACCACAGGGGGCTGGGTTTCAACTCCTCAGTATATTCTTTATGAGCTTCTTGGTACAAACTGAAGATTGGTTCCATGATCAGCCTGTGACCCAAGTTGGACCAACGAAGACCCACGGCTGAGACTTTTGCAGTGTTACTGGGAAAGCGAGGGCTCTGCTAAGATTAAAGCTGGAAGGGTAAGGTACGGACCATGGGTGTAGGGAGTCCTGAGAGAAAAGTCCACGCAAAGCAAGCAGAGCACGTAGGGAGCTGGAAGAGGCCTGTAGCAGGTGAATCCTGTGTCTAAGCTGTATCCCAAGCTAGCTCTGCCACTTGGACTTCCTACTAAGCAAACAAACAAATGCCCTTTCCTCGCTTCCATCCTAAGCTCCTTGTTACCAGGAGCTCCTGTCTCCTGTGAGGAGTGAACAAAGCCCAGAGCTGGCCCAGAGAAGGGGTTAGCCTCTTCTGGAGAAGGGGAGACCTCTGGTCTAGGCTCTGAGGGATGAGCAGAAGTTTGTTCTTTGGTTGACGTGGCAGGGACCTACAGCTGTGGAAGAACGAGTAACAAGACAAAGGCTGAGAGAGGGCACCTGGGCGTCTTTCAGCCTGGATAAAGTAAGGGCGTGAGGAGTGAGACCCCCGACAGGTGACTGCCAGCTGCGGGGCGAGTGGGGCCAGGCTGAGGCAGAGGAAGCCTGGACCAGCGAATCGCCTTGGAGACAAAACCTCCTTAAAGGTGCTCATGGGCCTGCTCATGGCCTGCTCATGGGCCTGCTGTGGGAGGAAGGGGGTGCCGGGCCCTGCGACCCCACACCTCGCCTTCCATGCCTTTGGGCCAGCCAGAGTCCACGAGTAACTGACCACACTTTCTAGAAGTGTCTGGGGCCCCCCCTCCCTGGAGCGCCCTCTGGCACAACTTCCCCACAGGTCTCACCCCCAGCTTGGTGGCTTCTCTACGTTGTCCCTTCAGGCCCACACTTCTCTCAGTAACATTACAGCCGCGCTGAGACCCCGAGGCCTCCCGGCTCTGGTCCAGCTGGAGGTCAGTGGAGACCCCTAAGTCCTAGGATATGCAGACTGGGACAAAAACACCAAGTGGGCCACACAGCCAGGAGCTGGTCTCTGCTCCACCCCCGTTCTGTGGTCCAGAACTGCATGATGTCACCCTGCAGCAACTCAGAAATGCAGAAGCCTGTGTGCAAATCTAACAGTGACCCTCACTGTAGAGCTAGTATAAGATAATGAAAAACAAAAGGAAAAAAAATGCAGAAACTCAGGCCTGATCCATCAATAGTTGCATCTTAACAAATAATTGGTGATCTATGCACACATTACTGCTTGAAAGGTGGTCTATACACTGCACAGGAGTAGCCAAATCAAAAGCCTAGGAAAATACCCCAAATCTAACTTTAGTTGGGCTGAAATGAGGATATTATAAGGTTATTATTTCTCTTCTGCACATTCTAAAATATAGTTATATATACTTTCATCATTGAAATAAAGCAAATGCTGATAACTGAAGAAAGTCCAAAACACAAAATTGTACCGTGTTATGAAATCAGTAAATTATGAAATGCTTATTTGTATTTAAAAAGCAGGTCCATTTACAGTCTCCTATTGCTTTTTGTTTTAACTGTTCTTTCCATTCCCTGCTTCCCTTTCCCTTTCTCCCTTCCTTCCACGATGGTACCAGAGCTTGAACTTAGGGCCTTTCATTCTCACTTGATCTTTTCACCCACAGATGGTCCTCTACCACCTAAGCCACACCTTGTTTCTAGCCTGGCAGTTTGCTGGCTAATTGGAGATACAGTCTCACAGACTTTTTCTCCCCAGGCTGGTTTTGAACTTTGATCCACCAGGTCTCAGCCTTCTTAATAGCTAGGATTACAGGCATGAACGACTGATGCCCCTCCTCTAGCTCTTTCTTTTCCTTCTTCCTTTCCTACCATCCCTCTTGGGAATGGCCGTAACAGGGAAGAGCATTTTGTGTCTCCACAGGGAGCTCAGAGAAGCATAGGTTTTTAATCATAATTGAATACACGTCCCCATGCTTACTGAAATGAAACAGAACACTTAAGCATTAAGTGTGACTATGGCTAGCCCCCACTGTGGTGATCTCCCTTCATTAACTCTCATTTCTGCTCCTATCGTGCCTGAATTTCTTAATATTTGAAGCCCTTAAATGACTGGCTTCGGTCACAGCCTCTTTACCTGGTTCCCTCTTCCCTGTCCTTCAGCACTCATAAGTGTTAATTCTCGGGGAAGCCTTACAAGACCTTCCCATTCCCTCTTGATTGCAAGTGGTGGAAAACAAACCAAATCAATGAGCCAGAAAGCATGACGGTTGCTACAGGTAACAGAAAAACCCAAGGGTAGGGATAGCTAGATCCAGGGTTTCATGAAATTGTCAGGGAGCTGCCTGGTGACAAAACTCTCACTTTCCCCTATTGGCTCCAGGTTTGGGCGAGTTCTCTAGGGCCCTTTGACCTTTGAACCTAAGAAACCCCAGAAGAATGAGAAGTTCCCCTTTTCTACTTGTTTCTACCAAAGCTCCAAAATTTAATTTCATTGGCCAGACTTAGGTCACATGCCTATCTCTGACCAATCATTTAAGTAGTGACTAAGGAGTAGCATGCTCTAATTAGGCAAGCCATGTGCCACAAGGACCTTAAATCCATGTCCCTCTATAGACTAAAACAGCACGGGTTGAGGGGAGGCAGAAGCGGGTCATGCCTGTAGACCCAGCTACTCGGGTGGCTAAGATCTGAGACCCACGATTCGAAGCCAGTACCGGAAGGGGAATCCATATTTGTATTTGTTTTCTTTGTTGTTTGTTTGTTTGTTCAAGGCTAGCAATCTACCACTTGAGCCACAGTCCTACTTCCATCATTTTGGTGATGAATTGGAAATTGAGAGTCTCACAGACTTTCCTGCCAAGGCTAGCTGCAATCCTCAGTCCTCAGCTTCCTGAGTGGTTAGGGTTATAGGCTTGAGCCACTGGGGCCCAACTTCCATGAGACTCTTGTCTTCAATAAACCAGCAAGAAACTAGAAGTAGAGCTGTGGGACAAATGGTAGAGCATCAACTCGCAGTGAAAAAAGCTAAAGGATGGCACCCGGCCTGGAGTTGAAGCCCCAGTCCCAGCACCAAACCAAAACCACAAACAAATAACACACAGTAACAACAACAAAATCATTAAAATGAGTGCAGCAACGCCAATGGCAGCTGTTGTCACCATTTTCATACGTGCCTTGCAGTATTTGTTGGCTTTAAAATTGCCTATTTCCCAATAGCCTGAAACTGCCAGGGCACGAACTCTGTCTGTGTGCACACAAATGATGGTGTCCACCATGCTTAATACATAATAGGTGCTCATCAAACAGTTAGTTAATGAATGAGCTCACTCCAGCTGCTTTAACCATAACTTTGTTCACAGCCTTTTCCAGAGGTGATCCTGGAATCAATACCAGCAATCAGGACTCCCATTTTGAATCAGACTGGGCTGTTGACACAGCCAGAACCTCTGCCCAGCTGTGCCCAGGGAAAATCTGTGCTGTGGAAATGTCATTCTGCAGTGTAGGGACATCTGCTGCATAGCCAACAGCAGCTAGAAACCGTCAGAGATGGGCTGGCAGCAGGCGGGCTGAGACGAGGGGAGGTGTGGAGTTCTCTGCACTGTGGGCTGGGCATGTCCAATAGGAAGATCCCGAGCCCGGGGTTGGTCAGCACACAGGTCTCCCACAGCTAGCACAAGGTAAGCATGTCTAGTCTGGAAGTCCAAAATCTGAATATTCCTAAATCAACACAAATGGAAAATTCCATACCATGAAACTTCGTTTCATGCACAAAATTACCATAAATATTGTGTAACATTACCTTCAGGTTATACGGATAAGGTATATATGACACAAAATGAATTTCACGTTTAGAGTTAGGTCTAAATATGAGATATCTCCAAGATACTTCCATTGTGCATCTGTAAGTATTCCAATTTTTTAAAAAAAATCAAAATCCGAAACCCTTTTCATCTCATGCTTTCCACAGAAAGGATACTCAATCTGTCCTTGAGAATGAATCTTCCACAGAAGCTCAGGTGCAAACCCCGGCTTTGTCACCAGCTCGCTATGTGTCTCCCAGCGTGCCTCTGCCTCCGGGAGCCTGCTCTCCTGGTGTGTAAAGAGCCTGGTTATCCTGCCTGAAGGGAGAGTCCTGGGATGTGTCCCCTAATGGATGTCCATACAGCTACGGTGCGCATTCTCAGTGTCTCCCTTGCTGTAACTACAAAGAGAAGCAGTAGACACCACCAAGGTGTTCTTTGGGTTCACTCTACCTGTTCACAGGACCCACACCTGTCACTCAGGACACAGCACAGCAAGTAGCTCTGGTAGCCCTGGGATTTTCATTACGGACCTAAAGATTCCTGTCTGTCTTGTAATGACAGCATTGTACACATAGCTCCGGGGTGCTGGAATGGACATGGCTAGTCAGGAGAGTCACTGCACACAGCAAAGCCCAAAGCTATGGTGTTCCCATCTGGCAGTTCGAAATTCAAAACTGCCCTAGTTCAGATACAATTCATTAGCCAAAGGTCATTTCCTTCCCTCTTCCTTCTCTTTTTCTTTCTCTCTTCCTCCTTTGCTTTTTTTTTTTTAAATTCTGGTATTGTCTTTGAGACAAGCTCTTATTAACTTTGTCAGGCTGACCTCAAACCCATGGTCCTCCTGTCCCTGCCTCCCAAGTGCTGGGACTGATGCCTGACTAGGGTCATTTCTAATGTAAGTAGTGTTGCCGATCAACACAGACAATACTCTGCTTTTATCTAGTTTCTAGGGTTAGCAAACCTGGTAAGTTAAGCCAAGTTCAAATTTGTTCTTAAGAGAAAAAAGGTTTTTGCTAACCATTTATCCATAAATGTTTACTGATGCTCTTCCCGCTTTCCTCCTCCCCCAGCCCCAACTGCTCTCCCCTCCAATCCTCTGCCTTCTCATCCTACAGGGCCCCGTCCATGGCATTCACTGTTGCAGAGGAAGAATGTGAAGCCCTTGTGTCAGAACACAGGTTTCTTCTGTTCTGGTCAGTGGATTTGGACAGAACAGAGAAAAGCTAGGTGACCTGCTCCACACAATACCGAATGTTTTTCTGGATTGAGGAAGAGGGGGAGGGTGACCATGATGAAAGACAAGGCCAGTGAGTCTGAGGGGGCCCAGGCCTGAGGAGCCCTGGCTGTGCTTGCGGGATCCACGGCTCATGAGCAGTGAGGTGCTATGTGAGCCCTTGGTATTTCTCAGCTCAATGACTCACCCTACTGCACACTGTGAGGTGACCAGAATACCTGGAGTCTGAGCACTGGGGGGCAGGTTAGCAGCTGAGATCCATATGGGATGGTTCTCAGCAGAGCCTCATCCAGGGGCTCCCCTGTAAGTGGAGCAGCAGAAACCGCCAGTCCCACTTGGCTGGACCTTGGCATCCTAGAAGATAAGGGCCAGTGGTGCCCGTGTGCAGGAGGGGAAACAGAATAACAAGCTGGAATCCAACTGCTGGCTTCCGGAGGCACTGTGCTCAGTGCCAGTTTCTCCAGGAGGTATGGGAAGAGGTCACTGGATTAGTCAACACACAGTATTTCAGGGCCCAAGCTCTGAGGCCAGGTTGCTGTGATGTCAAGTTCTGCTACTTCCTTGGGCAAGTTTTTCCATTGCTATGTGATTCAGTTTCCTTTCCCATAAACTGGCCAAAAAAAAAAAAAAAAACAAACAAACAAAAAAAAAAACAATGCTCTCTTTAGTAAGTTTTTTGTTGTTGTTGTTGTTTGTTTGTTTTTTGGCCAGTCCTGGGCCTTGGACTCAGGGCCTGAGCACCTTCCCTGGCTTCTTCCCGCTCAAGGCTAGCACTCTGCCACCTGAGCCACAGCGCCCCTTCTGGCCGTTTTCCATATTTGTGGTGCTGGGGAATCGAACCAAGAGCTTCATGTCTAGGAGGCAAGCCCTCTTGCCACTAGGCCATGTTCGCAGCCCCTCTTTAGTAATTTTGACCCTTAAAAAATTAGTAACTTCTGAAGACCTCTCAAAGTATATGCCATAATGTGATAAAGCATTATGTTTCAGGTATTTTTCTATGTCCTCATACTGAATACAGGAGCAAGCAAAACAATCTTCGCAGTGGAACTTATATTCTAGTGAGAAAGAGACACAGATCTAGGATCTTTCTTTGCAAGGACGCTGAAACAGGAGAGAGCTTAGGTGGCCCCTCTACTCTCAAAGCCTTGCCCTCTCCGGAATAAGAGAGTTCGTGCCAAGCATCTAGAAAAGGCCTGTCGCTGGTGGTGCTCACCAACCCTGGTGCTCACCACCCTCCCACTTGCGTGCTGTACTGTATGGCTGCCATTGTGACGGGGACCACCCAGGGCCTGGTCCCTCCCCACTGGCGAGGCTTGATCATGGGGGAAAGAAGAGAACCAACAACATCACAGACCCACAAGTCCCAGAGGCCTGGCTCTACCAACCAGATGTTCCTACACCTTCCTAAGACAGATGAGTGTACTAGCAGCTGGGAAAAATGGGAAGCAGCATGTTTTTCCCTGGGAACGGATCGGACAAAAGACATTTGTGTGAGTTCTACCTTCAGCAAAGCCCCAAGGAAGGGGATGCATTCGATTGACAAGAATAAATTAGGGGAAGACCTCACTTCAGCCCTGCAAGGTAAGCAGGCTGATTTCCCGTTTTGAACACTTGGTGGCTCCCTCATGTCCTTCTGAGTAAAGAGAATGGCACTCCATTTCATCTACCAGATCTGTTCCCTGCCTTGCCCCCCAACTCAAACTCTTCTCCATCTTGATTTGGAGTGTGGCAGCCACCCAGGAACCTCACATGTAACCCACTGGCAGGTCCTTGGCTTCTGCCTTCAGATCCCCATTTTCTCTCCTTGCGCATCAGTTGTTTAGGTAATGGTGCCGCTGCCTAGCAAATAACCACCAACCTCATCGCCTCCACAGGCATCATTTATCTCCAGGGTCCTCTGGGGGTTTGGCCCTGATCTGGGACAGCGCCATGTGGCTTGCGTCCTCCACCACGTGTCCTAGGAGATGGTCGTAGTGGAGGCACAACGGAGAACATGGGACATGAGAACAATTTGGCTCCTGAGGTCGCCGCCTCCACCCATCAACCCGGGGTGTTCAAGCCCTGAGTGGGGAAGCAGGCAGGGGAAGCCAAGAACCAGGAACAGTGGGTCTCATCTCCGCAGCCGACCCTGCCGTTCCACTGCAGCTTCCCCGCCCCACCCAGACCTTCCAGCAGATTCTTACACCCTTCCGGCCGTTACCAACCCTTGTCCAACCTAGTCACCTTGCAGAACAGACTCCTGAAGCCCATCCCCACTCAGACTTCCACCAGAACTTCTAGAAAAAAAAAAATGACTATGCCTCACCTGCACTTGAAACACGGCCACAGCTTCCTTTTGCTCTCAGAATGGAATCCAAACTCCGCAATGGGCCCCGTGAGTTTTTGAGAACCGGGCTTTGACACGTTTCCCAGAGTCATTCCTGAGGACGGTCTCCCTCCCCCTGCCTCTTTGCGCCTCCGTCGAG
This sequence comes from Perognathus longimembris pacificus, assembly GCF_023159225.1. Lineage (NCBI taxonomy): Eukaryota > Metazoa > Chordata > Mammalia > Rodentia > Heteromyidae > Perognathus > Perognathus longimembris. Next base: position 70,107,113 of record NC_063170.1, read on the forward strand.
GCCCCTGCCGTAGTCTAGCTGAGCTCGCTCAGTACGTGCAGTCTGCTGGGCTGAGAGCACTCACCCCTGATCCTGTCATGACCGCCTCCCACTGATTATCCTCAGGTCATCCCTACCCCCCCCCCTCGCCTTGTCTCTGTACACCCTACTTGTTTCTTCCTTCCATTCGTGCCTCACACAGTGCTTAACTTTCCCATTTTCTTCCCCTCCCACTAGCATGTCAGCTCCACCCCACACTCAGACTCAGAGACACACACACACACACACACACACACACACACACACACACACACAGTTTCTTCGTGAGTGGGCACCTAAGCTGGTCCCATCGTTTGGCAACTGTGAACCGTGTCTCAGCGAGGATGGGGCTCTCCTCCCTTCCACGGCCCCGTTGAACCCCATCTCCTCTAGGAGCCCTGGTGTAGTGAGTGGATGTTGCCGGTGCCCTATCAGGAGCGCCCGCTGGGCGTGTGGGTTGCTGACCACTCCTAGCCTTCCCCTTGCTCCCAGGAGCGATAGGAGCCCCTGGAGGACATCTTGGAAGTGATGCTCCTCTATGACTGGGCGTTCCTCCAGTCCCACAGCTCTTGCTTGAGTCAGTCTGAGTAGACTTTTCCAGAAACCCTGTCCTTGCTCAATTCTGCCTGCCTTCCTTCTTTGAGGACACACTTGCAGAAAGGGTCACAGTCTAAGACTTTGCCTCCGGGGAACCTAATGTAAAGCAACACATTTGAAACGCATGTCCTTTATGTGATCATCAGCCCCTTCTAGGCCTGGACCATAAAATCATTCGGGTGCACATGAGTGTGTTGAAATGGTGGCCACGGTATAGGGGCTGGAAACTCCAGTTTGACCCCTAAGGACTGGGAAGAGGCTATCTGTTCTCATATCACTGGGGTATATAGTGAGCACCTAACAAGTCAGGATCTTCTAGCTAGAAAGGAAGGAGGAAAAGAGCTAGCACTACTGTCAGGCATAGTGGTGTATACTTGTAATCCCAGCTATTCAGGAGGCAAAGGTAGGATTGAAGTTTAAGCATGGGGAAAAGTTAACAAGATGCCATTTCAACACAAAGCCAGCTGCAGTGGCACACACTAGTGGTCTGTCTATTCAGGATGCAAAGACAGAGGATTATAGTTTTATAGTTTGAGGACAGTCCACACAAAGTTAGCAGGAGACCCTATCTGAAAAAACAAACTATAGGTTAAAAAAAAGACTGGTGTGGGGGGGAGGGGTTTGGGTATGATTCAAGTGATAGAATGCTCGTCCAGAAAGCATCCTGAGTTCAAATCCCAGTATCACTGAGAGAAAGAGAGAGGGAGAGAGAGACAGACAGACAGACACATACACACAGAAAAAGAGAGAGAGAGACAGAGAGAATAAACTATCAAGATATGAAGCAAATAAGCAAATATATATAAGCTTGGGAAATATTAGCTTAAACTACAAAGAGACATTACTATACACTTATCAGAGTGGTTCTAGACAAAAAAGGAGAGGAGACAATATTTTTAAAAACCCTACAAATACCCACTATGAGAGAGAACACGGGGCAACTGGGACTCACATGTCCTTGCCAGAGGTGTGATACTGAGCAGGACTGGAAGCTCCCTTCACCATTTCTTATCAAGTTAAACTTCACTTACCATGGGAACCATCACCCCACTCTGAGTCTACCCAAGAAGTGAAATCTAAGGGACACACACACACACACACACACACACACACACACACACACACTGCACATGGATATTTCTATCAGCTTTATTCTGAATCACTAAAAGCTCTGTCCCCAGATCCAGATTCAAAATATTTAGATTATTTCTTGGAAGAGAAAGGGTATAAAAGATGTAGAATAGCAAATTCTGACAGCAATAGCAGGAGAAGGAAAGAAGGAAAGGTCAAGACAATGGGAGGCCAGGCCTGGCCTCAGCGCTGAGTGAGGCCCGCACAGGAGCTGGAACCAGATCACAGAGGCTGTTCCCAAGCCCGCTGGGTCCTTCAGTGATCTCAGGGCACTGTTAGTGCAGGATTGCAGGTGAACGCCCCTAGGGGGTGGCTTTAGACCACACCATCACTTTTTGCACAACCTTCTCTGACCTTTTGAGATAACTCAGCAGCAAATGACTCAGGAGTTCCTCCCCCAAAATGTGTCTACACTTATATATACAATGTGTGTACCGCGGTCAGTCTATTTATACCAGTAAAGCTCCTAGATTCGTTTTTTAATTTATAAAGATAGCTGGTACTCGATCCTTCCTCCATCCCAGTGGTATGGCTCAACCCACCACACACCCCATATGACCAGATCCAATTCTGCCTGCTTCCACCAAAGGCTGGAGTATTCCCTGGAAGAGCATTCCCGGTACAGAGCTCTAGTGATCCAGTCCCAGGCAACTGGAACCACAACTACCCTTCCCTTCCCAAACGGTCCTGGCTCCGGGACCTGGAGGCCTGGCCAGGCCCTTTTGGGGCGGACCCTGCCTTGTAGCAGGTCTCACAGCCTTCACTGCCTCCCACAGGGGGACACACTGGGACCAGCAGAGAGGCCGGGGTGTGTGCAGTAGGGATGGATTCCATGAAGCAGAAATGCCAAGGAGGCAGGCTAGGGATCGTGAGGTAGTAGCAGCTGAAGCGGCCTCTAAAAGCTCCCAATGCCATCTAATCAAAACAGAAGGAATACCACATGGCACTTCTGCATGTCAGGTACCCAGAGCTTTACTCACGTCCACTCCCTCGACCCTGACACCAACGACATCGCAGAGGTGTCATTCGCATCACTCCCATTTCACAGATGAGCAAACAAGAGGACATAGAGTTGGGAGGTGGATTTGAGGCCAGGCAGCTGGTTTGCCCATTATTTCTCCTCCTTTAGTTTCTATTCAACTGTTATAACTTCCTGGTTATGGCTCTAATGGCTATAACAATTTCCTTTAGTCCTATTCTAGGGCTCATCCTGCCATTCTGGCCTTGTTACTTATGTGCTTGACTTGCAGTGAGGTTACGTACAGACACCCAGCCTAAGTCAAGAGCATCACAAGTTGAAAACATACTAGATACATCTGCCACCCATCACGGCCTAGCGGCAGCCATGGCGGGGTCTGTGTGGTCTCTCCTAGTGATCACAGAGCTGACGAGGTTGTGGACAGCGGGATCCTCCCGCACATCAAGCGTGGGGAAGGAGCAAACCGGAACCTCTGAGCATGAGTTCTGCTGAATGTGTATTACTTTCACACCCCAGACATCCAAACACCATCCCAGGCTGGGGATCGTCTGCATATTATTCTCGATGTCATTTGGATCTTCAATTCCCGCCCCCCATATGTTAAGACTCAGTCCCCAACTGTTGTAAGATCGTAGTCTTTAAGAGGTAGGGCTTAGTGAGAGGGCCTCAGGTCATTGGGGGGGGGTGCCCTTGAAGGGGACCGTGGGGTCCTGGCTCCTCTTTGCTTGTATCTGTCCCTTCCTGGCCATGAGGTAAACAGTTTTTCTCTACTAGGAGTTCCCGCCATGGCATTCTGCCACAGCCCCACAGCAATGGGGCTGACCAGTGATAGAGCGAGACTCCAAAACTGTGAGCCCAAGGCAACCTCTTCCTGGTGCAACCTGAAGATCTCTGGTGATAATTACAGTAACAGAAAGTTGACTAACACATCCTTTCAAATATTGATCTTCTGTTGCTACCTCTTCTTGTACTCTTCCTTCCAGATTACTGTTTCTCCTAATTTATTCCTCCCACTCCTACTACAGTTCTTCCTTCAGGCTGCTGTGATTTTATTACTATTCGTTTTTGAGACAGAGTCTCATTCTGTACCCTAGGCTGGCCTGGAACGTCTACCTCAGCCTCTGACTGCTGAGATTACAGGCATGAGCCACCACAACTGGCCAATTCCTGTTTTTAATATCACCTCTCTCCTTATTGCTTGTCTTCCTATTACTACTTCCATTCCTCCCAGTAATGATTTATGATTTCTCTTCTAGCTCCTCCTCAGTCCTACTTGTGCTCTTTCTCCTCTTCTCACCAACACTACGACTTCTGTTACTTTTCCTCATTGCCTTTCCTCTGACTGCCCATCCCTGTGAGTTTCTAAAATAGCTTCAAAACTCTCCCATGAGAGGTGGGGTCTGTGCTCCCTCCCTGGGATACAGGACATCTGGAAGTGATTTGTCAAGGTTCCCAAGGCCGGGTTACACCAGAGATCTGACTTCTGAAACACTGGCTCTCACAGGCCTGGGTCTTGGTAAGAAGGTTAGCTTCCCTGAGGCCGCCACGCTGTAAGAAAGCACAAGTTCCATGGAGGTGCTCTAGAGAGGTGTTTGGGGAGACAGTCTGAGTCGTCCCTGCCTTCAAGGACTCATTCCACCTCTAGAGCCGGACGCCAGGCTGGAGCGGAGAAGCCTCCAGAGCACTCTAGAGCTGTTATTGGGTCATCCTGTGCCCCACTCTGCTTCACACTTTGAGCCTTCCCAGCTAATGCCCCTGGTGTCATAGAACTGAGACGTCTCCTGTGCCCTCTATGCCCAGCGTCTTGACCCACAGAATTCACAACCATAACAAAATGGTTATTAATTTTATGCCTCTACAGTGGCCTGTTGTGCAGTGACAGGGAACCAGAACACCCTTTCTCGTGCCTGTGGTCTATCTGCTCTCTGCCTCTGGAGGGTTCCTGGCCTGGGCTGCCTTTGCTGGGCCTCTCGTCCTCGCCCCTGGGATCTCTGCCTCTGCCATCAGCAATTCCATCGGAGCAGCAGGCATTTTCGCTGTAGAGGCCATCAATTGGGCATGGTCAGGAGCAACTTGAAATTCCACTGCCTGGGGAGACTCAGTTCCTTGTCAGAGGCACACAGCCGTTAAAACCAGTTCTGGAGTCAGCACTCCGCAAGCTTGGGCCTGCGGCCCAACTGCCCCTCCCACACCCAGCCCCCTGGGCCTGGGCCCTACGGCCCAAGGTGATTAATAACTCAGAACTAATACAGAGCTGCGATGTCACCTATCAAGGGTTGAAGGTACATGAATAAAGGATAAGTATATTGGTTAGGCTTTGTGGGGATTGGCTGGGGTGCTTGGAGGTGAGAAGATCTGGACCCAAGTATCAATTCTGCTACTCGGTGTGTATGACCTTGTGTAACCTATTTACCCTCTCTGGGCCTTAGTGACCTCATTTATTAAATTATACTAGCTAAACTTGCAGGTTGTTATGGATCTGACATCCATCTTCCTTACAAAAGTGGTATGTGCTTTTACCATGCACTAGTCGCTTATAATCTTAGCTACTCATGAGGGTGCGATCTGAGAATCATTGTTCAAAGCCAGCCAGGGCAGGCTAGTCCATGAGACTCTTAACTCCAATTATACAGCAAAAACAGCTGGGCCATTATGACTTCTGGTTTGCAAGTGGAGAGTTTGAGGCTCCAGAGAGACTGGTGATTTTCTCAAGGACACACAGCTGAACATGGAATCCAGGCATAGGTTTTTCACTTTCCTCCCAACATTTATAGTGGCTCTGTGCTTTACCTTCCCTTCCAGGGTCCCGTTTCACTATTCCTGACCAGAAAAGACAGTCTCCTTCACTAGCCAGAGGCAGCAGAGAAGGGGCCTAGTCGCACAGGCTGGCTTGACCGGGCTTCGAGGAGGTAGCCTTTACAGAGATGTGCTTCTAAATATTGTAAATGTGTATTTAAGATCTTTAACATATATTTAGATACATGATGCTTTATTCAGGATTCAAGTCACAAAAGGGGATCCAATGTAAAATGTCTCTTCCACCTGCCCTTGGTCATGTGATTCCTCCTCTGGATAATTTCCATGTGTCTGAGAAAATGGGAATGTACGGATCTCCCTCCTTTCTGCATACAACACTTTAACACCATTCTTCACTTAGCTCTGGTCACTTAACAATGCACCCCAGAAGTGGCTTCCCATAGGCTCTGGTCACTTAACAATGCACCCCAGAAGTGGCTTCCCATAGGCACACGAGGACTGTCTTTCTTTGTATAGCTGCGTAGTACTTCATGGGTGATACACCCCCCCCCCCCCTTCCACACACCCTCGCTTTCTCACAGAGGGGGAGCAAACGTGACTTCCCCCGAGGCCGTTCTTCCTCAGGCCTCCGAGATCTCTGGAGCTCAGTGCTAGCTGGGTGGAACCGATCCCAGGTGCAGTGGTCACGACCTAACAGACAAACCTCCTCCCTCCAGGCGTCTGCAGACAAGCCCTGCCCTCCCGGGGCCCCTGGGCCCCACCTGCAAGATGAACCCTGGATGTCAAGGGAGGAACTTGAGTTGCTGGGCAGAGTCCTGAATCCCTTTGGCCACTAACAGGCAGGCCTGAGGCCAGAAGACAAGTACGAGTTCACTGACTTATTCATATTATTTCTATATACCTTCACTCCTTTGTTCATTAAAGTTACCTACTGAGCGTTTCATTAGCTCATTTATTCCATCATTTATTCACACATTCCTTCGGACCTATCCCCGTTCGTTCATTCATTCATTCATTCTCTCATTCATTTATTCATTCGTGAATTCCTACAGCTTAGGAATTGGGCTGTCAGCTGGAGAGCGAGCACGGGCAGCGCTCCCACGCGAGGGTAACGCGGGGGACCGGCAGCTCCGGCTCCGCGGGGCGCCCGTCCCCGCGCCCGCCCCGTCCCCGCGCCCGCCCCGCCCCGCCCGGGGAAAGCGCGCGCTCCGTCCGCTCCGGGAGCGGTGTCGCCGCTCCGCCGCGGGCTCCGGAGGCAGCGCCGCGCGCCGGCGGCCGCCCGCACCCCCGCCGCACCCCCCCCCCCACGCCCGCCCGCCCGCCCGCCCGCCCATGCCCGGCGCCCCCGGCCCGCGGCCCTCCCCAGCGCGGCGCGGCGCGGCTCGGCTCGGCGGGGCCGGGGCCGGGCGGGCCAGGCCGGGCCGGGCCGCAGGGCGGCCGCGGGGATGCGGGGCTGGCGGAGGAACCTCGCGCTCTGCCTGCAGCGGCTGCCGGACGAAGGTAGGAGGCGGCGCCCGGGCCGGGGGCGCGCGGGCGAGGCCGGGCCCGGGAGGGTCCCGGGGAGGAGCGGCGGTGGGGGGCTCGTGAGCGCGATCGGGGTCGCCGCGGGACAGCGGCGCGGCGCCCGGTCGGGGAAGCCCGGTCCCGGGAAGCCCGCCGCGGGACGAGCGCGCGGGGCCGGGCGCGGCGAGGACCGGGGACCGAGCACCGAGCACCGCGCACCGCCCCGGGACGGCTCGGGCCGGGGCCGGGGCCGCGAGCCTCCCCCCGCCCCCGCCCCGCCAGGCTCAGCCCGGGGCCCCGGGGCGCTCCCGGGGGCGCCTCCCTCCGCGTGGACCCCGGAGCCCGCAGTTGCCCGAAGTTGCGAAGCGCCTGGCGGGCGCGGACTCCGCGGGCCCTGCCGCAGCGCCGCGGCCCGCGCCCCCGAGCCCACCCCGCTTACCTGTTGTCCCGGCCTCCGGAGGGAGGGAGGGAGGGCGGGCGGCGGGGGAGGCCGGGGGCCCGAGCCCTGGGCCTGCCCCCCGCGGAGTTGGGGTGGGTGCGGGTTAACTGCCGGCGCTGTGGCCCGAGGCCGGGGAGCGGCTCACGCGGGTGGGACACGCCGGGCGGCGCAGGCCCGGCCCCAGGCTTGCCCGCCTTTAACCTTCACCAGGCCAGCCTCGGGGACGGGGGCAGGCCCTCTCCCCACAAGGTCACACAGCCAGGAGCGGGGCTGGCTGGGATGTGACCCTGAACCCATAAGGCTTTTGGGGGTACTTTCCACTCTCCTTCCCTCCAGCCTACGCGACCCCACCCCCGGGATTTTACCTAGTCTCACCGGTGAGAATCCATTTCTGACCCAGGCCAGGGTGTATGTGGGTGTTTGCGGGGTGGTGGGGGGGGGAGGCCTGGAGAGCTGGTCTTGTCCCCTGTCCTATCCCCACGGCTAAGTAAGTGCTCTTACCCTGCATCACGGAGGGCTGAGAAGCCCAGCAGGCAAAGGGTCTTGCTTAGATCCCCTCAGGCCTTAGCTGTTTCCCAGGACCGCCTCTGAGCTGGGGTCCTAAGGACAGAGAGCTTGAGGGCACAGGTTCATCCCTGAAGTTGAAGAAGGCAGGCAGAGGGGCTGTGACTGGAGTCGGCAGCTTGGAGAAGTGTCCCACTCAGTGAAGCTGCCCCCAAGGAGCAGCTTGCAGAAGCATCTGCCCGCCAACCTTGAAAATGAGTGTGGCCCTTTGGAACAAGTCACTCTCCCCGAGGCTGACTTCCTGTCTCTGCAGAAGGCCCACACTTGTCCTGCCCAGGGCTTCACGAAAGACAATGTCAAGTCTTGGCCCCAGCAGATCACAGAGCCTGAGGCAGCCTCGGTTCTATAATGTCCTAAGAAGGGTGTTAACTCTTGCCCCTGACCCTCTGGCCCAGGTGGAGTATTGGTGTATGAATGTGTAGGGGGACTGTGCGGCGCTGGAGACACTATGTCAGTGCCTGAGGTGTTCCTGGAGGCACCTGGATGGCAGGTTTGGGTTGCAGGTGGGTGGGGCGTTTATGTGTGACATGTGTGAGGTACATTGTCTCGTGACTGCGACAACTGCTTTGCCTGCCACTGCCCATCTGAGAAGGTGCCAGGGCCACCTTCTCAATCTAGGAGGTACTTGACATGTGAACTTCCCCTGGGAAATCTTAGTTGGGATTGATCCTTGAGCTCAGCACCAAATCTGAGGATGGCTGGAACAACTACCCACACTGGCAGGAAATTACTATTCTGAAAAACAAAACCTCTAGCTTTCTTTGGGCCACAGGGAAATCGGTTCCGGTGGGATGGGTCTCAAATGAGAGCCCCTGACATGTGGATGGAGCACGGCCAAGCTGGGGGGTCAGAGATGCAGAGGCAGGGTCACAAACATGGCATCTCTCCGAGTAGAGCTTCCATCTGCCAGAAGGATTTTTTTGTACAAGACCAGCTTCTCTGGGTACAATGATATTGGGTAGTTTAAGGCCGTGGGGGAGAAGAACAGGCTTAACGATCAGTTCTAGACCTCCTTACAAGTGCCAACTTATGTGACCTTGGTTATGCTTTGGTTTGTTTTTTTAGCTTTAGTTTTGTGGCGTTTCTTTTTTTCTATTCATTAAGTAGGAAGGATGGTCACGAAGAATCTGTACTAGCATAGCCTAGTGCAAGGATCAGCACATAGTAGGTACTCAAGAAACATGAATGCTACCGTTTTGTCTTTCTATCCAGCTCACCTTCACGTCTGAGGAAATGATGTGCAGCATGGTCAGGGGAGAACTCAGGATCTCAGGGGTTATAAATGGCCAACACAGATCTCTGTGCTCTCTAGGGGAATGCTACAGGATTTTCCCTACCATACGGCTACGTGTCCACAACCTGGCCTTGCCAATGAAGCTGACTAAAGCAGCAGTTATTACCTTGAGGAGAGATGCCTGTACCCATGGGATTGGGGGCCCTATGGTTCTTGCTCTTGAGGTGTATGTGACTCATGACTTCCTTGTTGGATTGATCTTCCAATAAACTTCCACTTTGACCCTCGTGATTCTATAGAGAGTCACACGTTTTCTTCCTTTCATTGCATCAAATGCTTTCTGATGACCCTTGGCCCCCAGGACCAGTCAAGTGTCCACGAACAGTCAGAAAAATCAAGCCAGTCCTTAGTCTCAAGTTGCCCGGTCCCTCAGACAGAAGGGTCAGTGGTCCAGTGACTGAGGACGTGAGAGAGGGCAGCAGCACATTCCTGTCCAGGCAGCTACTTGGACGGCCCAGCTGGGAAGTCAGATTTCCACCAGCAGTGTCTACCACAGTGTGGGATGGCTAATGCTGTCCCTTATGCCAGTCCTTCCTGCTCTCTAATTGACATTTGGAATGTTAATCAGAGGGTTCCTAGAAGTCTCTGAATAGAGAGATAGGGACACAAAGCAGCACCAAGGAGATGCCTGTAAGGACTGGGTACTCAGCTGGGAACAAGATAGATACTGTCGGAGACAGGGGAGACAAAGAATCCGTAAGCCCACAAAGGTGAACAGGACATCTTCAGAGCACTCAGTGATAGGAGACAAACTTAGGAACTTAGGTAGCCGTGGTGGAGAGCCCCAGGGGAGAGGTTTCTCTCAGTGGCATTTAGCGATGGAGTCTAGGGTCTGAGGGAAGGTGACTTGAACTGGAACTAGAGAATGAGAAGGCCCAGCCAGACACAAGTGCAGAGGACAGCATTGCTCTGGAGGGTGCTGTACCGATAGGCAGTCTGACCTGTTGCAGGAAGAGCTGAGGGAGAAAGGTGAGGGGGGCTAGAGGAATCCACATCGCAAAAGGCAAACTCGCCCCTGGACCTTGACTGCCAGGGGGAGTCCTGGTTTGTACTCCATGATGGGCACCTTCAGAGGACTTGATGAAGGACTTGGGCTGGCACTGAAGATGAGCAAGGCTCTGAGTGAGGTGGAGAGCAGCGGGGAGAGGCATCCCAAGCTGAGGAACGGTGAGAGCAAGGGGGCGGAAGTGGGGAAACTAGGAAACGAGCCTGCCAAAAGGATGGCATGGAGTGCAGCTGTGGGGAGCTGTCCAGGGTGCTGATGGGTGTGTGTTCCTGAGCATGGAACTATGGGCTGATAGGGTGTGTGTGTGTGTGTGTGTGTGTGTGTGTGTGTGTGTGTGTGTGTCCCTTGTGATTCCCTGCTGGCTGATGTGTCCCTGGGCCAGTTACCTAGGAGACAACAGGAAGACGATAGGGCGGGATGTGATTGGCTACTCACTGAGGCTGCTCAACTCTCTGTCAGAACTGCATGCAGGGATTACAAATGGTCCTTGTGGGCATGCCAAGTGCCGGAAGAGGAGGCGTGACGTTTGCTGCCCTGGGTCCCGAGTGTGTGTGTGCCTACTAATGCATGCATGTGTACATGCCCAAGACTCAAACAAAGAACATCTGGCGCTAATGAGCTCCCCGCTGTGAAACATCTGCTTGCTGCCTGAAATCAGGTAGTGGGGACCCAGATAAATTTAAGAAGAATCAGCCAGCCTTAGGGAGGACTCTTTTGTTTGGCTTTAATAACTGCAATGCCAACAATCAAGCTGATTTGAAATGTCTCCTCGTACCTCCAAAAATGCAAATAACGCTTTGAATGGCGGAAGTTATTTCCCGTGACGCAGACCATGATGTCAGTGAGCAGAGAAGTCCCTGCCCACCGCCCCAAGCCAGGGTGGTATGGGATTGTGGCTGCGGTTTCCTCCCTTCACCTTTAAAACAACAGCATCTCTCTCTTACTTTGTGGGTAAAAGAACAAGGAGTCCACGTTGTGCTTTTGTTTGGAAAGGAGGAGGGGGAGGAAAACACCAAAAAGATTTCCACATAGTTGGTTCTTCACAGTGGCAGCCCAGGTAGGCTTGGAAAGAAGCAATTTAATTAAAATCAGCTTCAGGGCTGCAGAAGATTAGCACTGTCCATCTCGCTTCCTCTGCTTCTGCCTCCTATATTGCAGGGTCTAGTGGATTATGCCGTTGGAGAAGCGGCAGCTAGGGTTTCCCCACCTGCTCTTGGCTGCTCAGTCCTAGGCTCACATTTCCTGTCCCTGTGTGAGCCACCTCGGCCTTTTCCTAGTTTCCTATTGTGTCCCTCACGGCTGGTCAAATGTATTGTACTGGAAACCCAGTGTTTTTCATGTGTTTACACATTGCCCTTTGTGCTTCACTGCTTACTGTAGGGCTCTAACGTGGTACATGCCCACACAGTCAAGGCAAGAGACTCCAAAGATGAGTGAAGAGAACCCCAGGGCCTTTGCATTCACTGTTCTCTCAATTCCTGCATTTAGATCCTCATTCATTTATGCTCTCCTCAGAGAAACCTTCCCTGACCATCCCATCTACAACAGCAGTCCTTTAGCCCTGCAGCTCTCCTTCTCTCTCACTAGTATGGAAGTGCCATGAGAGCTGGTTTCTACTAACTGAAACAGTACATGGCCCTTGGTAGTTGTACAATAGCTATGGGTGGGCTGAGTGGGTGAACTGGACCAGAGGGGTAGAGCTAAATAAAACAAAGAATACAGGCCTCCTAGGAGCTCTATCTCAACTGACCAGATTTTCTGACAGAATCTAAAACTCTAAGAGTTTTACGTATTATCTCTTGACTATAAAATATTAACTACCGATTCAAGTAAAGATCATTGTGGGTCAATGGTACTTCCTCTGAGCTGAAGTCAGCTCAGAGGCTCTGGTCTGGGCCTTCTGCACTCTTGTCCCTTCCTGGCTACTGTAAACTCTTCTCACCACTTCACACCCTGGCAGAAGGCTTGTTCTGCCCCGTCTCTGAACAGGCTGCTGCCCTGCCTGAAGGCCTCTCCCTGTCAGCTTTGGCACTCCACTTGTGACTGTCTCCAAGGCTGCCAGGCTGTGGGTGCCACTTCCTGTTGCCCCTTTTCCAATGTAACAAAATTAGTCCCCCACCCCCACCCCGCTTTTCTGTTCTAGTTCCTCACTTGTTGGCACTATGTTTGCTCACCCGTCTCCTGGAACTCTGTGGGAACATGGGCCTGTCCCGTTCACCTGTGAATCTTCAGAGCCCTGCTCGAGAGCCAGCACACCGGGGCTCACTGAGCAACCAAGGAGAGCAGAGGAGCCAGGCCTGCGCTGACTGCTCTCACACCCCTCCCCTGTGAGGACCTTGTGAGGATGCTGAAACGGAGACAGGGCAATGACTTGCCCTGAGCTCCCTCTTGGCAAGGGGAATCCTGAGAAGCTCCACAGCCTCCCCCTGGCTTGTGTGCAGCTCCCCACCCTTCCTGATCCTTGATCAAACCTCCAGGCCATGCCAAGGGGCTGACTTCCATCCAGCCCAGCCCAGCTTTCCCAAGCTGTGTAACGAAGTATGAGTGTCTTTGCCTCTGAGCCTCCCCTGTCTTCTCTGCAAAGTGGGAGCATCGCTACTCATTATGATGAGACTCCAGAGCTGATAAACGGGGGAATGCACGTGGGATCGTGACTGGAGTGATGAAGGCGAAGGCCAGGCACTCAGGGAGCAAGACCCCCTGTGGCCTAGCAGCTCAGTATCTCTGTCCTGGGGGTAGGTACTCTCCATGACCACAAAGCTTGAAGGCTGAACACCAATGGGTAACCCAAAGAGTGCCTGGGGTCAGAGGTAGGAGTGTGGGGTCTGTCTTAATTCTTTGAGTGATTCCCGTGGCTACTTGTCTAACCCATCTGGTCCTCATTTATTTCTCAAGGAAAATCATAAAAGTAACCCTCCCCAAATGGAATATGTTCTGAAAAGTACCTGTGAAAATCCTTTAGAAAATGGCGGTGAGGGTGGACATGGCCTGACAGGTGATATTGGAGCGGGGACTTGTGAGCGAGCAAGGCTCCACTACTAGTGACAATCGGCCATCTGGTTGTGTCTTAATGCTTTATGCATCAACTATACTACTCTTCGTAACAAACCTATAATGTAAAGTACTACCTTTTTTTGGTCCATTGTGGGGTTTGGACTTAGCCTGGGCACTGTCCCTGAGCCTCTTTGTACTCAAGGCTAGTGTTCTACCACTTAAGCCACAGTGCCACTTGCGGGTTTTGAGTGTCTCACTGGGGCTGGGAATATGGCCTAGTGGCAAGACTGTTTGCCTTGTATGCATGGAGCCCTAGGTTCGATTCCCCAGCACCAACTACATATATAGAAAACGGCCAGAAGTGGCGTTTGTGGCTCAAGTGGCAGAGTGCTACCCTTGAGCAAAAAGAAGCCAGGGACAGTGCTCAGGCCCTGAGTTCAAGGCCCAGGACTGGCCAAAAAAAAAAAAAAAAGAAAGAAGAAAAAGTGTCTCACTGAGACTTTCCTGCCCCAGGCTGGCTTCAAACTGTGGTCCTCAGATCTCAGACTCCTGAGCAGCAAGGATGACAGGCCGGAGTCACTGGTGCCTGGCTCTTTTTTGTTCTTTCTTTCTTTATGGTGATAGGGATTGAACCCAGGCCCTTGCATGTAGTGGGCAAGCATTTTACCATTGAGCTACATCCCCAGTAGTTGGTTTTTGGGACAGAGTCTCATTCTACAGCCCAAATGGCCTCAAAGCTGAGATTACAGGTCTGTGCCACCACACCCAGCTGAAGAAGTTACAGTTTTTGTTTCCTCTGACATTAAAGTTCCTTTTGGGCTGGTACTATTCTTAACCCCACTTTCAGATAAGGAAAATGAGTCAGAAAGGTTACAGACTTGCCCACAGGCATACAGTAAGGAGTGGAGCTAGGATTTGAACCCAGGCAGTGCACCGGGCAGTTTTTACAATGGCTAACAATGCAGAAGTGGGTGTTTGGATCTTGGTCTCAAAGTGACCCTTCTTGGACCCAGGATGAGCTCCTCCCCTACCGGGACTGCAAGTGGAGCTCTACCCTAGTTCTCTGGCAGGACATTGCTAAGAGAAGATATGGGGAGGGCAGAGGTGATTACACCTAGCTCACAGCTAGGAAAACTAATTTTCTGGTAATCTTTAAGTGAGAGATGAGATTTCAAGTAAAAGCAGAGATTTTCAGCTTTCTTCCGAAGACCTGGCTGCCTCCAGCTTGCATTTCTGCTGCCAGCCGTGAGACACATTGCCATGCTCCCCACCCAGCCCCTTCACACACTGGCTCACGTAACCAGCCCACACAGGCACTTGGGGCCCAGACCTTGTACTCACTAATGAAAGGAATTCTTTTTAGGTGGCTGAAGGGTTTTCCAGAGAGAGAATGATAGCTACCAAAAGTTCCCGCTGGCTGCTAGAGGGGATAGGAGGCAAGCTGAAGAAGGGAGAGTGTAAAAAGTGACTTAGGAGCATCAGCTCAGCACTTCTGGGGTCTTATTCATATATTCTCTGCCCTGGTCACCCTATCAGATGAGGAAACAATCACTGAGTGATGAAGGAAAGCAGAGCCAGGCCTGAGCTGACTGCTCTCAGATCCCTCTCCTGTGAGGATGCTGAAACGGAGACAAGAGGAACAGAATGAAAGACTGGGACATGATAGGTACAAAGGTGTATAGGCTACACCCCCTGTACATCAGCTTTACAATAAAATTTAAATTTTTAAGAGAAGGTGTATAGGACAAAAGAAATCACCCACAAGATTCAAAGCTAAGCCTTAGACCAGAAAGGAACAGTATTTATGAGACATATCACTGATAAAGAATAATATCCTGAGTGTATAAAGATCTCCTGCATGCCAATAAGGAAAGATAAGCAATCCAGGGGATGACACTAGATGTGAGCAGTAGGTTATTAGAAGGAGACACATGAATGGCGAGAGAGAAGATGGAAGATGGAGAGCCTCATCGTCTCAGAGGATTATTCTGTTAGCACCAGGATATGCTCACAGAAACGACAGTATGATAGCAGTTTTAGGAGGAAATTAAAAAATTCCTAGCTCC
Source organism: Perognathus longimembris pacificus (assembly GCF_023159225.1). Classification (NCBI taxonomy): domain Eukaryota; kingdom Metazoa; phylum Chordata; class Mammalia; order Rodentia; family Heteromyidae; genus Perognathus; species Perognathus longimembris. The sequence goes on from NC_063170.1 coordinate 70,122,461, forward strand.
TCGCACTGGTGAGACGTTGGGGGCAGCAGACCCTGAACCTAAAGTTAGTGAGGAGGGCCACGCTGGAGGGGATGGGACAGTTCTCTCAGTGTACGAAGTAAGCGCTCCTGGCAAGTCCTTCCCTCCCTAAGTATTCACTCTAGAGAAACAGCTTGGACAGACACGTAAGGCAACACGCACAAGGATGTTCACTGCATTGTTAATGACAGTCAGAGGAATAACTGACCCCATCCATGGGGAACTGCATGAGAACTGTAGGGCCAGGAGGTTCAACCTGCAGGGCCTCAGTTAAACCCCTGCTATCTGCAGCATTTCCTCCTTCCCAGTGGTAGCCAAGTTACCCAGCTGCAGCATTATTACTACTGTTGTTATTGTTATTATTTACTTGTACATAAAGGTCACAATCCCATGTCAGGTTGTGAGTACAGTGCTTTTTGATCAGTGTCATCCCTCCCATCATTTGCCCCCATTTCTCACCTCCCGCCCCCCCCCCCCCCGGGCATTTTTTTCTGGAGTTTTTTCTGTGCCTCTATAAGTCTCTGTGAATGCTTTTCTTTCTTTGCATTTAACACAGATGCTGGTGTGGTGTCATCCGCTCTGCCCTCTGCTCTTCTATCGTGAGACGCAGGGTACACAAAGGAGAGTGCTAAGAATGTGTGCTGTCTGTCAAAGCAGCCTAGGAAGTTCCCACTGCTTCTGTCCCAGGCCTAAGCCACAGAATATGCCTGGCACTCGGTGCCACCAAGCTCTCCCAAAGATGTGCCACTTGTGCTGCCTCTTAGAGCAGGTTTGGGCCTGTCACTCAGCAGGATGGAGACCTTTGGCCCCTAGGGGGAGCAGACCAGCCATGAAATGACAGACTTGGAGGCTAGGGGGGAGTCTGGGGGTATACCCAGTGTTTCTGGTTTGGAGACTCCTGGCCCTGGGGACTCCCACAGGGAAAGGAGCCCTTCAAAGAGCCACTCTACCTTCAACAAATGCTTACTGCCCTCTCTTTTCCAGGGACTTAACTTACTGCAGGGTAAGAAATGAGTTCTCTGATGAAATTTCCACACCAGAGCCCCTGGAGCCTAAAATGTGTGGCGTGCCTTCTGTGCCAGAAGACTGGGCTTCAAGATTGATATCTGGAATGCACAATGCGCTCAGGGCTAGAGGAATCCTGGAGGGCAGGTGAACAGGGAGAGTGGTATTTCATCATGAGGTGGGCCTAGGAAGCTGGAAATCAGCAGCAGTGGGTGTGAAGGGGCTCAAAGAGTCCATACCTAAGGACAGTAGGAAGGACCCTCACAGAGATCCCTTGGTCTGGCCCTCTTGGGTCCTGGGGGCAGGACAATGTCCAGAAAATGGGAGGGGCGACCCAAGGTCCCAACGAAGGGCAGGGATCTACAGACCCAAGGAGTTAAGACACTCTTTTTGAGTACTTTCGGTCACTCTTTTATCCTTAGAGAATAAACTAGACAGAACACAACAGGCCTTCCCCTGGACAACTGTGCATCAAGTGCCACCAGTTCGCTGGGTCTGTAACAGCGGCTAAGAGCTTGGGGAACCTTGCCCTCCAAGAGCTCACAAACTCAGCTAGTGGTCTCCTGAGCGGCAGCATAGGATGGCCGTACCCAGTCAGACCCATGGGAAGAGCAGAAAAAGTGTCAAGAGCTTCAACTGACATCTGTGCTCTACCACATAGTGATTTTTCCATTTCTGCATATCTTGTATAATGCACATGATATATAAATGGAGTGAAATGTCACTAATCCATAAATAATATATACACATATATTATACACATATATTACTGCAGAGTAATGCAGTTTTTCTTGTGTAGACCAAAAAGAACTGCCTCCCCATAGGAAATACAATAGTTGAGAGGACTCTGGGCTGGTATCTTAGATGGCACAGGGTAACCAGTATTTACTGAGCACCTACTAAGTGCTGGGCAGAAACCCAAAGTGGAAGGCAGGATGGGTAATCCACAATTTTTTTGGCTAGTCCTGGGCCTTGGACTCAGGGCCTGAGCACTGTTCCTGGCTTCTTCCCGCTCAAGGGAAGAACTCTGCCACCTGAGCCACAGCGCCCCTTCTGGCCATTTTCCATGTATGTGGTGCTGGGGAATCGAACCGAGAGCTTCATGTGTAGGAGGCAAGCACTCTTGCCACTAGGCCATATTCCCAGCCCGGTAATCCCAAATTTTGTGAGTGTGGTGCCTACCCAACTCAAGATGGAGATGAATCCCAGTGTCTATGTTAATGGTGCTGAGAGGATGGGACACTTAATTAATTCAACTGTGGTGGTTAGAAGTGAGGCCTTTAGAATGCAATTAAGTTTAGATTATGTCATTAAGGTGGAGTCTCTATGACTGAACACACCACACACACACACACACACACACACACACACACACACACACACACCATCTGTCATGTAATGCTTTGCATACCCTGAACTCTGCACCAAGAAGGCTCACCAAAACTGTAGCCAAGATAAAATCTTCTTTATTAAGTTAACCTGCCTCGAGTACTTAGAGTAACAAAAATGTACCACTGTTCCATTTTACAGATAAGGAGACTGAAACTCAGAAAGAAAGATTTACCCAGTTCAGTGCTCAACTGCACCTGGACTCGGCCCTCCTGGTACAAATTTCCTGGCCTGTTTCATGGTTCTTTTTTCTGTCTCCAATTTAAGAAAAGCTTTTAAAGATACTGTTGGAGATTTTAAACTGTTTTTGGTAATGAAACAGCAAATCTAGCTTCTGGCTATTGTTTTAAAAAAACAAAACAGTTACTTACATTAAGTGACTTTCAGACTTAACATGTGATTGTCAACTATAGATCCTTTTGCTATTAAGATAAAGACTAAGAAGAAAACTAAGATGAACCTCAACCAACTCATTTCCCAGGGCACTGTGGTGTGCTTTCCTCCATATTTTTTCGGTTTTTGTTGTTTTGTTTTCTGGTTGTTGGTTGTAGTGGGGATTGCATTCAGGTCCTTGACTTGAGCCACACATCCCAGCTCTTTTTCCCTCTTGGTTATTTTCCAAATAGAGTCTCATGGTTATGCCCAATCGGCCTCTTTACAATTCCTGTATGGCTGGGATGACAGGCACACCCAGCCACTCCCAACTTTTATTAGTGGACATAGCATCTGGCAAACCTCTTGTCCAGGCTGGCCTGGAATTGAGATGTTCCTGATCTCTGCCTCTGGATAGCTGGCATTAAAGGTGTGAGCAACTGAGCTTGCCTCACTGTCTGTTCTTGTTAATATCGTACCACACACACTGTCTTATGTTTTGCTTTTCATTCACTTTGCTTTCCAGCATGTCTTCTTGCTTCCTCCTGCCCCAATAAGTGGCGTCCTATGCCCCTACAGTTGGACACCAAGGTTATTTTTAGCCCTTTGCTTTCATAAAAATGTCACTGTGAGACTCGGCTTTCCTGTGGTTGTCATCAGCCTGTAATGCAGTTCTGTGTAGGCTTCCCCCACAGATGTTATTTCTTACACTTGTCACTTTTAATGGCCACATAATGTGGAACGTTGCTGTTGCTCACATTCTAGGCCGCTTCTCCCCCTCCATATCCATCTTGGCCTCCTGGCTTTCCCTCCAGGAATGAGCCTCGGACTCTCCAGCTCCTTTGATTTGGAAATCTGGAAGGTGAGCTGGGAAGGGGTGGAGCTTCCTCCCGTGTCAAGGCGCTGCTCTGTGACCTATCTCTTTTCCTGTTGTCCCTCTGCCTTTAGTTTTAGGACTCTCCATGTCCTCATCTACACATAGTAATAGCAGCGGTGCCGGCCTCTGGGAACGGGGAGGGAGCGAGGGAGGCAGTGGAGACGGCACCGGGGGAGTGCCTATGTGCAGGCCACCACAGGTGTCACTGCCCAGGGGCAGACACAGGACAGAGATCTGCCTGCAGAGCTTCCCAGGCTGCTCTCGGCCTCCTTCTTGTCCAACCTGCCGACCTGCTGCAGTGCACATGTCCCCTCTGAAAGTGTCCTAGGACAAGGTGCCCCACTACCTGCAGTCCCTCCCTCCACTTCTCAGCCCTAGGACTGGGGGCCCATGGCCCTGTGTTTGCTCAGGGAACCGTCCTGGTGGACGGCACGGGCTACTTCTGGCCTCGCAGCCCCCACAGCCATCAAGAGGCTCCAAGAGCAGCTGATGGGGTTCACCAACACCAGCTCAAGACACTGAATCAACCAACGCCCCCCCCCCCTCTCGTCCAAGACCAGGACTCGACTTGGTACCTGCTGCTGCTTTCACTCATTGGCTAGCCATCTACCAACTGAGCCATGCCTCCAGCCCGATTCAAACATCTTAAAAAATACTCTCTTACCCTGCAATCTCCATCATGTTTGTTTGAGTGGGCGTGCCCTGAAACCTTGCCTTCAGGTGCCCTGAAGGGAGGTGGCAGGTGGCCCCTTGGGGACAATCAAAAGCAATTGCATTGGATTCCTTGCACTTAATTTAATGAAAAGGCCCTGCGGGGAGGCAGAGGCACTGAGGCGGGCAGGGCCTGCGGGCTGCGGGCTGGCGTGATTCGGGGAGATTTATAGTGCTTCATAAAAGATTCAGCTGCAGGCTGAGCTTGGAGCTGCGGGCTGGGCTCGGTGCCTGGGCTGTCTCTGCAGCGTGGGAGCAAGGCCTGGGACCCCCGCTCCCCACCACTCGAAGGGCTTTGTGACTGTGGGCAAGTCCTGATTGGGCTCTGCAGCTTCCCTGGGCAGTTTTCTCCCCAAGCCCATGGCTCGACTTCCTACTAAAAGCATGTTTCGAAGCAACGCGACCCCTGTCAGTTCCTCTTCCTTGCAGCCTCCCCCTGGAAAGCCTGGACTAGTCTTAGGGGCTGCGGATGTTTGGAGGGGGGAGGCAAGCACCTTCACAGAGTTCGGAACCTCCATGACAAGTTAGGATACTGAGGACTTGCAACTAGTGCCAGAGGCAGATGCGGGCCTGTGGTCTTTACCCCAAGCCCGCTGCTCAAGGATTTGGGCCTCACTGTCTGAAGCTTAGCTACTCCACTCACTTGCTGGGTGCCGCTGAGCATGTGACCTGCTCTCTCTGATCCTCACTGTCTTCCCCCAAGAAATGAGGATGACAACACGCCCACCTTTCAGATGACAGCAAACGGCCTAGATTAGTTCCTGGCATCCATTCCCGCTCAGAAAGGTTCTAATTCCAGGACTGGTCACCCGGCAGAGGGCATCAACTCGGGAGGAGCTCTCCTGGTCACTGTCCTGGGCTTCCCCGGGGCAGCCTGGGCTCCTGAGGCGGAGGAGGCAGGAGGGAACGTGGCACAGGCTGCCGTGCAGATGGCAGGCAGCTAATTTATTTACCTCTTCCTAATAAATATGCACGGCACATAAATAAAATATCTCACTTGCCCCACTCCGCCAGGATCCAGGCAAGCAATGACAGCCTCTTCACGGGGCATCTAACGGCTCCTGTTGGCACTTCCTGCCACACACCCAGAAGTGTTCCGACTTCCAGGAAGGGTTGCCAGACTTCCCTCCCAGCTGGGGAAAGCCCAATGAGGCTGGACCAGACGGTCCCAAGAGGTGGTGGATCCCTACGCTCATCAACTTCCGCCCCTGCGATGGAATACCTAAGCAAGATCACTTGGAGGAGGAGGAAAGCTTTTATCTTGGCTTCCATTTTCAATCCATGGTTGGCCGGACCTATGGTTGTCAATCACAGTTGTCACAAGTCCATTGTTTCTGGACCTGAGACGAGATGAACACGTCATGGCAAAAGGGTGTGGTGAAGCAGAGCTGCTCAACTCCTGACAGCCAGGCAACGGAGACAGGGAGGGAGAGGGGCCCAGTACAACCTTCCTGGCACCCCTCCAGCAGCCTACATCCTCCAGCCAGCCCCACGTGCTGCATTCACCCACTGAGGAGGCAATCATCCCCCAAACCAAATCAGCTGGCAACCAAGCCTCAACACGGGAGCCTTTCAGAGAGTCGGGATCCAAACCGTAACAGGACTCCGCCCCAGTGGATCTGACATCCACGTATGTGGACCAGCCAAGCACCGTCAACAAACGCATGCGCGCTCTAATGACAGGCCACAAAATGGGAAAAAATGGGTGAGAATATTCCACTGAAACTCAGGGAGGGAAGCACCCTTGATCCAGGTGCCAAAGCAGATCACGAAGGAGAGAAACTACTGCCCAGCTCAGCCTGATACAAGAGCTGGGGCCACCTTCCGTGGATGGAGTGTCCCCACAAGTCCTGTGGTGGTAGTCACTGTTTGGGGCAATAACCATAGAAGCCATCGCAATCCCTCACACCTGTAAGTTGCTTTCTAGGTCGAGAGCTTCTGCACATGCTGTTGGTGAGCATCCCATCACTGTAACAAAATACTGGAGGCACTTAACCTATCAGAGAAAATGCTTCTTTGCTCACATTTGGGCAGTTCTGGTCTAATACTGTGTAACCCATTGTTTGGGGCCTGTAGATAGACAGAGTGCACATCATGGCCAGAGCATGTGGAAGAGCAAAACAAGGTCACCAGCCATGAAACAGAAGGGGGGGGAGGGGCGGGGAGAACAGGGCCGTGCAATCCCTTTCAAGGTTATGCCCCCAATAATCTGAAAACAGCTGGGTGCCAGTGGCTCACACCTGTAATCCCAGCTACAGAGCAGGCTGAGATCTGAGGAGTGCAGTCTGAAGCCAGCCTGGGCAGGAAAGTATCTACTATCCAACCAGAAGTGGAGCTGTGGTTCAACGCATAGAGCATTAGCCTTGAGCCAAAGAAACTCAGGGACAGTACCCAGGCCCTGGGCTTCAAGTCTCAGGACTGGCACAAAACAAACAAACCAAAACCTCCCCAAATGCCCTACCTCCTAGCCAGTACGGCAGGGCAGGGCCACCCCAGAGACCAAGCCTTCAATACACGGCCTGCAGGGGCCATTCATCTCCAGACGAGATCAGCGTCCACCATCGTCGCTGATCACATGGAAGCCTGTCTCAGGAACATTTGTTTTAGCTCTCCTGAGGTAGAGCACCTACAATAAAACTCATGGGGAGCAGCCCCTTGCCCACGTGAATGTGGGCCTGCACCTCATGCAGATCTCAAAAACTCAAGACGGATTCTGCTGTGGGGGGGATGGAGGGGTGGGGGGGGATGGGCCACGGAGGCCATAGTTATTAAAGAGCCCCTTAAAGCTCCCAGGCCCGAGCCCTGGAGCCTGTGACCACGCCTGCTCACAGGGGGAGGGGAATTAAGGCTCAGAAAGAAGCCGCTCGCCTCCTGCCCTGGAAATGAGATGGTGACTCTGGTGCTCTGGGCCAGCATCCTTAAAGGCCGAAGAGGAAGAGGATGTCACAGCAAGGTGGGAAGGAAAAATAAAATAAAATAACACGCATGTCCGTGTAGTTTAAGGGGCATTTTTTCTTTTCCTTTTGTGATACTAGGGCCTGCCTTATACTTGCCAGGCAGGCGCTCTGCCACTTGAGCCACACTCCCAGCATTTACTTATTTGTGTGTGTGTGTGCTGGCACTGAGGCTTGTACCTGGGTCCTCATGCTCTCACTTGGCTCTTCTGCTCATAGCTGGTGCTCTACCACTCGAGCCACAGCTCTAGTCCAGCATTTTTGCTAGTTAATTGGAGATAGTCTCTTGGACTTTTCTGCACTGCTTGGCTCTGAACCATGATCTGTGTTTCTGACTGTCTTAGCTCACTTGCTGGTTACCCCACACACACTCTCTGGATCTCTTTTTGTCTCCTGCCTCCTTTTACCTTCTGACATTTCAATTTCTCGTGGATTTCCTAAGAAATAAACATGGACCATTTATCTCTTGTTCAATCCATCATGAACATCAATAGGAGAAATAATCAGCACAAAATAAAACTGACATAGGCCAAAACTGTGCACAGGAAAAACAGCCATTGATCTAAAACGTGACAAAAGAAGCCAATCCCCTTGCCAACTTTAAGTGATGCAAACACCTGACCTGAGAGAACAGAGCTGACAGAAATAATGGCCAGACAGAGAAGCCCAAGGGGTAGAAGATGTCTGTAATCAGTATGTGATTAATGAATCAAGTCTTCATTATACATTTTAATTAGAAAAGACCTGATCTCAATGAAATTGACCTCAATAAGGCAAAAAAAAAAAGAGAGAGAGAGAATGGAAAACGATGGGTGTGGCTACACTGCTGTTTAGAGGATGGATCAACAGTCTAAGTGGAAGTGACAGGGTTCATGCTGGAAAAGGCCTTCTCAGTCAGCAAAGTTGCAGGGATGTGGACGTTTGCATTGGCGATGGTGTCCTTGCCATCTTGACAGGGGAGTCAGAAGGTCCTGTTATTTGGAAGAAGGCCTTGTGCTGGGAAGTGTTCCATAAATGCAGAGTAGAGACGCCGTTATCTGTTGACAGTCCAGTACTGCTCTACTACTGCGCTGCGTGCTACCAGACTGCACCTAAGAAAAGCCTCTGGCGTTGCTTCCTCTCCACCCTCCCAAGTGGCTCCCCACTGCCGCGAGGACGGAGTCTCCTGCGGCCCACGGGCCCAGCCTGCCTGGCTTCCCGCTACAACGGCATTTCCGTTCTTGGTGAACAAGAGACAGATGAGGGGAAGAGTGGCCTAACGGGCTCCGAGTCAGCCTCTCCACTTAGAAGCTGTTACCTGTGTATTAGACACATAACCTCTGTGGCCCAGATTCTCCGTCTGGAAAGTAGGGTGAACGGCACTCACAGTCCTGAGGATGGTGGAATTGGTGAGGAAGGGCTGGGGCCACGCCTGCTGCCAGGCAGTGCTCTTAGGGTTCGCTCTCCTCCCTCGCCCACGCCCTCCCCTGAGTGCTCTCTGCACAGGACCCCACGCAATCATGCCGGCCTTCCGGATCTTCCCCCAACCTCCTGGAATTGCTCTACGGCGCCCTCACAGCACCCCAATCTTGTCCTCCAAGCACTTAGGGCCACAGGGACTGACAGTGGAGATGCCGCCATTTAGCAGGTGACGTGCTCGGTGAGCGGCCTGGTAGTGAGTGCCCAGGTGTCGCCGGCGCCTGCCGGTGTCCCCCTTCCTGATGAGGAGCCTGACCTGGGCTGACACAGCTCATCGCTGCCCGTGGCTTCTCACACCGAGGGTGGGCCTGAGCTGCCCCTCTTCCCCGCCCGCCTCTTTGGCTCTCGGGAGGCAGAGCAAGCTTCAGCAGATGCCCAAACAGATGCCAGCTGCCTCCCTGATGACGGCTCCTTAATTGCTTTCTCCTCACGCATTTTGTCTTGCTGGCCCTGGGGCAAGCTCTGAGGCTGCCACTCCTACTACGGGATTTTTGGTGACAAAACGATACCTGTCTGCCCTCTTTCCAGTACTCCCTACATCCACGGAGCTGCCCAAGTCTGCTCCGGATGAAAACGTTGCGTACGCATGCGTGAAACACCAGGATTAAACTCTTTTGAGAAGTTTTCATACACTGGCGGCGGGGGGTGGTGAAGGATGATTTGAACGTAAAACAGGTCCTGTCGGGGATGGGGGTACTGGTGAGAGGAGGAAGAGCAAACGGAGAGGGTGAAGGAGGGTGAATACGGCCCAAACACTTTCTGTACATGTGTGAAAATGGAACAGTGAAGCTTGCTGAAGTTGGTTTGGGTGCAGGAGGTGTCTAGAGAGTAGCGAGGGGGTGAGTCTGATCAAGACACACGAAATGCAAATATGAACGCCAAAATGAAACAACCTTGTTCAACTAAGTGATTCTAATAGAAAATGTGGGAGAAAAAAATGAGAACATTGTCGGCTCCACAGACTCATCTCAAACCGTGCCTCCTACCCTTCTCTACCTAGGGGCAACCGTAATTCTGACTGTGGATAATCGTTCTCCTGTTTTGTTTTAATTACATACCAAAGTTTGTTTTTGCCTGTTGTTTAATTTCCTGAATCAACACAATATATAAACTGTGCAGCTCAATGCCATGTATTTTATATGCATCTATTCTGTTGTATGAACCAGTAGGGCATTCTTTTTCATTGCTATATAGTATTCTACTGCATGATCATGCCTTCGGGATCCAAATGTATACAATTCTGCTGGGTATATACTGTCAAGTGGAACAACCAGGTCATAGGCTATGCATAGCTGAATGCTTTTTATTTCATTGCATCTTTGGAGTGTGGGTTTTTTGGTTGTTGTTTTTTTTGCCAGTCCTGGGGCTTGAACTCAGGGCCTGGGCACTGTCCCTGAGCTTCTTTTGTTCAAGGCTAGCACTCTACCACTTGAGCCACAGCACCACTTCCAGCCTTTTCTGTTTATGTGGTACTGAGGAATCGAACCCAAGGCTTCATGCAAGCTAGGCAAGCGCTCTACCACTAAGCCACATTCCCAGCCCCTATTTCAAAGTTTTTGATAGATGCTGACAAATATCTTTCTAAAGTAGGTAGTATCAATTTAGATTGCTATACTCAGGGTATGAGACTTCCAGTTGTTCCACATCCTCACCAATACTTGTCCAGATCTTTTTGTATGAATTTGTTTTTAATTATGCTTTTCTAGGGATTTGGATTCACTCGGAATGAGTGAATCACATGTCAAGCTTGAATACAGACCTAAACTAGGTGTGGTGGCATATGCCTATAATCCCAGCACTCTGTAGGCTGAGGCAGGAGGACTGTGTTTGGTATATATCAAGGCTCTGAGGGGGAAAAAAAAGGATGCTAGGGGTATAACTCAGTGGTAGAGCACTAACCTCCATGTGCAAAGCCTGAGCGGAAAGCACTGCATCAAATAAAAAAGGGAAAAAAAACACAGATCTCGGTAGTGCTAGGTTGTCCTCCATATCAGACAAGCTGCCCGCAGCCGCCTAGATTCATGCTGACCAGTACTTCTCGATGGCCTCTTCTCCCAGTATCAACCACCCCACCTCAAGGCCCTTCTTTCTGGCTACAGTATGGGTACAGTGTCCCAGTGTTATGGGAGGTAGGTAAGGGTGTCAGAGAAGGGGGTGGCAGGCAATGGAGGTGGCTTAACTGCATGCAGGCAGGGGCTCTAAGGGTTCCCCCCAAGTCTTATAGGCCTCGGACAGATCCTAGTTTGAGGATATGAGGTGTGTGTGTGTGTGTGTGTGTGTGTGTGTGTGTGTGTGTGTGTGTTGGCGGCCTCATTCCCCACCCCCTAGTGTTCCTTACCTCTGGAGTGCCAGTCAATGTAGACTTCCTAATGACCCCCAACTTCATACACTGAGTCTTCCTAGAATGTCACATGAGAATGAAGCCCAGAGGCACACAGGGTCCCCAGGGAGTCCCGCATTTCAGAGCTTCACAAGGCCTAACCATGGTGGCTGGCTGCCTCCCAGACAAAAGCTGCAGAAGGGGACTTGGAACACCTTGAGTTCCTGCCCTGTTTTCAGTCCTTGGAACTGAGGGGTCCTTGGTTCAGTCCTAGCCTTGCCTCCCAGCTGAGTGATATTGCACAAGTGTCTGTCTCAATCTGGGGTGGCAGGGGCGGGGAGGAGCAAAATATTCTGTCCTGAGCAACAGAACTGAGAGCAAGGAGTAAGAAAAGGCTTCAGGGCTGGGTAGTCAGGATGGGGCTCTGCGGGTGACAGGTAGGCACATGCTTTGGGAATTCTTCATGTGGCCTTCTATATGCCAGATGAAGGGTACACTCACTGACCACCCCACGAAGGGCAGTGCCAGGACATGGCTGCCTCTAGGGACCTCTGCCCGCTTCCTAGGCAGCACCGTGATTTCGGCAGTTTGCAATCACACTGGGACCAGAGTAAGTGGGTTCTCTGCAGCCCCTTCTCATCCACCACTGCCTAGTGTGTTGAGGGCTTCCACCCCATATCTCCAGGCCTTGAAGGAGCCTTTGGGGCATGTGATCTCTTTAGGAGGGTGGAAGCAAGCAGGGTCCTGAGGCCATAAGGCCCAGTGGGTCCCTTTGGTTGCTTGTGGCCACGGGGAGATCTGCAGCTTTATTCCCACCACCAGGCCCCATGGGCACAGCTGCTGAACCTCGTCCAGTGAGGTTGTTTTTGTTTTTTAACAGTTCTGTGACTTCAAGCTTGTTCCTTCCCTTTTCTAAAATTCAATTCTCTCCTTTGCCAAATTCCCTCACTGACACCAAGAGTCAGTCTCCCCAAGAGTGGACTTACCATGCTTCCTAGATTGGGTAGGAGGAGTAGGGGTCCTCACCGACTGTCGCTAGGGGAGAGGATGAGCTTGTTACCCACTCCCACATCTAATTAGACCTGCCCTCCCAACCCTAAGGTGGGGGCGGGCTTTCCCAATGTGAACTGAGAGCTAGAGCCCAGGGTCATACGGCTGCTCAAAGCCACCAAGAATCACTTTTCCCTAGTCTTTGTCTAGGAGTAGGGCATCTTGGCCACCCAGATTACAGGGGCAGCCAGGAGGTGGGAATCCAGGACTGCAGAAGCTCAAGGTGCCCGTGTGGGCAGCCTTGCCCTCGTGCCCACTGGACATGTGTGCAGTATTTAATCACAACACCTACATTCACACACAGACACTCTGCTCAGAGCTGCGGGGCCCTGGCCCTTTACCTGGCTTTCAATACCATCTGCAATATGGAATAAATCTAGTCCCCCACTCCTCAGGGAGTCTAGCTGGGGCATGTGCATAAAGAGCTGGAAACAGCCCTCTAGGTTGACAAGTTACATTAGTCGTTTTTAGCCCCATTTTTCGGATAGAGGCGTTCTCAGGGAAAATGCCTGGCACAGAGTCTCGAGTCAGGTCTGGCTCATGGGGCACTTGCCGTCATTTCCCGGTGGCCCGGGCCACCCCTCACCCAGCGCAGCAGCTCCCTTCCTGGGGACCCCACAGGTCAAGGTGGGGGAAGGGCACAGGGGCGGGGGTGGGGACCATATCCGCCCCCCCCACCACGTGGCCCCCGCGCCCACAGGTGACGAAATCAGCAGCCTGGCGGACGGGTCCTGCCCATCATTAGCGCCGAGGCGGTGCCGGGCGTGGGAACACGCAGGAGGCCCATGGCCTGGCAGGTGGCTCCGGCGTGCACCTGTCTGGCAGCCAGCACAGGCCTTGCCAACAACGCCAGATGGCGTTTTCTGACTGGGCCCGGGACGTCGGGGAGCCGGCGGGTGCACGGACGGCTCCCCGTGGCGGCCTTCGGTCTCCTCGGAGGCAGCCTGGGCTCCTGGCCTGGGTGGTGTGGGGCCTGCGGCCTCGCCGAGCCACAGGGCGGCCACCGCGAGGCCGCTCACCTCGCCGGAGGGTGAGCGCGGAAGGGGCGGGGCCTGGCCGCGTCGCGGACCCGCCTCCCGTGACCTCACTTCCGGTCCAGGGCCCCCGCCTTTTAAAGGCGCCACCCCCTCTGGCCTTCACCAGCCCGGCTGCGCGTGGGCCAAACTGAGGTCCGAACTGTGACACGGATTTCTTGATGGTCATCCTCTGTATCATCAGCCATGAAACTGACCCCGGGGCGCCTACTGCCGACCCTGAGGAAGGAGCAGCTGCCCGCCATCCCGAGGAACCCCAGCCACGCGGCCCCCCAGGCTCCTCCTCCCCTACAGCCAGAGAGGGAAGGAGGGGGGAGGGGGGAAGGAGGGGGGAGGGAGGAAGGTCGCAGGGCAGCCCACAATCCTCAGGACAGAGTCTGGAGGGGGCCCCCGCATCCCGCCCCATCCCTCTCCCCCCCACCCCCCTCCCTCCCCTCCTTCAAAAGTCGCCTCAGGGACACCTTTGACCACCCTCTTCCCTTTTTATTGTCACATTCTAAGTTTTCGTTACCTTCTAAATGGCACCTAAAATACAGGAACAGGCCCGAGACACTATAAAAGGCAAAAGGCAAGTCACGGGCCTCTTCCCCCCCACCCCCCCATCAATATCTCTAACATATAAAAAGCTTATTCTTGGTGACAATTTATAATACCAGCATCAGGCCAACACAATTATCCATTAATTCTCCAGATCGTCTCGCTGCTGGCCCTCTTGCAGTTCCCCACAATTATCGCTAAGATGTTTTCACATGCAGTTTATTCAAACTAGGATCCCATTAAGATCCTGGTATTGTATTTATTGATCACTCTCTTAGGTCTCTTAATCTCTAACAATCCCTTCACCCTCTTGTTCTCCGCCTTGTTCGCTCCCTTATTTGTTGGGAAACAGGGTTGTGGGCTCATGGGATGTTTTCATGGTATTTTGTAGTATGTCTCTGTCTGTCAGCTGGTCTTTGGGTCCAGTTTTTCAGGCAGGTTTCCTGACAGTGCTGTGGGCTTCCTCCTGAGCCTTTAGGAGGCACAGAAGGTCAAGCTAGTCCACTTTGGGTGATGCCCAGCCTGGCTCAGGAGCTTGAGGGCTGCCTGCTCTCCTTATCGTGGGCCAGGGACCATCCTTTCTTTCCTTACGACTGTAGAACACGGCTTTCCATTTTCATCATTTCTTTTACACTTATTGTCTGTGTTCTTCTATCAATGACGCTCCCTTACTAGGTTCTCCTAAAGTACTGTCAGCCCAAGACACAAAGGCAGCTCGGTTAGTGTTACATCCTTGGCCTTCAATTGTCTGTTTACAGAAAAATGAGTTCATACCTTAACAACCTCCAAAGGGACCAGTAAGGGTTTTTCCTCCTTCTTCTTTTGAAAATCATTATGCACACATGGAATATTACAGTTTTACAGTCATTCTTTTTGATGTTCAAGTTGTCCCAGATTTGGCCAGTGGGAGCCTCAGGACAGGTTTCTGCACCCTTCCAACCTTCTTCTCTCAGACTTGGAGCACTTCCCTAATTTCTGAGACTAAAGAAGGCCCAGGTAGAGATCTGGGGGTGTGGGGGTGTGGAATGTTCTGGGAAGACATCAGCTATGCTCTGGTTATCTGTCAGCTCATTTTGTTATTCCTCCCGTTTTTCACCTTCTCATTTGTGACATCCCTTCTTCCTCTTTTTTCCTTTTTGTCTGAGACCAGGACTTGAACTCACTGATACTTGCTTTCACTCATTGGCTGGTGCTCTACCACCTGAGCCGCACCTCCAACCCAACATCACACACATATTACAAGTCATTTATCTTCTCTCCTCCATGGAAAATCGAGACCACAAGGCTTTGATTTTTGTGCATGGCTGTATCTCTGGGCTGACACACAGAAGGTGCTTAATATATCTGAATAAGTAAATAGATGGATAGTCTATGTGCTCTCCTTCCACCAGACTGAGGAAGTATAAAAGTTCCCCCCCACCCCCCTTTCCTGATCTTCATAGCCAGCCTTGAAAGCCTGGGCCTTATTTAGATCAGTAGCACTGGGCAGCAGAAATGTCATATTGGGCCCATGGGGGAAGCAAAGGCCAGGAAGATTAAAGGAAAGGGATCTTTAATGAGATGCTAATTTGTTTCAGGAAGCAAGTGAGGGTAGCAGCAGCCCAGAGCCCCCAGGGGTCGCGGGAGGGGAGGATAGGAATGGGAGAAATCGAATCATGGAGGCTTCCCCAGACCTCTTGAGATCATTTTCCTTGTTTCAACCCATCTTGTGGATCTGTACAGTTCTTTCTTGTGCTAGTGTGTGTGTGTGTGTGTGTGTGTGTGTGTGTATTTCTGGGCTTCAAACTAAGGTCTTTGCACCTGCTAAACGTACTCTATGATTCCAGCTACACTTCCAGTTGCTTTTTGTGCTGGGTTTTAGGTGGGATCTTGCTTTATGCCCTGGTCAGCCTGGACAGTGAGCCTTTATTTTTAGGTCAGTGGTGGAGTTTGTACTCAGGGCCTGGGTGCTGTCCCTGAGGTCTTTGGTTCAAGGCTAGCACTCTACCACTTTGAGCCACAGCTCTACTTCCAGTTTTCTTGATGGTAAGTGGAGATAAGTCTTATGCACTTGGTTGCCCAGGTTGGCTTTAAACCTCAATCCTCAGATTTCAGCCGCCTGAGAGCTAGGGTTACAGGTGTGAGCCACCAGCACTGGGCTGGACTGTAAGCCTTTTGTCTGTGCTTCCCCTTGTTGCTGGGATGACAGGCATAGACCACCGGCACAGCCGTTGGTTGAGATGGAGTCTTCAGAACTTTTCTGCCTGGGCTGGCCTTGAACTATGATCCTCTGATCTCTACCTCCAAGTCCCTAGGAGCATAGGCTTGGAGCCACCATGCTCCACTTGTAGCTCATTTGTAAGGGGAATCAGACAGTCCTGTATTTGAACCCTTATTTGACTGTGTGACCTTAGACAACAGGAAGAGCATCCCTGGGCCTTTGGACACAGGAGGTGAGAGTGTGATAGAGCATGGGAGCCCTGCTTGCGGATCCCAGGATATAACCATGGCAGCCAGAGTACAGCAAAGACTTTCTTGAGGCCACATAGCGAGCTGGGTCTTGGACTCAAGCAAGACCAGGCTTATCTGCCCTGCTTTAGCACAGTGGGTTAGCCTGAGGATTCTCACGCATCATCTCCCTCGGGAGGTCCCTGCTCCCTACTATTCTTCGTGGGGTGGCCTTCTCTGTGGAAAGGACTCTGCATAAACGTAGGGAGCCTGGGGGTCTGGTGTGTGCGGTGGGGGGACCGGCGGGCTTGGGATGGGACTTGGGAGTCCTGTGCTGACTCTGCTTTCTGCAGGACGTGCTAGTTAAACTGCTTGGTCAGGGCTTCTGCACCTGCAGAAACTCACTGTCCAGCTCTGGCCTCCTCCTCCTCCTGAGGTGAAGCACTGAGGGGGCCTCTTTCGAAGGCAGCATTTGGAGAACATATTACTCTGCGTTCTGCTTTTCGTTTATTCACCCACTCATTCATTCATTCATTCATTTTGTCTTTGCTGAAGTCCCTGCCGTGCACTGAAATCTGGGACTCTGAGACAAGGACAATGCTAGATTTTTACCAAAGAAGCCAACCTGAAGCCAGGAACTGGTGATACACACCTGTCATCTTAGCTACTCAGGAGGCTGAGATCTGAGGATCAGGGTTCAACACCAGCCCAACCAGGAAAGTCTTTGAAACCCGTATTTCCATTTAACCACTCAAAAGCCCAAAGTAGAGATGTGGCTCAAGTGGTAGAGAGAGTGCTAGCCTTGAATGAAAAAGCTAAAAGACAGCACCCAAGCCCTGAGTTCAAGCCTTTGTACCACACAAGAAAGAAAACGGAAGGAGGGAATTCAATCATTTCACTACCCGTTTATTGGCGAAATGATTTGTAAGTTCCAAATTGCATTCTGAGTGGTGTAGTGGAGTCTCATAATGCCGGGTTCCGTTCTGCTCAGAACTGTGATCCAACAGCTCCACTCTGTCTCCATATACTGCGAGCCTGCCGGTCAGCAGCTACGTATGGGGCTCTGTTATCTGATTGACTGGGGGGGGGGGGCAGGGGGGGGAAGGTGTTACAGTCACTGAAGTGACTGACTGGTCCGTGTGGCATGGCGGGGAAACCCAGAGCATGTCAAGTGCGGAGCCGGGCTGGCCTGCCTGGCCACTGGCTAAGGGACGATCCGCAGGCCAGCCCTTCCAGGCAGGCAGAGGGGCGTCTCTGAGGGGTGGTCCGGGAGCCATTGGACAGGCATGGGGGTGTGGGGGGGGGGTGAGACAGGTTTCAACCACGTTCCAGAGCTTTCCGTGGGAAAGGGCTGGCGGGGAGGAGGGGGCCGGGGAAAGTTTGCCAGTCGGGGAGGCCGGGGCTGTGGTTCGCAGTGCTGGCTGCCACCGCGCGGGCTCTGGGGAGGATTATCTATTTTAGCAACTCTGGGAGGGAGGGAGGAGGAGGAGGAGGCTCAGCCAAGCAGCTCCGCGCGCGCAGCGCAGAGCCGGCTCCGGGCGCCCCAGGCTGCGCTCGGCGGGGCTGCGCGGGTCCCCGGGGGCGCGGAGGCCCCAGGGGGGCGGGGGGCGCGATGCTGGCCGTGTCGCTCAAGTGGCGGCTGGGCGTGATGAGGCGGCGGCCCAAAGGTACCGGCGGGACGGGAGGAGGGCGCGAGGGGGGGCGCGGGCTGGGGGGGGGGGGCGCCGGGTGGAGGAGGCCGCGGGGTTGGGGAGCACTGGGGCTCTCTCTGCTGATCCCCCCCCCTTGGATCTGAGTCTCTTCCCCCAAGTCTACCTGTGCCCATCCTTTCTCTCCCCCTCCCTCTCTGCTTCCTTCGCTCTCCATCCCTGGTCTCTTCCCCATCTCCGCCCTTCTCTCTTTGTGCCGTCCTCCTCGAGGTCTCTGCGCCTCCCTCCCTGCGGCGTGGCCCTGCCTGCCCCAGCTCTGCCTTTCCAGGTTCCCCTTCCCTCCTGCGCCCTCCCCCAGGGCCTTTCCGTGCTCCCTGT
Organism: Perognathus longimembris pacificus; assembly: GCF_023159225.1. NCBI lineage: Eukaryota > Metazoa > Chordata > Mammalia > Rodentia > Heteromyidae > Perognathus > Perognathus longimembris. The sequence continues at coordinate 70,140,640 of NC_063170.1, forward strand.
CCGCCCTCCACGGCCCTTCTAGGGCCCCACGTTCCATCGGGGCGCCCCAACTGCCCTCTTTCCCTACTGCTCAGATTGCCGGCAGCTCCTACGCTGGAGATGCTGAGAAGCAAAGTTTGGGGGTGACGGGGCTCACCCAGCACTGGGCCCCTGCATCAACTCTGCTGGTCCCGTCCCTGAGCAAACAAACGCTCAGCTCCTCAGAAGGACGGAGGACGGGGGCCCCCAGTGGGCAGAGTTGGAGTGGGGAGGGGAGGGGTGGGGCTGGGCCCTCCTCTCCCCCTCCAGACTTGCCCTGTACAGCATGGGTGATGGGGGGGTGGGGTTCACAAGGGTCAGATGGCAGCAGACGTTAATTCAGCGCCACTGAGTACCGGGGAGTGCATGTGCTCTTTTGTTCTTCACTATGCCCTTCGTTGCTGTTCCCATTGCTGTCCAGACGATGCAGAGGGAAACTGAGGCACAGAGTCTAAAGCCCAAGGCCACAGGCTGCTGTGTAGGAGCTCTGTCCAGCAGAGAGTGCTGGGCCCCACTCGGGATGGGTGAGGTCTGACACCCTAGCCAGCCAGCCAGCCCTGGTAGCCCATTCTGCAGGGCCTGAGTGGTGGCCAGCAGGACAGGGTCAGGAACAGAGTCTCCCTTGGGACTGTCTGGGACTCCCAGGCTGGGACATGCCAGCTCCTCCCTGAGGAGCAATGGGGTGCTCTTTGCCTGGGGTGTGGGGGACACACACTGGAGCTCCCCTGGAGGACATCAGATAATGCTGTAAATTGGGTTCTGTGCCCTGGAGCTTCCTGGTAAGCAGGATAGCAGGTGCACCACTATGTCCCTATCTTTGTCGAGGAGTTTCAACAACTTATCTGCCCAGGCTGGCCTCGACCCTTGATCCTCCCTGGTAGCTAAGGTTACAGATGTGAGCCACCAGTACCTGGCTCGGGGTACATTTTGCTTGTTCATGCAGGCTCTCAGGATCTTATGGGTAAGTAGAAGTTTGTCAGGTAGACAAGAGAGAACCATTTGTGCTTGAGTCTGAGGCTTGCAAGATCTGCCCTAGAGAACTGCGAGAGCCTGGGTGGACAGGAAGGGTAAGGGAGAAGAGGGGGAGTCGGGTGAAAGAGGGAGAGGAGGCTTGGACTGATCCTAGGGGTGGTGGGAGACATAGAAGGTTCTTGATCAGGAGCGGGTGGACAGCTTTGAGTGTGGATCACAAAGGAGGGCGTTAAGGAAGGAGCAGAAGCGGCATCCAGGCAAGAGGTGAGGGACCACCGGAACAGTCAGCTGACGGACGCCAAGGCAGAATACACTGCGCCGTTCTCACATTCCAAAACTACTGATTAAGATGTTTATTGCGTCAGGCACTGCTTTAAGTCCTGGGGTACAGCATGGAACAAGACAGACAAAAGTCAAATCTCAAACCAGGCGCCTGTGGCTCATGCCTGTCATCCTAGCTACTCAGGAGGCTGAGATCGGAGGATCGTGGTTCAAAGCCAGCCGGGTCAGGAAAATCCGTGAGACTCTTACCTCTAATTAGCCATCAGAAACCCGGAAGTGGTGCTGTGGCTCAAGTGGTAGAGTGCCAGCCTTGAGCTAAAGGGCTCAGGGACAGCGCCCAGGCCCAGAGTGCAAGGCCCATGCCCACCAAAACATAAATAAATCAAATCTCCCCACTCCGTCCTGAGCTGTGTCCAGCTGTGCTCCTCCCAGGCACGCGCCTCCGTGAGTCCCTGCACCCCTCCTGGCCCTCTGGAAGGAGGCTTCCCTGAACTTTCCCCCTGAGCCTGTACCAGCTCTGGCATTTCTCACCCTGGGGCAGCAGCAGCTGGAGCTGAGCTCTGTCCCTCCAGGGCGGTCAGTGCCCCCTCCTCAGTCTCCATCCTCCTCCATGCTCTGCACCCCAGGATCGCAGAGGAGCTTCAGTGTCTCGGGAACCGTTGACTGGCTTCCCTCACCAAAGTGCCGGGGGGAGCAGAGTCACGCCAGGAACCATCCGGTCCTGGCCCCTGGAGCGCCGCTCTGGCTCCGTTTCTTGTTCTCCTGGGCACTTCTTGGGCATTGTTTGTACGCCAGGCGCTGTGCAAGGCACGCCGTGTGCACGTCCTTGTCTTCTTACCGGGTTTCAGAATTGCCAATCACATTGCTGACATTGCGGCTGGGGAAACTGAGACTCAAAAGAGAACGTGGCTTTTCACACTCACCCCCCTAGAAAGAAGCGATGGGGTCTGAGCAAGCCCCCTGCCTGGTTGTGGGGGAGGACATTCCTCAGTGGTCAGTTTACCCAGCATCCCTGGCTTGCTAGGAGTAGCACCGTGCCGTGAGTGTTCAACACATGCTACAGGCCTGGCTGCCTGGATCCCTTGGGCAGCCTGGCAGAGACAGCGACGGGCTCCCCAGCATTCTCTGCTCCAGACAGAGTGGGCCCCTTTCTCCCTCTCTGCCTGTGTCCCTCCTGCCTGTGGCCCCTTAGCAGAGCCATCGGAAGCCAAGCCTGACAAAGCCGGCAGAGCGGCTCGAGCCCCAGGCTCTTCCGGAGGTACCGGGTGAGTTTCCAACACACCGAGTGTGTGCCTACGCATCTACTCAACCGAACCTGTGCTGAACTTGTCAGCGAACGCCCCACGCTAGCCCGTTTGTCAGCTTGAATGTCCAGTCCGCAGGACCATCTGCTCGCCTTGATTGCCCTGATAATGGTGAAGGCTGCTCGCTGCCGCCCAACTGCCAGCCTGGGAAGACAGCCCGATGGGGCAGAAAGAATGCCCATCCGTCAGGCACCCAGACCCAAGCCGACCCCGACTCCTGTGGGCCTCTGAGTAGATCCTACGCCTCCCAGATTCAGTTTCCCTTCTGTGCCCCAGTCCTACTCTCCTAGGGCTGAGACGCTCCTGCCCCCCCCCACTACTCCCATTCACCACTCTCTGCCCTTGGGGCGACCTTGTGTATGCAGCCCCCGCATCGCATCTCCCTGTCTTGGCCGAGGCGTTGGTGACTCACAAGCAGATGTGGCGGGCAGGTGGGCGGAGGCGATGCGCCCAGAACCGGCACTCTAACAGCCACACAGCTGGCGGCTGGCGACCCTGCGGGATGCCCTTGGGCAAGGTCCCTGCACCCGGCCTCCCAGCCACAAAGCAGTCTGGGGTCTGGAGGGACCCCCCCCCCGCCCCCAGAGGCCACACGGGGCGTTCACGACGTGGATCAGGAGGCCCTGGGCCCAGTAAGATGCTGCGGCTAGGGGGGGATGGTTTGGCCTGGGGAGAGGGGAGCTCTTCAGGAGGAAGCCCCAGAACGAAGATCAGAGGGTCACCCACCCCATCCAGCCACCAAAGCCACAGGTAGGGTCTGAGCTGCGGCCTCTCCTGCCAGGGAAGCCACGGCGTGGAGGAGGGGGCGTGACCCCCTGCCCCTCACAGTTGTTGAGGTGCAGGTGGGTTTGCAGCGTGGGGTGGCTAGCTCCTGGGCCCTCTGCTCCAGGCAGCAGGAAAGGCCTCACGGCGGTCCGCGGTCGGCCACTGTGAAGTAGAGAGAGGGAGTTGGTTGGAGGCTGGCAAGTCCGAGGCTGGGGCAGTTGTGTCTGGCGAGGGCCCTGTGCCCAGTCAACTTGTGGCGGAGAGCGGGAGGGTGAGCAGGTGTGCGGGGAGTGAGCGCCAGGCGCTGCCGCGTTGCAGCAGCTGTCTCTCGCGGTAATGGCCCTGCAGCGCGGGACCTCGCGCCTTGGAGGAAAGCGCCGATCCGGTCCTGGGATTTTCCCAGGTTCCCAACACCCCCCTCCCCCCAAGCCGAAGAAGCTGAGGTCCTGAGAGCTTGGGATGAGTCCCCGGGTCGCACAGCGATCCACCGGCGGCCAGCTTTCCAAACCTGGGGATGTGGAGTTGTCGGGCCGCTCCTCACTTTGGAAGAACTGGCTGCTGGTTTCGGGCCCCCCCCCCCCACCTCCCCAGGCTGCCCAGTCCTCCTCACGTGCCTCCGTCGAAGCACAGAGCAGCCAGATGCCGTCACTGGGAGCTGCGGGAGGCCCGGGTGCCTGGCGGGCCTGGCTGCCGGCCACTGCGCACGCCCTGCAAGCTGTCTCCTTGCCTCTGCCTCCAGGGGCCGGCGGCACTGCACCGGAGGGGTGGTCTCTGCAGTGAGGCCCAGCGGCAGCTTGGCCGGCTCTCGGCTCCAGAAGGGGCCCTGCCTGCTCACTCCCAGAGAGAAGTCCCCCCCCCCCCACTGCCCTTCTTCTCTCAGAAGCATTCCAGAACGGTCGAGAACATCCCAAAATGTCCCAGGTCCTTGCAGACACTCTTTACCCTTGCCTCACCCCACAGTCATCGGTGGCTCCCTACTGCTTCTCACACTTCTCGCACAGCACCCGGGGCTTGTGAACACCAGGTTCGACCCGGTAGGCCCAGGCGGAAGCCAGACCCCTGCTTGAAAGGAGCTCAGAACGCAGTCATGAAGGGCGGACCGCGTTTGAGGACTGAGAGCTCTGTCGGCGATTGCTCTGGCCTGGCTCTGGCCTCCGCTTTCCTCTTTTCCCTCTGCATGGGAATCTCATCCAGGGGTTCCCCCTTCCTTTACATGCCTTCCCCAGCCTTCAAAGTCAGGCTCAAAAGCCCCTCCCCAGTGGGGTACCCCCAGTGAGTTGCTGCTCCTCCCCTAGTTCCCTCTTTGAACCCCTGAACTGCGGAGAGGCCCACCGCAGTGCTAGAACAAAGATGCTGGCCCAGGCTTATGGGATAGAAACCTGGCTTCACCTTTACCAGCCGAGTGACCTTGGGCGAGTTGCTGGACCTCCGTGGGCCAAAGCATTTGTGTCCTGCATTGTGACAAAATGCACGGCTGTTTCCAACCTCATGACTTTTATAAAATCAAGTAAAGATGTGCTTTGTGGGGTAATGGAGAACCAGAGCTTTACACCCCACAGTCTGGACCCCCTGGGCTCCCACAACTCCGGTTGGGTGCCTTACCCTGTAGAACAAGTAGGAGGCTGCGGTGGGGGGGGGGCGGAGGAGGGGTTACCCCACGGCACTGGCAGCCACGGTCAGTCAGAGCTTCAGCTCATCTTGCGCCGTCTTCTGCGTTTGAATAGACAACGGATTGGGGGTACAGAGTGCAGCGTGCATAATTGTTTAGGAGCCCAGGTAGAATACAGCTCGCTTGCTTGTTCATTCTCAGTCCTTTTTGGTTTTTTAGGGAGGAAGGGGGCTCTGGAGAAGTTGCCTGGTGCTGCCTCCTCTGTCCTAAGGGGGCGCTATCATTCCCCAGGGGTCACGTCCCTCCCTCGTCATAAGAACATTCTGGATCAGCCCTGTCCTTTCCGGAACCCAAGGTGATTGCAGAGTGACTGTGGAGAGGACGGCTTGCACAAAGACAGGCAACGTGGGGACAGGGTGGCCAGCTCTCCTCATTCGCTGACAGGCCCAGGTCGTAGGGGCGGGGGCTTCTCAGCCATGGCCTCCTCTAGGCCCCCGTGGCCGTGGGGGAGCAGGGCAGGTGGAAGGCCCTGTTTTCCTCCCTGTCTCTTGTCCCGGTCCCCCCGGGGCCTGGAGGAAAGCTGAGCGGAAGCCTTCCTGTAATCCATGGCGTGACCTTTCCAGGGGCTTCGCATCCACAAAAGTAAATTCCAAAGGTGCACACAGAGAGAGAGAGAGAGAGACAGAGAGGCAGAGAGAGAGAGAGAGAGAGAGTCAGAGAGAGAGAGGGAGGGAGGAGGCAAAGCTGCCCGGCCAGCCGTGGACATGCACCTGTGGAGAGCAAATGTTGTCTTAGCAGAAAGGGCAGCTGTCTGGGCGAGGGTGAGGGAAGGGTGATGTAGTCCAAGCAGAAATGGGCGCTTTACCCGACTTATGGAATGGTAACCTCTCCTTAACCATTTAAACATTAAAAAAAAAGAAAGGCTGGATGTGCTGCTGAAGGCCTGCGCCCCCTCCTGCCCCCCAGAGCCCTGGCAGGGCGGTGGGGGGGGGGGTTCTGCTGGGGCAAAGCCCTCCTGCCCTCCCGAGGTGGAGCCGGGACTCTGAGCCGCCCTCCGGGTCCTGGCGGAGATCAAAGTCTTCTTTGCCAGCCCCTCCCTGCCATCACCAGGGTAACAGGCTACATGGGGCCGGTAGCCTTTCCCCTCCGGAGCCCTCCCGAGAGCTGTGCCTTCTGTCTTGGGTCTTGGACTCTCATTCCTGGTTGAGGGAACCATACCCAGAACCTGGACCCAGACCCCAAGGCCAGCCCCCCAGATAGACCCAGACCCCCCAAGCCCATCCCCCCAGATGGACCCAACCCCCCAAGCCCAGCCCCCCAGATGGACCCAGCCCCCCCAGCCCAGCCCCCCAGATGGGCCCAGCCCCCCCAGCCCAGCCCCCCAGATGGACCCAGCCCCGCCAGCCCAGCCCCCCAGATGGGCCCAGTCCCCCAGCCCAGCCCCCCAGATGGACCCAGCCCCCCCAGCCCAGCCCCCCAGATGGACCCAGCCCCCCCAGCCCAGCCCCCCAGATGGGCCCAGTCCCCCAGCCCAGCCCCCCAGATGGACCCAGCCCCCCCAGCCCAGCCCCCCAGATGGACCCAACCCCCCCAGCCCAGCCCCCCGATGGACCCAGCCCCCCCAGCCCAGCCCCCCAGATGGACCCAACCCACCAGCCCAGCCCCCCAGATGGACCCAGCTCCCCAAGCCCAGCCCCCCAGATGGACCCAACCCCCCAAGCCCAGCCCCCCAGGTGGACCCAGCCCCGCAAGCCCAGACCCCCAGGTGGACCCAGCCCAGCCCCTATGCAGAGTCACCAAGGAGGAAGGCACCTGGGAGGGAGCAGTAGGGAGACTTGGACTGAGTGGACTGAGAACCTGGATCTGGGAGCCCCCTCTCTCAGGACAGGCAGGACGCACGAGCGCCAGCCAGCCTGGCTTGGTCCCGGGGCCCAGGGCCCTGGTCCGAGCCCCGGTGCGTGTGGCCGGGTGCACCACGCAGCGTCACGGCTTGCTGCACCCACGTCTCAGCCCCTGGTGGCACTATCGCTCCGCCCTCCCCCCCCCCGCACCCGCCCAGGTGTTTGCCCTGGGGTGGTGGGGTGGAAGCGGGAAGTGGGCACAGCTGGCACCCCCTCTCCTGGACAGATGGCGGGGCGTCGACTCGCACCTGCCTGGTCAGCCCTGAGCTGCCCTGGGGGGCCCTAGTGTGTGCAGCTGGGGCCGGGAGGGGGCAGCCCGCCCACGGCGGCGGGAGCTGGGACCAGCTGCGCCTGCCCATCATGCCTCGGGGCGGGCCATCTTCCACACAGGATCGGTGAGACTCGGGGCTGCGGGCGGGGGGCCATGTTCCCCAGTCCCGACGCTGGGCGGAGTAAGGGCCTCCTGCCAGGCCGGGGGGGGGGGGCTGCTATGAGCCCATGGTTTCTGCACAGCCTCCGCGGTCCCTGCGCCTTCGCCGGCGAGGACTCGGGGATGCTGAGAGCTGAGATGGTTTGTCTGCTGATAGGGGGGTTGAACTCAGGGCCTCACTCTGGCAGGCCGGGGCAGAGCAGTCACTCCACTGCCTGGGCCACGCAGCCAGCCCTGTGTTTCCCTGGCTATTTAGAGAGGAACGGCCTCCCTTTCTGCCCAGGTGTGCGTCTGGACCGCAATCTGCCCCCCTAGACTTCCTGTCCTTGTTGGAACGACAGTCTGCCCCACTGCCGCCAGCTTCCCTCTGTGCAGATGGACCCTCTCTCGTTGGCTTTTCTGCTTAGGCTGGCCTTGAACTGCCATCCTCCCTTCTCAGCCTCCCAAGCAGCTGAGATTATAGGTGTAAATAAAGTGTAGAAAGCACCATTTTCCTTTACCAGACTGAAACCAAAGGCCTGGGGGTTGGGGGGGGGGGCTGGGCCTGAATCCCAGGGCACCCTGGGAGCAGACCCAGACATAGGGTCTGTATGTGGGAGGCCAGGGAGGGCTGGGCAGAGCAGCTATCCTCTGAGAGCCCTGTCCAGCCTCAGGCTGTGGGGCTGGGGAGCCTTGGACCCCATCGTGGAGCCAACAGCCAACGCCAGCTGTGTCCCCTTTAAGCGGAGAGTGTTGGCTGCCGAGGGTGGACTTCCCAGCCAGTGGGAGGGAGCTCGCCCCCAGGCTCCTCCCCGGACCGCGGACCCAGTGGCTCAGTTGGTGGGCAGCAGGCGGGAGAGCAGCTACATGCTGTGCGGGCTCAGCCGGGACAGCCCGGGAGAAGCGGGTAAGGAGTGGGCTGGGGGTCCGTGGCCCTGCGGTCCCCTGCGGCCGAGGACAGCCATGCCTTGCTGTGGGGCCTGGGGGGCAGGAGTGGGGAGGGGACCCCAGCCAGGCGGGCACCGAGGGCGCTCCGTCCCCTCTGGAAGGTCTCCGCCGCGGGTGGGCTTGGAGCTTGCGGGGCTGCACTGGGCCCCGGGCGGGCTCGGCCCTCTCCTCCCTGCATGGGGAGCAAGCCAGTCCCTGCCCTGGGCGAGGGCAACAGGCTGGGCTGGAGAGCCAGGAGCTCAGCCTTGGGGTGGGAGCTGCCTGGGACCTGGGCAGAGGCCGCGGGGCGGGTGGGGTGGTTCCCTCCAGGCATCCCTCCGGGTGTCTGCCCGGCCGTCCGTCCATCTACCTCTCCAGCCTCCGCCTTCTAGACCAGCGAGGCTGTTTTCTAAGGTGTGTGTGTGTGTGTGAGGTGTGTGTGTGTGTGTGTGTGTGTGTGACAACAGCACTGGGGCGGGGGGAGGGGGAGTCATAATTCTCCCCCACCCCACCCCCCATTTTACAGTTGGGAAACTGAGGCGCGTGCGTGGTTACACAGCCACAAGACGAGCACTCGCGCCATCCCTCCCCTGTGCACCCCTCCCGCCGTCCCTGTGGCCCGTGGGGGGAGGCGGGGCCTCACCGGGGCCCACGAGGGGCCTCCACGCTCAGGACCCCCGCACTCAGGCCTCTCCACATCTCCTTGGCACGTTCTCTCTTGGGTTGACTTCCGCCGCCGCCCCAGGTAGCCCCTTCCCTAACTCCTGCCTCAGTTGACATCAGTCCCAAGGCTTCTTTTGATTCAAGGCCAAAAAGAGAGCTTCAGGGACGGCGGGATCCAGGTGCTCAATGAACGTAATCGGGAACCTGGGCCTCCTCGGTCGCCCTGTACCTCCTCAGGCGAGCTTCATTTCCAGGTGGACTCTTCCAGCTTAAGGTCAACCCACCCCATCATCCCTGAGGAAGGAGAGCTCATCTCTTCCACTTGCAACCGAAGCCTGGGCGGCTGGCTGCCATGGGCCCGGCTTGACTCACACACCGGTTGCTCAGCTGTCATTGGCTGGGCCTGGTCACGTGGCCTCCCCTGGAGCTGGGGAGGACGGCCCACCGGGTCAGGTGGCCGCTGTACACCTCCACACCAGCGGCCGGAAGACAGGCCTGAGGAGGGGGCCCCTCGTGTTCCCTCCGTGAGAACTGGGGTGGGGGCCGGGAGACGGGGGCCCCACGCAGAGCCGTTGTGGGATGGGACCCTCCTGGCTGGCCGGGGCTAGGACATGCACCGTGGGCCGCACACAAACGTCGTGGGCAGGAAGTCCTATCCCACTCTGCCCTCCCTGCCTCCGGGGCGCGAGGCCTTCTGCAGCTCCCCAGCCACAAAGACGTCTTTGTCCCCAGGCTCCGGGCCTGTGAGGCCTGAGCCATCACTGGCTGCCCAGCCGGGACCCAGCGAGCCCGGCACAGGGCCCGTCTGCCCGGCACTGCCCCGCCATGAACAGCCCCTCGCTCAAGGACTGGTCAGCCGCGGGGTCCCCCCAGCGGCCACACGCTCAAGGGTTCACAGTTGGGATCCCAGAGTCAGGGAGGTGTGGGTTCCCGTCTGGGCTCGGCCTCTTCCTCGTCTTTAGATTTGGGGCCCCCTCGTGCCAGCTCTTGGATCCCCATTCTGCTCATCTGTAAGGGGAACTGAGCTCAAGAAGGATTTGCCGGGCACTTGCTGTGTGCCAGCAGTGTTCTGGGGGCTCGCGTAGCCGAGGGCAGATGGGCCCTTCCACCCCACTGACGTCCTGGAAGCACAGGCCCGCAGTACCCCCCATCAGAAAGTGTCAAGAGGTGTGGGGTGCTGACGGATGGTGAGTCTGGGCAAATACTCACCCCTCCGAGAGGTGACATTTCTACAAGTTTCGGCAAGAGGAGGAAGGAGGGAACTTCAGGCCGAGAGCAGCCAGTGCAAAGGCCCTGGGGTGGGCCTGCAGAAGTGTCCAGAGAGGACGTGAGAAGCAGAAAGTGGAATGGTTCTGTTGGTGGCACAGTTTTGGGGTCCCGTTCCTTGATATTGCCTGTTTTAGGGAGAGGTGAGGAGTGCCGACCCAGCCCGCAGCCTGAGCGCCTCGCGCCCTCCTGTGAGATGCGGGGTGTCCTTGCCCCTGGAGAGGGAGAGGCCTGTGAGCCTGTGGTCCCAGGTGGCCAGGCAGGCCCCCCACGGGGCTGGGAGGGAGGGGGAGAGGGAGGGCGGGAGGGCAGGCTGCGGGGCTGGCCCCCTCCCCAGCAGGGTGAGGGCCCCACTGGGGGGCTGTGGCACCTTCCATTCTCAGTGATCCTTGGTGCGGAGAGGTGAGGCTGCAGATTTGGCTGGATTTCCCCAGTGCCGGGGCCCCGGAGCCCGGTGCTCCCCCGCTGAGCTGCACCCCTGCCCTTGCAGGCTCTCACACCTCAGTGCTGGGACCTGCTTCGATTTCCCCTGGGAACATGCTGCTCGCCCCATTTTCTGGGCCCAGGAGCCCTGTCTGGACGGAGGCCTGGCCCTGGCCTCTGTATCCCCGTCCTCCTCCTGCCTGCTGCAGCCGTGAGGGTCACAGGGGGTCATGCGGGCTGTAGTCTCAAGCACAGGGGCCCCAGGGCTGCCGGCGTGACCCTTAGAGTCTGCTGGGTAGAAGCTGTGTATCCCTAGGAAGTTCCCTTAGCCTCTCTGTGCCTCAGTTTCCCCATCTATAACACAGGGATGATAACACCATGAATACCATTAGGATGCAGTGGTTTAATGTGAAGATTCTTAGGACAAGGTCTGGGGTCAACCCCTGCCCCTTACGATGGGTTTACTTAGCCACCCTGTGCCTCAGTTTCTTCTTCTGTTCCTCAGAATCCCAGCTTGTCCTGGCTCCCTGACTAGGGAGGTGGCACAGGCACCGGGCAGGCGGCAGCCGCCCCCCGGGAATCATCAGTGCCCACCCCGTGCACCGGGAAGTGTGGGGTGGGCCGGGGGCCGGGGTCAGCACCCAGTCCTAGGGTGGCCCCTCCCCCGGGCCTGGGGTGCTGTCTAGTCTGTCCTGTTGAGCTGTGGACTCTTGTGCACTCAGGGGGCCCTCTCAGGTGCTCAGCACCCCTCTTCAGTCCCACCCAGCCCCTCGTGGCCCTTTCTGGGCACCGTGGCTCAGGCGGGGCCCTGGCAAAGCAGACTGGCAGGGGACTGGCTTCCTTTCCCTTTGTCAAAGCTCAATGGCTTCCCAGGGCTGCGACAAGAGGGAGCTCACGGAGGCCAATGAGCAAGGATTCCAAGAGAACTCAAAGGCAGAGCAGCCCCCTGCCCACTCCCAGCCGTGGCCGTGGCCGCAGGCAGGAGGAGGGGGTCCCGGCCAGGGTGGGGGGGGGGTCGTGCGGCCCGCTCCCCCAGCCCCACGTTCTGGGACCGGCTGCTATGGGGCAGAGGCACAGTCCCCTCCGAAGCGCGTTCTCACGGCACGGACTGAATGAAGGCGCAGTTTATAATTGCCCATTACTGGAAGGAGGAGACCAAGAAAAAAAAAAAAAACGGATAAAAATATCTCTGTATTTTTTTTATGCACGTTTCCAGCTGAAAATTGGTGGGAAAGATGTTTTTGAAAAGCCTTCATCTCTAAGCATGTAATTACCAGGTCCCAGAACAAAAACGAGAGAGAGGGAGAGGGAGAGAGGGGGGAGGGGGGAGGGGGGGCTGGGGTCCGCTCCCTGGAGGGATTAGATCTAAATCAAGGGGCCCCTCACGCCCCAGCCACCTGTCCTCAGCGGGAGGCGAGGCCTCTCCATCTTACAGAGAGAGGAGCGGAGACGCGTGCCACACGGGCAGCCATGGAACAAGGCCTGAGGATTGAATGTGGAACCATGGGGACCCAAGCTGTCCAGGGAAGGGGTGCTGTCTTTCAATACATGCTTGTCCAGCCTTGGCCTCCGTGCCCAGCACTGGGGGGGAGGGGTTCCATCCATCCTCCGTCGGGGTTGATCATTCCTTCGTGTTCATCGTCCGTCCGTCTTCACACACCTGCCCGGTTGCTCTGCACGCCCTTCTTTGGGAATCTGCTCCCTGCATCGGCCAACCGGATCCTCAGTTCCTTGTCCTTTCCCGGGAGAGTCAGCCCCAAAGCCCCCCTTGCCCGCACCTCTTCCCGGGGCCCCCTCAACTGTGGAGCTAGCCAAGGGGCTGGCAGGGGCTTCCCAGGACAGTGAGGGCGGGAAGGAGTGGGATTTGCCAGAGGCGGAAGCTAATTTGTACAGGATAAGACACATAAAACTCCGAGTGGCCCTCTGAAATACTGTCATGCAGTTGCTAGAAGCCATCTCATTCTTCTCCTTTTATTGGCTCAGAATCATCTTGTTGACTCTAGATGAAGGGTGTATTAAGGAACTGTAATGGGAGGCATTACACTTAATAGCGGGTCACCTGGATTGGCAGCGGATCAGAACCAGGGGCGTGAGCCCTCGAAATGATCCTGAGCTCCACAGCGATGTGTTTGGCTATCTTCCAGCTTAGGACAGGCAAAGGGAGCCCAGTTATTTGATGGAGCAGAATGGCTGGGGAGCTGGGGGCCTTTGTGCAGTTTAAAGGGACGGTGGAGGAAATGTTCGCAGCCCTTGGCTGAGACCCACCATCTGTCCAGGCCGAGCCACGCCCATTCCCCAGGCGAGCCACGCCCACTTCCCAGGCCAAACCCCTGCCTTTCCTTACTCAAAAGGAGCCCCTCTCCCAGGCGGACCCTGCTCCTGGTTCTCAGGGCACCCCAGGGAGCACTTGGCAATGTCTGGAGCCGCTGGGGATTAGAAGATCCCTCATCGCTGGCATTCGTAATGTACTCACGCCTGTAATCTTAGCTACTCAGGAGTCCGAGAGCTGCTGAGGATCAAGGTTCAAAGCCAGCCCAGGGAAGGAAAAGTCGTTGAGACTCTTATCTCCGATTAACCACCAGAAAACCGGAAGTGGCGCCGCGGCTCACGTGGCAGAGCGCTAGCCTTGAGCTGAAGAGCTCCGGGACAGCGCCCAGGCCCAGAGTTCAAGCCCCACAACCGACCACAACAAAAAGAAATCGAAACAAAATGCCAAACAAGCTCTGGCCACACTGCGAGCGCCGAACCCAAGTTACTCAGCCCCAGAAGAAGGGCTGCGCCTTCCCTAGCTGAGGAAGCCCTCGCGGACCCCCACGCAGACCCCCACGCAGAGGACCTGCTCAGGACCACACCCGCCACGCAGAGCATCCCCGACGGAGGGAGTGAAGGCGGCTCAGGCTGTGTCCCTCTTTGTCCCCGCAGACGATGGGCCTTACTCCAAGGGAAGCAAGGATGCAGGCGGGGAGGTGGCCCTGGCCAGCCGGCGACAGAGCATCCCAGGTACCCAGGTTCCCTTCCTCCCTCCCGCTGCCCCCGGCCACAGACACGCGTGTGGGTCACGCAGCCTGAGCCCCGCGCACACTTCCCCGTGACCCCAAGGAGTCCCGTGGCCTGTGCTCCGCGGCCCGGCGTCCGGCCGACCCAGGTGAGTGCTCACCCCCCCATCTGCCGCAGAGGAGTTCCGGGGCGTCACCGTGGTGGAGCTGCTCAAGAGGGAAGGCAGCACGCTGGGCCTCACCATCTCCGGGGGCACCGACAAGGACGGCAAGCCCAGGGTCTCCAGCCTGAGGCCCGGGGGGCTGGCAGCCAGGTGAGAGCCCTGGGCAAGATCGTGGGGTGGGGGAGGGGGGCTTCCCCACGGCAGGCACGCACACACACACACACACACACACACACACACACACACCCCACCCCGCCGCCCCCTGACAGCCCTGGGGCAGCTTCTGCAGGCTGCCTCAGCTGAGCCCCCGAGGCTGGGAGTCTGGCTCTGCCCAGCGCTTCGTCTCTGAGCAGGGAAACCCACAGAGGATGTTCACGCTCAGCCAGGACTAGCATGAGGGAAGAGCCGGGGCCCCGACGGCCTGGCCACTCTTGGGGCTGGATCCCCGCCCCCCCCCCCCCGCCTCCACGGTCACGCGCGCGCTCTGCCTCTCGCTTCAGGAGTGACCTGCTGAACGTGGGCGACTACATCCGCTCGGTGAACGGGATCCACCTGACCAGGCTGCGCCATGACGACATCATCACCCTGCTCAAGAACGTGGGCGAGCGCGTGGTGCTGGAGGTGGAGTATGAGCTGCCCCCGCCCGGTGGGTGCCCTTAGACGGGGAACTGCCTCCACTGCCCCGGTCGTGGGTGGACACGGCAGCCTCCCCACTGGGGCCGGGGTGGCGGGGACCGTGCCAGAGGGGGCGGGCGTCCGTGCCAGGCGTCCCTACCCCGCCTAGGGCGGCAGGCGGGGACCTCGGTCACAGACCTCCGGCCGCTCTGCATCGCTAGATGCCCCCCCGGGCCCTGGACCCCAGTACCCGGCTAGGAGGACATAGCCTGAGTGCCCCTGAGCCCCGAGTTCCAAGCTAGCCTAATGCCCAGCTCTGAGTGACTCTGGAGCTGAACCCGGGCCCAAGCCCAGCCTTTGCCATCCCTGCTGCCCTTCCTCTGAGGGAGGGCCAGGCGGGCACCGGGGGAGAGGGGCCCTCGGAGTCGCACCACCCTGCCGTGAGGAGGAGAGAGGGTCTCCTCCCTGGGGTCCCCGGCCTGTCCCTCAGCCCTCCTAGCATGAGCTTTGGGGTCCACTGTGGGCTTGGACCTGCGGTAGGGACTCAAAGGAGGCCCCCGTCTCTCTGCAGCCCCCGAGAACAACCCGAGGATCGTCTCCAAGACGGTGGACGTCACGCTCCACAAGGAAGGCAACAGCTTCGGCTTTGTCCTCAGAGGTCAGTCGGTGGGCAGCGCCCGCGGAGCCGAGGGGCACGAGAGAGGCCGATTGCCTGGGTGCCGGGGTACCTGCTCCGCTGGGAGCGAACATAGCATAGATCTCACTTCTGACCTTGAAGAACCCCGGACCCTGCCGTGCCAAGCAATGAGGTGCACGTGGCTGAGGGAAATGGGATGAGAAAATGCCCCCCAGAACGATGGTGGACGGTCCGCTGAGATTGAAGGCAAAGTTGGGCGCTGCCTGGCAGCCAGTGCACAGAGGGAAATGAGACAGACTAGGAAGGGAAGCGCGGCAGTGAACAGAGAGGGCGCGGGGCGTCTTGGAAGATGCTCCATGAATAGCAAAGACAAGGTCCTAGCACAGGTTTTGCTGAGGGAGGCTTCTTGGGGGCCCCGGGGGGGGGGGACGCAGGGTGGCAGGTAACACTTCCGCCTTCGTTGACTTCCGTCCAGGAGGTGCTCACGAAGACGTGCACAAGGCCCGCCCGCTCGTCCTGACCTACGTGCGGCCCGGCAGCCCCGCGGACAGGTGAGCCTGAGCCCGGACCCCCGAGACCCCTCCAGGCGGAGGCCAGGGAGGGGACCCCCTGCCTGAGAGGCCGGCGCTGTTGGCCCCAGTGTCTCCCAGCCCTGGCGGGTCGGGGGGAGCCCGTCTCCCTGGGCCCCGTCGGGGGCCGCCTCTTCTGTCCTGGCCGTGCCGGGTCCCAGGCTGCAGGGCCGGGAAGACAGGACGCGGGGGAGGAATGACTCGGAGTCCCGCCCCTGACCCCTGACCTCCTGACGGACCGGTCCTGGCCATTTAAGAGCATCCTAGCCCAGGCTTGTCACAGGCCTAAATCGGTCCCCGAGACGGGGCCTGGGCGAGCTATTCATAGAAGCTTCTAGAATAGCTCTGGCACCTGTTGCTAGCATTCCAGGGCCGGGCTTGGGTACCCATGGGGGAGACGCAGGCCAGGCCCCTCCCCAGTGACTGTCTTCCCACGCCCGCCTCCCGGCTCCAGGGCTGCCAGGCCGGGGGCGACTGTGGGGGGCGGAGTGGGGCAGGAGGGCACCCCACCCCGGGCTTAGGTGTGGCCCCGGCGAGGCTGCCCTCCCCTCTGTCCTTGGCGTGGGGTGGGTGCCTCCCTCGGTGCCCCCTCCTCCTCCGTGTCTGAGCCCCCCCCGGCCCCCCCCACCGGGCGTGTCCCGTCCCCGCAGGGAGGGCTCCTTGAAGGTGGGCGACAGGCTGCTCAGCGTGGACGGCGTCCCCCTGCACGGGGCCAGCCACGCCGCGGCCCTGGCCGCCCTGCGCCAGTGCGGGCCCGCGGCGCTCTTCCAGGTGGAGTACGACGTCGCCAGCCCCGGTACGTCGGCGCGGGGGGCGGGGCCGCGCCGGGCCCCGGGGTTCCGGTCCTTCCCACCGGGCCCTCCGTGCTCCCCTCCGCGCGCGGTGGCTCCTCCGTGCTCCCCTCCGTGCGCGGTGGCTCCTCCGTGCTCCCCTCCACGCGCGGGCCGGGCAGCGGGCGCGAGGCTGGGGCAGGCGGGGAGCACTCCCGTCCTCCTTCTCTCCACTGCGCCAGACGCGGCGGCCGGAGCCCCGGGACCCTTGGTGGTGGAGATAGCCAAGACCCCCGGGGCCGCCCTGGGGCTCTCCCTCACCACCGGCTCCCACCGGAACAAGCCAGTCATCACGGTGGACCGCATCAAGCCGGCCAGCGCGGTGGACAGGTAAGCGGCCCGGGCGGCCCGCGGGGGGGGGGGGTGGGGGGGAGGCGCTCCGGGCTCTGCAGCTGGCCCAGCCCCGGCGTGCGCTCCGCCCGGCCAGGAGCGGAGCCCTGCACGCCGGAGACCACATCCTGTCCATCGACGGCGCCAGCACCGAGCACTGCTCCCTGCTCGAGGCCACCAAGCTCCTGGCCAGCGTGTCCGAGAAAGTGCGGCTGGAGATCGTGCCCGCGCCCCTCGGCCCGCGGCCCCTGAGGCCCCCAGAGGCAGGTGCGCCCCTCCGCGGGTGTCGAGGCCCAGGGACGGTCTGCGGCTACCCTGCCGGCGAGCGCACGTCACAGACTAGTGGAGGCGGCAGCGGGGCTCCTTACACGCAAAGCCCCAAGCCCCGGGCCCTGCTGCCAGCCCATTGTCTTCCCCCATGCAACCCCGGGGGGCCGCTACTCTCTGCGTCCTGTGTACAAATGAGGCACAGAGAGGTCAGGGGACTCGTGCAGGTCACACAGCGGGCCAGTGGCGGGGCAGGGTGGGATCTTGACAGTTCGCTCCACAGCTCCATCAGCCAGGCCCGGGGCCAGACAGCGGGGGGGCCAGGAGGAGGGGCCTTGGGGAGCAGGGTCCCCCGCTGGGGGAGCAGAGGGGGCTCCTCCGCCCCGGGGAGTGGAGGCCCCAGGCCGGCCGGCCCTCCAGTCCCCGCCGTTGCTGCTGTGTCACACACAGTGCGCGTGCAGCGGAGCGAGCCAGGCTGGGACGCCGGCGGGGCCTCCCGCCACAGCCCGCGGCCGGGCCCCTGCCACACGCCGCCCTGGGCTGCGCCGCCGCGGGGCCAGGAGCAGAGCCGCTGTGAGTGCCCCGCCCCCGCGCCGGCCCCGCACCCCCTTCCTGCGGGGGGGGGGAGGGCTGTGCCCCGGAGGAGACACCTGCGATGGCCCCTGTCCGCGGGGCTCCCCCGCGCCTGCGGAACCCCGGACTTTGAGGCTGGGGGGCGCCCCGGCGGGCGGGAGCAATGTGGGGTTCACCGGCTGTGCTCCCCTCTCCCCAGCCTCGTCTTCCACCCCCTTCTCCTCGCCCACCATGAACCACGCCTTTCCCTGCACCCACGCCAGCACCCTGGCCCGCGGAGCCCAGCCCGCGAGCCCCCGGGCGGCGGCCGGGCGGCGGAGGCCCAGGAGGAGGGAGCACCGGAGCTCGCGTAAGCCGCGCCCCCCTCCCAGCTGGGAGCCCAAACCCCGTCGTACAGGGGGGGAACCTGAGGCGGGGAGCACGGCGCCCCGGCCCCGGGACTCGCGCTGGCCCCTCGGTCCGCAGTGTCGCTGGCCTCCAGCACCGTGGGGCCGGGCGGGCAGATCGTGCACACGGAGACCACGGAGGTGGTGCTGTGCGGGGACCCCCTGGGCGGCTTCGGCCTGCAGCTGCAGGGCGGCATCTTCACCACCGAGACCTTGTCCTCGCCGCCCCTGGTCCGCTTCATCGAGCCCGACAGCCCGGCTGAGCGGTGAGCCGGTCCCCCCCACCCCCCCCCCCCACTCAGCCTGGATAGCTCGGGGACCCAGGGAAACACTCGGGGCAGGTCCACCCCACTGCCAGCCCCAGCGGAGGCGGCCATCGCCCAGTCACCTGCCCGGGAGCGCGTCTGTGCGCACCCTCAGACCTCAACACCTGGAAGTCTGTACCTCCTGTGGGGCCCTGGCTCCTCCCAGTGGACAGACAGAGAAACGGAGGCAGAGTCGGCCCCCCGGGGGGGATCCCGGAGCCCACGGTCGCCGGGCCCAGGCGCTGCGCCGCGCGGGCTCCGCGTCCTGACGCAGCTGCCCCGGGCCTCTCCGGGGCAGGTGTGGGCTGCTGCAGGTGGGCGACCGCGTTCTGTCCATCAATGGCATCGCCACCGAGGAGGGGACCATGGAGGAAGCCAACCAGCTGCTCCGGGACGCGGCCCTGGCCCGCAAGGTGCTACTGGAGGTGGAGTTCGACGTGGCGGGTGAGCAGGACGATCCCTCCGCCCGCTGCGGCCGGGGGCGGAATTCCCCTTCGGGACCTGGAACCGCACAGAATGCTTCCTCCCCCCTCCCTCCGTCTCCCCCTGTGTGAAATAGCAGCGAGGGTCCCCGACAGCACGTCACCTTCCGCTGCCCAGCCTGGCCGGCGGGCAGTGCTTCACACACGTTTGCTGAGTTGATTGGACTGTCACCCCGCCGCCGTGCTGGCCAGCACACCTTGGGTCTGGGTTCCGGTCCTCACGCTGCTCTGACCAGAGCTGGCCAGCGCCGTGGGCCGTGGGCCCCCACTTGTTGGGGGAACGCACTGGGCAGGAGCAGTGGCTTTCTGGGGTCCCTCCTGACCAGGCCCGTGTGGTCATGGCCGCCCCCCCTTGTCCTTGTGGTTTGCAGAGTCCGTCATTCCCAGCAGTGGGACTTTCCACGTGAAGCTGCCCAAAAGGCGCGGGGTGGAGCTGGGCATCACCATCAGCGGTGAGTTCCCGCCCTGGCCCGGCCAGCGGCCCCGGTACCCGGGGCTGGGGCGGCCCCAGCGGTGGAGCGGCTACCGTTAGTGCCAGCCCTTCCATGCTTGGATGCCCGGATGCTTGAAGCCTCAGCTTCCCCGCTGTGCTGGGGGCGGGGGGGGGGGTCTCCTGGCCTCACCACCTCCCGGGTGAGGGGAACTGGTTTGTCAGGGCCCCACACCCGGGCTAGGCTGGGGTTGCTGTCTCCCTGGGTGCCCTGAGCCAAAGGACGGATAAGAAGACAACAAGGAAAAGGTGAATTCACAAGCTTTCCTGTGAAATGGAGACTGAGGGCGAGCTGTGTCCTCACGTCGAGGACGCCTGAGCCATTGCCCACCCCACCCCACCTCCTCCCCCTCCCCCTCGCTCCCGCCCCTCCAGCCACAGCCGCCTGGAGTACGCCCAGCTCCTCCCTGTCCCGGGGCCTTTGCAACGGCTGCTCCCTTTGTCCTCTCCCCTCCGTCAGAGGTTACCTAGGGGTCTGGAGACAGAACACAGACACACACTCACACACACACCATCATATACACACAAACACCATCATACACACACACAAACATCATACACACACCATCATACACACACAAACACCATCATACACACAAACACGATCATATGCACACGCGCATGTGCACACATGTACCATCATACACACATACACACATCATACACACACCATCATACACATGCAAACACCATCATACACACACACACAAACATCATACACACACCATCATACACACACACCATCATATACACACACACCATCATACACACACACAAACATCATACACACACCATTATACACACACACCATCATATACACACACACACCATCATACACACACACAAACATCATACACACACCATCATACACACACACCATCATATACACACACACCATCATACACACACACAAACATCATACACACACCATCATACACACACAAACACCATCATACACACACACAAACATCATACACACACCATCATACACACACACCATCATATACACACACACCATCATACACACAAACATCATACACACACCATCATACACACACAAACACCATCATACACACACACCATCATATACACACAAACATCATACACCATCATACACACACAAACACCATCACATGCACACACGCGCATGTGCACACATGTACCATCATACACACATACAAACATCATACACACACCATCATACACACGCAAACACCATCATACACACACAAACATCATACACCATCATACACACAAACACCATCACATGCACACACGCACATGTGCACACATATACCATCATACAAACATACACACACCATCATACACACAAACACAATCATATGCGCACACGCATGTGCACACATGTACCATCATACACGCATACAAACATACACACACCATCATATACACACAAACACGATCATATGCACATGTGCATGTGCACACATATACCATCACACACACACAAACATCATCATACACATACCATCATACACACAAACACCATCACATGCACACGTGCATGTGCACACATATACCTTCATACACACACAAACATACACACAAACATCGTCATACACATACAAACACCATACATGCACATGTGCACATGCCACACACACACACACACACACACACACACACACACCTTGGTAAGATATTTGTGCTTTGGCACAGGCCTTTTCGTAAGTATTAGCATCTTCCTTCCCTGTCCGCTCAGCACATGAGGAGCTGCACACAGCACGCGTGGCTAACGCCTGAGCATCCGTAACGCCTCCCCCACGAAACGACCAGCTCCAGAAGGGGGGGCTCTGCCTCTGCCTGGCTGTGCCGTGCCCCCTGTGCCCTCCGTGCCCGGCACACCGCAGGGCTCTCGTGCCGTCAGCCCACCCTCAGCCCTTGCGGGCACAGCTAGGGCAGGGCAGCTAGTGGGCAGCAAGGGCGAAGCTCCCGGGCCAGCCGCCATGGTGGGGCCTGTGTTGCCTAGTCTAGTCTATCCGCAGCCCCCTGCGATGTGGTCACCATCTCCGTTTTTCAGAAGGGAAACTGAGGCACGGGGAGGCAGCCATTTGCTCACTATCCCTAGCCAGGAAGTCCGGGGCCCACGTCCTGACCCCTGGCCTCACGGCCACGCGCCCGAGGGGCCGAGGCGCTTCCAGATCAGGCTCCCTCACGCTCCTTTCCCTCAGCGGCCAGCCGGAAGCGAGGCGACCCCCTGATCATCTCAGATATCAAGAAAGGCAGTGTGGCGCACAGGTAGGTGTGCCCCAAACCGCTGGCGCAGGGCTCGCGGCCTCCACCTGTACAAGTCTCCCCTCCCTGGCCTGTGCACACAGGACTGGCACCCTCGAGCCGGGCGACAAGCTGCTGGCCATCGACAACATCCGCCTGGACCACTGCCCCATGGAGGACGCCATGCAGATCCTGCAGCAGTGCGAGGACGTGGTGAAGCTGAAGGTCCAGAAGGACGAGGACAACTCCGGTGCGTCCCGCCTGCCCCGCCCGGCCTCCCCCGGCCTCCCCCGGCCCCGCCCCGCCCCACGCCCAGGATCAGGAGGAGATCCAATGGATGCAGGCCGGGCCCCTGGCTCGGGCAAGGTCTTGGGGCGTTTGAGCAGCGTCTGGGGTCTCCCCTCACGTCCTAAACCAGCTGGGGCTGGTGGAAGAGGAGCAGCGGGTGGTTGGGTGGGGGCCGCGGACTCCACCCCGCCCCTCGTGGAACAGGGGGCTACGTGGAAACAAATAGGGAAAACCACGGAAGTTGGAGAGGCAAAGGGAGAAGGCGGGAGGGACCCCGTGTCCCGCCGTGGCGGCTCCCAGGGGCAGACTCGCCTTCCTTTCGCTAAAGTGCTAGAAACCCGGTTTCTTGTCACCATCATCTCCTAGTTATTGCGGATGACGCACAAAATCGATCTCGTTGAGCATTTCCCACACCTGTCACCCTAGCTGCTCGGGAGGCTGAGATCTGAGGATCTCGGTTCAAAGCCAGCCCAGGCAGGAAAAGTCTGTGAGACTCTTACCTCCAACCAAGCAGTAAAAAGTTGGAAGTGGAGGTGTGGCCCAAGTGGTAGAGTTCCAACCCTGCGGAGCAGAAGAAGCTCAGGGCTAGCGCCCAGGCCCCGAGTCTCTACATTTCTTTTTTTTTGGGGGGGGGAGGGAGGGTGTCCTTTTTCTTCGCTTAACGGCATCCCTGGGCCCCTGGGGTTGTGCCACGCGGAGCAGCCCTGGCGGGAGCAAGTAGTGGCTGCGTACAGATGGGCTGAATGAGTGCCAAGGCTCCAGCGCCCCACCGTGCGAGCTGGAGCTCCTTCCTCCACCGCCCTCCCTCACCGCCGTCCCCTGGCCGTCCCCTCACAGATGACCAGGAGGGCTCCGGCGCCGTCAGCTACACGGTGGAGCTGAAACGCTATGGCGGCCCCCTGGGCATCACCATCTCCGGCACCGAGGAGCCTTTCGACCCCATTGTCATTTCTGGCCTCACCAAACGTGGCCTGGCTGAGAGGTAAGCTGGGTCTCCGTGGGGACGGGGGGTGGTCTGCAACCCCCCCCCCCCCGCCCTCCAACCAGACGAGGGCTTTGGGACCAGCTGGCTTCTGACTTCTGTTCCACGTCCATGCTGAGTGACACTGAGCACGCCCCTTGCCCTCTCTGAGCACCAACTCCCCATCTAGACAATGAAAACGTCAGTCCAGCCTCCCAGGGGAAGGGACCAGCCAGGCAGAGGGCGGTGGCGGGGGGGAGGGGGGAGCCCCAGCAGACCTGGCCCAGGAAAGTGCTGGGCCACTCCATTCCCTGCTAAAACGAGCTTCAGCACAGTCTTGCTGTGCTGCTGTGTTCTTGAACTGGGGCGTGGAGGTGGTAACGGCTTATCACTATGGGGACCCACACAGATGGGGAAACCGAGGCCTTGGGGACTTCTTGCTACCCTTCTCCGAGGAAGCGCCCCGAAGCTGTGGCACGGGGGGCTGTACGCAGGGGGGGTCCCCACCGTCCCAGAGTGGCCTCAGATGGGGGAGTCTCGGCTTTCCCCTGGCAGGGAGGGGTTAGTGAGCTTCGGGGCAGGGAGGCCCCGGCCGCTTCCTGGAGGAGCCAGCGTGCGTGCGTGCGTTCTGGCGGGGCGGCGGTGGAGGGTTGGCCGCATCTGGGCTCTGCAGGATGGCCCGGCCTGGCGCGCCCCCTGCTGGACTCCGGGCAGATTGCGCCGGCCGTGGGGCCCGTCCCCTCCCTGAGGTGGGGTGAGCTGGGGCAGGTATGCACCCGGGGCACGGGCTGGGCGTGGACAGGCAGGCGGTCCGTCCTGGCCAGGACAAGGCCCAGCGCCGTCCAGCTGCAAGGCACGGTGTCAGCTTCTAGTAGCTGCAGCCTAAAAGCACAAGGCAACCGAATGAGACGGGAATGTAACGGATGCAAAACCGTTAACAAAGTGTCCCAGCTGTTCCTTCACGCCGCAGCCGCCCCATGGGTATGGACTTTAGATTTTCTGCTAACCTTGGTTGGGACCGGTCAGTAACCCCTTCCCGAAAGTGTCACCCCACACCCCCCCCCCCCAGAGCACGGGCAGGGCCAGGGCTCCGCCCTCTGGAGCCCCCACCAGGAGGTGCTCAGTTCCTCGAGCAGTTCTAGCTCCCTGACCCCAGCCCTCCCCCAGCGACAGGTGCCACCCCACCCCTGCCAAAGCCTCTTTCCCCGCCGCAGCCCAGCCCCGGTGCCGTGGCCCCTCCCCCCCAGAGACCACTGAACGGGGGGTGGGGCGGCTTCTGCATTTGTAGAAAGCTGCTGGGCACGAGGGATGCCTGCTGTATCCGCCCTCCACGAGGCTGACTGGGCCGTGGGGCTTGGGATCGTTCTCCAGGGAGAGAAACTGAGGCTCAGGACCACGTATTCATCCCTCGATTAGTGTTAGTGATCACCGCCCCCCGCCCCCTTCTTACAGAAGAAGCGGAGACTGCCCAGGACCCCATGCTTAGTGCTTGGCAGCTAGTATGGGGACTTGTGTCGTGCTCAGAGCTCATGCTGGACAGTCCCGTTGTCAGCGAATGGGACTCTCAGTGGTCGGGGACGGCGCCTCTTTTCTCTGTCTTCTCTGTTGTAGCTGGAGGCCAGCCAGGCCTGGACCCCGGGGGCCCCCATGCGCTCACTCCCCCCATGCCCTCTGTCCGCTCCTCAGGACGGGCGCCATCCACGTGGGAGACCGCATCCTAGCCATCAACAGCGTGAGCCTCAAGGGCCGGCCCCTGAGCGAGGCCATCCACCTCCTGCAGATGGCCGGCGAGACCGTCACCCTGAAGATCAAGAAGCAGCCAGACCGTGAGCCCCGCCCCGGCCCTGGGGGCCGCCCCACCTGGCCGCGCCACCCCTCTGGGCCTGCCCCGTCCTCGGGGCCAGGTGGCACTGCGCCCCGGCCTCTGGGAGCGGGGAGAGGGGAGGATGGCTCAGACAGCTGAGCAGGAAGCTGCAGGAGGAGAGCGAGGGGCCGCGCAGCTGCTGTTCCCACACTTGTCCTTGACTGCGCACGCCTCGGTGGCCCCCGGATATGGAGGAGTCTCGGGCTTAGGGTCTTCCTCCTAACCTGGGTGCCACTAGCGCTCACTATGTGGCCTTCTGGAAGTGGCTCAGCTCCCTGAGCCTCAGTTCCCCCCCCCCCATGAAACAGCTTTGCCCACTGGCCCGCCCCACCCCCACGCAGCAGCCCTGGGAACTCCCAACCACCCTCGAGGGGGAAACGGGCTGACGTGTGCCCAGCGCCCGTGTGTCTGAGGGCAGAGGCGATGGCCCTTCTCCTCCTAGGTGCCCCCTCGCCCCGCAAGTCAGGCAGTCTCGGCCAGGCCAGCGATGGGGGCGAGGACGTGCCGGAGCCCCTCAACGCGGGCTCGCTGGCCGCCCGCTACTCACCCGCCGTGCCCAGCGCCGACAGCGCCGTGGACTCCTGGGCAGCTGGGCCGCGGAGGGCGGCTTCGGGGGGCCAGGTAACACCAGGCCCCTGGACAGGCCTTTGTAGGGGCCACTCCTTCACCCCCGCCCCCCCTCTTCTCCAGGTCTACTCTCCAGGGTACAGACCTGACTAGACCCCAGCCCCCATTCCGGGCCCCTGGCCCCGAGCAGGGACCGGAGCCCGTTCGCGTCCGGTTCCTTCCCCACGAGCTTGAGCACCCAGCCGGTTCCCTTGGCCGCGTCCCTGTGTCTGGACGCAGCAGGTGCTCAGTAGTGCACGCTGCACCCGCTTGAAGACGGGAAGGCAGACGGTGCCCCTGGCGACACGCCCTGGCCGTGCCCCTCTGCCCCTGCGCCCCCACCCCTGCGCGCCCCCTCTGCCCCTGGGCATGGAGGCCTTGTGACCCATGGTTGAGCCCCTGGGACCCCCCCCCCCCCAACTCTCTACTCCAACAGCAAGGCCGGCTCTCATAGAGGCCTCTGCCTCCAGTTCTAGATGGTTCTCAGCAGCAGGACAGGGCCTCCCCTCCTGGCTGTGTCTCCTGGAGCCCCACCATGTGCTTTCTGTGAGACGGCCAGAGAGCGGGGCGGGGGGCGGGGGGGGGCAGGGGAGCCCCACATGCACCCAGAGCAGCGGCTGCTGGCCGGGTCACTTGGGGCGGCCAGGCACGAGGCAGGTGGGGAGGGAGGGGAGGACGGGCGCCATGGACAAGGCCTGCTCTCCCCTCCCGCCCCCCGCCAGGCTCCCACACCCCACAGGCAGCCGTCCGGGCTGGGATCCCTCAGGACTGGCGGCCTAGCAGGCTGAGGAGCCCCCCACCCATCGAGCCCCGCAGGGCCAGCTACCCCCCGGCCCCCCATGAGTTCCCCGAAGAGGAGGAGGAGGAGGAGGAGGAGGAGGAGGATGGGGACTGGAATCCCCCCATGAGGTCCGTAGCGGGGACGCCATGAGGGAGGGGAGCTGTGCTCAGGCCAGGGAGGTGGGGAGGGGGGCAGGGCCGGACAGCAGAGCAGGGGGAAAGCCCAGGAGGGGGGAGGGGTGGCGGGAAAGGCCGGAAGGGCCGAGAGGGGAGGCGGGCGATGGGCGGGCTCCCGTGCTCGGAAGCCGTGGTGGACGGGGACTCACCCCCACGCCCGGCCTCAGCCCTGGCCGGGCTCTGCCTCGGGCCCCTCGACTTCGGGCGTGTGGCCTGTGGGATGGGAAGGGGCCGGGCTTGGTGGAAGAGGCCACTGGCAAACCAGCGTGCCACGCGCCAGTGGGGCTTTGCACGTGACTGTGTGAGCGTGCAAGGCCACGGAACCTGCTGCTGTTGCAATACTGTGGCTGACCCCTCCCCGGCCCGGCCCGCCGTCTGTCCCCTCCATCTGTCCGCGTCCTGACTGGCTCGAGCCCCCCGCCCTGTCCTGCAGGGCCCCGTGCCTGGGTGGGCCCAGGGTGTGTCCTCGGGGCTGCTCCACGGACCTCCTCTGTCTTTCTGTCCATCTCTCTGTGGGTCTGTCTCTCTCCCCAGGCGTCCTGGGTCAGCGTTCTCCACCCCGTCTCTGTTCTAATTGGTCACCAACACTCCTGGTCACCCCTAACGGCATCCCTCCCATTCCGTGTCACCAACCACTGCCCTGGGGCCCCGGCACTGCCACCAAGGACGCCCGCCCGCCCGCCCGCCTGCCCACCCCGTGGCCCCATGAGCCAGCCCTGAAGACTGACGCCCAGCCCGCAGCCCACCGGCCAGCCCGGAGCTGATGCTGTGGTTCCTACGTTACAGCCCGGGCCCTGGCCCTGCCCGAGACGAGGGGCTCTGGAGAGTGCTCGGGGAGGCGCTGGAAGACCTGGAGTCCTGCGGCCAGTCGGAGCTGCTGAGGGGCCTGGAGGTACGGGGGCGGGGCCTGGACATCTGGGGGCGGGGCCTGGAGGTACAGGGGCGGGGCCTGGAGGTACGGGGGCGGGGCCTGGAGGTATTGGGGTGGGCGGCCGGGGCAGTGTGTCTGGGTACACTGGGCGGTGGCCACCTGTGTGTGCGGGCTCCCACCTAGGTACCAGGTGTAAAGAGGCCTAACACAGCTGTAGTGAGTGTGAGCAGGCGTGTGACCGCACCGAGGGTGTGGCCAGCATTGTCTGTAGGGGGCTCAGATCCGCATTCCATTTTTCTTGTCTTGCCTTGTTTGGTACTGGGGATGGAACCAGGACGGCACTTGCCAGGCAAGCAGTTTGTCACTGACCTACATCCCAGCCCCTTAGGACTGGGGGCTATCATTTAGCTTTTATGCTCAGGGCTGGAGCTCCATCACTTGAGCCACACTTCTACTTCAAATCCTATATTCTGGGGGCCTATTTTGATGGTTGAGATGGTCAATTGAAAGTCTCACGGACTTTCCTGCCCCAGGCTGACTTCCAAGCAGGATCCTCAGATCTCAGTTTCCTAGGTCTCTAGGAAGGCAGGCCCGAGTCGCAGGCTCCTGGCCATCATTATTTCTTTTTCCATCGAAGGCTGACGCGATTCCTGCCGCGAATGTGGGTTTGGCAGGGTCTCCTTTCGGAGGACTCTTTGGGACTTTGCACAGGCTGTGCCCTCTGCCACAGAGGCTTCCCTCCTGTCTCTTCACACCGTTCTGGACTCTTCCTTCTTCTGTCCAGCTCACCATTTTCTTATTTGTGCTTATGAATAGCAAGAGCACGGGGGTTAGGAGCCCTGGCTTTGCAGCAAGACTCTGGGTTCAAATCTTGCCCGGCTTGTGTGTAAGGTGGGGCGGAGGAGAAAATGAGCTCAGCGTGGACGCTGACCGGCTGATGGCGCAGCGGGAAGCACCTGAGCCGCGGGCCCGTCCCCTCCCACAGGCCTCCATCATGACGGGCACCGTGCCCAGTGCGGCTCTGGAGGGCAGGCCGCGTCCCCGGCCCTGGCCCAGGGCCCGGGAGGTGCGAGAGTCCCGCGAAGACCTGCAGGAGTTGCTGCTGCCAACACCCTTGGAGATGCACAAGGTGGGCATAGGAATCTTCTTGTCTGTGCCAGTCCGGGGGCTCGAACTCAGGGCCTGGGTGCCGTCCCTGCGCTTTTTTGTTGTGGTGGTGGTTGTCTAGCACTCCACCGCTTGAGCCGCAGCTCCGCGTTCAGTAGTTAATTGCAAGAGTCTCGTGGACTCTGCCCGGGCTGGCTCTGAACTGGGGGACAACCACACGTCAGTTTAGCTCACATCTTGCCACCCCTCCCGGGGGGCCGGAAGCTGGCACCTCCTGCCACCTGGGGTCACTGTGTGGGAACCACAGCGACAGGAGACCCCTGCGGCTGCGGCTGCCCCTAGCCGGTGGGGGGAGCCGGCTCTGTCCCTGAGCACGGGGGGGGGGGGGGGGTATCTGGGGTGCGGACGCCCCGGGGCTCTCAGACGCAGCAGGGCACCGAGCGAGCGGGGAGCGAGGCCTCCAAGGCCCCAGCGGCGCCCGCGTGCTGAGGCCCGGGGGTCGGGGTGCGCGGTGGCCCGGCCCTGGCCCCCAGGGGCGCCGAATGCCAGCCCGAGGGGTTAGGCTGCAGCGGGCGGAGCTCCAGGGCCGCGTCCCCTCGCGCCCCCAGGTGACGCTGCGCAAGGACCCGGCGCGGAGCGACTTCGGGTTCAGCGTCTCGGACGGCCTCCTGGAGAAGGGCGTGTACGTGCACACGGTCCGCGCCGACGGGCCGGCCCAGCGCGGGGGCCTGCGGCCCTTCGACCGGCTCCTGCAGGTACGGGGGTGGGGGGGGGGCGCCGACGGGGACCAGGCCCGGCCCCGCTTGTGAAAAGGGGGAAGGGCGCGTGGGAGCGATGCCCGGCACCCACGCCGCGGCCTGCGGCACGGGGGCATCAAAACCGCGCGCCCACGCGGGCCCCTCCTGGGAAGGGAGAAGGGAAACTCACTCGGTACGTGCTCATTCACTTTCCGGCAGCACTGGGGATTGAACTCAGGGCCTCGCCACAGCTAAGCCGCGCCCCTTTCCCAAGGTAGGGTCTGTTTAGCCCCGGCAAGCCTGGATTGAGCTGCTGCTGCTTCTGCTGGCTTCCCTGTGCGGCTCGGGTGTCTGCCGTTTGTTGAGGTGGCGTCTCCTGAGCTTCTCTGTCTGAAGAGCAGCCCCGCCCTCGCCTGGGGGCAACACCCGGCCCTTCCTCCTCACCCTGCCGGCTAGAGGGCCTAGAACCAGTCATGTGACCTGCCCAACTTCCACAAGGGAGCCTAGGCCACCCTGGACCCCCCGGGGACCCCCGGGGACCCCCCAGGACCGCCTCAGACCACCCTTGCCCCCTGCCTTAGCTGTTTATGTTCCTTTACTCTGGTTTCAGCCATTTTTATTTTCAGCCTACTTCTATTTTCTCTAGATTGATGAGCCTTTTTCAATTTACATTTGTTCTTGAAAGGAAATTGTTTATCTCAAGAATGAAAAGCCATGGGCTGGGGATACGGCCTAGTGGCAAGAGTGCTTGCCTCGTATACATGAGGCCCTGGGTTCGATTCCCCAGCACCACATATACAGAAAATGGCCAGAAGGGGCGCTGTGGCTCAAGTGGCAGAGTGCTAGCCTTGAGCAAAAGGAAGCCAGGGACAGTGCTCAGGCCCTGAGTCCAAGCCCCAGGACTGACTGGCCAAAAAAAAAAAAAAGAATATCTATACAAAAGAGAGAAGCAAAGTTAGAGGGGCCCGACCCGAAAGGTATGCAGGGATCTCCCTAGAACTTTCTCCAGAAGAACTGAGAGCTAATGAAAAGCAATTCCTCAGGGCGCCCTAGCACTGACCCTGGTATCAAGGCTGGGGCAGGTCCATACAATCCCCACCTTCTTCAGCTGCTCAACCGGTCCCTGCTCTGTCCCCTGCTTGTGTCCCTTGCAGGTCAACCATGTTCGCACACGGGACTTTGACTGCTGCCTGGCAGTGCCGCTCCTAGCCGAGGCCGGCGACATCCTAGAACTGGTCATCAGCCGCAACCCACTGGCCCAGAGCCGCCGGACTCCCCGTGTACCAGGCCCCAGCGGCCCCCAGATGCTCTGAAGGCCTTTGGGGTCGCCGTCCCATGGCTGGGCTGCGGAAGTGGGCCCCCCCTCGGGCCATCTGTGCGTCGGGAGGTTCTGAGCCGGGGTTGGGCCTCGGTCTCTGCTCTCGGTTCTGTGGTCACTGGGGGCCCGGGCAGCAAGGTCCCGGCCCCAACTGGAGCTCCATCTGGGTCCTCACGAAGTTAGGTCTCTAGACGCTCAGAGAAGCCCACTCCACAGGGGCTGGGATGGCTGCACAGCCAGGGAGAAAGGGGTGGGGGAAGCAGGAGGGGCTCCCCAGGTCCTGCAGGGGTGCAAGCGCCCTGTCAGGAGAGGCAAACAAGAAAAGCGGAGGCCTTACCCGAGTCAGGGACCGAGGCTCAGGCAAGCAGGCAATGTGTACCAGGGCTCATGTGTCAGTTTCCAGATGGGCAGAAGCCCAGGAAGGAGCCAGCCCTTGCCTTGCTTCTGAATCCTTACGTTCGGGCCGGTTGGTATGAGGACCTCGAATTCTGTGTCTCTACTCAGGAGGCCCCGCGCTGGGTGTCTGGTGTCCCGGCCACTGAAGGTCAGTGACTCGTCCACGTTAGCTCTGTGGGCCGCAGAGCGGGCCCAGTGTCAGCAGGGGCTGTTGGGCATCCTGTGCCCCTTGTGGCATTTGGGGACAAAGGGCCCAGGAAGTATGGTTCACCTGCCACTCCCAACCAAGGAACCTGGGAACAGGCGGTGGAGGGGCGGGGGGTGCCTGGCGAAGTCCCAGGAAGAGAGAAGCTGGGGTAGAGACGGGAAGGGGGGCGGGCTGGAGGAAAGGAAGGATTGCTCTTTCTCAAGCCCAACAGACGGCCTCCAATGTCCTGGGGCCGAGCAGTCTCTTGAAACCTGCAAGCAGCAGCAGCCCTAGGCACCATTTCCATCTCGCGAGGGGCCAGGCCTGGTCTGGGCCAGGGACCTGGAGGATGTCAGCCTGGCTGTTTCCCTCCCGTGGGCTGAGAAGTGGGTTTCAAACCAGGGTCCTCTCCTCCCACCCCATCCTGATCCATTCCTGGGGCTCACAGAGGCCAGCTTCTGCTCCAGCCCCGGCTCCGCGCTGGCTGACCCTCGGCGGCTCTGGCTCCCCTCGGAAGTCAGGCGGACGGTGCGCAGGTGCAGGCCATCTCCGTCTGTGCTTCCCCGCGCCGCGCCCTCAGAGCTGCTCAGACGCGTCTGGGCGGCCCTGAGCCCCTGTAGTCCCCCCCACCCTCCCCACCCCCCAACGCGGGGGCATCGAGCAAAAGCTCGGAGCTCTGCTTTGAAGGCCGAGGATGGCGGAGAAGGCTCCGGGTTGCCAGTAGCCACACGCCGCGTGACCCTGGGCGGGCCTCTCAGCCTTTCGGGGGGCTGTTACGTGACATGGCTGGACCCGACACTCTCAGGGCCTCTCCCCTTAGGAAAGCCACACTCGACTCCATGACTCCGGGCCTCCAGGCACGAGAAAGCACATCCAGGCTGGTCATCCTCAGGCCGAGGCCTCCGCCATTCCCCCACACATATGCAACGGGGCCTCCTCATATGCAATATCCCCCTGGCTTCTCACAGGTGTCCGTGCAGACCCCACCCGCCCGCCCGAGTCCTGCCTGCCTATGCACTGCGGGTGACACTCCCCCCAAAGCTGTATTTTTCTCTGGCCGAGAGCCTATTCTGTGTAAATTATTTTTCTACGGAGAGTTCTTAAGGCTCTTTGGAAGCACAAGCCAGCAGGCTGCACCGCAAAAGCTGCCTAGGGTCTGTTTGGGGCCCACGTGTAACTTTGTCCTGCCGGTACTGCAGTTGGGGGGGGGCCACGGGGGGGCGATTACTGTTGGGATCAATTTTTAATAAATATTGAAATGCACTTAAGTCTTTCCCTTGAATTCATGGGCTTACAAGGGTCAGTTGTGTGTCAATCTCGTGCCATCTCACGTGCTTTCTGGATCATTCATCCACTCAGAACCTCTGCCATGTCAGGTACCGGTGGCTCACGCCCGTCAGTCATCCTAGCTGCTCCGCAGGCTGAGTGAGATCTGAGGATCACAGTTCAGAGCCAGCCCAGGCAGGAAAGCCAGTGAGATTCCCATCTCCAATTAACCAGAAACAGAAACAAGAACAAAACCAGCCAGACGTGGAGCTGCGATTCAAGCGATGGAGGACTCGCCTTGAGCAGAGCAGCTCAGGGACAGTGCTCAGGCCCTCAGTCGCCCGGGCACGCACACCAGGCCCTCTACCATTTATTTGGCCACAGGTGGTTGAGATAGAGCGCATAGTCTAGTTAAGTCAGTAAGCTAGTAAGCAGCCCAAAGGATTTACCTCAGGAAGGTAGCTTAGATTTTAGTCTACATAGGCATGAGGGCATGAGTCACCCGTGCCTGGCAAAAGATCTGGTGTGTGTGTGTTTGTGCACGCACGCGCACAGGCACGGGTCCTGGGCTTGAATTCAAGGCTGCCATGCTGTCCCTGAGCGGTCTTTGGCCAAAGCGCTGTACTGCTTGAGCTACAGCTCCACTTCCAGCTTTCTAGTGCTTGCTTAACTGGAGATGAGTCTCCTGGAGGGCTGGGAATGTGGCTTAGCAGTACAGTACTTGTCTTGCATGCATAAAGCCCCGGGTTCGATTCCTCAGCACCACGTATATAGAAAAAGCTGGAAGTGGCGCTGTGGCTCAAGTGGCAGAGTGCTAGCCTTGAGCAGAAAGAAGCCAGGGACAGTGCTCAGGCTCTGAGTCCAAGGCCCAGGATGGCAAAAAGAAAGAAAGAAAAAAAAAAGTCTCATGGACTTTCCTGCCCAGGCTGGCTTTGAACTGCGATCCTCAGGTCTCAGCCTCCTGAGTGGCTAGGATGACAGGCGTGCGCCGTGGGCATGCAGGTGCTGAACTTTTTTTTTTTTTTTTTTTTTTTCTTTTTTTTTTTGGCCAGTCCTGGGCCTTGGACTCAGGGCCTGAGCACTGTCCCTGGCTTCTTCCCGCTCAAGGCTAGCACTCTGCCTCTTGAGCCACAGCGCCGCTTCTGGCCGTTTTCTGTATATGTGGTGCTGGGGAATCGAACCTAGGGCCTCGTGTATCCGAGGCAGGCATTCTTGCCACTAGGCTATATCCCCAGCCCAGGTGCTGAACTTTTTGAACACCAACCCAGCACTGCTTCCCACACGACAAGGTTGCAATCCAAATGTGGGAGTAACCCAGAATATTCTATAAAATGTCCTTCAGGCTGTGTGCATTATGAGAAGTCCTAGCCCGGAGGTATCTCATGATATGCAAATATTCCCAGCCCTGAAGCCCCTCTGCCGGTGAGCCGGCCCAGAGCCTGTTTCTTCCTCTCAGGAGCAGGGCGAACACCTGTTAGAAACTGCAAAGTATTTGCCAAATACACCACACGTATTGGATTTTAAAAAGGAAATGTTTATTGTCATGTTATAAGGTGATTACAAACTCCTCTAAAAAAAGCAAAGATGAATTTAAAATATTGATATACATATTTATCTAAAAAGCAAAAGAGGAAAAAAAACCCTGCAAAATACAGGGATCCATATCATAAAACATTTATACACGAAAGCTTGTTTACTGCGAGACTGAGTCACACGCCAGGGTCTTGCTCAGATACAAATGTTCCTCCTCTCGTTGGTTGATTTCGGTTTTTTTGGTTTTTATTTTTTACAAAAGTTTAAAACACCTTAAAAATATTTTGAAGTTTTTAAAAAAAATGTCCTGATGAACCAGACATATTTCTGGAAGGAGGCAAAACCCATGTTCTTGGCTTTTTCTTGTGCTAAATACAGTCACAGTTGTTAGGGATTGGAAAGATTAATTGGGTAAAAAAAAATAATAATAATGGAGCAACCATCTCAGATTGAAGCCAGACAGATGACGAGATGCCCCGTGCCACCCTGGGGCACACCTGCGGTGCCGCCCAGAGAACAAGGGCAGCCAGGAGGAGGGGGGAGGGGGGCCTCGCTCCCTTCTGCTCCCCGGGCTCAGTCTTGTGGCTTCGCACTGGATGGGGGTTCGCAGACAGAGGTATTTACAGCACCCACATCACGGGTCTGAGGGCCGGTAAGACCTTGAGGGGCTTTTGCTCTGGGGTGCCTTTCCTGGCTTGTCTGTGTCTTGGGGAGCAGTGGGGGCCGCGGCCCTTGGCCCGGCTGCCCAGAGCATGTCCGGTGGAGAGCTGCAGTGCGGGCGAGGCTGGCGCTTCCACAGAAGATCCGGGTGAGGCAGCGGGCTCCCCCTGCTCGCTCCTGGGGCGGGGGGTGGGCCGGGGCTACTGTCCTGCTGTGCAGGGGTCTCGGTCTCCCCACCGGGGGGGGGGGGGGTGGTCGGGGCTCACCTCTCCTCCAGGCCGGGTGGGGGGGGTGTTTCCGGGGGTGGAGGGCAGCCCTGGCCACGCCCGCCTCGCCGCTCACACCCTGGAGACGGCACAGCTGGCAGGCAAACCCCCTGCCTGGCCCGAGGGCCCGCCGTCCCCACCTGCTCTGGGCCCCCTTTTCCCATTTACAATGAGGACACTGGAGCCCTTCCCGCGGCGAGCACGTCCCCTCAATGATCAACGTGTCCTGGGGGGGAGGCTCAGCCCCGGCACCCCGCTATTTGTTTCCTTATGGTGACAGCACGTGCTGGTGCCTCCCTCCCTCGCTTCCCGCCCGGCTCTGGCAGGTCGGGCCGCGTGGGGTCAGAATCTCTGACCGTCCCAAGCAGAGAGCCTACTCTGCAAGACACGCGTGGACCGGAGTCACGAGCTCTAATGAAAAGTGTCATTCATATGGCGACATAAAGACAATCATCACTGCACATGGTACAGAGCCGGGGAGCGGGCAAGGGGACTGGAACTGAAGACAGGTGCCCGGGAGACCGGGGGACGGGCAGGGAAGAGGGGGACCTTCCATCCGGCAGCACTGGAGACTTGGTCTGCTTGTGTCTTTGGTCTAGAATTTGGTCTGGGAATCTTATGAGAAGAGACCTTCTTCAGGCCTTTCCAGAATGTTGCAATTTGTCTACCAACCCAGAATACTGAGGCCTCACGGGGAGGGGGGGCGGGGGGGGAGATGGAAGTGACCACAAGGCCTTCCCGCTCTCCTGTCACCTGTCTTCATATCAGTGGTTAGTTTACTAAAGTTCCATAAGACAAAAGGAAACAGGTCACATCGCTACTCGGCTAAATGACAACAAACACAACAACACACACTCGATCAGACACCACAGCGACCATAGTACATAGAAAAATAGGAACATGGTAGAACTGGTTCATGTTTGGAGAGGACTCGGTGTGGTTTGGCAGAGTAAATAGCTTTGGAAAGAGAAACGCATACACTCGTTGGGAGACACAAGGTCCAGACTTGCCCCTGTGGGAGTGCGGAGGGGGAGTCCGAACTCCTGACTGAGGGGAACCCCAACTCTGAAAATCTAAGCCGGCCTCCGCCCTCCACGGCTGCCAGGCAGCCTTGTGGCTTTGTGGGGACAATGCGTCGGTGCGGTTTGGACTGGGACCCTGGATGGGGAGGGCAGAGGTGTGTCTGCGTGTGTGCGCTGCCCGTGGCACTGGGAAGGGTCAAGGGAACTCCGGCATGCTCTGCCGGCTCGGGGGTGCCAGCCCCCTGCAATCACAACTTTCACAACAGGCAGCGGATGCCCGGCAGCCGCTCCGGCCGGACTCAGAACTGAAGGGCTCAAGGCCGCGCCAGCTCACCACCCCCAGGGCGGCTCCACCGCTGGCTCCAAGAGCCAACCTCCAAAGCAGCTCTGGGTGCTCCTTGCTAGTTGGGGTGGCCCTGGGTGGCATCGTGAACAAGTCTGGGGAGATGAGGACAGAGCCGAGGGGCCAGGAGGCCAGGAAGGGCACACTTCCCTGCGGACGCCGCCCTCCGCGTGCCGGGGCCAGCCCATTCGGTCTACTCGCCTCCCCTGCACCGCTCGACAGATCCAGGCGGCCCGGGGGACACCCAGATCTAAGTGTCACAGACCCACACGCCGACAGCATTGCGGCAGACACGCCTGCCCCTGGCCCGCCTCTCGGGGGCTTCACCCTCTCTCCCTCCCGCTGCTCCTGCCCAGATCTACGCTGATGGCTCTCCCCAGTGTTGCTGCTGGCGGCCTTACCTTGCGACCGCGGTCAGCTGCTTTAGTCTGAGAGTTAGCCCGTTATTTTGGCATCTTTCTCCCCACCGCCCCAGGGCCTCTGCAGCTGGCGGGGTCCTTTCCCGCCCAAACCAGGCACCAGAGGGGCTACACGTTCAAGACATATCTGCCATCCCAGGAAAATCTGTACCCAGTGTGGATCTGTTGTTTTGTTTTGCTTTCGGGGGGAGGGGGGAGGGAAGGGGGCAGAACTTTCTGCCAGCTACATAAGCACCGAAGGATTGCTTTTGAAATTGAGATGTATTGCTGGCAAGAAAATCAATTCAAGTGGTAATAGTGTATGACAGTCTCTTAAGTGTCTGTATAGTTACATGTTACAAAAATTACAAAGGAAAAATTTACCAAGTTCCCATCTAATTCAGAATGAAAGCCTGGCCTGTCCCAGGACGTCTGCCCACGGGTTGAATTTTTATACAAAAATCCCCAAATCAAGACACAAAGACACACACACACACACACACAGAATAAACACACACTCACACGCGCGCACACACACACGCTTAACATGAACATTTTCTGTGACAATTAAAAAAAAAAATCCTAGTGCAAATGTAAAGCTCTGTAAACCTGGTCCTATGAGAATCTAATGTTAGTAAACAGCAGGAAAGCGGCCGGCCCTGGCGCGAGCTCACATCATGGTCTCCACGATGATGTGCGTTGGTTTCACCAGGGTGCCGTTCATGGCGGAGCTGGTGTTGAAGGGCATGGCGCCCTCCCGCTCCACGGCCCAGCGGTTGGGCTCCCTGGGGGTCAGCAGGTACTTGACTCTCTGCGGAAGCAAGCGGGGGGAAGGGGCCGTGAGCTGGCTGGCGGACTCCCCCGCTCCCCTTTCTGCTGGACGGGCCGTGGCTAGTCCCCCCCGCCCCCCGGCCCCCCGCTCTTGGTCTCTCTGGGAAGTTAAGGAGTGGGGCCATGGAGCCGCTAAGGATTCGCTGGCGCTTGAGCTGGAAGGACGGCTGCCCTAGCCAAGTCCACGTGCAAGGCCACACCGGCCTCCCCGCGGGTGCCCGGTGCCCGTCCCGTGGGTGGCCCGGCGCCTCCAGGGTGGCCGACGGCCGTGCGTCCCCACAGCCCCAAGCAGAAAGGCGGCGCCCTCGGCCTCCCGAGCCCGCCAGCTGCCTCCTCGCAGACAGGTCCCCCCGGGCGCGGCAGACGCCCCTGCGGCTCTGGGCGCGGGGGCCCTGGCCATGCCGGGCGGGGGAGTTCGGGCCTCCCAGTGCGGCACCGCATCCTAGAATGAAGGAGCCGCGGGAAAGCCGTGACAGAGCCGGCGCGGGGCTCAGGGCTCGTCTCTAAGCCCAGGTCTTGCCAGGCGTCTGCTCAGACCTCAAGAGCCTACCCCCCAAAAAAAGCCGGGGGGAGGAGGCTCAATGCGGCACACGTGTGGTGCTGCAGAAAGCAAAACGCTGATAGATACAAGCTCTAAAACTCCACTTAAAGTGCCCCCATCCATTTCCTCTTAAAAACCCTCCTCACCCGCCCCCTCCACACTCATGCCGCCCGCCCCAGGCCAGCTGGCTGGAGCGAAACTGAGCGCAGGTGGACCGGCTGTGGGCGGCTCACGCCTGTCATCCTAGCTACTCAGGAGGCTGCAATCTGAGGATCACAGTTCAAAGCCGGCACGGGCAGGCAAGTCTGTGAGACGCTTATCTCCACTGAACCACCAGAAAACCAGAAGTGGCGCTGTGGCTCAAGTGGGCGAGCGCCAGACTTGAGCTGAAGAGCTCAGGCACAGCGCCCAGGCCCAGAGTTCGGGCCCCAGGGCCAAATAGAGAAATAAAAAACAGCCTTTGAAGGGGCACCAGTCAGTGACCGCTAGGTGTCCCCACCCTGTCCACACAGGCCAATGAGCACGGACCTCTAGAGACCCACCCGCCCCAGCCCCACCCTAGGCAGCTAGCCCTCTGGGTGGCCTGGTTTGGCTCAGGGCCCAGTGACCAGCATTTTTGCCCGAGCCCTGTCCACTGCTTTATCCTTGCTAAACCTACAATAGGGATAGGATACCCTGGGGGCCTGTCCCCTCTCCACCCCAACTCCGCTCCGCGCCTTCCCCCCATCAACAGCCCCTGTGGGCCACTCCTTGCCCAGAGGAAACACAAGCCAGCCGAGGGGGAGCCAGGGCCCCAGGACATCCTGGCTCCAGATTTTTTGAAGAGAATAACAATGAAAAGGACCCAGAACAAAACAGTGCAGACTTGGAATCAGCCCAGACCCAAAGGTTCAAAGAGATCCTGAGAAAAGGAGTTCTTGGAAAGAGCCCTGGCGCGGCCGGCCCGGGGTCTCCAGCGCCGTGCCGTGCGGAGCTTGCGTGGAGGCTGGAGGGAGCGGGCGGGGCACAGGCCCAGCTCCGGAACCCGCGGGGCTGGGCTTCCCCTCCGCTGGCTCTTCCCCAGAGCCCCGGGCCCTCCCCAGCCTGGCGGGCGGTCCACCCTTGCGCCCAAGGCACCTCGGCTCGCTCGCAGCCCACTCCCCCCACCCGAGCTCTCCCGGCTCCCAGCTTCCCACAATGCACTGCACTCCGGCCGGGATCCATCTCAATGCAGGACCCAGAGAGAGCAACCACCTTGCCCAAGGCCACCCAGGACCTGCTGCTCACCACGAGGCACGGCCCCCCTCCCGCCCCGCCCCCCCCTGCTCACCACGAGGAACGGCCCCTCGGTCCGGCAGATGCGGATGAGGATGACCAGGGGGATGCACACCATGGAGGCCAGGGCCAGGCCCCAGCCCAGCCCAATGGCCCAGGTCGGGTACACGTAGACTTTGTTGTAGGTCAGGGGTACATACTTGGCGAGAGAGAAGACAAAACACCCCTGTGAAGAAGCAGAGGGGGTGGTCAGAGGGGGTCGGGGCCACAGGCGTCTGCCCCCGCCGGGCTGGCCGGCTCTCCTCGCGGCTGCCTCGCACCCTGCTCTGCTGCCTGAGGGGTCTCAAGAACCTCATGGCTGCGTGGTGCCCTCTGATGCAGGCAGGCCGCACCCTCCGGCTGCCCACGTCAGCCTAGGTGCCTGCCCTTCCCCCAACTCTGTCCCCCGCCCCCAGGTGGGCCATCTGGCCATCCTGGACTCCTCCCAGCTCCCTGACCACTTGTCCCAGAGCCTTAGCACAGGCTGTTCCCTCTGCCCAGCCCTCTTCTCCCTCAACTCACTCCACTCTCTCCAATGCTCCTGCCTTACTTGCCCAGGCCCCATCCAGACTGCTAGAGAGCAGGGCCAGGAGCACACAGGAAGTACACACGGCAGGCAGGCACACAGTAATGCTAGGAAGGCCTTGCTCCACGCCTCCCCCTGCCAGTCACCCTCTCCATGCTCTAGACTCCAGGTTCGGATCTGGCCTCGGGATTCCAAGCGAGGTGGGGCTGGCCCTGAGCCCCGATACTGTGCACCTCAGCCTGGGAGGTGAAGAGGCTGGCGGGCGCCCCGTTCCTGAATGGGGCGCCTCTGGGTGGCCACGGGCCATCTAGGACTGGGCCACAGGGTAGAAACAAGCCAACTCCATCCTGTGACCAATTCTGCAGGGCAGAACATGGTGGGGAGGGCCGCCCTTTCTGGTGGTTTCTGCCTATGGGGCCCTGACCCTCAGACCGGGAGAGAGGTGGTGACAGGTCAGAGTGGTAAGGGGCGGGGGGCGCAAACACACAACTAAAGATAAGGCCCAGAGAAGTGAGTGTCTGCTGGGGACAAGTGTGCCCACTGCTGGTGGCTGCTGGTGTCTCCCATCGCAGGGGCGAGGGGCACGTGGCTTTGACGGGCGCCCAGGATCATGTTAGACAGCAACCGCAAGAGGCTAAGGTTGTCTGGTGCCCCCTCAAGGCCTTGCTTTAGAGGTAGGGAAACTGAGGCCCAGAGAAGCACCATAAGTTAGCAGCAATTTGGCCTGGCCCGGGAGCAGAGGTCATCGGGGAGGGGGCCCATTTATCCCCCGTGCTAGCTCCTAAATGCTAGGGGTATCTCTGCCACCTGTGCTTCCCATGGCGCGCCAATGGGGTGTACCCCAGGTTTCCCACAGGCACCTAGGGTCTGGGCTGGTCTCGAACTTGGACAGGGCAGCAGCTTTTGCTACAGAGGAACTGCCACTCGGCAGTGGTTGGAGGAGAACGTCACCATGGGCTGAAGGGCATACCAAGGTCAAGCCTAAGATGGCGGGCAGGGGAAGGAAAAGCTCAGAATAGTCTGCTGGACTTATGCTTGTCTATGCCCCCACCTCTACGTCCACGGATACACCGACGTGCAGAACTTCTCTGCTCAACGTGCCACAGCCTCAACTTGACCTGTGGCCCAACCCCCTCAGCACGTGGAAAGGCTAAGCTCTCGGTCATGGATCCGCGGGGTTCTCAACACTGAGATGCCAAACATTCCACCACCGGCCCATACCTTGCGGAATGGGAGATAGGTTGGCTGGTAAACGTGTTGAGCCAGCGCCTCGTGGAACTTACCACACACAGGACCGGAGTGATGACAGC
The DNA here is from genome assembly GCF_023159225.1 of Perognathus longimembris pacificus. Lineage (NCBI taxonomy): Eukaryota > Metazoa > Chordata > Mammalia > Rodentia > Heteromyidae > Perognathus > Perognathus longimembris. The sequence goes on from NC_063170.1 coordinate 70,181,339, forward strand.
CCAGCTGTACTTCATCCAGGGCCCAGGCCGATAGCCGATCATGTCCTCAATCCCGTCATAGAAGCTGTCACCGCCTGCAAGACATAGCAGTAGGCATGGGTGATTTGGGTCCAAGGCCAGCGCGGCCCTGGGATTGGGGCATGGGGGCTGGGGCGTGGCCTCTGAGGTCATCAGGACTCTGTGTCTCCACGCCAGGCGTGGCTTATCCAAAATGATACGGAACACAAATATAGCTGGCATCTTGGCTGCTTTTGTTTTTTTTTTGTCAGCATTGGACAGTGCCCAGGTCCCCAGGCGGCAAACCTGAGCCTTAGGAGGTCGCCAGGGGTCGTGTTTGGATGCCAGGTGATCACACACAGTCCCTCATGCAAAACATCTGTTCACAGCTGGCAGCCCCAGCATGGGGCCCGTCTGTGATGGGACTACAAGGCACGGCTCGCCCGGGAAAGCGCTCTCCTGGCGAGCAGCGTCCGGGAGGGTGAGGACCGCCTGTCACATCCTCTCGTCCTCACCCTTCAGTGGAGAGAAGCCCAAGGGAGAGGTCTGAGAAGGGATCCGCACGAGTCTGTACTCACCATATATCCAGGCAATAACAAAACATTCAAAGAATGCAACCCACAAAAGGCATACACCGCTAGCTGCATAGTAGTCAAAGAGTTGAAACACATACATGCCACCCTGTGCGGGAGACAACAGAGAAGGCTGGGTTATTACTTGATCTCCAACTCATCTTCACATACAAAAGTCTGGCAAATAAACTAGAAAACACCAAAGAAAAAGCCGGGGGACAGCCTGCCTGTGCACACATCCATATATATTGTTCAAACGCTCGGCTTGACTCATGCCTGTGATCCTAGCTATTCAGGAGGCCGATGCCTGGAAGATCACCACTCAAAGCCAACCCGGGCAGAAAAGTCAGTAAGACTCCATCTGCAATTAAGCATCGAAAAGCTGGACCGGAGGCATGGCTCAGATGGTAGCATGCCAGCCTAGCAATATGAGGCCCTGAGTTCTGCCCCTGTAGTACTGCCAAAACAAAAGAATGAGTAAAAACGGCTCAACTTTAGGTTTGGCCAACTTAATGAAAATGTGGGAAGGGAACACGGAAGGCAAACAACACGTTTTTAGCAAAACAGTGGGCCCATCTGAGCATCGGGTTGTCTATGGGGGGGAGGGGGGCGGGGGAGAGTGGCCCCCAGCTTAGTGCGTGGCCCGGGCGGACACCATGGGCCACGTTCCTATGAGCACCTCCAGAAAAACTTCCAGGAAGGGAAACTGGGGAAGACTTGAGCTGGATTTGGGGCAACTGTTCCCCCTGTGCCCCCTCAGAAGTGAGAGGCGGCGAGAGGGGTGTGGAGGGCGCCCCGGGGGGCGCTGGGTGTCCATCTTCTCTTACATGCCCGTCTCCTGCTGGCCCGTGCCCGCCCCCTCTGCCCTGGCCTTTCCTCTCCCCGCCTTCAATCCATCCTCCTGACAGACACCCGCAGAGTGGCAGGGCCCTCGCGGAGCATGCGCCTGGCCCCGGGCTCCATCTCAGCACTGAACGGGAGGGGAGCCAGGAGCTGGTGGCTCAAGCCCGTAATCCGAGCCGCCGGGGAGGCGGAGGTTGGGAGGACTGAGGTTGGAGGCCACCTCAGGAAGAGAAAAAGCTCATGAACCCAACAAGCTGAACGAAAGTGGCCCCACACCTATCACCCCGGCTATGCTGGGGACCCTAAAGTAGGTCGATTGCAGCCCAGGCACGGGCCTATCTCAAAAAGAAGCCCTGGCCTGCCCAGAGGACAGCGCTTACCTCCGTCACCATCGTCAGCCCCAGCAGGTAGCTGATGCTACACACGATGGCGATGAAGATTTCCCGACGATAACCCTTCCTTAGGAAGGACGGGTAAAGATCAACCAAGGACGTGATCTGTCCTTCGACCTCAACAAACTGAGGAGGGAAGGGGGAGACAGTCAGTGCAGGGGAGGGGAGGGCGCGCGCCTGCCATTCCCCGCAGTCGGGCCCACCGCGGGGTCAGGCCGCGCGGGTCTGCACAGCAAGTAAGGCGCCCAAGCCGGGCATCTTGCTCAGGCTGCTTCTGCAGCCAGGATGCCCTCCCTTCTCTCACGCTAGACTAAGGAGCGACCGCTTCTCCCGGAGGTCCGTGCCGACCCTCTGCCCCGGCGCCCTCGGGGACGGTGTGTCGAGGGTGGGCCGTGCTCTCTGGACCCCCGACACCATGGGGGGCTGCGCGCCTACGGCTGCGTAGACGTGGGATGGACGCGGAGGCCTCTCAGGGTGACCCGGGCCTCCGTGTTCTTGTCCGTGGCACGGAGAAGTTCAGCTCAGACCCCCGTGGCGGTTTATTACGAAAGCCTTTCTCCCACGAGCCCACGAGAGGCGTGTCCTCTGCATGTGGCGTCCTGTGAGCCTAGGAATCCACCCCACACGAAAGGAGATCTGAAGAGTTCCTCCGCGGGTGATGTGCTCGGGGCTTCCTGTGCCTAAGTGATCTTGCAGAACGTGGCCTCGTGCCCCACGGAGCGCCACCCGGCTGCTTTAAACAGACGGCAGCCTCAAGTACCATCCTCTGGACCTGTACCATCTCTGACCCGACCAATGCCCAAGCGACGCCTTCCAGACTCGCGCTCCTCCTGCCAGGGGCTCTGCCATCTCCTCTCCGCCACCGCCCCTCCGCCACCGCCCCCTGACCTGCACTTGAGCGGGGGTGCGAGTCAGTCTATGGCAAGTTCTTTGAGGGCAGCCTCGGGGCTTAAGAGCATGGGCTGGGAAGGCGGCTTAGCGGCAGAGTGCTTGCCTAGCGTGCATGAAGCCCTGGGTTCGATTCCTCAGCACCACATACACAGGAAAAGCCGGAGTGGCGCTGTGGCTCAAGTGGTAGAGTGCTAGCCTTGAGCAAAAGTAGCCCAGGGACAGTGCCCAGTTCAAGACCCAGGACTGGCCAAAAAAAAAAAAAAAAAAGAGCCCATGGCAGCACTTAAATCTGGAGTGGCTAGTCCAAACTGCCCTTTCCACCCCCCCACGCCCCAAGGCTGATCCGGCTCCTCTACACACTGAGAGGCTAGGAGCCTTTGTGACTCGGTTGCTTCATCCCAGAACAGGCAGGAGGAGGGGCATTTCCAAGTACCCACAGCTCGGGCAGCAGGGAGGATCAAGGAAAGGGACATGCGGAGAGAAATTCTCCTTCAGGCTGCCCAAATCAGGGGAAAGGGCCCACAAGAAGGGGGAGGGGAGCACTTTCCCACCCCCTACAGCTGTCTAGCTGGCTGAGCCTGAACCTGAGTCGCAGCACCGTCAGCAAACCGGCCTTGCTTTGTGCGGCTTCAAGAGTCACATGGTTCCTCCTTTCTTTGAGACGCAGAAAAGAAAGAGCCGAGGTGCTGCTAGCAAGCAGGACCAAGACCGGCCCCAACCCCCTCATTTCCAAGTTTCCCCCTGCAGCCTCTCCCAACCTGCCTGGCTCACCAGTGATGGGCCTCGGGTTTCTCCTCTGCCAAGCGGCAGGGTCTGCCCAGGATGTTGAGAGAGACCTGACACTTTGAGAGCTACCTGACAGCTGAGAATGGGCAACTCACATTTGAGGGCAGAGCTGAGGCACTGAGGCCAGCTCCCGCCTCCTGGTGCTGCTAGTTTGGGGGCCCCTTGGCTTTCTATCAGCAGGAATCTATCCCCTCCTGGGTGTCTCCCCACCCTGGCCCACCAGGAACCAGCAGTGTGGCGGCCCCTAGGCCTGGGCGAGCCACTCCCCACCACCACAAGAAGCCTGGGGGACCCTGCCTCTGCTGTCACACAAGGTCCTGCCTGAGGCTCACCATGCCCAGCACGCCCCGCCGCCCCTCGACTTCTGGGAACTCAAAAATCAAAGCTGGCAGACAGAGCAAAAGCTCGGGATCAAGCCCCAAACTAACTAGCCGCATAGCCCCGGCCAAGCCCTTAGTCTAAGCCGAGGTACGGTATGGAGCCGTGGCTACAGCAGGTGCTCGCGATAAAGAACACGGTGGGGGGCGGGCCAGGGGCAAGGTGCCATGGGGGAAGATGGCACGTGGCTGCACACTTGCAGATGGGGAGAGGGACATTTGCGTTCTATGCATGGTGCCACACGTGTGCACGTGAAAGCTGGCATGAGTTCTGAGCCAGGCCGGCACCTAGCGTGGTACTTAGTGCTCCGGTCCCCTCTTGGGGCCAGGTCCCCAAGCACTCAACTACGCGTGAGCTGTGATGTCAGCAAGCTCCTCCCCATGCCATCCCCAGAGGCCAGCAAGGGGGCTCCGGCTGAGGGGCACTGGCAGGTCACTAAGCGCCCAGCCTCAAGGTGTCCGCTGACTGCGGAGTAAGGGCAGTGGCTTCCTCTCCGAGGCCAGTATTGGCTCCCTTGTGTCCTCCCACTGTGTGTGTGTGTGTCCCTTCCCCCTCCCCCACCCTGCCCTGTAGGGCAAAATCCTAGTGACTAACCACCTCGGCTGGCTTACTTGGAAGTAGGTGCCATGCCTAAGCAGCCTATGAGGGGCAGTGGGGATGTGATCCCTGGCTACTTATTAATGTGTTTCTGTTTTCTTCTTTTACTTAGAGCTCTGGAAGGAGTTCTAAAAGCCCCGTGCATGGGGCCTCTCCACAGGCCAAGCTCGTGAACCGGAATGATTAATGAGGACCCCGCTCTTGTTTACGCGGCTCCGGTCCATCCGCCACCGCACGAGGATTTGTTTTCCATCTCCGGGATGTTTTCATTCTGTTTTCTCCGCTGACACGGGCCTCCCTTATGCCAAGTCCTCCCTCCCTGCTCGGTTCTTGACCCTGGTGAGCTGACCACCTCCTCTCTCTGGACGCCTGCTCCCCTGCCTGACTCTCTAGGACTTTCCCACCACTTCCCGCTCCCCGTGACCCAGCCTGGGCGTCCACGGGGGCTGCAGCCCTCGGGGCGAGAGAGAGGGCACTCACCTGGCTATCCAGTCCAAGCAAGAGAAGCATAATAAAGAAAAGAATGGACCAAAATGTGGGGAGCGGCATCATTGTCACAGCTTTGGGGTAGGCAATGAAGGCCAAACCAGGACCTAAACGGGAGAGAAAATGGGGAGGGGCACAGAGAGAAAGGCATCAGCCACCAGGCCCCTCGCGGCCCCGGGCCTCACGTAACCACACGGGTGTCTGCCTGGCAAAGAGACCAGGCCTGTCTCGCCTCACTTCGGGGTGGGGCCAGGTGGGGCCCCGGGGCTCAGGAGGGGCCCCGTGTGAGTTCCTGTTCTCCTACCCGGTACAGGTGGCCTCCTCGCCAACACGAACCCATAGATGCGGGCTGCTGGGTTGGGGCAGGACGCGGGAACTGGGCCTGTGGCTCAGGTTACTAGGGACTCGGGATAACGATGACCCAGCCCCTCCCCACGCAAAGCCGTCCTGTCCACACAGGCTGGAAGGAAGCCAAGGAAACGTGCTCATCATCTGACCACTTGACGAAAAATAAAAGTTTCGTTTCTATTTTGAATTGATGGTCAAAACACCGTATGAGTAGAAAGGAAAAAAAAAAAAGCTGGGAGCCACGCCCAGGAGGGCAAAAGGGTCTTTAAGGGTAGAGTCATGGTGGCCTCTGGCCTTCACCTCTGCCCTCCACAGACACAAGGCCAGAGGTGGGCAGGGGCAAGGGGAGGCTTGCCCAGGCCAACACAGAAGGAGGGGGTGCAGGCACAGCACCAAGCCGGGGAGCCGGGAGCCACAGACAAGTCCTCATCTACCGGCTCCTCTTTGCATCTCCCCGCTGAGGCCCGCGTGGGCCCTGTTTCCCAGCGGAACGGGGAGAGGGCTGGTGACCCCAGGAGCCTTCTCACACTCCGGTTCTCCGAGACACACCGAAGCCCACAGCAGGGGTGAGAGGGCGTTCGGGCTGGACCCCAAGGTAGGCTTGGGGTGGGGGGCTGCCAGCTCCAGGATCCTCTTACCGAGCCGCTGGGATGCAGAGCAAGGTTGAGGCCTGTCCCCCAGTGACGGCAGGGGACCGTGGGGGGGGGGGGGGGACACGCCCTGGGCTCTGCCCCGGAAGGCAAGGCTCAGGGCCTGGGCTGAAAACCCAACCCCTGAGAACAAAACCGCCCTCCCCTTAAGCGAGTAAGAAGCAAAAAAGGAGACAATGTGCCGGAGCAAACGTCAGGAGCCAAGCGAGTGGTTTCAGGATGAAAAACCCACAAAAACCAACCAATTTTACAAGAAGTTGGCATCGGCAATCCCCACGGGGGGGAAGAGCCCACTCGGCCCGAAAGCCCAGCGAAACCGTGGTACTGGCGGCGACGGAGCGAGGCTGCGTGGGAGGGAGACGGGTGTGAAGGGGAGGGCGGGGGGGGGCATGCTTCCTGCACAGGAATCTACAACCTCTCCCTGAAATCGAAGCCAGAGTCAAAAGCCACGGGGCGTGCCCCTCAGCCGGCCGCCCTGGCCCTGACCGGCCGGCCACGGAGGAGGACCGGGGAGGTCCCGGCGAGCCGCGGGCCTCGGCCCCGCGCTTCCCTCCCGACTCCGGACGGGGGCCGAGCTCGGGTGGAGGGAAGCCCAGGGAGAACACCCAGGCGCTGGGATCCGCATGTGTACGACGCCCGGCCGGCGCCTGGCCCGCAGGTGCGCGCGCGCGCGCGCGCCGGACTCCGCAATCACCTCGCTCTAACGCACTCCCGGTGAATAGGGTGCTCGTTCAAAGCCCATGCGGGAAAGCAACCCCCTCGATGCGCGGGCTGTTCAGCCGTCACCGTGGGGAACGAACGACCACCTCTTGGAAGTGGGCAGGAAGAAGGAAACAACTGAGGCTGACCACCTACACGGATACAAAAATACCTAGATGTCCACAGAGAAAGGATCACGTTCCTCTCCACGGCCAAGTCCACTGCAGTCAAGGAACTGGCCTGCAGGCCCTCGGCCGAAAAAACAACGGCAACAAAACATCCCAAACGCCCGGCATGAGTGGAGGGGAGGCGCGCTGGGCCGCGCCCGTCCCCACCCCTAGCCCACTCCGTGAGCCCACCGATGGCTGCGGGCATGCCCCATGTCTCCCGTCTATGGGGTGGCTTTGGGGGCTCCAAGGAGGACCCCCCCCCAAAAAAAAGATCTGAAAATCCAATTTGGAAGCAGGGGAAAGGGAGAGGTGTAGACAGCCGCGCCGTGGGCTTGTCAAGATGGTTGGAAAATTCACACCCTGGCAGGCCTGAGGTGTTTGGGGGTGCACAGGGCGGGATGGAGAGGTGGAAGAGGGTAGGGTCCTCGTGGAGCACCCCTGCCAGGAAAGGCTCCTGCTCTCAGACGGCTGAGCTCTTCTGAGACACACGACGCAGTCTGGCCCTCCGACACTGGGGCGCTGGGACGGGAGCTTGGGGTTCAAACGCCGAGAAGGCGGAAAACATCGGGGCCCAGGAGAGGGCACCCGCCCCAGGTCTGTGGAGGTCCCCGGATTACACCCTGCCCGTCCGCTGGCGAGGCCTGGGCCCAGCGCCCTCCCCCGCCGCTGGTGGCCTCTCTGAGGTGGGGTGAGGGTGGGGAGTCAGGGTGAAACCACAACCCCTTCCTGGCAGCTGCCGGCCACCCTCCGAGGCCTCGGGAGGGAGGGGCTGGGGGAGGGGAGGGTCCATAACCCAAACCACTGCTGTTTGGACACGGCAGGACCAAGACGTCAAGCAATCAAGGCCAAGTCCTGGAACCCGGCCCCCAGGACCCCAGAAGCATCTCTGCTGGAACTCCGGGGTCCTAGGTTCCTTGATTCTTAAAACTAGGCGAGCCTGTGACCCTAAGGCATCCACTCCCAGGACGGGCCCCGGGCCAGAGGTGATGGGATCCTCATGTCCCACACCCAAGTTAGTTCTGTCACTGACCCCGAGGGTGGCCTTCCCTGTCCTCGGTCTCCCTTCCCGGTGCCGGCCCCCATTCAGCTCCGAGCCTACGGCAGGGCCAGGTGGAGACCGACGGGAGAGATGGGCAGAACGAACAAGCAGGTTTGCCTAGAGGGGGCTCAGGGCGCAAGTACAAAACAGAACGGACAGCCGAGAAGGCGGCTGACCTGGGCGGGAGCTGGGACCAGGGAGGGAGGGGACCGCCCTAGAGCAGCTCTGTCCCTGCCTGTGCCGACCTGTGCGGGCTGGGTTGTCACGAAGACCTGGATAGCTTCTGCACTCTGGTATTGGGGGGGAGCACCTTGGTAGGAGTGGGGGGGGTCTGTGTAGAAGCCAGGCTCGCCCCCCGTCCCCCTGGGGTCTGGCTTCATGCCTACAGTACTCACTTGGCTTACACACTCGGTGGCAGTGCCCACCACCACTGCCACCAACACCACCGTACCTGACTCAGCCACATCGGCAATGTCCACCCCTTGCTCTTGTGCCATGAAGCCCAGGATGGAAAAAATTGCGAAGCCAGACACAAAACTGGTACCACTGTTGAGGCATCCCAGCAGCATACAGTCCCTAAGTTACACATACGTCAGGGAGCAAGTTAATTCACAACGCAGGAAGCCACGCTCCCTACTCGTCTTCTTTAACATCATCGCGCTCTGGTCCGCGCGCGGCCGGCGCGACACTTGCCTGTATGAGTTGTACTTGTACTTGTTGTAGCTCCCCAGCGAGGTCATGGCGCCCAGGCAGATGGCGTAGGAGAAGAATATCTGGGTCCCAGCGTCAATCCACACCTAGAGGGAGGGGTGGGCCAGGAGAGAGGGGTGCGTTAGGTGGGGCTGACTTCCGGGGGCGCGAGTGCCCGCGGCAGCCCTGGTGCCACACTCACGCGACGCCGCGCGGCAGGGGACCCCGAAACGCGGAGGCAGTGCCTGCTCCCCGCCTCCCACACCAGCTAAGTCAATGACCGGGCCTCCTCGTCTCTGAAGGGCACTCCGAGTGCACAGCTCTCGGGGCTCAGGCTCACGCCCCGCGTGGCCACGGCCGTGGCGACATCGGGGGGCGCGGCCCTGTTCCCTGTGGGGTCTGCAGGCAAGGTGGCTCCCTGCCTGCCCACGGGGCTGCCCCACCCTGCACCGCCGGAGACCCAGAGAAACGCTGGCCCCCGGCGGCGGGGAAGCAACCGGAAGGTTGGGGATGGCCTCTCAGTGGCCCAGGTTTCCCCCAGGAGGAGGAGCAGGGGGCGAGTGGGCCGTGTGGGCCGTGGTCACCAACTCCCAGCGGCCACGGGCCCAGGAAGCTGGCGGACATCCTGGATGCCCGATCTGCCACTGCAGGGATGCTGGGGACAGAAGTCCAGACGTGGGAGCGCTCGGCCCAGCGCCCGAGGCAGCCTGCGACTGCTGTCTCAGGAGTCACATGAACACACAGCTGGAAAGGCCGGGTGCGGGGGAAGCGCGTGGATGCGCCGTACCTGTGGGTCCTCGAGGCGGGTGATGTCAGGATACAGGTAGAACTTGATGCCTGCGCCCGCGCCGGGCAGCGTCAGCCCTCGGACCAGCAGCACCAGAAGCATTGCGAACGGGAAAGTGGCTGTGAAGTAGACAACCTGTAGAGAGCGCAGAGGTCAGCCGGGCCTGCGGCACCGCTGGCTGCATCCCCCCCGACCCCCCCAGGAGGCAGCATGGGCGCTGGAGCTCAGTTTGCCAGGTCCCTGGCTGTGTGACCTTCAACACACTGCTTGACCTTTCTGAGTCTGGTTCCTCTCCTATAACCTGAGTATGACACAAGGACTTTTTCCCCCCTGGTCGTGGGGCTTGAACTCGGGACGCAGGGCTTAGGAACTGTCCCTGAACTCTTTCATTTGAGGCCAGCGCTCTACCACTTTGAGCCACGGCATCGCTTCTGGTTTTCTGGTGGTTAATTGGAGCTAAGAGTCTCATGGGCTTTCCTGCCTGGCGTAGCTTTGAACTGTGATGCTGGGATTTTTAGACTCCTGTGTAGCTAGGATGACAGGCATGAGCCACCGGTGTCGGTCGACACAAGGCCTTTTTGGTGTGTGTACGTGCTGGTCCTGGGGCTTGAAATCAACTCACTCCAGAGCCTGGGCTCTGCTGGAGGCTAGGACTCTACCCCTTGAGCCGCACCTCCACTCCGGCTTTTTGTTGGTTAAGAGTCCCACAGACTTTCCTGCCTCGGCTGGCTTCAAACTTTCCTCCTGGATGGATCTCAGCCTCTTGAGCAGCTAGGATTACAGGCGTGAGGCACAGCAATCAGGCCACAAGGACTTTTTAAATGGAAAAAGTCCTACAAGGATCTGTGTTTACTATGCCTTAGGTATCATCTAAGCCCAGAACACAGTGGTGGAGAAAGAAAAACAAATCCCTGCCCTGGGGAGCTGGTGTGGTCATGGGTAGAGAGAAAACACAGAAGAGAGTCTCATGTGCGCCTGCAAAAGGCTCAGCCCAGTGATGGCCCAGAGCACTCGGTACTGTCAACTAACGCTACAGCTCTCAACAGGACTCGACGGACAGGACAGCTGCACGTGGTGTCCCACGCCTGCAAGCTCAGCAGAGACAGGAGGAACATTAAGTCAGACCAGCCTAGGCTACCTAACTATAACTGTCTCAAAACAAACAAATAAAACAGGTAGGTGAGAGTTCAAGTCCCAGCAGCTCTCTTTCCCTTCACTTTCTGGGAGTCACGGGGCCTGTTGAGGAAGGTCGCAAAGCGAGACGCGATGGAAACTGCATCAGACACGGAGTAGCTGCTCAGGAAACAGACTCAGGGAAAGAACAGCGCCTCTCCAAGGCCTTTGGCCAGTACAGGGAGGTCCTGGCCTCCACTGGCCTCTGGGAGGCAAGTCAAACTTCAAGGCCCAGCCAGGCCAAGGTCAAGTGTGTGGTGGAGACCAGACACGCTGGTGGGCCGGGCCAAGGGCGCGCCTGCATCTCCTCCTGTCTTGCCTGGTCTGCCACTCAACGGTGCTGGAAAGGCTTCCATGATGGGCACTTCATGAATTCTCTTGAAGACCCCTGGGCCCCCGGGCTGGACCAAGACCTTCTATCTGAACCCAATCCGGGCATCCGGCCTTCTGCAGTCCCGGCTCCTCCCTGGTCGTCCCCGCCCCTGGGAGTGAGGCGCCAGCAGGGGCACTGAGGTCCCCTCTGGGGTTCTAGGATGTCCCAGGATGCTCAACAATCCCCACCGCTGTGCCACTCTCCAGACTGACGGGGAGGCCTTCAGTCCCTGCCACCCACCCCTGGGGGGGGAGGGGAGCTCTTTCTTCCTCTAGCCTCAGTTTCCCCAGAAAGTGGCTCTTCCTTCTATTCTCTGAGGCTTAGAGCCCTCACAGTATTCCCAGGACAGGAAGACAGACCAGGAGGGAGAAGGCACGGAGAGGGAGGCCACAGAAGGTGTGCCTGTCTCCTTCCTTCCCTGACCGGTTCTGGGCTCTGGGGCCCCCCCCGAGCAGACCACACCCGAGCTGGTGAACAATGGCTGCAGACAGCTGCCCGGTGGGGGCCCCCAGAGGCCACCACTTCAAAGCCACCGGGCTCTGGCCAGGGCCTGGGGGGGGGGGGGGCGGGGTGACACCCTTGTTTTGCGGACTGCACTTCTTTGACAAGTGTCCACACCGAGCTAAGCCCCAGTCACTCATTGACAAGACCCGGATTCTTACACTTTCTAGATGGGCGCCACCTGCCTGGAGTCCGGAGTTAGCAGGTGGCCCCCGTGGGCTTTGTTCTAGGCCAGTCGCTTTCAGGGGGCCCTCACCTATGGGGGGGTGTGCTGGCTCTGGACAGGAGCCCACAGGGCCCGGCCGGGTCCCCCCTACCTCAGCCCCTCTTTGGAAAGAGGCTCGCTCTTGTTTTGCAGCCCCGGCTGCCCTGAGGACCAGCCCCTGAGAGCCATTCTCTCAACTTTTCCATGCCACCCCCAGGGTCCCCGGGGGAGACGCCGGTGCCAGCCGCCGCCGCCAGTGGGCCCTGGTGGTGGCCCAGCAGGTCTTGCCGTGGGACGTGGTATTTTTCCACTCTAGCCAGCGAACCTCCGTGGCTCCTCCGAGCTCTGGACGCGTGGGGAGCCCCTTCCCCAGACCCCTGGGACACGAGGTGGGAGAGGGGGGCCTGCCGGGCCCGAGGGAGCCACCGCCGTGCCCTTTGGGAGGCAAAGGGCCAAGCAACAGAGGTCACCCCTCCACGCATGGGCAGGAGCCACTAGTTCATTTTACATGGGGGAAACTGAGGCTGGGAAGTACCAAGGACCTGTGCAATTTAAAAGCCTAGCCCTGGACCAGGCCTGGCTCTGCCTGTGCCTCCCTCCCCAACTCCTCATTTCTGAACACTGGACAGAGGTCTGTGGCCTCCTGTCCCCTTGCCAGGCTCATCCTCGGTGACCTCAGGCTCCTGCCTTATTCCTGCCCTCAGACTGGCACAGGGCAGGGTTAGGAGGTGGCAGAATGGGGCACTTGGGTGAGAGATGGGGGGCGGCCCACGTCCAAATTGCAGCTTGGCCACTGACAAGCTTGGTGACACGGGCCTCAGTGTCCCCAACTGCCCGTCTGAAAGAACGGCATGGGGAGACGTGACCAGCCGCCGTGTCGCCCTGTAGAAGGGTCACGGCCCACACCGCCACCACTGCTGCTCAGCAGCTGGAACTACACGGCAAGTCACAGACCCTTGGAACCATATCACACAGAGGCCGGCAACCAGGGTGCAGGTCCTCCCTCCCCCCGCCCAGCCCCCACCATGGCCGTGAACTTGGCTTGTGGCCAGGCCTAAAAGCAGTCTGGAAGCTGGGTGGCCTCCTCGCACTGAGCTTGAGGAAGTCCAGGGAGCTGTTTGTCTTGGCTTCTCTGGGCTGGCGGGGCCCTGTATTGTTCTGGGAACCACGCCTGCCCCAGAGAGGAGGGTGTACCTAAGGATGGGGCGGGGCTGGGGGGGGAACCATTGGCAAGTCACACCTTCACTTCTAGCCATAACTACTGCCTGACACACTCCTGCTTGCCCTTGGCTCTGCTACCCTGCCCGCCTCACTGCACCTCGAATGTTGCTCCCAATGCCTGGTACGCATCAGCCTCTCCCCTCCGACATAGGCTGGACACAGCTCAAGGCCTTGCCCTGGCCGCCCACTCTACCTGCAATGCTCTGCTTCGCTTCCTTCACATCTCTGAGTCACAGTCTCTTCCTCAGTGATGTCTACCTGGCTTCCTTACCTCAACCTACTCCAATATTCCCTGCTCCCCTCAGCCCACGGCACCGCAGTGTCCCCACCGCACTCCTGCCCCGCCGTCAGCGCCTGCACCACGTGCGTCCCCAGCCCCATTCCAGCAACAAGCCTGGCGGACGACGAGGCTCCAAAGTCGCCGGCGAGTCAGAACCCGGCTAGGTATCCGGCACCGCTTGGCACCAGCACCACATAGAAAACTCCAGAGAGACTGACTTCTGCCTGCGGAGACGGAGGCGAGCTGCACCAGGCCGTGAAAGCGCGGACTGAGCGATGTACCGCCACGCTAGCACAGGCCCCAAAGCACAGGGTCCGAGGGAGCTTGGCTGAAAGATGCCACAGCACGCTCCGAATAAGCCTTTCCTCAAGTTGATTTCTTCCCCAGTATTTGTCACAGCAACAGAAAACTGACTGACACGTACGGTGGGGAGGGGTGCACACAGTGTCGCCCACCAGGACACCCCCCTTCTACCTGGCGCCCTGCATCCTGAACAGCAGGGGATGGGTTTCTGGAACCTTTTCCAGATCCACAACTGTGCCATCGTCCAGGGCACAGCCTCAGCCCTAAGTTCAAGTAAACGTCTCCGCCAAGGGCCTTCCTCCAGACTGTGCTGTATTCAGCACGCCGGTGCCCTCCAGTGCCACCTAAAGAGAGGCTTTCACGCTGGGGTGTCTTTAATCTTAGGGGACTGCTACAAAGATAGAAATGGCAGCCAAGGGACTGGGGATATGGCCTAGTGGCAAGAGTGTTTGCCTCGTATACATGAAGCCCTGGGTTCGATTCCCCAGCACCACATATACAGAAAACGGCCAAGAAGTGGCGCTGTGGCTCAAGCGGCAGAGTGCTAGCCTTGAGCAAAAGGAAGCCAGGGACAGTGCTCAGGCCCTGAGTCCAAGGCCCAGGACTGGCCAAAAAAAAAAAAAAGAAATGGCAGCCAAGTCTGTATGGTGACCCCTAACCTCTATGGCCCATCCCCTGGGTGTGAATGACCCAGGGCCTGAGGCCAGCTCCCCTCGGATGACAAGAGCTCCCCGGCTCCCCGCCAACCACAACAGGCAGGGACCTTGGGGTCTAATTGCTAACACACAGCACCACTATTGCCAACACACACTTCGCCCAGATCTACGACCCTCGTCGCACACTGGCGTGTCCGTGGTCAGCTGGCCACTCACTGCCAGCCATCGGTGAGCAGCACACACTGGAGCTACAGCCAGTACTCCAGCTACCAGCGAACGTTCTGTTGGCTGCGAATGACTCCATTAGTAGATGCGTGCTGGAACATCAGTACGGAAGTTACCCTGAGACTTAGTTATAACTCAACCGGACTCAGCCCCATCTACGCCGTCCAGTGCTTTCCAGATGGCCAAACGCAACTGGTTTAGCTGGGGATGGGGCGCAGCCTAGCCTGGCACGGGAGGTGTAGGGCAGCCGCGGTGCCCTAGGCCCCAGGTGTTGCTGATGGTTGGCCTCAAACACCTCATAGTGAAGAGCAGAGTGGCTCAGCTAAGGTAGCCACAATGCCAGTGTTCCTTTATCGCACACATCGGTGTCTACAGCGGGGGACAAGCTCACGGGAGGGGCCTGGCCGCTCAGTCTGGGATTCTGCCAGCTGGGCACTAATGCCCATGAAGTGGACATGAAGGACCACCTCGAGAGGGCAGCTCTGCCACTGGGCTCGACTGACCTCCCAGCTTTCCTCCCACCCCTCAGCACCTCCCTCAGCCAAGGCCGTGGGGGCCGGAGGCCCACGAGAGAGGGGCAGTCTGTGCTGTGTGTATCTGGCCCTGAGGCAGGGGGCAGGTGTCCAGCTTACCTTCCTGTGGACCTGACGCCCTTCCAGATGCAGAAGAAACAGATCAGCCAGACTAAGAGAAGGCAAAGAGCGAGGTCCCACTTCAGAGAGCCAGGGTGGTCGATGCCGGGGGACAAGCTCAGCACGTTGCGCCTTCAAGGAAACAGAGTAAGAGGTGAGGGGGGCCAGGCTCAGAGCATCTGCACAGGCCCCGCGTCCTTGTTTGTCTCGGGGCGGAGTTGTTGGGAAGGCAGAAGCAGATGGAAGGGGCTGTGGATGGGCCCCAGACGCCCAGGGCTGGCCCACCATAGGCACGGTCCTGGCATAAGCAAACCCCCTCCCCTAAGTCAGGCGAACTCAGCTTCCACCCAGCCCGGCCCCGGGCAGGTCATGAAGTCCCCAAACCTCAGTTTCCCCATCTGTGAAATGGGGTAATCACCCTCTTCCGGGATGATGTGTCCCATCCCTTTTATTCCCTCCAACCTGACTGTTAGACTTGGTGGCGCATGGCTCTCAGGCCAACGCTAGAGAAGCTGAGACAGGAGGACGGTGGGCTTGAGGGCAGTCTGGGCTACAGCGAGACTTTCTCAAAAAGCCTAGCATGTCTGCTTGGGCCGGCCTGGAGCCGCAGTCCTCTCCCCAGGTTCGAGTCACTGCTCCCCCTCAGAAAGCCACACTCCCAAGCAGGAGGCCCTATGTCTCTTCTATAAAAGGGGACAATGGCTAGCCAGGTGCCTGGAGCTCATGCCTGTAATCCCAGCTACTTAGAAGCTGAGATCTGAGGATCTCGGTTCAAAGCCAGCCTGGGAAGGTAAGTCCGTGAGGCGATCATCTCCAACAAACCACTCAGAAAAAGTCACAAGTGGTGCTGCGGCTCAAGTGGTAGATGGAGTGCCAGTGTTGTGTCCTGAGTTCAGGCCCTGATCAGGCCCTGAGTTCAAACCCCAGGACTGGCAAAAAAAAATTAATTAATTAATTTAAAAGGTGGGCAATGGCTTCCACCCTGGGTGTACTTGGAAGCCTCAACATGAGGACCCTGAAAAAACCCACGACTCCTGGCCAAGCCCCCACGGCTCACTGTGGCCTTCTCAGGATACAGAACAGACCCCTGACGCAGAGAAGCGCTCATCCACCAGTGGGACAGATGAAGCAGCCGATTGGGGTGAGGCTCTGATCCCGAACACCCCTGATCCATAAGCCTTTGGTCTCCTCTTCCTGGCGCTGCCCACCCCCCCCCACCCCCACGACTGCGTGTGCCCATCATACCACTGCCAGAAAACAGAAGCTGGCACCTGCTTGCCTACAAGGCCCTTCCTACCTATCCATCCAAGCCCGGAGCTGAGCTGGGTGGGGAGGCTCTAGCGCTGCCCGTCTCTTATCATGGCATTTCTATCAGTCTTCTATGATGTCTGCTGTCTAGAGCAGGAATTAAACCTGGGTCCCCTCTGTGTGGGCCTGATGCTGCCCTGGGCGTTCGGCCAGCCCAGGCTTCCCTGTCCTGGGCGAGGCCTCAGCCCTCGCCCAGGACGGGGAGGGGACCCCGAGGTAAGTGACATTCTTCCCCAAGAAAAGAAAGGACTCAGTCCAGGGCGGGATCCAAAAAAGAATGGGCTGGCCGTCTGCTCGGAGTCGGCCGCCCTGCTGCCGTCCAGCCGGCACTCAGAGATGTAAATACGTCCTCGAGTGGGCCAAATCGTTTCCTTTTGACTGCGGGCCAGCCATTTATTGGCCTCGGCTCTCCCCTGGAGACTGGCGGAGGCAACAATTATAAAAGGGCCTTCCGCCTGAGCATGGGCCCGCGGCCCTGCCCCGCGCGGCCACCTCCCGACAGCTGCTCGGGGAGATTGGCTGAGCCCTGCTTGTTTGCAACTGTGACTCACGTCTTTGATTCTAATAGAGTCTAATGATACGTGCCGAGCTCCCGGGGGGACTCGGGAGGAGCTGGGGAGGAAGGCCCGGGCTCCAGCATGATCAAGGGCAGCCAGCCAGACCTGGCCCCGCCTGTCCTCCAGGGCCTGGGGACAAAGGTGACCTCAGACCTCCAGGACCCGCGGTGGGACGGGCTGGCTCTGCTTCCCACCGAGGTCACTTCCCTCGCTCCACGAAGCCAGCCTGCGACGCGGCGCTCGCTCTGGGGCCACGGCGGCTTCTTGTTGTGAGTGTGAGAGGCTCTGGCTGAGAATGGAAATGTAGTGCTGCAGACGCGGTGGACGTGGAGGGGGCGGGGGGGGGGTACAGGTCAAGAGAAGACCCTCTACCAGAGCTGTTCGTGCTGCCTCTCTCCTTCGCTGCCCAGCTGGGGTGGCCGGCCATTTGCAGAGGGAGACATGAAGGCAAAGAAGGGGTAATGACCTGTTGCCGCGGGCGGCAGACACGGAGCCAGTAAGAGCCGGAACTCTGATCCTAACTGCACGGACCCTCCCGCAGGCTGAGGCTGGACGTTGCCCCTGCCTGGCCGTTCCTTGGCTCAGCCCCCAGCTCATCACACACAGGGCAGCCGCGGGCCTTCCACCTAAGTCTGCCTTTGGGGCTCCTGCTCATGAACCTCACCAACCTTCCCTAGGAGTCTAGACAGAGGCATGGAGCACGGGCACGCTGACACAATGCTCTCCTAGACCCTGGCAGGGCAACAGGGTGTGCAGACGGAGAAGAGGCCTGGGGGCAGAGGGACGATCAGGCCTACAGCTGTCCAGACAGCATGGACCCTTCTGGCCATACAGAGGCCTGGGTGTCAGGACAGAACCATTCAATCTCCAAAGGTGACTGCCACCTCTCATGCCTTCCTGACCAGTAAAGGGAGCCTGGTGCTCAGGACAGGTTTGGGAAGGCAAGGGTGCTGAATTCCCCAGGGAGAAAAGGGTGTGGGTGAGGACAGACACTGCGTTCTTCCCTAAGACCCGTGGGACCTGGGGCGACAGGAGCCAGGCACCCCACGGGGGGTGTTCCTTCACCACAGAGAGTCTGTGGACAGTTGACAGGGTCAGGATTAAAGACCCCAGGTATGGGGAGCGAGGTGTACCCAGGATGGAGACATGATGATGTATACTGTACCCTGCCTGGGTGGGGCAGGTAGGTCTTCGGGCTGCCCATACAGGGGATCACCCAGCTCTGTGGAGCTCTGTGGAGGTCACCGAGGCCCGGGGAAGGGACCCAGCCTGCCCAAGCTAGAAGGAGCAGCCCCTTCTCAGAGGCGGCAACAAGGCCGGGTGCACACCTCCCGTGGTGGGCGGGCTGCAAGCGGCCTGGTTGGGGTGGGTTGAGGTACTGGGCTGAGGTATCCAAGAACAGCAGAGAAAGGCCAGGTCCATGGCCTTGGCTTCCATTCAAGCAAGAAGAATGCAGCACCCACATTCTTTATCTAATGGGTGGGGAGCCGTGGAGGAGCCGACTGCGCCTTTAATGTCCCCTTCGGTTGGAAGAGGAAACTATATGCACACACAAAGACGGCCAGGCCAGGGACCCGCCCCTGAGCATGCGAAGACTCGTGAGTGACACACACCGAGTGGCGGCACCCCACACAAGTGGGGACCGCCAGCCTTCCTGGGGGGTTTCCAGCTCGACCCCAGAGCATAGCAGGGGCTGGGGAGCAGGCAGCCCCCTCTCCGGCCTGTCCCTGGGCCAGCTTATCAGGTGAGTGGGCACCTGGAAAACAGCAGAGCTGCAAGCCCCGGAGAGGTGCCCGGTGGTCCCGGACCGCAGGCCTCCGTGCCGGCCCACAGCTCAGGCAAGGCAACGCCGGCATCTCGGGGGTGAGGGGCGGCACCCACTGCTAGTGTCCTGCGCGCGACACGCACTTCCCATCCGTCCACGCACTGCGCGACGTGTCCCTAGCCCCGTACGATGGCTTGCCAACCTCGAGCCTCGTGCCCGCCTTTCTGAGGTGAGTCTCAGTCCCACGCTGTGTCACGTCCCTGGGGCGGGGACGACCTCCTCACCTCCCGAATCTGGGGTTGTCCCGGGGCTCCCTTTGGCCCACGGCGCATCAGCACAAATGACGTGAGAAGAGATTTAAAACAGCTCACCCCCAGGGCCTGCCCATCTGTCACTCCTGTGACAAGCGCAGGCCCGCTGGGTGACGGACCAGTTGTCCCTGGCCTCCTGAGACACCCCCCAGGCCAGGCCCGGCCAACTCCCAGAAGAGCTGCCCTTAGGACTGACAGCTGCAGGGAGATACAAGCAGGAGTCCAACAAAGAGCCTAGCTCACCCGAGCCCGGACGGCCCATGCTGGCTGTCCACAAGCAGCCATTAGCTAAACACATGCCGGGTTTGGGGATGGTTGTTACACACCAAAAGCTAACTAATGCCTATTTTTGCTCTATGGACTCACCTTTCCATTTGAGTATATGAGTAAATGTGTATGTATTTTTATATACACAGTTTTCAATATTTCTCTTTCCCTCTATACATATTTATATACCCCTTTCTATGGTATATATTAGAAAACACAGGTTTTCTTTATATATTTCAGAAAAAAAATATATATGAAGAAAATTATCATTTTCAATCATGCTCCCCAGTCTTAGGGGGTCACATGAGATCTTGGGGGGTACGTGCCTCTCATTTGGCAGTTAAAGAAACTGAGGCTCATCAAGGGGGAGGGGGCAGCGCTCCTAAATTCAGGCAGCCAGTAAATGTCAGAACTGGGTTTCAATTCCAGGCCTGCCAGAACCCCAAAGGCATGGGTGTGTCTCTAGACAAGTAGCCCTCCTCCCCAACGCCTGCACCCGCACCCCCACCCCCCTGAAGAAGGGGAGGGGGCCGTCCCTGCTGCCTGCCCACGCCCCATCCCTTGCCCCTCGGCGAGGTGGCCTTACTCCCAGAACTCGATGACAGGGGAGGTGAAGTTGGTGGTGCTGAGGGTGACCCAGAGGCTCTTGTTCTTGCGCAGCGTGTCCTCCATGCACTGAGGGGTGTTCCAGCTGTGGTTGCAGTGGGCCCAGGGCAGCTCCTTTTGGAAGGACTGGAATAGGTAGTAGGTGGCCCAGGCCAGGATGACAATGTAGTACACGTTCAGGAGGGACACGATGACGATGGACGCATAGCCAATGCCTGCAGGTGGGACAAGCAAGATGAGCAAGGGCCCTACGGCCACCGTCACCACAGACTCAGCTGGAAGGCGCTGGGATGCCGGGCCTTTGCTCAGAAGAAGCCCCTCCACAGTGACCAGCAGTATTGGTAGGTCGAGCGAGTGCCTGGATAGGTGGATGTGTGAGAAAGGGAAACGGAAGGGCTGGATGGCAGGGAGAGAGCAGTGAACGTGCAGCTGGATGAACAAGGGCTAGATCGTTGAGTGGCTGGCGGGACAGGTGCTGGGTGGCTAAGTGGCTAGGTGGATGGATGGATGGGTAAATGGATGGACACTGGGTAACTGGATGGATGGATGGGTGAATGGGTAGGTAGACAAAGGGATGGATGGATAGAATATGTAGATGAATGGATGGGTTGATGGATAGGTAGACAAGTGGGTGGATCACTAGATGGATGGATGCACAGATGGATTTGGTGAGTGGGCGGATGGACAAATGGGTAAATGGGTGGGTAGGTGGGTGAGTGGGTGGGTGGATGGAGGCATGGCAAATCCACCAAGCACAGTCATTTTGTTGTAAGTATGTATGTATGATGGTTAGTTGGAAAGTTGGGGAGATGAATGGAAAATGATGAATGGTCTCATTTTTTTTAATGTTTTGGTGCAGGAAAGGGTTAATGTATAGACAGATATTTACATAAATGACTACATGTAGAGACTAGCATGCTTGACGTTCTAACATTCTCAGTGCTCACTAAGTACTCAGCACCGGACTGACAAAGCTGCTGCTCATTTGGGGCTTGGGGCGCCCTCATGACTGTTGGATGGGACTCATTCTGGGAAGGTCGGCACAGTATTTTTATTTCAGAGATGAGGAAAGTCCCCAAACTCTGAAGTGGAAGAAATGGGTCTTGAACCCAGACAGAGCCTGCTGGTCTAGGTCTTGACACGCGGCATGGTGCCGGACGGCACTGGCCGTGCTGAGTGGCCGTGTCTCCTCCTCTACTCCCAGGGCGGCCTCCCTGCGCTGCGACTGATGGCCAGATACGGGGAGCAGCCGTGGCAGCTGGTGCCGGAGTAGAGGAGATGCACCCCGCCTGGTGATCCGGCCCCACACTCACCGGAGAACAGGGGGCAGATCTTCTCCCAGCAGGTGATGCCCCCTTCCGAGGTGTACTGGCCTATGATGACCTCCAGGAAGAACACGGGCAGGCCACTCCCGAACAGGAAGATGAAATACGGTATGAGAAACGCACCTGCGGGTGAGCAAAGGGGCACGGTGAGCCCGGGGTGCCGCGGGGAGGCGGCCGACTGCCTTCCAAGCCCCCCAGACACTGGGCCCAGGGAGCAGGGACGCAAGGGTCCACAGGTGAACACGCGGTGCTGGCTGAGGACAATTCCCTAGGCTCTGCCCGCCTGGCATCCTCCCTCCAGTGTGCCCGCCTCTGCCCACATCTTGAAATCTATCAGGTCTTCACAGATACCTAACCTTAGTTTAAGCTGGGCCTCCGCCTGCCCACCTGCCTGCCCGCCTGCCTACTCCATGGTCTCCTCCTGAATAGGGACAGCTCAGCCCAGGGGACGGGGCTCCAACACCGAGGCCGACAGCGGGGAGGTGCAGGAGGGACCCTGGTGACAAGGCAAGTGGGTGAACACCAGGGAGGAAGGAGAGCATGGACGCCCACTAGCGGCCTCAGCGGGTCCACGGCGCTTAGAAGCGCTAGGCGTGGAGGGTCTGGTGGACGGGCGCTGCTCTGGGAGTGTCCGGGACACTCAGAGCCCCCAAGGAACCTGGTACCTAGGAAAGGTTTAGAGACCAGCCCTAAGGCAGAGTACAGCAGAACGCACGCCACGCCGGCTTCTGCTGTCCTGCAAGGCCATGCCCGACTTACCCCGCACCTCACCCAGAGCCTTCAGCAGGCAGGCATACCAAACCCAAAACACCCAAACCCAAGCCAGCCAACCCAGCAGACCCTTCGGGCAGCGACCTTACATCTGACAGATTATCTCCACTAGCAGGCACCGGTGGCTCGCGCCTGTAATCTAGCTACTCAGGATGCTGAGATCTGAGGATCATAGTTCAGAGGCAGCCTGGGAAGGAAACATGTGACACTTTTTTTTTTTTTTTTGCCCATTCTGGGACTTGAACTCAGCACCTGGGCACTGTCCCTGAGCCTCTTTGTGCTCAAGGCTAGCACTCTACCACTGAAGCCACAGCACCACTTCCAGCTTTTTCCGAGGAGTTATTGGAGAAAAGAGTCTCAAGGACTTTCCTGCTGGGGCTGGCTTCAAACTTCCTCAGATCTCAGCCTCCTGAGTAACTAGGATTCTAGGCATGAACCACAGGAGCCCAGTTATGAGACTCTTCTCTCTAACCAAAAAGACGCTGGAAGTGGAGCTGTGGCTCCAGTGGTACAGCGCATGCCTTGAGCACAAAAGCTCTCACAGAATGCCCAGGCCCACAGAGGCGCACACACACAGGAACAAAAACTGACATTCACTGTCTCTTTGTTCCGCTGGATCTCTCTCTGCACTACGTATGATGGGAACAAAGCTCTCTGGACTGGAAAACCAGAAGCAGGTGAAGCAGGTGAAACCGGGGCACACAGAGGCTCCCCTGCTCTGTCAACTCCAGGGTCATCCCCAGCTCCAGATGCAGCCCACTCCAGACTCACCTCCACCATTTTTGTAGCAGAGATACGGGAAACGCCAGACATTGCCCAAACCCACGAAGCCTCCAGCCACGGACAGCACAAAGTCGATCTTGCTGGCCCACTTCTCCCTCTGGGGGGGCTTGCCCTCGGCCTCGTCCTCGGGCCGCGTGCCAGGGCTCTTCCCCGGAGAGGGCTTCAGGATGTCCTTGTGGAAGTCTTTGAGACACTGCAGCTTCTCCTTGGTGGCCATGTCCTCGCTTTCTATGGAGGACAGAGCAGGACAATGCAGAGTTAACAAGGCCACCATGGTGCCTTGGGACGGCCCCCTCCGTCTCACGATGAGCAGCCCCCATCTTCCAGGCTGTGGCGGGGGCTGCCATTCCCCGTCCGGTCCACAAGAGGAGCCATCCGGGTCTCTCTAGGGGACCGAGAACTTCATCGCCAGTTGCGCACACTCGCAAACCAGAGGCAACCGGCTCCAATGCCTGAGCACCTGCTAACTAGAAGCATGAGGGGGACTGTGCGTGCCATCCCCAAATGTCAAACACCATGGGGCCCACACCCTAATACCGGCACCACCTTTCACAAAATCTAACACATCTAGTAACAAGCTGCCTGCCTGCAGTTCAGTTCCACATAGGACAGGTCCTGTCTTGACTTGAGTTCTGTCGGCTGGACACAGAAGCTCACATGCATGATGTCAGCTCTTCAGGAGGTAGAGATCAGCAAGATTCTAGCTCAAGGCCAGCCCAGGCAAAATGGTAGCGATATTCTACCTCAACTAACAAGCTGGGTGTGGTGGCTCATGTGTGTCACACCAGCTACGTGGAAAGGCTAAGTAGGTGGTCCACAGCTGGGCCTGGGCAAAAAGTGAGACTAGCTGAAGAAAAATCAAAGAGTGCTTGGGTTATGGCTCCCAAGGTAGAGCACCTGCCTAGCAAGTACAAGGAGGAAGGGGAGGCGGAGGGGGAGGAAGAAGAAATAAAACGACAGTTGTCATCTCGCTGATGTGTGAGCACTGTCCTGACCCACGGGAAAAGTCAGTTTGTGGCTGCAAGGAACTGGATGTATGGGGTGTCACCCGAGTGCAGGCAGTGGGCATCGAGGAAATGTATTTGCAATTTACTGACGAGCCCCACACGTGAGGCAAGAAGCTAGGGTCTCCTCACGGAGAGTCTGCAGAGTGCGTCCATGCGGCTGGGGGAAGAGTGCTTGCTGAGTACACACAAGGAAGGCCCTGGCTCCATCCTAGCGTGGAAGAGAAGAAGAGAGCGCTCGCTGGTTAGCTCAGCCTGCCCGCGCCTGGGGATGCCTCATGACCTCAGGCCAATGCCGCCTGGACGCCAGCTCTGGGAGCGGTTTGCCAGAGCCAGGGCGTAGCCTCTTCCTTGTGAGGTCCCGGGACTCGCTAGCCTGCCGCCAGGCTCCCCCAAGGGGTTCACCCCACACACAGCTCACACCAGGGGTCAGAGTACAGAAGAGCTGCTTTCCACTCTCCCCTGAGCCTCAGTACCTCTCTCTGGAGGACAGATGAATTAAGAGTCAACGTTTGGCCAACTCTAGACACAGCCTGGGATGCACGTCTGTGTTCCTGACCCAGACCAGTGGCCGACATAGAAATACCAGGTTTGGGAGGAAAAGTCATGATTTCAAGGTTCTCCTGAGAAAGTAGGTCAGGACCCATGGCTGCGAGCTGAAGTAATCATGGCTGCCGTGTGTCTCCATCCTGGCTCCCCCTTCCCGCCACCCCTACCTCGGAGGCCACGCCTGGGGGCACCCGGGCATTCCAGTGTGGCTCCCCTCATTTGGCCCTACCTGAGGCCAGACTGTTGGTTTAGCCCCCGCTAGCTGTCTCCTTGGCGACTCAAACAGAACTCATGGAGACAAAGACGCGGCTGCCTTGCTCGGCTGTGTGCTGCACCTGGTGCTTCTCCTGGCATGCGTAGCAAGCAGGGTCAAATGCAAACCTCAGCCCGGCTGGGCCGCCACGAGCCCCTGGCCTCCAGGGCCTGGAGGGGCAGCCTGAGGACCCGCTGTGTGGGGGGGACGTGCCGGGCTCGCCCAGCGGCTGGGCCTCTGGGGCTCTGCTCTGAGGAGCAGAGGCACAACAAACCCGTTTCCCCCACGCCTCTTTCCTCTCCCGGGCTCCCTCGGGGTGGGGGACCCCAATTGTTTCACTATCTGACAGCCAGCAGACCAAGAAAGGCTTCCTGGAGCCACCGGGCAGCCCGCGGAGCTCTTCCTCCGTCTGGCGGGGCATCCGCATGGCCTTTCTCTGCCCAGCTCCCTCGGGACCAGGCGCGGGGCTCAGCAGGCCCACGGTCACCACTGTAAAAATAGCCCCCGAGGCCAGCATTGTTCCAGCATTCATCTTGCAGCCCGAGATGGTTATCTGAGCGTGGGGGGGGGGGGGGGATAATTGGAGGATGTGGGACTAACGCCCACCTTCGCTGCTCAGGGAGTGACTCCTCGCAGGGAAGGCCCAGTCCACCCTTCTGCATACTTCTTGGTCTTCTTGTTTGGGGGACTTCGAAAGGTCAGTCTGGCCTTCAGATGTAAAGGGGGGAAAGCACGAGGGGAGACAGGGTATCAGGACCACACAGGCAGACTCAGCCTCGCTAGGAGCCAAAGTCGGCCTCCCTGGAGTGCCTGGCCCCATCTCTTTTATTAGAACGCTCCCCTAAGTTTGGGGGGTGGGGGGGGTGGCCAGCATCCAGGGTTCCTGACGAGCCTGTGCTCCAGACACAGGTTTTCTATTAAACAAGGACTCTGCTGGGCCTTTCCACAGTTAGAAGCTCATCATCTGATCAGCCAGCAGCGTTCCCCACACCTCACCCCCCTCCCGGGGACCACCTGCTCCATCTGTGGAGGTGCCCTCACAGGCCCCCCGCCCCGGAGAGCCAAAGCCCAGAGGTCCTACGCCTCTGCCCCCACCAGCCCGGCTACACACCGGATGGCCACCATCCATCCACTGAGGGCCCTGCCCAAGCCTCAGAACCGCCCAGGCCTGGACATGGTCAGACAGACTCAGGCACCCTGTCCCCTCGTGAGGGGGCTCACGCCAAGCTATTGGGAGGGGGTGTCTGGCCAGCCCAGCCACAGTGAAATACCATTACAGCGAGACCTGCAGCTCTGCTCCTGCATAGTCCTGGCATCCGCCCACGTCTCCCCCAGTTGCCATGGCAACTGCAGTTCCAGACCCAGCAGCCCCTAGCTCCATCTGCGGCAGGCTCCCCCACGGGTCTCCCCGCTGCTCTGCCCGCCCCCCGCCTATTCTCAATGTGCCAGCTGAAGGCAACTTACAAAGCACGATCAGGATGTGAGCCGGCCCCTGTTCCAACCCTCGGCTCACTAACGGAGGGAAACGCAGGCTCCTCCTGGCTGGCCATGTTCTAGGGTGGCATCTCTGCCCGGCAGGACTGTGTTAGTGCCTCCCACTACCCATGTCCCCTTGACTAGCTGAGCCCGGATCCAGGAGCAGAGAGCTGTGGCCTGGCTGGGAAGCGTCAGGCAACTTACTCAGCCTCTCTGGTCTTCAGTGCCCTCCTCTGTACAGGGTAAGGAGAGGGTATCCACGTCACGGGGTGTTGTAAGAATAAACGCTGGGGGAGTATTTCTGCTATCATTACCATCAGGTATTCCCCAACCCCGGGAGATGTAAAGCCTCCATCCAACTCAAGATGAAATCAGCAAGGCCCCTAGCCTCAGAGAGCATGCTGTGGCCCGGGCTTCTGCCTGGGCTGACCCTCTGCGGGCCCAGCTGACCTCTGACACGCTCCCTGAGTGGGCTGTCCACGTCCGTGGGCGCTCCTTTAGGCCAAGCGGGCCACCCCACAGGGCAGTGCGCGCTCAGGCACGAGTCCTCTGGCCCCAGCTTCCAGGGGCCCGCTTCCCTGCAGACAGGAGCTGTTTTCCTTGGCACTGGGCCCAGGGTTATTTTGTAGCAGCTGAGATGCATAATTCCCCATTTTAAGAGCTTCCTCTTGCTCGTGACGGCAACAGGAGATGAGAACGGGCTCTGAGGCCGAGGCTTAGGATGACGTCTTCCTCACTGCCTAGACCAGCATTCACCCCATCTCTATTCCAGGGGTGGTGGCAGAGCCGGCTGTGCCCGAGTGCTAACTGGCATGCGGATCACCTGGTCAGCTCCATCCTCTGCCCTGCCCTGCCCTGCCCGGGGCAGCACTGTTCTCCAATCCTCCTTTTACTGCCACTGCAGACAGGGTTCGTGATGGGCTGTGCGGCCCAGGGAAAGTAACAGGTCTCTGTGCTCCAGTATCCACACCTGGTCAAACATGGAGGTAAAAGCAATACACACCTTCCAGGGATTAAATAAGACAATGCCCGTAAAATGCCACACATGGCCAGGCACGTGCCAAGCGCTCCATTTAGGCTGGCTATTATAGAAGCAAAACTTCAGCCCACTGAGATGTTATGATACTCTATGACAAGCCATGTACTATGTTTAAAACAAAGACAAAATAGGTGGGGGTGGGGGAGTGCTCAACGGACCTCAAACTGCATTTATATACAAAGAAAAAGCTCAGGTGGGTGTGGCGGCCCACACCTGTAATGTCAGCACTCAGGTGGCGGGAGGGTGGAGCCTTGGAGACCATGCTATACGATTACCCCGTCTCAAAAAAATTAAAGTGAAAAATCACCAGGAGGCATAAGCTCGAGATCGACCCTACGTGGTAACTACATCTTACAACCATATATTAGAATTGGTTAAGACAGATTAGGACCATTCCTAAGCTAATTGTCTTTAGTCATTCTGTGTGTTTGTACACATAAAAACATCATGTAGTGAGTGGGATGCTGGTGGTTCACACCTATAATCCAGCTACTCAGGAGGCTGAGGTCTGAAGGTTTGAGGTCTAAGGCTGAGGTTTGAAGCCAGACTGGGGAGGGAAACTCATGAGACTTATCTCCAGTAAACTACCAAAAAAAAAAAAAAAAAAGTGCCAGAAGTAAAGCTGTGGTTGAAGTGGTAGAGTGCTAGTCTTAAGCAAAAGAAGCTCAGGGACAGGGCCCAGGCCCTGAGTTCAAGCGTTAGGATCAGCACACGCACGCACGCACACGCACACACACACACACACCACATACATATACATACACACACGTACACAAATCATCAATCATCGCGTTGCACACTCCATAAATGCACATCATTTTTATTTGTCAACTTACAAATCGTAGAAAGCAAGCTGCCCTTACTGGGCACTGATGTGCCGAGTGCCTAGCATGCATTTTTCTTCGTTCACCTGCTCCACTCCCAGCTGCTATCTGCTTTGGGCTCCTGAGGCTCAGAGAGTAAAGTCATTTGTGCAAGGTCACACGGTGAAGAAAAGACCACCTGAGCTGGGTGCCCGTGGCTCATGCCATTCCAGAGGCGGAGATCTGAGGATCAAATTTGGAGCCAGCCCTGGGTAGGAGAGCCCATGAGACTCTTCTCTCCAATGAACCACCCAAAAAGCCAGGAGTGGGAGAATGCCAGGCTTAAGCAAAAGCTCAAGGACAGCCCCCAGGCCCTGTGTTCAAGCCCTAGGACTGGCACAAAAACAAAATCAAATACAAAAAAGAACTCCAACTGAATGGCTTCCAGATCTACCTTGCTTCCAAAGTCCCTGCCATCCACTGCTTGCAGCTGTCATGAGTCATCTGCCACCGCACTTCCACACAGGGAAATAGGCTCTGGCGCCTTTAAGAGGCCAGCTGCAAGCTGACAAATAGGGAACTAAACTCAAGGGCAAACAGGGAAGGAAAGGGTCATATGACAAGACAAGACATGACTGGGCTCAAGTGGCTGGGCCCGGGATGTCGTATGAAATAGCACAGGGGGTGCCAGGCACTGGGCGTTTCTCTAGCAAACGTGAACTCTGGATAGGTCTGAGGGGCTCCTTGGAGCACTGTCTCCACCACAGGTGTGAACCAGGTAGCACAGGCACAGACAGGAGGGCTGGGATCCATTAGTAATGTCTGCCCTAGCTGGGATCCACGAGTAATATCTTAGGCACCATTCATGGCCCTCGTGTTTAATAAGCACCGTAAAATGAACAAGTAGAGAGCTGTGTGAAGAGTGCTATTCCAGCCTCGTGCCAGTGGTTCATGCCGATATTCCTATCTGCTCAGAAGGCAGAGAGGAGGAGGAGGAGGAGGATCCTGGTCAGGCCCCGCCCCTCCCCCAGGGGTGAAGTGAGATCCCATCTCAACCAACAGGCTAGAAGTGGTGGCCGGCTCCGGTCCTCCCGTCCTCCCGTCGAGGTGGCAGGTGTAAATAAGAAAACCATAGTTGAGGCTGGCCCCAGGCAAAAACACAAGATTCCATTCCAAAGATCACTAAAAGCAAAATGCTTGGGAACTATGTCAGCTCAAACCCAGTATTGCCAGGAACAAAAGGAGCACTCTGCCACTCTTTAAGCAAACTTTGAGTGTGTATGTGCGTGTGCGTATCCATACATATATGCACACGCATTGCTGGTACGAGGGCTTGAGCCTATGGCTTTAAACTCGCTTTCTTGCTCATGACTGGCAGGCTACGACTGGAGTCATGCCTCCAGTCCTGCATTTCGCTGGCTAATTGGAGATGGAATGTTATAGACTTCTCTGAGCAGGCTGGCTTTGAACCTACACTCAGCTAGGACAGATCATTTTTTAAATGGGGCTGGGGGTAGAGCTCTATGTGGAGTGCATACAGGAGCTCCTGGGCTTGACTTCCAGCACCAAGCAAATAAAACCAGTGTGTTTCAAAAAGAAGATGCGAGCGGCTCAGCAGGGGAGGGTCTGGAACTCACTGCCCAGAAGTTGATGGCACTCCATCTCCAAGATAACAACCAAGCAGTTGGCATAGCTCAAGCCTAGCAAGTGTGAGACCCTGAGTTTAAAACCCGGAACAAGCCAAATTAAAAAAAAAAAAATTAAGTACAGTTTTGAAGGGTTTAATCATTTAATTGAATCCCTTGGACTGTATCCTTTGGCTACCTATTTCTAAGAGAAGACTAACCCAAGCATGACAGCCTGAGAGGCCAGCAGGGCCTGGCAGGCAAAGGACAGGAGAACGGTAGGGGCGGCAGCTGCCTGTCGGGCTGGGGCAGAGCCCTCCGCGGTGCCTCACGCAACCCCATCACACGCACTTTCCCAATTTCTCTAACACCACGCGGGGCACGTGCAAAGAAAAAGGCCAGTTTGTCCCCTACGGCCAGGTCCCCAAGGTGCCCACAGTGTCTCCTCTGGAGATGCTAGCCAGGCCAGCCTCCAACCCCGCCACGGCTTGTCCTCGTGAGGTCAACCAGGAAGCCTGGCATTGTTTGGCCTGGAACAAAGCTGAAAAAAAAAACAATGAGCAACAATATTCTGGCCCGAGTGAAAGTGAATTCCATGGAGGAATTGTTTTAGCCGCCCTGTCTGCCTACCTACCTGAGGTTCAGCACAGTCCCTGCTGATTGACACGCACACGCGCGCGTGTGCACACACACACCCACCTTGCACAGATCAGGGAACCTCAGGCACTCAGAGAAGGGCCCACCACGCCTCATGTCACACAGCTATGGGACAGCGAACCCGGATCTGCAATGGCTACAGGACACTGGAGGCACCCAGGGCCAGGTGAGCTCTTCCAGACCACACGGTCTTATCTTACGGTTTACAGAGAGAAAACTGGACAAAGGTAACCAGGCTTGAGGAAGACGTGATCTCTGGGAACACGCTGAGGAGTGGGGGTGCAAGAGGAGCTCCCGGGCACAAGTACAAACTCCAGGTCTGGGGAGGGCCCTGATGGCCTTACCACATCCCCTGGAGATGGCAGGACTTGACCCAAAGACCCTCGAGCCAGATGGGCAGTGGAGAAGACACGGGAAGGAAGGAACTGGAGCTCGCTCACGCGCTGCTTGCCTCGTGTGTGGACGGCCCTGGGTCCCAGCCCTTGCTCCACAAAGAAGAGGTAGAAAGCAAGATACCCTGTGTCAACACCAGGGGGAAGGAGGACAGGCTGGCCTCATCGGGCTGGGCTGTACCTGGGGGCAGGAGGGCCTGGCAGTCCCCCAGGTGGAAGGAGCTGAGGCAGATCACATGCCCCAAAATAGAGGCAGCCCAAGGCTGGGCCTGAGCAGGCTGCTGAGTTGGAAAAAGGCCGGTAAGAGGACTGAGAGCCAGAGGCCAGGGTCGAGTTCCAGCTCCGCTGGGTCACATGGGCCAAGTCAAAGGCCAAGTCACTTCCTGCTGCACCTCAGAGGTCCAGGGAGCAAATCAAGAGCAAAGGTGGCTAGCTAGGCACGCAGTGACAATTGCTGGGAACCTGCCTGCTACGTGTCAGCCACGACCCCGACAAGGGGATGCAGAGGGGAGCCCAAGGAGCTGGGCACACCGGGAAATACACACACACAACAGTGGCCAGCAATGGGGTGGCCCCCCGACACCCCCCAGGCCTGCTGCCTCCCTTTCTACATAGCAAAAGGGACTGAAACGCAGCCCAGACAACCCTCCCATCCATTCTTCCAACCACAGCGAGATGAGGCTGGGCTCTGCAAAGGTCTGGGAGAACGGCGTTCCAGGCCAGGCAAAGCAAACAAGCACGGGGCCCCAGGGCTGGCGTTAGCTGGGTGCCCTGAGTTTTGTGAGCCTCTCATTCTGCACCCTAGCCATCCCTGACTCCCCGGCCACTGCTCACCTGCTCTGGGTAGATGCGAAGGGCCCAACACGTTGGAGCTACCCAGTGCCATCACAAGCTGGGCGGGCACGGGGTGGGTAGCAGGTGGCGGTGCTTCCCCCTGGCCCAGGAGGACAGAACCCGACATCCCTCGCAGCAGGGGAGACAGCTGGTGGGGTCTGGGTGGGCACTGACCACACACTGGCTGGGGCGCCGATCACCCTCCTGACCCCCGAGGGGGCAGAGGGGAAGGGTGTTTCGTGAAAGCAACAGCCAATTATTTGAGGATCAGAGGGTACGGGGGTCTCACATCTGCTTCAGGGTTAAGGAGAAAGGCCTCAAAGAGGAGGTTCGAGGCTGGGGTTCTATGGGCCTGCTGGGGCCGAGCGAGCGGTGGCGGGGTGCTTGGAGTGGGGGGAGGTGAGGTGAGTCAGCAGCCGGCCGGTTCCTGGCACTCACTTCCCCCACCACCCAGCCTTGCTGGCTTTTCCAGAAGTGGGGTGCAGTGCGGACAGCCAGGGTCCTGGGGCAGATGCTGCAGAGCCCAGGATTATTCCTGGAGGCCTCAAAAGAGACCCCAAGAAAAGCCTCCTCGGACTTCCCCTTTCAAGGTACTAAAGCCCCAATGCTGCTGCCCATCTGCTCCCACAGGGCCCCACTGCACCCTGGGAAAATCAAACAGGCAGCCCCTCCCTTGCTCTGTGGAGACAGGACAGGGCCTCGGTGACACCGGCTGGGACACACCTGGGGCCCCGTGCCTGCTCCGAGCCAGGCCACTACTCGTGTGGCCAGGGCTCCATGGAAACCAGCAGGGCGCTCTGGGACGGCTACTCTGTCTCCGGGCCCCAGTGTTTGGGTCTGTTCAGTGGGCACAGCACCCCAAGTCATTAAATGCTTGCCAACAACCTCCCTCTGCTCTGTTCCTCTTTTAAACACGTTTCTCTCTCCTCAAACAGGAAGAACATTCTTCTTCCTTCCTAGCTAGCTCCACCCTTACCTCCTGTGGCTTACAAATGCCCACCAGCCAGCCTGGGCAGGAAAGTCTGTGAGACCTTTATCTCCAATTAACTACCAAAAAAAAAAAAAAACAAAAAACACCAGGCCAGAAGTGGAGCAGTAGCGTTAGTGAGAGAGCACCAGCCAAGAGTGAAAAAGCTAATGGTGAACAGCACCCAGGCCCTGAGTTTAAGCCCCAGTACTGACGTACATGCATACACACACGTGCACATGTTTACACACACATACACAATGTCCACGAGACACTGGTGCCAGAGGAACAAAACAGCAAGACAGGCCTGCAGCTGGATGAACAAAACAGCACGACAGGCCTGCAGCTGGATGGGCGGCAAATGAATGGCCAGCACTGTCTGCCACCAGCGCCCCCTGTTCTCGGGTGGGAGCCAGGGCCGCGCCCTCCACCCTCAGAGCCCACCCAGCACCCCAGGGTGCTGAGGACGCATCCACGGTGTCCTCGTCCCCACACCTTGATGGTGGGTGCTCTGTGGCCGGGACACTTCCCTGTTGGGGACACAGTCGCTGATCCCAGTTAATTTCCCAAGGTCGAACATCTAGGAAGCTTTTCTCTGTCTTTTTGAGAGACAGAGCTGGGGCTCTTTAGGGAATGAATATCTATGACACCCATGCCCTCAACATCTCCCAAAAATAACCCTGAGGGGGATTTTCCCTGCCCCTCCCAGAGCTGTCCTGTGCCAGGGACCCTGCACACAGTCAGACTCACAGGGGGACCCCAGAAGGCTTGGTGGAGGTCCCCCACATAACCCCTCAGAGAGGAAGAAACCAAGGCCCGAGCGCCTCAGTGGCAAGGGGAAGGTCTGACTCCAGTGTCTTCGACGGGTGACCCAACAGGGTTGCGGAGAGCTCACTGCCCAGAGAGGAAACTGAGGCATGAGAGGTGAAAGGGAAAGTTCTGATTGCAAGCCTGGGAGGATGAGATTCGAGTTAATTCTGTCGGGTTGGCGGGTGTTGGTACGGCCGGGATGGCAGCTTCCGGCTCTCAAAGTGGGCACCTAACAGCAGCTACTGCTCCACCAGAAGAAAATCTCAGCAGTAACCCCCCCGGGGGGTAGGAGGCCCAGGAGCACAGAGTGTCTCCCAGGGCAGCCCCCGCAGCCACTTCCCCGCTGCAGCCCACTCAAGTTCCTGCCCACCCGGGGCAGGCTGAACACACCGCGCTGCCTTCTCAAAGCTGTCAGTCACGTAACGTCACAGGTCAGGGGCGGCCACAGCACCGCACACCCCCTCGAGGCCTGGCCTGGCCTCTGCTCCCACCAGGGCTTCTGGCAAACCCCACCTGCCTGCCGGGCCCACCCCAGCCCAAGAACGAGGGCCGCGCCGGCTCCCAGCTGCCTGCAGTCCGTTCTAAACGCCTCAGCCTTAGTCTCTCTATTCCTTTTGTGCCAAGGCCTCTTGTCCTCCCGAGGATCGCCCTCTTCAACCCTGGGCGTTGGGACTCGTGGCGTGTACGTGGATCCTACCACCGGCTAACCAGTTGGGAGTCCAGGGCTCACCACACTGTAGCGAAATGTCCTACAGTAAAACAGAGACCGAAACGGAAGAGACAGAGAGACCCGGGAGGCCGTGATGGATGGATGTGATGCCCCAGTTCAGACTTCGGGCATCTGGGTTTGAAACCCAGCCTCCCCTTCCCCAACCACCAGACTGCAGCCTGCCAGGCGCTTCCCGGCCCCTCGTGTGCCGCTCCTCTCCATGCCCGCTACGCAGATGAAGAAACTGAGGCTCAGAGAAGAACTGGTCCTGGTGCAAGGAGACCCAGTGAGTGAGAGGGAGAGCCAGGGCTGCAGGCAGACAGGACTGGGCCCGGCCGGCCCTGGCTGAAGGGAACAGGAGGCTGAGGAATGCAGGACAGGGCCACCTGTCTAGCAAACACCAAGTATCGGAAGAACCCTACCCACCCCCCCCCCCCACCACACACACACACCCCAGAGGATGGTACTTTATCTTCCACCATTCCTGGAAGGTCCTGGCCTACAGGCCCTGGGAGGTACATCCTGTTCTTCTTCCTCCCCCTAAATGCCACCTCTTCCAGGAAGCCTGCCCAGCCCAGCCCGCACCCACCCCACCCCGCAGCAGCTAGGTGCCCATCCCTGCTGTGAGCCTGCTCCTTCTCAGTGGCCACAGAAGGCAGAATGTTCTGGGGCTGGGCTGAGCACCCAGGTTTATCACAGTGGTAGCAAGGCTCTCTTGCCCCCAATCACAGCTGTTCTCCTACGACTGCAGGAATCACTGTGGCTGACGTGCCGGGCACCTGGCTGGGCACTTTACTTTAAATACCAGTTAATAGCAATTTCTTTAATCAGGCTAAATATTTCTCTTTTATCCTTAAATCCTTTTCCACTGCTCACAGCTGCACACTTATCTCCTAATTAGTCCAAAGGTAAGGAGGGTTTACAGCATGGTAGAGGCTGCCAGGACAAAAAGCACACAGAAATGCCGTACACAAGCAGAGCCCTCCAACAGCGCAGTACCAAGCGGTACCAGCTCCTGGGGCTGTGTGCACCACGCTCTTGGCATCCGGCGCTGTGGTACTGCTTATGACCGGCCCTCACGTCTCCATGTCCACTTCCCACAGGCGAACGGGACCCAGAGACCTTAAACAACTTGAAGACAGCACAGCCCAGAAAGAACCTACTCCAGATCCTGAACCACAGTGCTCTGTAGCATCTCCCGGTCATGTGACCTCTGACACCACAAAGCCCTGCCCCCTCCACCTGACCCCAGAGGTGACAAGGAGACAAAGTTAACCAGCAAGCTTAGAATCCAGAACTGCCAGTCATCCTAGCTATTGAGGAGGCTGACATTTCAGGATGGTGGTTCAAAGCCAGCCTGGGCAGGAAAGTCCATGAGACTCTTATCTTGTGGTAAGGGACCACGCTTAGGACTTGAATTCAAGCCCCAGACACCCAAAGAAAAGAATCCGGGTCTCTCTGAGTTGGCCCAGACCACTCCTCAGGTGGTGGCCATCAGCCACTGTGGAGCCCCATCGCCTCACACACAACTCCTCCCCTGCCCAGGTACAACCCAGGGCCCCTGCTGAGTGCTTTCCCATTTAACTGAACTCAGAACAGGTGCCAGGGAAGGGCATCTACCCAAAGTGCCAAACACTGACCTGGAAGGCGGAGGAAAAGGCTTTCCAACCACTTGAATTCAGCTGGGTCAGAGCAATTAGGGGGGCAAAGTCCAGAACCTGGCTAATCTCACCAACTCGATGGGGGGAAGGGAGGGTTCTGCCTCGGGGCCCCTGCCGACTGGGGAAACACCGTGGCTGCCCCTCGTGGCCTGGCCACCCGCCCCCGGCCCTCGAACCCTCCCTGACGCTCCTCCAGCGTCCCGGCCCCTGCAGCCCGGAACTTAATCAGCTTAGCCCCTACGCACATCACCTGGACCAACCGCAAAAAGTCTCCTTTTCCTCCTTGGGGGCAAGGATACCGGAGATTTAGGCCACAACTATAAATAGACAAGAAATCCGGCCTTTTTAATTGACTCATCTATTTATTTGGTCAACCGGCTCCTCCTGCCCCCAGAAGCCTGGGTTCTCTCTTCACCGTCAGGGGAGAAGGCAGGTGGCCTTGGGGCCTCTCCAGCTTTGCTCCCTAAATTCCTCCCTTGGAGAAGATGCTGGCCGGCCAAGGACCTTATCCTAGACTGCCCCACCTAGACCGGAGCCAGCCTCGGAGCGCTGCCGTGGGCCGCAACCTCCAGAACGTGGCTGCCCCCCGGGAGGCCTCAGTGGCATCATCTATAAAATGGGCCTCCTCCAGTTACACCCAGGAAGGCACGAGGTGAGGCCTCAATACAATCGGACAAACTCTGGGGAGAAACAGGACACCCCCTGCCCTGAACGCAGAGGTCAGACATCTTTAATTTCACCCCTGGTTCAGCAAACCCTAACCATGGACTTGGCCCTACGTGTCCAGCCTCGCTCTGGGAGTGACGTCACGGGGGAGAAAACACCAGATTCTCAGTTTCTCCACCTGGTGCTCCGTGTCACACAAGAGGAGCTGTTTTGGGTGGCATCCCCTGCCCAGGCACTTCACTCCCCAAACCACGTGAAAGGAGCCAGCAAAGTGGGTCAGACGCCGAGGTCAGCCGCCTCCTTCAAGTGGGTTTCCTCCTGGGACTCCGGGCGGAGCGGAGATTCTCCCACAACTGCGGTGGGGCGAGGCAGGGCTTATCTGCCCCCCTTCCTCACACTTCTTCAGAAGCAGTTGTCAAAACAACCAGACAACGCTCGGCTGCTTGGAAGGGGCCCCTGGAGCCATGAAATAAGGACTTGGGGTCCCGGTGGCTGGACCAGCCACAGGGCCTGCACTGCCGAGCCACCCCGTGAGACCAGCTGCCCGGCACCTCCACCCTTCCCAGGACGCCCGGCCACACCAAGCCGCCCCCTGCTTGGCTTCTGGAAAGATCGATCCCCCCTGCTCTCAGTCTCTGCCAAGGTCTTTACATGGACAGCTTCCTCTGCGAGGAATGCCCTTCTGTCTGCGTCCACCCGGCAGGCCACCGCCAAAGCAAGGCCTCTGGGGAACGTTGGGGGAACTTTGTGGATCCAAAGCATCCTCACCCGGGGGCAAGGGGTGTGGCTCAGGGACAGAGCACCTGCTTGGGCACCGGGTTCTAGCCCCGATACTGAACGCTTTTTCTTTCATTTACACACACACACACACACACACACACACTCAAACCCCACTGCATCCTCAGAGGACTCCACCTAATTTGTATCTAATTTCTACCACCTCGCTACCCCCACCCCATTCCCAAGCCTGGAGCCCCAGGCTGCAGGGGGAGAAGGGAGGGAGACTACCTGGGGCCCGGGCCCCCCCAGAGCTCCTCAGAGGCTGGCCCACTGGAAAACGTCACAACTTCGGGGAGCAGGGCAGGAGGACAGGGTCTCCCCTGCCTCGGCCTCACGAGCGCTGGGATGACATGCAGCACCACCACGCCCAGCAAAAGTCCACAACTTCTTGCTGACTGAATGCTGAAACTTTCAATTCTCAGTTTCCAAATGCTTAAGAGATTTCCCCCAAACTTCCCCTGCCCTAGTCTTCCCCCACTTAGCAGAGTTGGAAGGCTGAGAATACAGAATTTCCTTGTGACTGGAAAGGCCAAAGACTAACAAAAAGTCCTACTCGTGACTTTAAGAAGCTGGAGGGAGGGGCTGGAGATATGGCTTGAATAGTAAAGGTCCTGAGTTCGAACTCCAATACCACCTTCCCCTGGATGTTGGCTGACCCTCGACCGCGGGACTTCCGGACCCAGGTCACTCCATCACCCTGACAACACGGACTGGGCTTTTCTCCCCCACACACTTGCGAGCCCGGTGGGCATACTACCTCACGGCTAGACAGACAACTTGGGAGGTGGCTTTGCCCGGTGGCACAACCAGCTGGCACGGCCAGCGGGCAGCTGCAAGGACTACTCAGTCTCCAAAAGCACACAGGAGAGTTGGGGGCGGGGGGGGGGGGGGAGGTGGGCAGAGGCCCGAGGGCTGCTGTGCAACCTTGGGCAGCTTGTTGCACCTCTCTGAGCCTTGCAAGCCTTTGCTTTTTGTGGGTGC
Source organism: Perognathus longimembris pacificus (assembly GCF_023159225.1). NCBI lineage: Eukaryota > Metazoa > Chordata > Mammalia > Rodentia > Heteromyidae > Perognathus > Perognathus longimembris. Next base: position 70,219,132 of record NC_063170.1, read on the forward strand.
TGGCTAGGCACATGCTCTACCTCTGAGCCTAGGAGATTTTAGAAGGGAAAATGCATGGGGCAATGGAGGCCACAGGCTCATGAGGTATGGCTTCTCTCGTGGCCAGGCCCCCGCCTCTACACACGGGATGGTCTGGGGAGCTGTCTATGTGGTGTTCCCTCCGGTGGTGTCCCCTGTACCTGGTCTACAATGGGTGCTCAACACCTCCAAGGGAAGAGAAGAAGGCGGGACTGCACACAGGGGAAGCAGAAAGCAATGGAGCGGGGAGGGGATGTGGAAACACCCCATGTGCAGCTAATGTACGCTTATAAAAACACCTTTTGAGAAAAACAGTGTGGGCCAGGCGCCCATGGCTCACGCCTGTAATCCTAGCTACTCAGGAGGCTGAGATCGGAGGATCATGGTTTGAAGCCAGCCCAAGCTTGTGAGACTCTCATCTCCAATGAAGCACCAGAAAACCAGAAGTGGTGCTGTGACTCAAAGTGGTAGAGCACCAGCCTTGAGCCGAAGAGCTCCGGGACAGCGCCCAGGCCCTGAGTTCAAGCCCCACGACTGATAAAAAAAATACTACAACTACTACTTCACCCAAACAAGTTGACTGTGGCACCTAATAGGGTAATCTATGGATCCTGGGCCAACCCCAGCCCTTTGAGGCTGGCCTTGAACTTTTAAGCCCCCTGAGTGGCTGGGACTACAGGTGTAAGCCACCGTGCCCAGCTCACACTTACATCTACACACATTCTCTCACTGTCAGATCACATGGTTATCTCTGGATAAAGAGAACGAAGTTTGGTTTTCTTCTTTCTGTTTTTCAGTACTAAGCTTTCTGTGCTGGAAAGGTTTGGCTTTTCTACTCATAACATATGTAAGAAATCCCGTGTTGTTGGCTTTCTTGCGTTGAGTGTGTGAGTGTGTGTATGTGTGTGTGTGTGTGTGTGCACAGGAAGGGGCTGAGGTGGCACTTTCCAAGGACACACCAGGAGTTCCAGGCCTGGTGAGATAACAGACCAGGTTTACAGCAGGGGAGTGGCGGGACAGGGAGGTCCTGGAAAAGCCCAGCGCCCCGCCCCGCTCCGGTGGACAATCTCCCTGAAATCACCCTCTCCCCGGGGGGTCTGGTCCTTGGACTCCATGGCTGCGGGGTGTGGGGAGGGAGGCGCAGGGCTAGCTGTGGGGAGTCCTTCCTTGGAGAACTGGAGGAGAAGCTGCACACAGTGCACAGAGCTGGTTCGCGTCCCCTGTGCCTCCAGCCCTCCTTGGAGTGCCATTGTACGGGGAAGCTGAGGCTCAGAGGTTTAGGGACTCCCTCAAGGTCACACAGTGGGCATGGGCTCCTTGCGCGGGTCAGGCAAGTATTCCCCCCAACCCTGGAGCTAGGATTTGGGTCCAGAACTCCCCAGCACAGCGAGCTCCACCATGTGGGCTACCTCCGCAAATGCTTTCTTAGCTGGTTCATTGACAGGGCAGGCTCCACTGAACAACCCACAGACGTGCGTGAGACAGACAATGCGGTTCCTTTTCTTGGAAAGGGGACCTGAGGGCCTCAGAGGTGACCTCAGAGGAGGGCAGGCCCAGAAGAGCTGAAACGCAGTAGCGCTTGATCGCGCATTCTCTCCACAGCCCACAGCCTACCGCACCGTGGGAGGCCAGGCCGCCTCTCTAGAAGCGCAAGCTAGGAGGGCTGCCTGGAGCAGAACCAGCTCTCAAAACCAGCTCTCAGCCTCTCCTGCAAAATGGGCTTCCTGGGAAGGAGGCAGTGCTAGCCTCTCTATAAAACGGCAAGGCGGAGGGGGCCGCCCTCGCACAGCTCTTCATCTGGAGGCAGAACACACATTCCAGCTGTGGAGCAGAAGGTCCACCCTGGCCCCCCTAGGCTTCCATCACTCATTAACCAGCAGGAAGTGCTGGGGGAGCTGGGCTTGGGCTCCAAGCCGCCTGGGGAGGGGGCTGCAGTCAGCCTTATAACTACCTGCATGTCTGTGCCTCGGTTTCCCCATCTGTACTAGGGGCATGATGTCAGCACTCACGTCTGTGGGTGGGCTCCGGTAGCGGCACCTGCCCCTCCCCTGTCACTTTTACCTTCAGAATCAGAACCCACCTGAGAAGGCTGAGAGGAAAAGAAGCGGCCAGTAATGGTTACTTCCGCCGTGGAACAAGTAAGACCCCCTTGGAGCCATCATCTCCCTCCGCCTGTGCCCATCCATCCACCCGGAGCTGCTGGGAAAGTGTTCCACCACCCAGCCTGTGTCACTCACTGCGTGAAGAACTCTCTCCATGACATCAGCCAGCTGGCAATGGAGGCTTGTGGGGGCTGGGGAGGGGAACCCCACAACAAGGGCACATTCAGGGCCAGCAGTAGGCGGCAGGCAGCGGGGCCCCATAAACCGGCTTTTCCTAGTCTCGCTTCATAGGTGAGCCCCACAACAACCGCACTCCGGCTGTGGACGGGCAGGGACTTCACTGCCCCCCTTGGAAATGTGCACTGGAGGCTGAGGTGCGGCTCGGCGGTGAGTCACAGGCCCGGCCAGGGCAAGGCCTGGGCTTCACCCCCACGTCAGAAAGAATGACAGTCATAAAATAGCAGAAAAGAAAAAGGGATTTCTGTGCAGGAAGGCAGAGCTTTCTGGTTCCAGGACGGAGTCCACAGGCGGGTGAGGAATTCACGTAGAGGCTACTGTTGAGGGAGGGCCTGGGAAGGAGGAGAGCCTGGCAGACAAGCGGGCAGGGCTGGAGAAACCTCAGCTCCAGGCTCTGCTGGAAGCAGTATTTCTTTGTGTTGTTTTGTTTTTGGCCAGTCCTGGAGCTTGGACTCAGGGCCTGAGCACTGTCCCTGGCTTCTTTTTGCTCAAGGCTACACTGCCACTTGAGCCACAGCGCCACTTCTGGTCACTTTCTGTCTATGTGGTGCTGGGGAATCGATCCCAGGGCTTCATGTACAGGAGGCAAGCACTCTTGCCACTGGGCCATATCCCCAGCCACTGGAAGCAGTATTTCTTATGGAATGCCGGGATTAAAGGACTTCGGACGCTGGTGACGTTTTCAATCAGCTAAACCAGCCAGAGGAAGGTATACCCTCACCCCTCTTAAAGACGCCCTTGCAATCCGACCCACAGGAAAGCAAGCCTGCCAGCCGGGACATACACAGACCATCAGCAGAATGTCTTTTTAAGGCCTATAGATTAGATAAGAGAACTGTGTCAATGTTAAATGTCCTGGGTTCTTAATGTGCTGTGCTTATGTAAGACAATGGCCCGGGTCTTACAAAACAGCTGAAGGACTGGGGTAAAGGGAAGTCCCAATGAATCGGCAGAAGAGAATACCCTTGTGTGCCGAGTGCTCCAACAACATGTAGCAAGGAGACAACCCAGAAACAATAGGAAAACCTGGAAGCAGGGTATATCGAGGTCACCACAGTAGTCTCACAATTTCACTGAGTTTGCAACTGGGCAGGAAGGCGGGGTAGTGGGGTACTAGGGCATCAACTCAGGACCCGGGCACTGTCCCTGGGCTTTTGCACTCAAGTCTAGCGCTCTACCACTTGAACAACTGCTCCACTTCCAGCTTTTGGGTAGTTTGAGATGAGAGTCTCGCGGACTTTTCTGCCCTGGCTAGCTTCGAACTGTAATCTGAGATCTCAGCCTCCTGAGTGGTTAGGGTTACAGGTGTTACAGGCCTCCAGGGCCTGGCTCAACATGTTGTTTTTTAACTAAAAAGCAAGCGTAATAGGGTTGGAGATGTAGCTCAATATTAAGACCACCTGCTTGTCACGAAACAGGGTTCTGGGTTCCACCCCCAGCACTGCAGAGAGTCATAAATAATTCTAATAAAGTTCAATATGTTCAAGACGATTTGTGGTGGAAAGAAATCCCAGTTCCCAGAGCACCTTGTCTGCCAGGGAGCCGGTGACCCCCCGGGTGCGGTGCCACCCCAAGTCGGCTCTGCAAAGTCCCCATCCCCGTGCCACCCTGCAGATAGGGGCGAGCACACAGGGACCCAGCCAGGTGCCCAGAATGAGGTCCTGAGCCGGAGCCCCCCGACAGCCCTGCTCTTGACGGCCACTGCCTCCCAGGTGAGACAGAGCCCATGGCAGGGGGCGGGGGGCAAAGCGACTTACGTTTCGGAGGACCCTCAGAAGGCGCTGTGGTTCTGGCTCCGGACCTAGGACCGAGAGAGAGGAGATCTGGTCAGGCAGGGCGTGGCTGCACCGGGGCTGGCCATCACCTTCTGCCCACGGGTGACAGTGGTGTCACATGCAGGGAGAGGCCTGTCTATACCCAGCAGGGCCTGGGAATAGAAAGGGCAGGCGCACACAAGCACGCACGCACGGGGCCACCGGGCCCTCAACCCGAGTGTGCACACACACACACACACACCGCTCCACATGCTCAGGAGCAAGTTCTGGCGATGGCCCTCTGCCCCCGTGCTCAGAGGGGCATGCAAACAGCAAAGCCCCCGCCAGGCCTGGCGGGAAAAGGCCTCCTTCCTGAGCCCCCAGCCCCCAGCCCCCCCCCCCCCCCCCCCCCCCCGCACCACAGGCTCTCAACAAGTCTGTGATGGGTGGGGTTCCCGACCAACAGATCAAAGGGCACCGCAAGGCTAGAGGGGATGGCAAGGCTCTGAGAGACCCCAAGCTTTAACTCAGGGCCTAGGCACTGTCCCTGAGCTTTTTTTGGCTCAAGAGTGGCACTCTACCACTCCAGCCACAGCGCCACTTCTGGCTTTTTAGCTGTTAACTGGAGGTGAGAGTCTCTCTGACTATCCTACCCTGGCTGGCTTAGAACCGTAGTCCTCGGCTCTCAGCCGCCTGGGTAGCTAGGACTGCAGGTGTGAGCCACTGGTGCCCGGCTGCACTGAGCTTTGAGAATTGCTGTGCCAAACCACCTTGCTGCCCTTTGCCAGGGCAAGCCATCTTCCTGGGGAAGGACTCCAGGGCCATTTTATGGACCCCACGGAGGTTAATCCATTTACTTTCTGCAGAGCTGAGGGTAGAGCTCAGGGCAACTTCCACCCAAGGCCCCTTGCATTGTCTGGAAGGCACTAGACCTCCGTGCTCGGCCCGAAGCCTCCAGGGGGGGTTCTAATGGGGGGGGGGGCGGAGTACCTCTGGTTCTTAGAACACCCAGGTGCAGACCACCTGCAGTGGCTCTCGCCCAGTGGCAGGAAAGCCCTCTTAGTTTCCTGGAGTATAAAAATGTAAAAAAAAAAAAACACCAGGAAATGGTTTCTTATCAGGGAGATCTTACATCTCAATGAGCAGTTAACCTGGGATTAGCCCTGACTGGGGGGGAGGGGAGGAACATGCTCCCCACCCCCCCCTCATTCTCCCCTCCCCCTACCACAGCCCTGCCCCATGGTCCCAACCCCAGATTCAAAACACAGGTGTGGCCCAGGTTCCCAAGTCAGACAAGTCCCTGGCTACAAAAGATCCCCACAAATCCAAGGCACAGGGTAGGAACAGTCAGTCAACAATTGTTTGAGCACCTACTTTGCGCCAGGGCCCTACTCAACACAGGGACACAGCAATGAACGAGAAGCCAAGGTTCCCTAGTCGATGGAGCTGGGATGGATTAGTGATGTCTGCCTCGGAGTAAGGCGGTGGAAGTACTAACAGCCTAGTAGGCTTGAGCCTGACTCTCCTGGACTATACTCAGGGGAGCGGGCCAAAGGGAAGGATGGAGTTCATGTATTTAAAACACAACCCCAAGAATGATGCCAAGGGGACCAAAGAAAAGCAGAATCTTTCTCTCTGAGCTGAATTCTCACCAGCTGGAGGAGGCCAGCCCAGCTCAGACAGTGGCTCTGAGCGGCACTTGGTCTTGGGACAGCCTAAATCTATCGGCCTTGGGGGTCCCCCGTGGGTGATCTTGGCCCACTGGGTAGACGGACATCACTCTCTACTTCTAGGTGGGAAGAGAAGTCAAGCTTGGCCAATCTGAAGCCACCGTTGACTCCTGCTTGCATCTGACCATGACGGGACCAAGAGAATGATGAACTGGGACAAAAGAGGGCTTTCTCTAGATTAATACAGCTTATCCAGAAAGCAGAAGATGGGGGTGGGGAGAGTTCTCACTGGAACAACTAAAAGCCCCTCTCTGCAAGGAGAATGGTACAGGCTCAGAAGGACACAGCCCAGAAATGGAGACAAAAGACAATCTCTCTCAGCACCTGGATCAAGCTACACCTGAAGTACATGAACACAATAAATGCTCTAAAAAAAAAAAAAGGCTTGAACTGATCTTGGCCAATTACAACCCTAAGAATCCAGACCTAAGCCTAGCCTTGCTGTTGTTTTACGCTGATCTCTTTATCTCTAAGATTCTCAGCCCACCTTAACAAAGGGGAAAATGCAAACAAACTGATATCCAACACCACCCCCACCCCCACCCCCACCCCCCCACACACCCCTGCTCCAGTGCCCCTGGCATCCAGTTACCTTGAGTGATGGGCAAAGGTTGGACCTGAGCCTCCCTGGTCCTCAGTCCCACCCCTACCCTGTCACACAGTAGGTGTGGAAATCACCCTCCCCCCCACCCCCCAAGCAGGCATCAAACACCTGCAGGGCTCTTCAGAACCTCCCATAAACCCCACCCTCCACTCTGGGTGGAGAAACACCGGGCCCCACCCCAGGTATGTAGTTCCCAGGTGAAACCAATCTTCTATCTGCTGGTCCTGGGGCTAGAACTCAAGGGCTGGGCGCTGTCTCTGAACTTCCTGGTGCTCAAGGTTAGCGCTCTACCACTTGAGCCAAAGGGCTACTCCTGGCCTTTTCTGAGTAGTTTATTGGAGGTGAGAGTCTCAAGGACTTTCCGGCCTGGGCAGGCTTTGAACCATGATCCTCAGATCTCAGCCTCCTGAGTCACTAGGACTGCAGGTGTGAGCCACCGGTGGCCAGCTGAAACCAACCTTTAAGCAAGGAAAGCATCAGGTTAGAGCTCCTGCATTTCCTAGGCTCGCGCCAGCCCACACTAGAATTTATCCACCCACGGGAAGAGGGACAGGCTGCCTCCTTGGTTTCCAGCAGGCCCCATGCTGGTCTCCCTGGAGCCGAGGGCATCTCCCAAACACTCTCTGAGCAGGCAGACTGCCAGACTCCTGCTGCGGACCTGGTCGAGATACAGTGCCTGGGGCTTCTGGGGCCAGCAGGGCCTGGCTGGCCTGGGCTCGGATCCACACGTGGTTTGGCTGCCTGGAAAAGCCTTCTGTGGCTTTTGGAGCGGGGACACTGGCTCGGTAGTAAAAGGCTTCCCTACCTGCATCTTTTCCAAGGTGGCACCGGCCCAAAGGGCCAGGCAGGGCCAACTCCCAGCCCAGAGAGCGACCTTGGGCAAGTCACCTGCCCTCGGGAGGCTCTGGGCTTTCCATAATACAGAACAGAAACCAGGTGGCCTTCTGAAGAGAAGGAGAAGCTGAGGTGCACGCACCGTCCTCTTGGTTGGTTTTTAGTTGAGAGGGGGGGTGGGGCTTCACAGTCGCCAGACCCCCAGGGCTCAGGCCTCAGCCTCCCGGGGAACTGGGAGGACAGGTGCCCCACCTTAACTCCAGCCGTGGTCCCCCGGCCGGCAGCAAGCGCGCCAGTTGGCTAGCGCGGAGCACAGAGGCTCGAGCCTGAAATCTCAGCGCGGAGGCGGGGGGGGGGGGGGGGGGGGGGGGGAGTGGGGTGGTCATCAATTTGAGAACAGCCTGGGCTACAGAGAGCAAAGTCTTGCCTCAAAAAAAAAAGGGGGGGGTGGGTGGGAAATCCCCCGGAGGTCTACAAGACTGCAAGTGTGGCTGTTTGTGGCAAGTTGCTATGATCACTGCTTTGTTACCACATCTGCCACCCTTGTAACCAAGCAAGCCACCCTGGTAGCTGCTCATTCCCGTCCCACCTCCAGGCCTGTCACGGGTGCAAGCTGGAGTCAGGGGCAAGAAAACAGAAAGGGAAGAAAATCCTCCCTGCGCCTCGGCCTCCGGTCCGATGCGTGGACCGTGGGTGTCTGGGAGAGGCCGGCCGGCCGGGCCCTCAGTGAAGCTGGCGAGCACTTCCCACTGCCCAGGCCAAGGCAATAAAACACGGCGCTCCAGGTGACAGATTTGGGGCTTTCTGGAAGAGTCTGGCTGCCTTTGTTCCTCTCCGCGGAAGGCAGAGGGGAACCTTTTAGGTTCAAAGAAAGCAAATTACCCTTCTGGCTGGAGCGCGCTGCCCGGAACTCAAAGCAGAAGTTGGCACTGGGGCCGCCCGGGAAGCCGCCGCCCTGCCTGGCAAGGAGGCACTGCAGGCTCCACGTGGGTTAGCGGCAGCCGGGGTGCCCCCCCCCCCCCCGCACCCCAGCCTGGTGACAGAGGCCTGGACTCCGCCCGGGCTGGGGGGCTGGATACAAAGCGTGGGAAGCTCAAGTGCTCGGTTAATCACCTTGCCCTCGCCCGCGGCACTGAGTCAGCACCTCATCTGGCAGCAGGAAGCCAGACCCCAATCAACCTGCATCCTCCAACCGGCGACACGCAGCAGCGAGGGCTGGTGTGGTCCCAGCTCCCAGAGCAGGGAGACAAGAGGGCGCAAGGGGGGCACCTGCTGCCGTAACAGGGGAGGTGCTCTGCCAGCCCCCCCCCCACGGCAGCCAACCCAGAGCAAGGGGCCACCCCAAAGCACACATGGGGGCCAAAATTCTGCAGGCCAGGCATGCGTGTCAGACCACCTTTAAAGCTACCCACCAGCAAGCAGAACTAAGCCCCGCGGGACAGGGCTGCTACCCGTGGGCTTCCTGGTTTTGTTCTTTTCTCTCCTATTTCTTTCTCTTTTCTTGTCTTTTTTCCTGCTCTTAGGGCTTTAACTTTGGGCCTGGCCCTGGCTTGCTTTTCGCTCAAGGCTAGCACTCTTCCACTTGAGCCACGACGCCACTTCCAGCTTTTTCTGTGATTAACGGAAGAGTCTCGCAGACTTTCCTGCCCGGACCGGCTTCCAACCACGATCCTCAGATCTCAGCTTCCTAAGCAGCTAGGATGACAGGCGTGAGCTGCCTGTGCCTGGCTTCTTTTTCTTTTGAACGGTTTTGTTCTAATTTATATTCTTCTGGTAAGAGTGGAAGAAAACACATGGTTCCCACAGGAAATCTTTCTTTCCTGAAGCTGGTGGCTGGGGCTGTGGGGGGGGGGGCAACACCTTGGAAAACCAACAGGGAGACAACTGCTTCCTCAAAGGGGACCCACGGGGACGGACAGTCCACATGGTGACGAGAGAGAAGAAGTTCGTCCCTCTAGCCAGCAGCTTTCCCTCAAACACATGGACCAGAGAGGGAAAGGATTCACTCGGTCACACAGCAAGCCAGAAGCCCTGGAGAGACATCCACCCTGTATCATGGGGTCTCACGGGGCTTTCATGTAGTCATCAGGGCTCCTGTTATGGTTTATGTGGATTAACAGCGTTTCACTATGTAGTACAGGTTAACCTTGAGCTCATAATCCTTATGCCTTCACTTCCCCGGGGCTGGGATTATAGGTGTGTACCACGGTACCTGACCTGTCAGGTTCATCAGCTACATCCCCAGGGCAGGGACAATACTTCTTGCTGCTGAGTAGGAAGATGTGTGGGTGGGTGGCTAGATGGTGACATGTCTGCGCTCAGGTGGACAAATAAGCTGGCCAGGACCAAAGAGAAAGCTACAGGAACTCAGTAGGGTGAGTTCAAGTCCACATGGACTGTGGTCTTGTCTTTTGAGGGGTTCCTATGTGTCAGACACCATTCTGGGATGCAGGATGCTTCTAGAATGACAAGCAGTTGCAGGAGAAAGCTGTGGGCTGAGGGGCCAGCATGGGCAGGCTGAGAGCCCCCGAGCAGGAGAGCAGCGCGGCTGGGCTTCCGGACGGTGCAGGGGCCCAGGGGCCTGGTGACCCGCGGAGGCTGTGCTCACTAGAAGCCCTCTGAGGATGGTAACGATGGGTCTTCCTCTCAGACCCTTAAGGGCAGCCTGGCACCGATGGAACTGGCACCGGCAGGGACTGTGCAGAGATGGGGGCTGAGGCTCAGAGAGGACGGAGAGGCGCCCGGCTGAGCAAACCAAGAGCTGGGCCTGCAGCCCGGGCTTGCTAGACCCCAACTCAGGCAGAGGTGTCTCTCCACCGGGCCCACCCTTCTCCCAGTCCCATCAACCTGCCTCCTCGTCCAGCCAGGCCCAGGGCTGTACACCCCACCCACACTGGGCCTTCCAGGAAGCCCATCCTGCATTGCAGGGTGTCTCTGGGCAGAGGGGTCATGCTGAGTCTGGCATGCGATTCCACTAGCTGTGCCAACCTGGGGAGCAGAGACTCTGGGTGCAGCTACCACCAACACCTGGAGCTCCAGTGTGGCTCCATGGTAGAGCACCTGCCGGGGCTCCATTCCCAGGCAGGTACAGCGTTCTTACCCCCCCACCCCACAACACACCCCCGCAAGGGGGAGCTTCACACAGGACCCAGCACTGCAGGGGCAAAAGAACAGGGCTCTTGTTTGTTTATTTATTTGCTCGCTTTGGGGCTTAAACTCTGGGCCTAACTTCTTTTGCTCAAGGGTAGTGTTCTGCCACTTGAGTAACAGCTCCACTTCTGACTTTTTTGGTAATTTATTAGAGAGAAGAGTCTCAAGGACTTTTCTGCCTGGGCTGACTTGGCTTTGAACTGCAGTCTTCAGATCTCAGCCTGTTGAGTCGCTGGGGTGATTACAGGCGTGAGCCCCTGGCACCGGGCTATGGGGCTCTGCAGAGGTTGGTGCTGCCTCTCACTCAGACCCGTCTCATCATCCACAGGGTAGGGTAGTGGGAGAGCCCGGGGTCCAAACTACCACAGCCAGTGGGCCACTTTTCTCAACACTTGTCACAAGCTCCAGAATGCCGGTCCTCGGTACAAACCACCGGGGATTGTTCATTAACTTCCTGATATACATCTTCCCCTTGCTTCACAGGCTGATCACCCCTCCCTCCCACTGGGATACTGTGGGAGAGAGAGAGCTGCCTGCAAACATGCTCTACTTATCGCTGCCCTTCTACCCCTGCCTGCCATAAAACCGGTGCTCAACAAACACTCGCAGCGTGGTCAGTGGGACATGCCTACAGTCCCAGCCACTCAGGAGGCCGAGGCAGGAAGATCACTTGAGCTCAGGAGTTCACTGAAGGCCAGTCAGGACAGCACTCCAGGGCCCTCTCGGAACAGGCTCAGGCTGTGCCTCTGTCCAAAGTCACTGGGTGGGGGTGACTCATTCTCTGGGTTGGCAGTTGGCAGGGGCAGAAGACGTCAGAGGCTCCCGAATGCAAGGCTGGCTCTGCACAATGAGCTGGCAGCCCTATGTCTTCCGACTACGTGCGTTAGGTCCACAATGGTCCGTTGTTTGAATAGACCAAGTGGCAGAACCAAGAACATTGTGATGCTATTTTTGTGCAAAGCAAAACAACCACGGCAGGCTTACTGAGCAAATCCTAAACAAAGCTTGGTCAAAGAGGAAACTGAAAATGAAATGAAAGTGTATCCAGAAAGTGGTAAAAAGTGTTCTGTGTCTGTGACACCTGAGGGGTGTGGCTAAAGCTGCATGTGGAGGGCAATGTGTAGCCTTAAGGGACTTTATTTACATGTTTATTTTGCAGCACAGTTTATTTTTGAAGGAACCCAGGGCCTTACACATATGTTCTTTCCAATCATATGTCCTGACAATTAGCTACACACCTCTACCCATATCCTACTTGCTTTTTTAATGATCTGAAAGTAGACATTTTGTATTTCTTGAAGTATATTATTTTTGCTTTGATTTAAAAGGACTCTGGCAGTTTCTCATAAAGCTAGCATTTCTACCTTATGAACTAGCCAGTTACTTCCTACATAAATGAAAATACATGTTCACAAAGATGCAACGTTCACATTCACAGAAGCTTAGTTCACAAAACCCCACCCTGGGAAAACTAAACTGTCGGTCCACAGACCTTCCACAGACCTCTGGTGGGCACCGGGCACCACCCAGCCCCATACCCTGAGGACAGTAATGTTTTTCCCACACATACACTCTTGGGTAAAGTTTAATTTACAAACTAGTTAACAGCAATAACCACTGATAAGACAGAACCATTATAAGTGAAAAGTTATTCACACTAATGAACTGCTTCTCTCTGGATCCTTCCACCTAGCTCTTCCAGGGGAAGATAATCATGGGGACTGACATCTCAGAAAGGGAAACTGAGGAGAAGCAAGGTGAGGAGAGGAATTAACCTCTGATGCACTCCTCCCTCACCTCCTCCCACCCCTGGGATGTCAGGAAGGAAGACACAAAGCATGGCTGGGGGCATGGCTCAAGTGGTAGTGCAAGATGCAGAGTTCAGACATATGGTGACAGAAACCAGAGAGGGGTTATCTTAGGAGGTGGAGAGGGCTGGGATGTGGCTCTGTCGTACAGCCCTTGTCTGGTTTGTGTGAGACTCTAGGTTCAATCCCCAGCAAAGAAAGAAAAGGAAGAAATGAGGACCACAAGGCAACTTTTTGGGGGTGGTAGGAAGGTTCCCTATGGATATAGGTGATGGTTGCATGGTATATAAAATTGTCAAAAGTCATTAAACAGTATAGAAACCTCTACATCTCAATACATGTGTATTATACATCAATCTAAATTTGACTTAATTTTTATATCAGCTGTGGATCAAAGACACACCCCTGGGGCTGGGGATATGGCCTAGTGGCAAGAGTGCTTGCCTCGTTCGTACACATGAGGCCCTGGGTTCGATTCCCCAGCACCACATATACAGAAAATGGCCAGAAGTGGCGCTGTGGCTCAAGTGGCAGAGTGCTAGCCTTGAGCAAAAAGAAGCCAGGGACGGTGCTCAGGCCCTGAGTCCAAGGCCCAGGACTGGCCAAAAAAACAAAACAAAACAAAACAAAGATACACCCCTCAGCCACTTAAAAGGCTTCTTTAAACAAAAGAAAAAAAACACAGGCACCTAGTGTATTAGTGATACAGAAGAGGTTGAGGTGGGAGAACCACTTGAGCTCATAAGTTTAAGCCCAGCCTGAGAGACTCTGTCCTAAATAAACAAACAAATAGACAGGTACTGGTGGCTCACAATATAACCCAAGATAATCAGGAGGCTGAGATCTGAGGAATGTAGTTCCAAGCCAGCCTGGGCACAAAAGTGCCTATGAGACTATTATCTCCAATTACTAGGCTCAAAGGCTCAAAGGGTAGAGTGAGCAAAAGAGCTCAGGGACAGCATCTAAGTCCTGAATTCAAGCCCCATGACCAACAATCAATCAATCAATAACCAGAGAAGAAAACTAAAAATACAGATAACCAGGTAGTTCCACCTCATGACCATTCTGATTTGGGGTGCCCTGGCTGGGCCTGGTAATCTGAATTTGTTCGTTAAAAAGGGCTATACCACTTGAGCCACAGCTCCTTTTCTAGCTTTTTGCTGGTTAATTGTAACTACAAGTCTCTCCGATTTGTCTGTCCAGTGTGGCTTCAAATCAAAGATCCTTAGATCCCAGCCTCTTGAGCAGCTTGGGTTACAGCATGAGACTCCAGGACCCGGCCGTTGCGGCAGGTTTTCGTTGTTTCTGTGTTGTGGGACTGGGCTCCCTGCTGTGTTAGGCAGGCTGCTCTCTGATTCCTGGGCTCAAGCTATCATTCTCAATCAATCCCGGAGCCTCAAGCCTCCCAAGTAGCTGAGACACCTTTTTTTTTCTGCCAAGGACCATTTAAACGCTTATAACATCGTTGAGGACCATACAAAATGATCGCTGCAGGCAGATGGCCACGGGCTGCCGAGGGGAGGAACCCGGTGCCTGTCCTGTCACGCACCAAGTGGTTCGCACAGCCCGTAAGTGCCCTGCAGACTGGACGCTCCCCACCCTGGACTGGAGGCTCACGGCACCTCACAACGTGGTCCCAAGGTCACCCTCCCCTCATCCTGTGGAGGGGAGTGGTTTGGCTTTTGGAAACAGAAAGACAATTCCTGTCCTTCTGCCTTTTCCTCATCCCTGTGACCTCTCCACCCCAGCCTTAGCCCCGGCCCCGGCCCCGGCCCCACCTGGAGTTTCCAAATGCTACTTCTGACCAGGTGTGGTGGGAAGGGAAACCCCACAGTCCTGCCCGTAACTCACCCGGGGCAATGTTGGGGCTGCTGCGTGCTCCGGGGAGGTTAATGGGCTGTGTACCTGTTAAACAGCATGTCCAGGCTTCACCCCATGTTTACACAAAGAGCTCGGGGCCAGACTCACTGGCACAGAAACCGCACTGTACCTTGCCCAACTGGGGCTTTGCCGCCCCTGCCTCTGGGACCCCAGCCTCATTCCTCTCTCACCATCAGGAGTCTCTTGGGCTCCGGGCTTCACTGGTCTCTGCCCTGCTGTCCCCAAATCCCATGAGATCCTATTTCTATCCCTGTTGTCCTCCCAACAAAGTCCACTTGCCCAGCACTCGAGGCCCTTGCCACCTGGTCCTGCTAAATCCAACCCTGGCTCCCGGTCCTCTCTCCAGCTGGGACCCTGGGGATGTGTTCTACAAAGAAATGCTTGATTATTTCCTGTCACTGTGCCTTGCCACCTGCTATGCCCTACCTCAAATGCCAGCCCATCTTGTTTCTATAACTAGAGAAGAGAGCGACTCAGACATGACTTTGCTAAGAGGCTGAAGCACATTCTGCTGGCTACACTATAGGCGCCCCTGCCACTTCTTCAGGACACCCATGCATGGTGAAGGTCATTGCTCCCCCCTCTCCCTGAGAGGTGTGAACATCTGGAAGGCCAACGATGTATCCTGAATCTAATGCCTGTTCTGACCTGACCAGAGCCCATGTTTATTAACCAACAGAGCAAAGCACATTAAAAATGGACCTCCCTTCTCACCCAAGCTACCCTGGGCCTTTCCAGATCCACCCACAACCCATTAATTCAAAGAGCCAACTGCCTCTGCCAGGGGAGGTGGGCAAACACCAGAAAGTGGGATGCAGACCCAGAGAATCTGAGTCTTGCTCACGTCCATCTGCAGAAGCAGAGACGAGCCGGCTACCCCCGGCAGCAGCCGAGCAGCGGAGCAGGGTGTCCTCGTAGTTTCCTCCTCAGCTCTTTCCTGCGTACAGAAATGTGCTCAGTGACTCCCAAATGGCTTACATTGGGGACCTCTGGAAACTTTCAGAGAACCATAGGCCCCAAATCCCTTGACGGACTATCAGACAGACAAGGTGGGATTAGAAAACAGAGTCCAGAGCCCACAGTACCTTGGGGGGGGGGGGGCGATACCAGCTAAGGAACAGCCCCCCAGAATAAACTGAGGCATGAATGGATCCCTTTAACTCACCCAAGCCTCACCTTTGACCCTCATCTTCTCCAGCCCCCAGAGGATCTTCAGCTCCCTGGGGAATCATGACCAAAGCCCCATGGAGCCAAAACTCACGGCTGGCCACATGCAGGCTTTCTGAAGCCTAACCCTGTCACTGTCCAATCCAGGCAGTCTTCTAGGCCCATCTGTGACACAGGCACTGACAAGCAGGGCTGGTCCAGGCAGCATGGGATGGGCAGAGGGGGGCAAGGTGCAGGAGGCAGACCGTGGCAGTGCCCCAGGCAGTACAAGGGTGTCCCCAGGGGACAAAGGCTCTGGGCCGTGCAGAGGCCCTTGCCACACACCACTGTGACCCGAGACCTCGTGACGCTCTCTAATCGGCAGCTCTGGAGCCCAACCCGGCTTTACAGCTTACCGCAAGCTTATTCAGCCTCATCTCCCTCAATCCCCTCAAGGTCGCAGTGAGGCTGGCCTTGGCGTCCCTGCTGCCTGGACAGCCAAGCCCAGGCCCAAAGAGAAATCACCCAAGGTCACCAGAAAGACAGTGCACTCTAAGTCCCGAGCTCCTGGTCCAGAGCGTACCAGCCCAACGGGGCCGCACGTCTTACCCATTTTACAGATGAGCAAACTGAGGCCAGGAAACCGTACCCAAGGTCAGCTGAAGGCTGAGCCAAGGCCTAAGAACCTCTCCATCCATCCATCCCGCCAATCCCACTCCTCTGTGGATCCTTGGCAGGTGGTAGGAGGTCCCCCTCTAGCCCCCCAACGCCATCTGATTAAACACTAGTCTTCACCTGAAGCCTACCCCACACTCCCCCCCCCCCCATCATCCCGACCATCCCCGGTCGACAGGAGGCTGGCGGTTGCTAAGCGCTCACCAGCTCGATCATAAAAATAAACTCCTTCTGGCTAGGAGACTCTGGACCAGATCTCCTCCCTTCCAGCCAACAAAAAAAATTTTCAAATTTAATTTTAAAAAAGATCTCCTATGTGACATTTATTTGAATGTCAGCTGTGCGGAATCAGAGGCCCAATTTACTGAAGTCCAAAAGGAGCCGCACGCCACTAAACCACAACCCCGAGCCCCCATTTCGGTGTCTGGGAGCTCGCTGAGCTGATTTATTTCCCCAGGCAGGAAATGGGGGCCCCGGCTGCCACCCAGGCCTTCGGGCTGGTCCTGGGGGAGGCCAGGACCTGGCAGAGGCTCGGCAGAGACCAAAATAGCCAGGCCGGTGGCCCTGCCCAGCACACACCTCCCTCCGGGCACCCAAGAGGGGCCGCCCCGGCCGTGCAGGCGGCTCTGGGCTGAATCTCTGGGGCTTTCGGAGGTGGACCCCAAGGTTCCCTCCGTGGCCTTGCCGGTGGGAGAAAGATGGGCGCTCCAGCCCAAAAGAGGAACCCGAAGAAGGAAGGGAGCAGTCCGGAGGAAGACGTGTGCTCCAGGCCCGGCCCACTGCCCGCTACCCCCGGGCTGTCTCCCCTGGCTCCCTCAGCCCCTTGACTCCGGCCTGCGGGGCTGGCACTGCCACCGGCGTGCCACACGCGGGGCCGCCACTGGAGCCACGCCGCCCCGTCGCCTCTCCCCCCCCCCCCCCGGTCCCGGCGGGCACCGGAGACGCCCTCTCAGGTACAGCCCGGGGCACCTGAGCGCGCTCCACCGGGCGCCGCGCCGCACGTGCGGCCCGCAGCCCGGGGCCGGGAGCCGGGAGCCGCCCGCCCGCCCGCCCGCCCGCCCGCCCGCCCGCAGGCTCGCCCAGACGCGCGCCCCGGGACACCCCGAGCCCGGCCGGCCGGGGAGGCGCGGCGACCCCGCGGAGGCCCGCTCAGGTGTGGCGGCCGCGCACGCGGGGCCCGAGCTCCGGGCCCCGGGCACAGCGCGCGCACCGGGACGCACGTGTGCAAGCCGCGGAGCCGGGGCGGGGGGGGGGGAGAGTGGGACACGGCCACCCCCGCGAGCAGCACCCGGGGACCAGGGGCCCGGCGGACGCCCGCGAGGCTCGCGCCCCCACGCGCACGCTGGCGCTCGCTCACACTCACACACACTCACACACACACACACACACCTGCCACGGCACCGGCAGCCCGAGCCCCTCCACCGCCGGGAACAATAACGCGTCCCGGGCGGACGGAGCCGGAGACCCGGGGCTCCTCCCTCGGGGGCGGGGGGGGGGGGGGGACCGGGGCCGGGGACCCCGGGCGGGGAGGAGGCGGGGGGCTCGGGCCGGGCCGGGCGGGGGCCGCGGGCGCCGGTGCTCGGGTACCTGGGGCGGCGGCGGCGGCGGCGTCCGGATCGGCCGGCCGGGGGCTGCCCGCGCGCGGGGTCTCCGGGCCGCGGGGTCGGCGGCCAGCACTCGCCCTGGCCGGCGGCGCGGCTCGGCCTCGGGGCTGGCGGGGCCGGCGGGGCCGGCGGGGCGCGCGGCGGCGGGGCGCGGCGGCGGCGGCCGGGGCCCGGGGCTCGGCGCTGGCGGCGGCGGCGGCGGCGCGGAGGAAGCGGTAATTTATAAGCGGCTTCTTCCTGACCTCGCGTGTCTGTTGTCTGAGCAGGCGGCTCTCCACATCACCCATCCTGCTGGGTGGAAAAATACCAGCTTGGCCGGGCCGGGGGGCGGGGCCGGGGCGGGGCCTGGGGCGGGGCTCGGCGCGGGGACACGCCCCCCGCGCGGACACACGCGCGCGCGCGCGCCCCGGCGCCCCGGCACCCGTCTGCGCGCGCGCACGCGGGCACGCGCGCACGGGCTCGGACACACAAAGAGCCCGGGCTCGCCTCGCCCGGCGCGCGCGCACCTCGTGCGGCGCCGCCAGCCCCGGCCACCCCGGGGCCGAGGCCGGCTCCTCCCGCCGGCGGGGCCGCGCCCGGGGACCCCGACCGCGCGCGCCACCACCGAGCCCCCCCCCCCCCGGCCCGCCCGGCTCGGGACCACCGGGGGCTGCCGAATGGCTGCTCCCACTTGACTGCCTTCTCCTGGGTCTTCTTTGCGCGGTCTCCCAGCCTGGATCCGGCATTCTGGAAAATGGTGACCGGGACCCAGCACCCCCCCGACAGGGTGACGCCAGGTAAAGCCATCCCGAGCCCGGCTTTACCCTGGCTGTGTGACTTGGGGCCAGTGACTCGGTCTCTCTGTGCCTTACTTCATCTGTAAAGCGAAGACCAAAATAGCAGCTCCTGTGCTGCTAGGAAGATCCAAGGTTCACCCGAGAGGGCTGGGAACAGCACCCGGTTCCTCGGAAGTGCCAAGGGAGTGTCAGCCAGCGCGACTATTTTTAAATGGAGGTGGGGAGTGGGCCACGTTATTCTTGCCCTCCTTTGAATGAGCAGGTCCTCCGCACTTTCTACAGGCACATCCCGGCTGAGCCGGGGGTGCACCGCACGACCTCCAGCCGCGCTGCCTCTTCTGAAACCCAGCCTGCCCCTGTCTCTCTCTCGCCCAGCCTCTTCCAAGCTATTTCTACCTCTGTGTCTCCCTCTCTGGACAGCCTATGAATTCTTCTACCCTGAAACGGAGGAGAAGAAGAAAGACCACATGGCCAGCCAGGGCCACCCCGCCCCCTCAGGCCTAGCCCAGCCTGGATCCCTGGCCCAGAGCTTTGCCACAGCCTCTCCTTCCACAGTAGCCAACCGACGGGTGCCAAGAGCAGAATTCCAGGAGTGGCATTGCTTCACACTCTAGCGCCCTCACCGAGGCCTTCTGCTAGTCGGGGCTTCAGCCTGACCTTCCCCCAGATGCCCACAAG
The DNA here is from genome assembly GCF_023159225.1 of Perognathus longimembris pacificus. Lineage (NCBI taxonomy): Eukaryota > Metazoa > Chordata > Mammalia > Rodentia > Heteromyidae > Perognathus > Perognathus longimembris. The sequence goes on from NC_063170.1 coordinate 70,238,129, forward strand.
AAAGCCAAACACTCAGCCTGGACACGTCGGGGCCACTCCTGCTCGTTGAGGTGCCCACCTAGGAGACAGCAGCAGAGCTTGGGATCTTTATGACCAAGATGGCCAGTGCCCGGATGGTTTGCTTCTCCTTTTGGTTCAGTGTGATCACACCCATTTTAGAGTGAGGAAGCTGAGGCTGAAGGAGGGGGAAAAAAAAGACTGCATCTCTACCTCTACCTCGCTCGCTCAGCTTCTCCCGATGCGAATGAGGCTCCTCCGTGAGCTGTGGGAGCATGTCAAGCAAAAACGCCCAGCTGCCAGGTTTGGCAGCGCAAGCCATTAATCCCAGCACTCAGGAGGCAGAGACAGGAAGCTGGAGAGCGAGCGTAAGGACAGCTTTGGCTTCACAGCAAGACACTGTCTCACAAAAAGAAAAGCTCTCCTGACGCCAGGTGCCATGTCATTGCCCACACAGCTCAGGGGACTGAGGCAAAAGGCCAGGTCACACATGAGGAAGTGGCCCCGGAGCTGAGGTTTGAACTCTGAAGGCTTTGAGGAAGTCAAGGGCCATTGTGCATGGGGTGGGGGGTGGGGGGCATGTGTTTTTCTCTTCAGCTGGGGGGGGGGGGTGATTTCTGGCCCCTACTTGTGGAGCCCAAGACACTTTCACAGGCCTGGCAAGCTGTAGGCACTCAGCAAGAGCCTTTTGCATTTATGCACATACTGTATTTTTGCAATGAGTTACCCTACACTGAGTTGGGGCTACAGGCCTGAAGCCCTACCTCACTGCACCTGGGTTTTACTTTATTTAACACAGCTTTATGCAGTGGAACAACTCTGGGAGGCGAGCACTACCATCACCTCCTTTCACAGAAGGGAGGATGGAGTCACAGAGAAGTTAAGTGACTCACCTTGGCCAGATTCATCCATTGGTTAGCCACAGAGCTAGAATTCAAACCCCGGCCATCCAGGGGCTTCAATATATCATTGATTGCCAAATAAAAATCAGCCCCAGGGCTGAGGATTGGGGCCCTGGTTCCATACCCAGCACCAAAAGAAAAAGGAGAACAAAAGAACAGAAAGAGAGAGAGAGAGAAGAGAGAGAGAATGGAGGGAAGGGGGAAAAGTAGGGGGAGTCTAGCAATACTCCAAGGCCAGGTACTGGTGGCTCACACCTGTAATCCTAGCTACTAGGGAGGCTTAGATCTGAGAATCGAGGTTCAAAGCCAGACCCAGCAGGAAAATCTGTGAGGCTCTTATCTCCAATTAGTTACCAACAAAAGAGAGAAGTGGAGACTCAAGCCATAGATTGCCAGCTTTGAACAAAATAAGCTCAGGAACGGTGCCCAGACTTTCAGACCCAGGACACACACACACACACACACACACACACACACACACACACACACACACAGTGGGGCAGGCAAGTTCAAAATCAGTTGATCAGTTTGGGCTTCAAAATGAGTTTAAGGTCATCTCAGCTACACTAGAAGATACTGCCTCTAAAAACAAAACAAAAACTCGGAGTGACTGGTGATTCTACTTGAAGAAAGAAAAAAAAAGATAAAACAAGGCCTCACCTGGCCCCATCCCACTTGTCTAGAATTTCCCTGGGCTGTTTCCCCTTGGGTAGGGATGGGGGTGCCCTGGGTCCTGTGGTCGGTTGCTGCCTGGCTGGTCCACTCCTCAGTGCCACGCTCTGGCTCTGCAGGGGATTGGAGTCAAGACCTGCTCCCTGGCCAGAGATTGGGAGCCAGAAGGCTCAGGAAGAGCCTGCGACACCAAGGGAAGTGCAAACACTGGCAACTAGGAGAGACCTTCAAGGAAAGCCAGGCAGAACTTCCCTCTGGACAAGCCAAATAGTAGGCTGAAATTCCACTGGGACTCACGCTTCTCATTTGAAGACTGAAAATCGATGAGCTGGCAGCGCTCCGGGGGCTGTGTGGGAGGTGATGGCCAAGTTTCTGGCTTCAGGCTGCAGATGCTCACTCGCTCCACGAGAGCCAGTGAGACTTTGAAAAGTACCTTTTTCAGCAGCTTCCCGTCGTATCATAATCCAACAAGACCTCTCATCCGCGTTGGAAGACTTCGTACCATCTAGCAGGCCACCAGCAGGGATGTTGCAATGCCACAGAGGTAGCGCACATGCTGGGCCATCTGGCCAGCTCAGGAAGACACTGGGTACCAGCCCTGCCGAGGAGAGAGGAGCGAGGGCCGTCTGGCAGCCTTGAAACTCCCAACTGCATTCCTAGAAGGATCCTCCGTGACACAGGGGACTGGGACCTTTGGGGGTGACTGATGGGTTCCCCTCTTGTCCAGTCTCTTTCTCCTGGCCACACCTACATGTCTACAGAGCCAGTCAGAGCTTCAGGCTGCTTCTTGCTGCCTACCAGCCCCCCCCCCCCACACACACCCCTATTCCTGTTTACAAATCCCAGCTTCCTCTCTCCTGAGCTGTGTGACCCAGAGCAAATAACACGACTTCTCTGGGCCTCAGAATCCTGATTCCTACAACCAGACTAATCATCCCCCTAACCCTTGCCACAGACTGTCATGCGATTGCAGTGGAGGTTCCTAGGAAGCTCTGAGCGTGGCCCACGCACACAGCCCACCCCCTGGCACTCTGAAGCTCCCAGCAGCCCCCCCCACACCTACGCCCTGAGCCTTCCCAGGTCTAGGCCCTTTCCTCCCCAGAGCTCAGGGCTCACTGCTCTCCTGCAGCCTGGGGCTCAGCCAGACTTCAGATGGAAATTGCCCATGAGGTAGGTAGGGTCCCACCCAGGGCCCTGCACCAGCCTGGAGCCCAGAGAGCTCGAGAAGCCATTGCCGGATGTGGCTGTGGGGACCAGGCCTGGAGGGCAGGTGGGGGGGGGGGGGGAAGGAGGGCTGTTCCCTCCTCTCCCTCTCCTACTCTGCCTTCCTGCCCGCTCCTTCTCCCCTCTCTCCTCTCTGCCCCAGAGCCAGACTGCGAAGATACCAGAGGTAAAGACATCTCTGACAGGGGCCACACAAGCACATTTTTTTCAGCCACTCTCAAGTTCCACAGTCACCCAGAACCGGTCACCTGGGAGCAGGCAGCCACGCAGGCTCCCTTCCAGGTGAGAGCTGAGGTCTCCTTCCTGTTGGCTCTCTGCCCCCAGCCCATGTCCACTCCCTGCTGGGAACATAAAAAAGGCACAGTCACCCGGGAAAAACAGCTCAGTTTCAGATAAGGTTAGACATTGCTTGTAAGGCCAGCAACCCCACATTTGTAGTGAAAATGAAATCATGCGTCCACACAAAGACTTGTACAAGAATATGAATGGTGATGCCATTCTAAATAGCCCCCAAAAGATGGAGTTGTATCCATCGGAAAACAGAGAGAAGGACTACAGCAGGAGAGAGAAAAGGACTCCAGAGCTGCATAAAAGCAGGAGGGGTCTCCAAAACACTGGAGGTGCCATCACAAAGCCAAATGCCAGAGGCCACACCCCTGCAATTCTAGTCACTTGGAAGGTCAAGTAAAGCAAATGGTAGGTTGCAGCCTTCCAGACTGGGAGGGGCGGGGGTGGGTGAGTATCCAATAGAAGGATCCTGAACCACAGACTACACCTCTGCAAAACTCCCAGTGTTAAACACTTCACATCTGTGAATTCCCCTGTGGGCAGCCTTTCACATCTGTAGTTCCTGGTCCTCTGGTTGATTCCAGCAACCTCAGACTGAAAATGTTAGACAAAGAAAATGAATTGGTACCCACCTAGCACCTAAAGGTGCTTCATGCCTGTAATCCAAACTACTCAGGAGGCTGCAATCTGAGGATCTAAGTTTAAAGCCAGCCCAAGCAGGAAGTCCTTGGAACTCCATTTCCAATTAACCAGCAAAAAGCCAGGCTGAAGGCATGGCCCAAGTGGTAGAGTACCAGCCAAGCAAGCCTTCCAAGCAAGTGCTGTATTCAAACCCCAATACTACAAGAATTAATTGCCTGTGATTTGGACATGGAGACTTGGTTTTTATTCCCTAGACAAGGCAGTATAACAAATGCTATATGCCATTTACCTTGGACCAGGTGTTATAAGTAATCTATTTTGGGGAGGGAGGGGGATGGGGATGGAACCAAGGCCCTCCATTTGCTAGGCCTGGTCATAGAAGTGACCATTTGTAAGGCTGGGAGCAAAGGGCCAGCCTTAGGACTGTGTACTCAGCCACACCCAGGACAGCCCCCCCCTCTCTCCTCCCCAGAGAAAAGGATCCAAGCCCTGAACCAGTCAGCAGCCCACTAACCCAGAGAGGCCCTCTGGACTCTGGCTCAGTTTCCCTGCAGGTGGCAAGGGACTGAGCCACATCCTTTGCTAACTAGGGCTGCTGTTCACATGCAGATTCCGGTCAGCAGGGTGGTGTGGGGAGGGACCTTCCTCGGAGTCCCAGGTACAAGACAGGAATTCTCTATGTCTGGGTCCCAGGCCTCAGTACTAGGGGACTGGAGAGAGAAGCAGAGGTCCCACCAAGGCTAGAATCAGAAACTGGAAGCCCTGCTCCAGGCTCTCCATAGCCGTCAGTGGGAATGTGCGGGACTGGGGAGTGTAGCTCAGTGGTAGAACACTTTCTAGAGGCCCTGGGTTCCATCCTGATGCCTTGGTCTCCCGCTCAGAAAGCTTAAATTTAATAGTGCATAGAGCCTTTTATTCATCGACTGTTCATTTTTAAATAAAGCTTTGCAGGTGATGCGGCAGTCTCCTCAGAGCCTGGAGCTCTTGTACTGGGTGTCCAGAGCATCCCAGAAGCCTGACCCCCCCCCCCCCACTCCACCCCCCACAGGCCTCATTCCTCCAGTTCTGGCTGGGGGCCTCTCAGTGGCTGCCTTCTTATATTTGGTTATTTTCCCCTCCTGTCTGCAGCACAACAATTCAAAATATTCCCAGCTTCCAGACAATAAACAAAGCTGCAGAGGCGAACTCCTTGACTGCTGTGCCCACTTATGGTCTGATCGGAGACCGGCCTAATTGGACCCTGAGGCCTCAGGATGGGTCCTCTGAGCCTGCCCAGGGCAGGCCAAGGTCCACTCCTAGAGCTCTAGGTGGCCCCAGCCATCCCCAAAGGCCACTTCCCTATGGAAACAGGCCGGAAGGGCAAGTGACTTGACCTAGGATCCACTGCAAAGCTGAGAAGGCTCTAGAGTTTCAAGCCATAAGGCAGATGTGTAGGCTCTGAATCTAAAGTGACATCTGCTGGATTCCAAGCTCTACCCCTTATCTGCTGGGACCTTAGACAAGGGGTCAGCCTGACACTGAGCCTTGGTGCCCTGGCCAAGGTCACTATGAAGGTCAGGGCCCCACAGGGTGGCTGCATGTAAATATTAGTATCATTCTTATTATTTCTGTCAAGATGGCAAAAACAGCTGGAAAGCAGATCAGAAAAGAGGGTGAGGACAGTACGTTGGGCAAATCAGAAGCTCAGTGTCTGCGATGCCTCATTTGGGCCAGGGGCCCATCTTAGAGGAAGGGAGGGGAAAAGAATAGTTCCCAAGAGGATCCCAGAGGAGTCCTAGAAGAGAACAGGAGCTCATGGCTCCTAGATGCCACTGGCACTGAGGGTGGAGGTGACTTGCCACAGGAGAACATGAACCTGGCCTCGGGCAGGCACCTGTCTCCGGCTTTGATGTTACCAGTAGCTTTTAAGCTATTACTCTCCACCCAGGGTTGGGTCCTGTACAATCCTGATGACTGCATGAGTCTGGGGTCTCCTGCACATCACAGCTGGAAGGTTGGGGTCACATCACACGGCTGTAATTCCCCAGGAGACCACTTCATGGCCAGGATAAGGGTGAGCGGTGTCTGTATTTGGAGATGAGGGCCCTGACCTTTGCCATTTAGTGTGGCTCACATGGGAAGGGAGGTGGGAAGGCTTCCAGCATGAACTCTGTTTTTCCTCATGGCCAAGTACATTGAGAAAGGAAAAGAAAGAAAGAAAAGAAAAGGAAAAACAGCTGGGCTCTGGTGGCCTACTCTGTAAACCTAGCTACTCAGGAAGCTGAGATCTGAGGATCACAGTTCAAAGCCAGCCCCAGGAAAGTCTGTGAGACTCTTATCTCCAGTTAACCACCAGAAAATCAGAAGTGGCACTGTGGCTCAAAGTGGTAGAGTGTTGGCCTTGAGCAAAAAAGCTCGGGGTTAGTGCCCAGGCCGCAAGTTCAAGTCCCATGACCGGCAAAGAAAGGAAAACCATCGTGAAAAAAACCTTTTCCAATCTTCAGTGTGCCTGTGACTTTTGCATGAGTCAGAATTCTCAGGTCTGGCTGCGTTGCAGACAGAGCGTAACCCTCCACCCCACCTGGCTGTGGCCATGGCTGATTGCGACATGGAGGCTTGTATGCTTGACCTTCAGCGTTTATCTCTCCTGCTCTGCATCCCGGGGTCACGGCAGGGCCATCCATGTATGTTCTGGGACACTGGGAGGGGACCAAATCTGATTTCCTGGAAAGCACAGAGGAGATCTATTCAAGTCCAGACTCTGCTCTGGCTTGCTGTGGGATACCGGGAAAATGACTGGGCGAAACTTTCAGGGCCTGATTTCCCCCCTATCACTGGAGACTTCCCCCAAATGAGACATTTTCAGGTAAGAGGGAGTTTTCTCTTTGGGGTTAGAAGATATGCCACCTAGCTCTGCTTTTGTCTTCAATATCATTTGCTACTTGTTAATTTCTTTTATTTCTCCCTCCTTCCCACCCTCCCTCCCTCCCCTTATCCCTTTCTTTCTCTCTCTCTCAACTCTATCTGTCCCGGTGCTGGAGGTGGAACTTAGGGACTCTTGCTTGATAAGCATTCTCTCACAGAGCATCCCCCACCCCCACCTACTTTTTTTTTTAACAAAGGTGCCCCCCAAAACAGAGCTATCAAGCAACTGCATTCCGCTAGGTTGGCTGGCTTTCATTGTCTTCACTTTTAAGGCTCCATCTATTTATGGAAAGGATCACGGACTTCTATTTATAGCTGTAATGGAAGTTTTACTTTTTTAGCTAACCATGTGCAAGTTGTGGAAAACTAAGTCAAGGCGTTGGCACCCTTCAAGGCTTTTGTCCAGCCCTTCCTGCCTGGCAGCCCCCCTTCCGGCACCGGGCTCACGGCTGGAGCTGTCCACCGGCCTCTGTCCGCAGGGCGCATGCTCCCGTGGGTCTCTGTCATCGCCTGTCCATCCTCAGTAGCTCACTCCCTCCTATCCGTCCTGCTGCGTTCAGGCCTACCCAAGTGGCCCATCATTTGAACTTGGTTACAGCCACAAATAGGTTATTTCCAAATAAAGTTGCTGGCCCAGGTGGCTGGGGGGGACTTCAGCATGCCGTTCAGGCGCGGACACTTCACCTCCTCACCAGGACTTGCTGCGGGAAGAGGCCACCCGGAAGACCTGACAGAAGCTGGGAGAGCTCCGCCCACGTCAGCCCTGTGGACAGGGATGCAGGGCGCCAGGAGGGTACCCCGGTGCTGCCCAGTTGGCAAGTATTATGGAACACCACTTGGGCAATCCTATCATCTCTCGGAGCTGTGGCTCCTTGGAATTCACAAACATGGCTCCACAGAGTCCCAGGAGAACCTGGGGAGATTGAAGTGAGAGTTTGGGGGGAGGGTCAGACTACAGTTCCCCAATATCAGCAGCCGCTTTGCTCCCACCAACACAATGGCAGTCAGAAAATATATGGTTTGATCAAAATGCACTGAATTTTTTTCTTTTTTTGCCAGTCCTGGGGCTTGGACTCAGGGCCTGAACACTGTCCCTGGCTTCTTTTTTTGCTCAAGGCTAGTGCTCTACCTCTTGAGCCACAGCGCCACTTCTGGCTTTTTCTGTGTGTATGGTGCTGAGGAATCAAACCCAGGACTTCATGCATGCTAGGCAAGCACTCTACCGCTAAGCCGCCTTCTGGAGGAGAGGGTTAAAATGCATTTCTTCCCTCCTCCTGCTGTTCTTCCTCCTTTCATTCTTCTTCTTCCTCCTCCTCCTCCTCCTCCTCCTCCTCCTCCTCCTCCTCCTCCTGTCATTCCTCTTCCTTCTTCTTCCTCCTCCTCCTCCTCCTCCTCCTCCTCCTCCTCCTCCTCCTCCTCCTCCTCCTCCTCCTCCTCCTTCTCCTCCAGTGCTGGGGATGAAACACCTCAGGCATACTGAGCAATCTAAGGACTCAAGCTCCTTAAGGTGTTTTCAAAAATAGAATTTAAAAAGAATACTTTAGAGGCTGGGAGTATATAGCTCAATGGCAGAACATTTTCCCAGCATGCCTAAGGAACTGGGGTTTCATTCCCAGCACTGAAAAAATAATTCATGTTTATGTATGAGACCCTGGGTTTGGTCTCTAACACCAGAAAAATAAATAAAATTTAAAAACAAAAACACAAATGTAATGTCAAAAATGTTGGACTTGTCTGAAATTATCTAGGAAGTTTACTTAGTTCATGTACCATGAATCATTGTAGACTGAACTACTCTAGCACGAAGCGGACCACCAACCTCACCCCTCAGACCTCAAGAACAATTTTGTTGCCACATGTTGTGGCACACACCTGTAATCCCAACACTCAGAAGGCTGAGACGGGAGGATCTCAAGTTTGAAGTCATCTTGGGCTGCACAGCAAGACCAAGGGGTCCATGGGATGACTTACAGGAGAGAGGGAGGCAGGGGCGGGGACTGCTGGGGCGAGGGGGGAGGCAGGGGCGGGGACTGCTGGGGCGAGGGGGGAGGCAGGGGCGGGGACTGCTGGGGCGAGGGGGGAGGCAGGGGCGGGGACTGTGTGGCACAGGGATTCCTGGGCCCTGGCTGGGTGTCACACCGTGCTCCCTCCTAGCTGTGCGTTTCAGCCAGCGTGTTTTTATAAAACACCCCTGAGCAGGTGGATGGCTGCTGTTGAGCGGGGAAGAAGGAAGTATGGATGGCTGGAGAGCGGCGAAGGCAAGCAGGCAGGGAAGGGGGACTGGCGGCAGGAATGCCCCAAGCACTCAGGTGCCAGCCTCGTTCTTAGCTCTTTGTTTGCTTTCAAGTCACTTGATCCTCACAATAGCTCAAGAGGAAGGGAGGTGAGATTAGCTTCCAGGCTTTGCCAACAGGAAATAAAGCTGCATCCCTCGTGACAGAACCTGGGCAGGAGTGGACACACGCAAGACTGGAATCCTGCCCACCTGATTCCAGCTGGCAGGGAAGGGGCATCTGCAGGAACGTGGCCTTAGACTGTGACCCAGGGATGGCACAGGCCTACCGCGAGGTCCCCTTGCTTTGCACTGCTGTCTCTATTTCTGCTCATCCCGGGGGCTTAAACACGTACATGGTCTCGCTGGGGCCTAAACGCCTCCATGGGGTCAGCTCCCCAGGACATGGAGAGCCTCTTCCAATTCAGGGTGTGTGTGTGTGTGTGTGTGTGTATGTGTGTGTGTGTGTGTGTGTAGACATAAATCCTGACATAGGCCTGGCTGGTGACTCCCAGCTCTGTGCCGCTATTTGGGGAAAATCCAACTACCCAGTGTCTCCTCTAAACAATCACCAGCAGTTCCCTTTTGCCTTTCAAAGGATGGAATCCTTTGTTCTGCCCTCAAGTTCTCTACAGTCTCCTCCGGCCGGACCGCCCATCACCCACTGTAAACCTTCCCACCAGCCCAGGAAAGGACTTAATTTTCCCTTTGGCGTTCAGTCGTGGCTGGATCCACCAAGCTCATGGCTACTCCTTAAAAAGGTAGCTGAGCTCTGTCAGCCACTCTAGCCATGGTGCACTTTGCAGGACCGCTGCCCGCCCGGTCCTTCCTATACCTCTACATCAGCACCTCTACACCCGATGCAGCATGGAAGGAGGCCTGTGTTGTAGCAGGGCTGAGCCTCAAGACCGGCCCTCCAGATACATCTGAGTGACCTTGAGAAGCTGGAGCCCTCTGTCTCCACACCCAAGCACCCCACAAGGACACTGAGTCAGGCTTCATGCCTATGTATCCCATCTCATACATCAACACATGGCGAGAGGAAGTGTGTCATTACTGACAGGAAATGACAACGACCTTGAAGCCTGCTGAAGCTGGGTGCCAGTGGCTCATGCCTGTAATCATAGCTACTCTAGAGGCCAAGGTCTCAGGATCCAGGTTCTAAACCAGCCCAGGCAGGAACATTTGTGAGACACTTGTCTCCAATTAACCACAAGAAAAGCTGGAAGGGGAGCTGTGGCTCAGGTGGCAGAGAACGAGCCTTGAGCACACAAGCTCAGGGACAGCACCCAGGCTCTGAGTTCAAGCTCCTCCATTCTCCAAGTACCATCCAGTCCTACCTGCTCCCTGACATCTTGCTGCCTCCCTCAGTGCCCCCTCGCCTGGGTACCCAGAACATCTGACCCATCCTTCCTGCCCCTGCAGGTTTTCTACTCCCAAGAATTTGGGGCTAGAGGAGCCAGGATGGCTTCCCTGTGATCCTCTGTAAAATGGGGTTGGAGAGCAGCGGCTTCCAGAGTGCGCTGAAAAGATGAAAGGAAGGCGCAAGCGTCAGGTGGGTTTTGCCATTTCGGTAGTAGTGGATAGGCCCGGGGAAGGCGGCTCGCACCTGTAACCCTCGCTACTCAGCAGGCCGAGATCTCACAACCTGGTTTGAAAGGTAAGGAGATCCTGGAGACTCAGCACTAATTAACCAGCAGAAAGCCAGAAATGGGAGTGGAGGTGTGGCTCAAGGAGTGAAGAACTGTGCCCACAAATGCACATGTGTGTGCAGGTGTTTGTGTGTGCACATGTGTGCAAGCTGAACAAGAGCATAAGGCTCAGAGTTCAAGCCCCAGGAAGGGCACAAAAATGAAAGAAAGCAATGATCTACATGCGAGCAACTCAATTAAAAAATAAATAAGATGAACTTTCCTGAAAATCATTGTTGGAGGAAATAGATGAGAGACTTTAAGTCTCTTTCTTCGGAAAGGGTAATGAAGAAGGTGAATTCAAGTGGTTTATTTGAGTGCATAAAAATAGAACAATGTGCTGGGCATGCATAGCTCACACCTGTAACCTAGCCTAGAAGGCTGAGATCTGAGGATCGAAGTTCAAAGCCAGCTGAGGCAGGAAACTCCCCATGAGACTCTTCAATTAACTACTCAAAAGCCAGAAGTAGCACTGTGGGTCAAAGTGGTAAAGTGCTAGCCTTGAGTAAAAAGAGCTCAAGGGGGCTGGGAATATGGCCTAGTGGCAAGAGTGTTTGCCTCGTATACATGAAGCCCTGGGTTCAATTCCCCAGCACCACATATATAGAAAATGGCTCAAGTGGTGCTATGGCTCAAGAGGTAGAGTTCTAGCCTTGAGCAAAAAGAAGCCAGGGACAGTGCTCAGGCCCTGAGTCCAAGGCCCAGGACTGGCAAAAAAAGAAAAGAAAAGAAAAGAGCTCAGGGATGGTGCCCAGGCCCTGAGTTCAAGCCCTACTTCTGACAAATAAGTAAGTAGATAAACAAACAATTAGGCATCAGTGGCTCATACTTGTAATCCTAGTTCAGGAGGCTGAGATCTGAGGATTGTGGTTTGAGTTTGAAGCCAGCCTGGGCAGGAAAAGTCCTCAAGACTTCTACCTCTAATTAACCACTGAAAAGCTGGAAATGGAGCTGTGGCTCCATTGGTAGGGAGTTCTAGCCTTAAGCACAAATGCTCAGGGACAGTGCCCAGGCCTCAAGTTCAAGCCCAGGAACCAGCACAAAACCATAAATAAATGAAACAATGAGACCAGTTAGAATTGTTTTAAGAAGGAGAAGAGGGAGTGACAGAGAAGGAAAGGTTGATCAGGATACATTGTATCATTGTACACAGTGGGAAAGGTTGACCAGGATACATTGTATCATTGTACACAGTGGAAAGGTTGACCAGGACACATTGTATCATTGTACACAGTGGAAAGGTTGACCAGGATACATTGTATCATTGTACACAGTGGAAAGGTTGACCAGGATACATTGTATCATTGTATACAAGTGTGGAAATGCCACAATGAAACAACTAAGTGAGCTTGAAAAAAATGAATCTTGTCTTTTAAATGGATTCTAAATTGAAAGGGCTTAGAATTAATGTGGCAATCAAGCACTAAATGTGCACTTTCATTAGATCCCGGTTCCAGAGATGGAAGAAAGGAAGAAAGAAGGGAGGCTGGCAGCCCAGGGATGTGCGAACGTTTGGAGGTTCGTTTGAATATGGATTAAGGATTAGGGAAAGATTTTAATTTAATTTTCTCTGGTAATATTGGTAATGTATTTACGTAGAGGAACATCCTTGCTCTTAGGAGAGGTATAATCAATATTTAGGAGTAGGAGTAGGAGTGGCCTGTGAGGTCACCCAGCCCCGGCCGTCCCCGCGGTCATTCTGTGCTAGGTTCCCCTGGACCCCGTCCACCCCAGGGCCCTCACACTCGTGCACACTGGAGCACGTATGCACGCGTGCGTGCACACTCCCCGGCCCTGAGCCGGAGCCGGGGATCCGGGCCACAGGTGTCTTCACCCGGCAATGAGACGCCATCTCCATGTTCACTTCTTCCTTCCTTCAGTCTTCCTCCCCGCACTGCTGCAATCCAGGGTCTGACCCACACCCCGCCCTGTCACTTCCGCGGGTGGAAACGCCTTTCCCCAAGCCCCTCCTCAGGTCGTCTTGGCCCCTCGCCCTGGGCCCACCGAGGTGACCTAAACCGCTCAGACCACCTCAACCACGCGGAGTCGTTTGGAGGCGGTGGGACCTTTAAAAGGTGGGGCTTGTGGGAGGAAGTGAGGTCACGGGGGGCGTGTCCCGGGCTGGAGCTGTGAGGGCCCACCACTTCCGCTTCCGGGCGCCATGGGGAGCCCCTCCCACGGAGTCGCGCAAGCCCCACCACAGACCTCTCCCTGGATGGGGCGCCTTCCCCAGCCCCCCCCACCCACCCCCCCACCCCCTCACCCCCTCCCAACCCCTCACCCCCCCCACCTTCCTTCTTGCTTGGTGTTTGTTGTGCTGAGACAGGGCCTCCTGATGTGGTGGCTGGCCTAGAACAGGCCTGTGCCCCTGCCCGTGACTGTGTGTGTGCGCGTGCGCGTGCGCAGGGGAGGGAGTGGTGATTTTTCTGCCTGGCTGGCTTCGAACCACGATCCTCAGATCTCAGTCTCTGGAGTAGCAGCTTTGGGGGTTGATAGGACTCCGCCAGTAATTTAACCTGTGGCCCCACAGGGTGCTTTGCCACAGCCTCTGGCTAAGAACCCTCCGGGACTGGAGGCCCAGCCCCGCAGTGGAGCTCCGGGAGCCCAGCCCCGCAGTGGAGCTCCGGGAGCCCAGCCCCGCAGTGGAGCTCCGGGGGCCCAGCCCCGCAGTGGAGCTCTGGGGGCCCAGCCCCGCAGTGGAGCTCCGGGGGGCCCAGCCCCGCAGTGGAGCTCCGGGGGCCCAGCCCCGCAGTGGAGCTCTGGAGGCCCAGCCCCGCAGTGGAGCTCCGGGGGGCCCAGCCCGGCAGTGGAGCTCAAGTAGCACATGTGAAGCCCTGCATTCCGCCAGCCCCCAGGACTGAAAGTTGCTCAGAACTTGCTCTGTCGCACCTCCCTACACATCATTGTAGGGGTGCGGCGTTTCTTGACTACATCCAAGCAGCTTGAGTTGTAACTACCTTGACCAAGCTGGGAAACCCTAGCTGGGCTTTCCTGCAGTCGTTTCCCAGCAAACCATAAATAAATAAAATCATTAGGGTTGTTCACAGGCATAACTATAAGGCCCTGGCTTCAGGGAAGTACCTGACTAGATAAACAAGAAACATTCCCACTAGGATGAAGTCTCCCCAACTACCCTCCTTCTGACCAAAACAGAAGGGACCCGGCTGCTGTGTCTGTAAGTCCCCAAGTAAGTTGCACTGGGTACACTCCTGGGCTCTCTCCTTGGCCTCAGCATCTTGTGGCAGGCAGGTAAAGTCTTCCTGCATCAGGACTGGGCTGCTCTAGAGACCTTGAATCACCTGAAAGGCACAGTGCTCTCTCCTGCCTTCAGGAAGCATTATTTGCACTGCCCCAGACTGTTAAGCCATGTCAAGAGCAGTGACGTTTGCTTTCTGGGAGCACCAGGTCCCCAGCTTGGGGCCTGGGTCAGAATACTCTGTTCCCCCTCCCAGGGCTCAGGCTCCCAGGGCCCCAGCCCACCCCAGCCACACACACCCTGGCCCAGAATATGAGGGTCAGGCCTCTGCTTCTCATGTACTCCTGGGAAGTGGTTCCCTGGCAACCTAGGGGCAGTTTCCAACTGACATCCTGCTGTCACTCCAAAAGGCAGTGGGAGCTCAGGTTGCCTGTGATGGTCAGTTACCCTCACTGTATGACAAATCACCTCAAGGGGAGAATTTGAAGCCACCATAATGTTTGTTCGGTGGCCAGGAATTTGGGAGTGGCTTAGCTGGATACTTTTGGCTCGGGATGAGGTGGCCAAGGTCTCTCATGAGGTCACTGTCAAGATGTTAGTTAGCTGAGTCTGCTGTCATCAGAAGTCTTAATGGAACTGGAAGTAGTGGCTTGTGCAGAGGACTGGCCTGACAGTCGATGAGCTGAGTCAGTTTTCTTGCACCAGTAGTGGTTGGCCTTCCTAGAGGAATTACTCCCAGAGAGCAGGCTAGAAGGCACCATGCCAGCGTGAATTAACCATGGAAGTCATGCTTCCTTCCTTCAATTGCCTGTGGACCACAGAGGTGACCCTAGTCACTGGGGAAGGGGATCACACAGGCACCTGCAAAGCACCTGGCAGTGGACAGCAATGCAGGGTCTCTTTGCCCCACCAGTCCTCTGTGCTAGGTGCTCTCAGGCTCTGCTTATGGGAGCAGGCCTGGCTTGGGGGTTGTTCAGAAAGCACTGCAAGCATCCAAGAGGACTCATTTGGTGGATTAGCCTGTGGACCACCTGTGGATAGGCAAAGCCACAGAAGCTGGAAAGAGCCTTCATGCCAAGCAAAGGCACTGCACACAGGCTGGAACCCCGTCTAGGTGGCTGGTCGTGGGGGGATCTGGGCGAGCAGCTGGGGCTGGGAGGGGAGAGGTAGCTCCCCAACCGAGAAGCATTCAGGGAGAGCTCCTGAGACGGTTTTGATGTCTAGGAAGGCTTAGGCATGGAAAGGACAGAGTCAGGGCCCAGGGGGATCTCAAGCCCTCTGAGATCCCCCACCCTCCACACCTGACATGCTGACCACACACACTGCCCCGCACTGGCATCCAGCAGTGGTTGAGAGCCTAGCCCTGGACACCGTGGTGCTTAAAACGATGATGGCGATAACCTTGAGACAGAGGGTGATGGTGAAGGCAGCTCCGAGCCTGCCAACAGGGCACACACCACTGTATTGCGGTGGGTGCCATCATACATTCCCTGTTGGGCAGATGAGGAGACTGAGGCTTGTTGCTTAAAGCAGTGGGAAGGTCATAGCCAGGCAGAGCCAGAACCAAGCCTATTCCCAGGCCTTGCCTGTGAACACCTGTAACCCAGACAGACACAGTATGTAGCCCTCAGCCTGGCTCTTGGGAATGCAAAGGACTTCTCTTCTGCACTGGCCAGAGAGCTCCCCAGCCCAGGGCTAGGGAGCCCTGATGGTGGGAGGAGGTGGTGTGGACTCACGTGTGAGTCAGCCTCTGTGCACAAGCTCACCCTGTGACTGATTAGCAGGGCCTGTGAGTCCCAGGGGCAGGGATTTTCAGGGATTGCTATAGAGCAAAGCATCTCCAGGCCTGACCTGGTTCCCTGGGAGGGTGGGGATGCCCAGCCTGGCATATGAGTAGCCACTCAGTTTTGGGGTTCCACATCTTGGTACCCCACACAGTTCATCAGCATCCTGAATCAGCAATGGCTTCAGTCACCGTGGCCGCATGTTGCCAGAGGAACCTTTGGCAGGCCTGGCATGGTACTGAGGGTTTTACAGTCATCATTGATCTTAATCTCTGGGACTCCATTGTGGGCTGTTTCTCTATTTCACTGACGAGGAAACTGAGGCTGGCAAGATTAAGACCTTTGCCTCAGTGCTTGTGCAATTCGAAAGCAAGTCCTGTCAAAATATCCATTTCAGAACGCCACTGGCTCTACCACAGCTCCACCTCTGCTCAGTCACTACATGGCTTCATCCACCGTTGTCACTGACTTGGACAGCTAGACAGACCAGGCTGAGAAAGGCTAAACTCCAGGAGCCTGAGCCTGGACAAGTTTACCTCTGGCACCCAGGTGACTGCACCAAAGATAACCACTACCTTGCTTTTGGTTTCTTATTAACGTGAGTTTTTATTCTTTAACTACTCTACTGTATCTACAAATAATGTATATACAGATGACGTGTGTTGTTTGCAGTGCAGAGGATGAAACCCAGGACCCTTGCCCATGCTAGGCAAGCTCTATGCCACAGAGCCTCCCTTTCACCTTCATGAAAGAGGATCGTGCTGAATGCATCCATCTGGAACTTGCCTTTTCTCTTTCTTCCCTGTGCTCCTGAGGTTCATCTCTGTTGGTATACTCTTTCACTGCTGTGTAGTATTCCACAGAAAGGCTAGAACTTGATTATTCTTGTGTTTACTCTCACTTGTTCAGGTGATAGGATTGTTGTTTCTATATTAAGATGGGAAAACTGGGGCTCAGAGAGGTTAGAAAACTCATATTGGATCAGCCAGACTCTAAGTGGTGGAAAAACACCAGCTTATTCCCAGATGGGGCAGTTCCCTGTTTCTTTATATTGACTGTGGGGAAGAAGAAAAAAAAAAGAGGAAGAGACTTTGTAGCTTGGCTTGTCTTGGGGCCATCTTGGCCCACATGGGGTGACCAGGAGTCGGGCTTTGACATGGGACTGACTAAGGGGTGGTCCTCAATCCCAAATGTACTTCTAGTCTCTTTCTACCCCAGGTGTAGTTTTAGGACACAGCATGTAGGTCACAGGGTAGACTCTGGTTCCATAAGACACCTCTTACTAAGGGCTTTGAGTAGAAGACTCCTGAGCCAGACTCAACTCGAAGCTTCAAATTCCTTGTTTGAACATGGGGCTAATCGCCTTACCAGCTCAGGGCAAGCTTGGAACACTGTGCAGAGCACCTGAGAGCTAATGATCTAACAGGCTCAGTTTCAGTTTTGCCCAAATAGATTGGCCCAGATAGATCAGTTGGTTGGTTCATTCATTCATTCTCCTGACGTGTACTGGACATGTGTTCAGGGTCAGGTGCTAAATGGGGCTTGGGGATCCAACAGAAGCAAGAGTCAGTAGTCAGAGCTGGCAGAGGACACAGCTCACAGCTGCTGCAGCTGGGGCTGTCGGCACAGGTGGGGAATGTGGCCGTGGGGGCTGGCCCGCCTGTCACTCTGCACCTCTTTTCTCTCCTGAGAGATAGACTTTAGGGGGTGCCTGGATCCACTTGTGGCTGTCTTCCTTCCCCTAATCGGGGCCTCACTGTGGCCTCCGGGCCTCGGCAAATGGTGAGCATTTTGGAGCCCAGAGATACAGCTGCTGGCTCGGTTCCCACCTGGACCAAGCCTGTGCTCTGTGGACAGCGTCTGATTCAGGCTATCAGCTCATGGCTCAGACACGCAGGCATGTCACCTCCAGGACAGCTGGCCAAAGCCTCCTCCTGCAGTCTCGACCACTCGTTCCCTCCCACTCCCTGGGGAGTGGCACCTACTTCTCTCAGTTTCCTCCGCTGCCTAGCTGGCCCACCCTCCAGAGACCATCAGCCCTTGGTGCCCCGCACAGGCCCTTCCCGCTCTGCCGAGCAGAGCCTGCTCACCCTCACGTTGCTCAGGCACCAGGCACCCGCTTGGAGCATGTGGCACCCAGCAAGAAAAGCCAATTCAGGTCGTCCTCAGAAATGGCTCAGGACTCAGACCATGAGCGACCCTACAGCAAACCTCATGTGGCCCATCCCTGAGAACCGGAGGCCCTTCTGGGTCCTTCTGCCCCTGCTAGTGTGTCTGCTTCACAAGCCCTAGGGAGAGGCTGAGCTGGGGCTGTACCCTAAATACCTGGCCAGGAGGAGTCAAGAGATTGGGGTAGTAGAGCACAAGGCCCTGGGTCCAATCCCTGGCACCAAATTAAATTAAAAAAAAGAAAAAAGGAAAAGCTTGGGAAGTAGGTTTGAAGCCTAATTATTGATCTTAGCCCTGCTGTGTGACCTTGGGCAGGCGGCATGCTCTGAGCTCCAGCGCTCTCACATACCCTGTTTGCACGGTAGAATGAGGTGGTAGAAACGGCAGTGGCACCCAGCGGGTCTGGCACCCAGATCCAAGGACAGCGTTTAAGGGCGGGTGTTGAATGTCTTGTAGTCCTGTGCTGGAAGAGGGAAAATCCTGGCAGCAAGAGCAGGAAGCTAGCTGGTGGTACGCTGGTGTGTCCCAGCCGGTACAGCTCTGAGTACCCGGGCAGTGTGGCAAAGAGGAAGCCAGAGAGGACAAGAATAAGAAGATAGGAAGTGACAGATGTCAGGGAAGGAGTGAGAGGATGGCAAGGGGCTCAGGGAGAGGAGACTTTCTGGCTAAGGTGGGGTCCCCGGAACCTTCCTCAAAGGAGAGCCATTGAGGACAATCTGTAGTGAAGCTGTGTAGGCTGTTTTTCGTGCTCCTGTCTCTGAGTGACCCCAGTGGGTGTTGGGGTAATCTAGAGACAGTCTGAGATGTGCGCGCAGGTTGCCATCTTATGTAAGGGCTGAGCCCCTGCACGCTGCGGCGTCCGAGGGGCTCTGGGGCACGGCACGGGGTGGTGCTGACTCCTCGCTATGCCACCGCAGCTCCATGTGGGGTAAGGACTGGGATGCCAGGCTCGGTGAGACTCCTCACCACCAGCCCAGGTTTCACCAAGAGGGCTCCGGAGTTCCCAGGCCTCATGCCTGGAGGTGGGGGAGGGGACGAAACCAACTCACCCCAGGGAGGGCCCCGGGCGGTGGAGATCCCACATGGCCCTAACCACCCCCATCTGAGGCTGGCAGGATTGGAGGGAGACTGAGGAACATGTGTAACACCTCCCTCCCTCTACATAGCCCTTTCCTGGGTGTCCTCTGGGTTCTCCCCTGCCCCGAATCCTCCAAGGAGTTTATTCATCTCTGAGCAGAATCAGTGGGAGCTTCCTGCCAGCCTGGGACTTGGCTGCTGGGTCAGATTTAGTAATAGCTGGGGAAATGGCGGGGAGAAGGGTCTCTGCGGATGACCTGCTCTCTGTGGAGTCAGTGGGGCAGGAGCACCTCTTACCCTTTCTACCTTTTCTACCTGGTGGGTGACCCTGGGCCAGCCCCAGGGCTCGGGGCCTCCACAGTCTCATTCATCAAGGCATTTCCAGCTGGCCATTCTCGTGTTTAGGATAAGCAAATGTCTGGATGGCAAGAGCCAATGTTGTGCCTTGTTTATCTTGGAGGTGGAGAGAGGTGTGGTGGGGAGGTGAGGGGGAGGGGAGAAGGGACAAAAAATAGAGACAGGCAGACACACAGGGTGGGCATGGAGCAAATCACTGTGTAACCATGAAGAGTGCCAGGGACAGACCCTAGACAGGCCTGTCCCCCTCCCTGATAGCAGGCACATGGCAGCTGCAGGCGGCTTTTCAAACATCCTCAGTGCAGGAGACCTCCCCTGCCTTCCATATCACAGTGTAGTGGTTGGTAGTGTCCCCGGCAGGCTGGCCATGTGTGTGTGTGTGTGTGTGTGTGTGTGTGTGTGTGTGTGTGTGTGATGGAGGACCAGAGCCAGCTGTGAATCATCCTGTTTTCCCAAACTTGCCTGAGGAGTCAGAACCTGTCCTGTGTTCCCCAAGCTCCTGTTTTGTTGCTCAGGACTGCTTGGTTCAGTGGCATCCTGGCTGTGTAGCTTTTCCTCTCCCCATCTCAGGTCCCTTTTCTCTCCCTCCTTTCTTCCCTCCCTCTCTTTTCCTTTTTCTCTCTCTCTTTCTTTTTTTGTTGATTGTAGCACTTGAACTCAGGGCCTGGGCACTGTCCCTGAGCTCTTTTGCTCAAAGCTAGCACTCTCCACTTTGAGCCACAGCGCCACTTTCAGGTCCAGCTTCCAGGCCCTTTTTCTTCAAGGAATCTATCTATCTATCTATCTATCTATCTATCTATCTATCTATCTGTCTGTCTGTCTGTCTGTCTGTCTGTCTGTCTGTCATCATCATCATCATCTTGGTTTTTTGACGGTATTAGGGTTTGAACTAGGATCCTTACACTTGCTAGGCCAATGATTTTTTTACCACAAAACCACTCCTCTAGCCCAGTAAGTGTGTCTAGTTGTGCATGATGTTCCACACCTGTGATCCTTGGTCTTGGGAGGTTGAGGCAGGTGGAATGTGAGTTGAAGCCCAGCCTGGGCTTCTTCGTTAGACTTTGTTTCAAAAAAAGTAAAATACGGGCTGGGAATGTGGCCTAGTGGTAGAGCGCTTGCCTCGCACACACGAAGCCCTGGGTTCAATTCCTCAGCACCACATAAACAGAAAAAGCCAGAAGTAGTGCTGTGGCTCAAGTGGTAGAGTGCTAGCCTTGAGCAAAAGAAGCTCAGGGACAGTGCTCAGGCCATGAGGTCAAGTCCTAGGACTGGCAAAAAAATAAAATAGGGAATTCATAGTCATGTTGTACAATTAATAATAAGTGTGCATGTGTTGGAAATTGGGGTTGTGTGGTAAGGTGTGACTGCCTTGTCCCCGTACCTGGGTGGAAGGTGGAGATACCTCTAGGCTGTCTCCCTGAGGGCTAAGCAAGGGCACTGGGGAAGTACTGGGCATGTCCTAAATGTCAGCGCTGGGAAGAAACTGAGGTCATGCTGGTGACGGGCTTGGCTGGACGCCGGAGGCATTGGAACTTCTCGATACACTATCACCTCAATCTCCAGCAAGATTCTGTTTTCCTGGTCAGGAAACTGAGGCTTTGGGAGGATAGGCAGTGTACACAGATCAGGAGGCACAGAGGCAGTGGTTTAGGGGCAGGACTCTGTCCCAGGCCCAGCTGTGTCTGAGAGGTGGCAAGCCTGAGGCTCTGAGTCCCAGGCTTGATAGCAGTGATATTGTGGTACTGTGGATAACAGGGTAGGACAAGTCCAAGAGGCCTCAGGACTGGAAGTGAGCCCAGAGACAACACAAATCACCTTTCGGGAAATTGCTTGTCATGTGGCTGGCCTGGAGGGGCCACAGGCCTGAGACCCATCACCCCAGCAGCAGGGGAGTGGCTGGGAGGGGCCATTGAAGGCTTCCAGAGGGGAGGAAATCGTCAGAATGGCTTATATGTAGGCCATGAAGAGGTACCTGTGACCCTGCCCAGAGGCTGGAATGGGTGAGTTTTTAAGTTCAAATCCAGTGCCAGAAACTACCTTCTAGAACCAGACCATAATACCAGGCTGACTGTGTGCCAGGTTTCTTGGCTCACGAGGAAGCCATGGAACTCACAGTCCTTCTGCCTCTGCCTCCTGGGGGCAGGGGTCATGGGGTGGGGGGGAGCCACCACTGGATACAGGACTCGGGCTGGAGGTGTGGCTTGCTGGCAAGAGCTAGGTAAGAGCAGCATCAGGTGGCTGTAGTGGCTTCTGGTTTTCATCCCATGGCATTTGGGGAGGGATGGGGCAGCGGACAACAGTAAAGACTCAAAAGGGAATTCCAGTGAGAGTTCCACTGAGGAAAAGGCCAGGAGGCAGGAATGGGCAGAACAGGTAAGGGCACAGTGGAATCTTCAGGCCCTTGGTGATGGCAGCAGTCATATGTTTGAGTAAACAGCATCAACAAAACCTGTGATGCCAGGTACAGTGACAGCTGTAATCCCAGCAGAGAACAACCTGGGGGAAAAGCCCCCAAAGTTCCCATCTTAACCAGTAAGAACCGAGCACAGTGATGCATGCCTGTCACCCCAGCTATACAAGAAGCAGAAAAAGAGAATCAGTGTCTGGGCTAGCTCTGGCATAAACATAAAATCCATTCAAAAACTAAAGCAAAACTGCTGGGGGCATGTCTTAGGTGGTAGAGTGCCTGCCCAGCCAGCAAAGAGTCCCTGAGTTCCAGCTCATACTTCACAGGAGAAAGAGCGACAGGGGCTTGGAATATGGCCCACTGGTAGAGTGCTTGCCTTGTATACACGCAGCCCTGGCTTCAATTCCTCCACAGCACGTATATAGAAAAAAGCCACAAGTGGCAGAGTGCTGGCCTTGGGCAAAAAGAAGCCAGGGACAGTGCTCAGGCCCTGAGTTCAAGCCCCAGGTGAGGCTGTTTTTGGAATGAAAAGCAGGTGTCATTACCCACACCACAAAGGAGGACAGAGGGTTTCAGGGACCAAGGTGGCCAGGTGGAGCTAGGCTGAGAGGAAGGTCAGGGATGAGCACCTCTGCACATAGCAGGACAATAGCTGAGAAACCTAATCGCGTGTTTACCAGCCTGGAGATTAAGTCGGTGCTGCCTTGCCAGAGAGGCAGGCAGGTAACAGCAGGTCTCCCTGGCAGGGTAGGGGACCCGGCCAGCCCTTCCCAGGCTGGGGTGTCTGTGCATCACCATACTGGCCCTGGGTCTGTGTGCTTTCGCAAACATCTTCTCAGCATTGGGCAGCCCTGGCTGTGTCCTGGGCACTGTGTCCATCAATCATGACAGTAGTTCTCAGGCCCCAGGGCCTCCTGGGGCCAATGTCACCTTGCACAGATGGAAACTGAGGGTACTGCAATGAAGAGGTGGGGCTGGAGCTTGCACGGGATTGGGGTTCTGTACCTCCCAGGTCGACTTTCTCCTGGTGTATCTGAGAACTGTGCTCCAAGAGAAGCTGTAGAATGCAGCTTTGACATTTTCTCAGGATTCTGTTAGCTGAGAGACTGCAAAGCCAGAAACCTGCTTCCTGTCTGCCAAAAAGACAGAACAAGCCAGGCGCCCATGACTCTCCCTGTAATCCCAGATACTTAGGAGGTTGGGATCTGAGGATCATTGTTTGAAGCCAGCCCAGGCAGGAGAGTTTGTGAGGCCCATTAACCAGCAAAAAGCCAAAGGTAGAGCTGGTAGAGTGCTAACCTTGAGCCAAAAAGCTAAGGGACAGCTCCTAGCTCCAGCACAGGCACCACACAAGAAAAGACAGAACTGCAAGAGGCGGGGTGGGGCAGGACCCTGCACTGACCCTGAGGGGCCTCTCACGGGGAGCCAGGTGGACTTGTCTCATCCCACAGTGAACTGGCAGCAACACCAACACTCACGGGTGTTGCACACTGAAGAGGAGCCCCCGGTGAGCAGGGGGATGAGCGGGGGCTGCCCAGCTGCCCAGGTTGTGGTTAGACCCCAGCAGGCCCTTCCTGAGCCTCTGGCCTAGAAAGTAGCCCCTGCCTCTCTGCAGAGGCCAGGCAGCGGCCCTGCTGTGGTAGGGGAGGAGGGCCGGCGGGAAGGCAGGAAGCAGAGCGCGGTCTGCAGCATGCAGCACTCTACCTGCAGTGCCTTGGGCAGGGGAGCCCACCTTCACTGAGGGCCTGCCTAGGACATTGTAGTAATTGACCTGGTAGTAATTTGGATAAATGGGGAAACTGAGGCTCAGGGAGTCGTTTGCCCATGCACAATAGGATAGAGCCAAGGTTTAAAAAAAATCATTTTAATTGTACAGATTTAGGGATATGTATGATAATCGAATACATGTATACACAGTGTAGTGAGCAAGTCAGGTTAGTTAGCCACCTATGACACATCGATTTGTTTATTTATTTGATTGTCTTGGGGCTTGAATTCTGGGTCTGGGCACTGCCCCTGGACTTCTGTACTCAAGGCTAGAGCTCTGCCACTTAAGCTACAGCTCCACCTCCAACTTTTTGTGCAGTTTAGTGGAGATAAGAGTCCGGCTTTGAACGGTGATCCTCACATCTCAGACTCCTGAGTACCTAGGATTACAGGTGTGAGCCAAGGGCACCTGGCTACATTTTTTTTAATTTAATTTTTTGTTAGTTGTGAGGCTTAAACTCTAGGCCTAGGTACTATCCCTGAACTCTTTTTGGTTCAAGGCTAGTGATCTACCACGTTCAGCCATAGCTCCACTCCTGATTTCCTGGTGGTTCATTGGAGATGAGGCTCATGGACTTTCCTGCCCAAGCTGGGCTGGCTTTGAACTGCAGTCCTCAGATCTCAGCCTCCTGAGTAGCTAGGATGACAGGTGAGAGCCACCAGCACCTGACCCCTACATTTTATTTTTTTAAAGAGAAGAAACGGTGTGCCTGTTCATGGGACATGGTGATGATTCAGAGCTCACAGACAAGCTCACAGCAAAGCATAGTCCTCATCCTTACTTAGTTGGCTTGGCCTTCTCTGTCCCTTCTGTCCTTTCCCTCTGGAAGATGAGTCTGCATCTTTCCTCAGCCCCCCTCCCTCATTCCTTTCCTCCCTCTCTCCCTCCCTCTTTCTCCACTCTCCACCAAGTCCACAGGTCTCTGCGGCTGCCCATGGTCTCTGTCCTTGCAGAGTGCTGTTGGTGGGGAGAGAGACCATACAGACCATCTCACAGATGGCCCAGAGAGGCAGCTGATTCAGCTAGCCAGGGAGGGCTTCCTGGAGGGAGAGGGGAGGGAGGAGGAGTTGGTTTGAGGAGACCTCAAACCCAGCCCCAAGAACTACCAAGCGGTGCCCTTCAAGTGTGGTATAAAGTTCAGGTTGGGACTGCACTCACAGGTGCGCATGTGTGCAGAGCCAGGAGGGCCCTCATGCATGTTCTGCAGGTAGATGGGGACATGGAGGCCCCCGCCCAGGGTCACACGGCGTGGAGGTAGCTGGCAGGGGACGGCACCTGCCTCCTTCCCTCTTCATCCTCATCTCCTTCATCCACCAAATGCCATCCCAGGGTAGCTGGCTGGCACTGTTTCTCACAGATTTACTAGCTCCCGCCCTTTGCACAGCCCCTGTGGGTCTGGGTGTCTTGGGGAGGGGTCGTAATGGCAGAACCAGGGGCAGCTTACTGTCCTGAGTTCCAGAGGTGCTGAGCTCTTCTTGTGGACTGCCCCCGCAGTGCTCCCTAAGACCTCACTCTAAAGAGGGCACTCCTTAGAGGTGGGTACTCCTTTCTACCAGCCCAGAGGAACTGGCCCAAGTCTCCAGAGCAGGTAAATGGCAGAGGCAGGATCCAGGCTCGGGACATGTGGCTTGTAGATCGCTGTGAACTTGCCAGTCTCTTTGCCTTTCTGAGCCACCGGCATTTGAGGCCCATCCGCACAGACCGACGCATGAACAGCATCTCTTGATTACACAGCGATCCCCCACCGAGGGAGATCGCGCCAGCAAAGGATAGGCAGCCCCGCCCGGAGACGGAGGTAGTTTCCATGCTAGTTTCCAGGCATGGACAGCAACGTGTCTTCAGTTGCTCGTTTCCTTACTAACTCTTGGCTTTGAGCTGCTGGGTGTGTCAGAGGAGGGACTCGCAATCTTGACGAGCTGGTAGCCCCCAGGTCAGGCAGGGCCAGCGTTCAGCAGCCCTGGCTCCGAACGGGCACATGTGCCCTCCACGTCACCCTGCCCCATGATGGCACGGGGGTTGGTGGGCGAGGTTCTCGGGATCCAGGTGTGCATTGCCCGCACCTGCCTCTCCAGCCTGTTGGAATGTGGAGCCTGAGCACACCTCGGAGGAGGCAGAGCTGAGTGAGGAAGGGGTCTCTCTGGGGCCCGAGGGCACCGGAACAAGCGACCCCTACGTTTGAGTCCTGGCTCCACGCCTCCTCCCTGGGCACACTGTGCACATCACAGGGCCTCGGTTTCCTCGTCTACGAAGTGGGCATGCCAGTGCCACACCCACCGTTGTGTATGGTGAGCCCGGCGGCTCACGCCTGGTGCTGAGCTCCGCCTCCGGGGAGGCTCACGGTGTGTGCGTGCTCGCGTCCACGATGCTGCCTGGGACCCGGCATGCAGTGGGTGCTCCAGAAATGCCCCGCAAATGAACGTTTTGCTCACCCTTCAAAGCGAACGAGCCCTTGCCCTCCGCTGCGGTCCCTCCTGAGGGTGGGGGCGCTCGCGTGCGTTTGCTAGCCACCTCTGAGGCTAGCAGCTCTGAAGCTGCTGCCCGGGGGCTCAGAGAGGCGAAGGCACCGCCCTCTGCCTCACACAGCAAACACGCCCAGCAGGTGTCGGCACCAGAGACCTCGGGCAGATACAGCTGTGAACATCAGAACTCCTTGTTCCCAGCTGGCAAGAGAGGAAAGGAGTCAGAGGCTTGGGAATAAAAATCCCACCAAGAAGCCAGGATTGGTCTGCCCATGTCAGCATCTACCCCTCCCCATGCAAGTCCGTACACAATGTGCTCACACCGGATCCCTTGGAAATATTTTCTAGAATGCTCCAGGTATTCCGTGAGGCTGATGCTCTTCTCCTGTTAGCCTTCAGGGATGAGGTCCTCGGGGGCTGGGGGTTCTCAGAAAGGCCCTGGCTCTGTGCCCCACAGTCTGGAAATGCCAGCCTGGCCCCACTCTCCCTCTCAGTGACTGTGGAGGTTAGCAGGGCTCGGAGATTTACAGTGCACAGCGGTCAACCGATGGGCCAGCATGGAGTGCCCCTCTGTGCACCCAGCAGGCAGGGCGTCCTCGCCCCCCTGCCACCAGGCAGGCAGAGGCAGGGGCACTGGGCCCCCGGCCCGCCATTCCCCAGCCATGCAGCTCATAGGTGCCCTCCGCGAGAGCCTCTCCCCACACGGGCTCCTCTCTCCTCCTGTGACGTGTACTCCGGCTGGGCCTGTGATGCAGGGAGAATGAAGTGGTGTGACTTCCGTGCAAAGTCATCAAGGCACCACGCCCCTACCTGGCTTCTTCGGGATGCCTACCCCCGGCAGCCCACCACCACGCCCGGAGGAACCCACCCAGGGAAGACCCAAGGCCTGGCATGTCAGTTGTGGGGAGAGGAGAGAGGGAACTGTAGGTGCAAAGGCTGAGGCTAGAAAGGGCCTGGCACATCTGGGCAGCTCTAGGTGGAGCTGTGTACACAGCCTTGCTGGAGCCCACTGGTCCTCCCACATCCTTGTGCCTTGACTCTCCATCTGCAGGAGGGGTGGGAGGGGCAGTGGTGCATGATAGCATGCGTCACCTCATCAGACTCTCAGAACAACCCTATGCAACTTCGCCATTGGATACTGGGAAAACAGAGGCACAGAGCAGTCATGCACCTTGCCTCGAGTCGCGCAGCTTCTAAGTGCCACAGCCAGGCTCCGAACCCAGGCCAAGCGAACCATGCTCTCCCCTGTTCTCCCGTGCCATGTTTGTCACCAACTTGCTCTGCTGGCTGCGTTGTCAGGATGCTTGCTAGGATCCTGCAGGAGAGGAAACAGGTTCAGGGAGCTGAGGTCCTGTGGCCACCCAGCCCGCAAGAGGGAATGCTGGGGTTTTGGCCTGCTTCAAATCTTGTCATTTTGACAAGATTTGTGTCTCTAGGGTATCAAGGCGTTCATTCACCCTCTGGGTTATATATTCATGCGTCTAATCTCTTCAATAAACAATAATCGAATAGCTATATGTTGCCTTGTTCTTGGTTCTGAGAAGGTAGAGAGATGAGGCAGGTCCTCTGCCCCCGAAGTCTTCCCAGGTCGTGGAGTGGACAAATCACCGAGGTCTGGAGGAGAGGCTGGTGATGGCACCTGTGAGGAATGGCTTGCGGCGGATGGACAGGAGGTCACCGAGAAGCAGCACGCAGGCAGGTAGAATGGCAAGTGCGAAGTCATGGCCACGTGGAGTGCAGGGCCCGTGTGGGTCCATGGCCAAGCTGACAGGAGGTACGAGTGGCGTCGGGTGACGTGTGGCTGGAGGCCAAGCTGCTCACTGTCCAGGAGCACAAGGTGAGCCAAGCCAGGACAGGGCGAGGGGCCGCGGAGGAAGAGGCCGGATGAAGCAGGCAGAGAGGGGGCCTCTGACATCCCAGCGGACCTCACCTCCGCAGAGGATGAGAAACAGACTGTGTTGGGGTGGGAGTTGTGGTAGGGCCGGTGGGAGACGGTCCATGGGGAAGAGGGGAAGGGGCTGGCCACCTCTGATCATGTCCCTGACGAGTGTGACTGTCCCAGGAAGTCTGGCCACAGTGGCAGTGTCGGCCACTCGCCAACCCATGCGTATAGAGCGGGCAGAGCTGGCGCTGGGCTGGCTCGGTCTCTTCCCTGACAGTGGAAAGCTGGACTCCTCTTCTGCCACAGTGAGGACCCTCCACTCCTGTCTGCCCTCCTCAGCCAGGTGATGACCTGGCCCCGCCTCTGCCTCTCCTGGGTGTGCCGGGCCACCTCCTGGCCTCCGGGCTTCTGCCCGTCCATGCAGTTGCTCCCTGATGCTCACTGGAGAGCACTTCCTGGGACCCCATAAAATCTGCTCTTGGTTTTCTGGGCCTTTGGGAAGAGGCCGTGCCTGTCCTGTCTTATATCCGCCCTCACCAAGCAGGAGCCCCATGCTCTGGCCAACAGAGCATGCACGCCCTTCACAAGGAGGCCACAGCTGTGCTGTGCCTTGGCCTGAGTGCCATGCTCGGTGAACCTCCGTGATGCGCTACCCTCTGTGGGCCTGAGGTGTGAGGGATCCGAGGTGAAAGACACCGGGGTGTTGCCAACACTTTTTGCCACAAACAGTGTTCTCACCCAAGCTGGGAAGCCAGACCCCAGAGCCTTGGCTGTGGCCACCAGGCCACTGGGAGAACGCGAGGTGGCCAGGCAGGACCCACAGTAGAGTTCTCCAAGCTGCCAGGACTCTGGAATGTGCAGTCCTGTCCTGTCTCGTCTGCGGTTGGGGAAATATTCAGCTGAAAATAAACATTCTCATTCCTGATGAAGGGCCATGTCAAGGACCCCATGGCCCCGTCAAGAGGACCTCATCCTGGTGGCTCAGCCCGGCCACATACGACTCCACCAGGACGTGCTGTGTGACCCCGGCAACCCCCTTCCCCTCTCTGTGCCCTGTATCCAGCATCGTCAGCTTCAAGGCAGAGATAGGATCCCGTGAGTGGTCCCAGCACATGTAAGGGATTGTTTTTTTTTAAGATTTTGCAAGGAGCTGGGAGTGTCTGAAAAAGAAACCCCGTGGGTGCAAATGATCTGCTTAACTTTGCTTGGAGCTTCATTTTACCACATCTCTCCACTGGCAAGGGCCAGAAATGGCTTTTCCCAGGGGAGGTGAGAGGTCCGGTGGACCCAGACATGTGCATTTGCTTGGGATCCACCCTGAGCCTGCCCCGCCCCCCTGCTGTCCTTCCCCGAGTCTGCCTTCCTTGGCCCCCGACCCCTGGCCAGTGCCCTGTGCGCAGATAAGGATCTCCAAAGGGCCTGGTGGCTCTGCACTCCAGCCTGGACCATCGTCCTGCTTGGCAGAGAGAGCTCGGTCAGGGAAGCCAGGAGGGTTGGCCAGGGCCGTGGGAAGCAGGACACAAGTGTTCTGAAGCCAAGAGACATGGGTTCTAATCCCAGCCACACCACTTCCCGTCTGTCCTGCTTTTGGGCAAGTGACTCAGACTCCCAGACCTAGTTTACCCAACTGTAAGATGGAACAAGAGCAAGAGGCACCTTGAGGACTGAATTAAGACCCATTTCAAAGGGCTTTGCGGCTCTTGTGCTGTGAGCCTTCTTGCCATGTTGTCTCTGCTCCGTCTTTGCCCCCCTGTGCCCTGCAGGGCTGCCCCTAGCCCTTAGGAGATGCCCAGTGCCGGGTCCTGAGCCTGGGACAGGGGGCCCGTCTCAGCTTAGCAGTCCTCATTCATGGTGTTGATCGTTCCAGGAGGCCTCCCCTCCATAGCACGACAGGCAAGGCCCCTCTCCCCCGCCCCGGGCTGCCGGAAGGCAAGGTTTCAGGGAAGAAGAACTGGAAATCAGAACTTGATGCTTTTCTTAGTCTGGGTCACATGACACTCAAACCTCTGTGTGCCCCTTCTGAGAAATGGGGACAAGAGCCAAACTCTTGCTCTGTGCCTTCCTGTCCTGTCACTCACAGAGGCGACGCTCCGTGCAGGTGCTGCTTCTAGTATAGCAGTGTGTTTCCTGAACATGCACTGGAGTTACATAAGTTCTGAAATTTATTTCCCCCTGTAATTGCGGCAGGCTCCTGGAGCCTGGGTGAATGGGCCCAGAGCCTGGCTCTCCCTCCAGCGCATGCTGGGACACACACAGCAGAATTAATGTAATTACCATCGCGGCCTCCTTCCAGGTGGGCCTTGCCAGGGACCTCCCTCTGGATTTCATTAAGTCTCCTGTCAACATGGACTGCTCCCAGTGGGCCTGCCGAGCCTGGGGAGGGCTGGGCGCCCGCCCCAACCCTGCTGATGGGTTTTGTTTACCCTGTTCTTCCCACAGATTCTTTCCTTAATGATCTTGGAGCCAGGAGGCTCGGGGGCAGGAGGCAGGGGGTGGGCAGGAGGAAGGGACCCGGGGAGGCAGGGCAGCGCCTCCCCCCTCCCCGCCAGTGTGGTGTGGGCCACACTGAGGAGCTCGCACTAGAAAAGGAAGAGAAGGAAAATTGAGTCGGCTCCAGGGGTCCAATCCTTGGGAAGGAGCTAAGTGGGTCTAGAAACCACATTTGCTCTGTTTGGTCCTTAGGAAACAGTGGAACAGCTTCTAAGCACAGAATGAGACTGAGCCCTCGTCCCTTTCACCATGGGCGAATAAACTCAGCTGACGCTGGTCACGGATGGAGGCCAGTCCTAGTGAGAGCGCAAGGCCCGAGTGTGTCCCTGAACCAAACCCTAGTTGTGTTCATAGACTGAGCCTTAGTTCTGGCTGTTGACTTAAGGCTTGATCCTGGTATGAGTGTGTAATTCTGCCAAGGAATGAGTTAGGCCAGGATCCTTCGTACGTATGCAAACCTGATCTAGCCCGGGCTGAATGTACACCATCATAGGCTGAGTGCTGAGCTCTAGCTCAATCCCTGGATGACCCCTGATTTGGGTTCTAATCTGAGCCCTGACATGGGCTATAAACTGAATTCCAGCTCCAGCTACCACCGTCTGAGCCCCAATCCCAGTTGCTGCTTGGTCACACCTCAAGTCCTTCGCTTCTAGTTTTTCAAGACCAAAATGTGAATTATCTCCAAAAGGAGGCATTGTGGGAGGACACCTCTGGGCGTTGGGCAGCAGGAAGAAGCAGAGACAATTACTTCCAAACAGAAGAAACCAAGCTGGGTCCGAGTGGTACACAAGAGAATGGAAGAAAAAGTAAGAAAGAGCCAGGTGCTGGTGGTTCTTGCCTGTAATCCTAGCTACTCAGGCGACTTGAGATCTAAGGATCGCAGTTCAAAGCCAGCCCAGGCAGGAAAGTCCAAGAGCCTCTCTTACCTCCAATTAACCACCAGAAAACCAGAAGTGGCACTGTGGCTCAAAGTGGCAGAGTGCTGGCCTTGAGCAAAGGAGCTTAGGGGCAGCGCCCAGGCCCCAAGTTCACGCCCCATGTCTGACAAAAAATAAAGAAGAGTAAAGAAGAAGGTGAAGCTGAGCATCAGT
Source organism: Perognathus longimembris pacificus (assembly GCF_023159225.1). Taxonomy (NCBI): domain Eukaryota; kingdom Metazoa; phylum Chordata; class Mammalia; order Rodentia; family Heteromyidae; genus Perognathus; species Perognathus longimembris. The sequence continues at coordinate 70,269,401 of NC_063170.1, forward strand.
GGTTTACACTATACTCCTGGCTACCCAGCAGGCTGATATCTGAGGATTGTGGTTCAAAGCCAGCCCCAGCAGGAAAGTCTGGCAGCGCCAAGCGCAGCCAGTGAAGCTTCAGGGTGCCCCACATACAGCAGAACCACATGCTGTCTGGTGGGAAGAGGGCTTCTCCGTGGGGAATCAGGAGGTGGCAAATGACCCCCTTTCTCAGAACACCTCTGAGGGTTCCTATGCCGTTGGAGAGTGGGTGTGAGGGCCAGGCAGGGGTGGCAGGACCTCGTTTCCCAGCCTCAGTTCCTCCATCTGGAAGTAGCATTTCCTCTTTCGGCCACACTTGTACGTCCTGTGGCTGCATTTTGAGGTAACAGGTGATGGTGGTAGCATTCACCTCCAGAGCTCCAAGATGGGGCTGAGACCAGCTGTCTGGAGGTTGCTCTGTTGCACATCAGAGTCCAGGGCAGCAGCTGTGGAACCTGGCTTAGAAATTCTGCCTCAGAGAGCTGGGACGTGGCTCAGTTTGGTAGGAGAGTACTTGCCCAGACTGTGCATGGCCCTGGGATCCAACTCTGGCACTCCGAAAAGAAAGAGGATTTCTCCCTTGGGTCCCACTGGTTGTGCCTGGCCTGGGCCAACCAGCCGAGAAGCCACCAAGGCCATATAAGCTTTTAACAAATGTGGGTATGGCCTAAGGACTCACTGCCCTTCCCCCATGGTAGGCCTCAGTTTCCCCATGCCTCAAGCAAGGCAGAAGGAGCTGATCGTGTGAATTGTGCTCCACCCTGTCAGAGCTGGGTGATTTGGCTAACTTTCCTGGTGTCGCCTCACCATTCCCAGTCTAGGCTGTAACTGGGAAGGGGAGAGAAAGCGACCGTAGGCTCAGCCCCGGCTGCGGGAACAGCAGGCGCGCCATCAATGCGGCCTGGCGTCAGCACTACTGCATCTGGTAGGGACTAACATCCTGTGTTTCGCGGGGGTCTGTGGAAGTGGAGCGCCGGGATGAAGCAGATAGGTCTATCCCGTCTCCTCTGGGATGGCTTTTATTCAGTGGGCTACTTGGTTGGGTTTACCTGGAGACGAGACTGGGCCCAAAGTCTCACCCTGAGGAAGTTTAGGCCACTGGTTTAGTGAATGCACCGGTCTGAAATGATGTGATTGCAAAGGGCCAGTTGCAGCAGGTGTCTCGGGGGAGGGGGCTGATGTGAGGTTCCCGTCCAGACTTTGACCTTGCTCATAGCCCTGTGAGTGCGGAGACGGGGTCCTGTCAGTTCATGGCAGAGTGCATTTTCCTCCGTGTCCACTGACGATCAGGAGCCCATCACTGCCTCCTTACAAGTGTCTTCTGGGAAGCCAACCCCAGTGGCTCACGCCTGCAATCCCAGCTACTCAGGAGGCTGAGATCGGAGGATCTCAGTTCAAAGTCAGCCTGGGCAGGAAAGTCTGTGAGACTTCATCTCCACTCAACTACCAAAACAGCTGGAAGTGGCGCTGTGGCTCAAGTGGTAGAGTGCTAGCCTTGAGCAAAAGAAGCTCAGGGACAGTGCCACACCCCTGCTCTGAGCGTTTCTCCCCTGCGCCACGTGCTCCACGTTCCCTAGAAGAGGAGGGGTAGCCGAGAGGCTGGCGCTGCCCAGGCATGGAGGGGCGGCAGCCTCTTCTCCAAGCCGGTGGGTGGAGAGCGCTGGACTCAGGCAGGGCTGCTGCTCTGCGCTGACTTCCCAGCGAGGTCGGGGGGCTCCGGCTGCGTGCCTCGAAGCGCGAACCCCACCTTTCCTGTGCCCAGAGGCGTCACTCTGGTGGCTCGCAGGTATGTTGCTCTGCTCCATGGCCAACTTTGCCTTGGCTTGTTGAAGCCCAGTGAGCAAGAAACGTGTGGAGGAAGAAACATGCGGCCTGCGTTTGACCCGGGAAGTTGGCCGGCAGGTGTGAAGGGAGGAAAGGGGGACGAGGCGAGGAACGTGTGTGCACGAGCGCCTGGCACCGCACCCCAAGGGGATTTCCATTACTTGGAGCCCAAGCTGGCCTTCGCTCAGGGTGTCCGTCCCTCCCGCTCCAGTGCTCTGTGCTGGGCTAGCGAGGACCTGTGGGCCGGAGCATTTCCCAACCCTTCTCAGGTGGCAGCACGGCCCCCCTGTCCTGTGGCCCGTGGGTGGGGGCTGCAGTCACGCGGGCCTGGGTTCTAATCCCGGCTCCATCACCAAGGCAGGCGGAAGATTAACCACAGGCTGGGTTCCCACTGGGAGGTCCTGCAGGCCCTTAGGGCTACGTCTGGTGCTGGGTGCAGAACCCCAGAGATGGGGGCCTGTAAGAAGCCCCCAGGCTGAGGAGGGTCAGCCCCATTCATGCCGAGGGAGGGGGTGATCCTCCATGCAGTCGAAGGGGCAGGCACCCCTGCATCATGAGGGTGACTTGGGGGCCATCTACCTGCGGGAGTAGACACCAGTCTATGCGGGGATGCACATGCCCATCCTGCTGCGGAGCCCGTGGTTCAGAGCACAGGGTGGGCTCCCCCACAACACATTCCCGCCAGCCCTCTGGCACAGATAAAGCGCCTACTGTGTGCCCAGCCTCGTGCCAGCAGGGGTGCATGGGTGAACTGACAGCCTTGAGGCTGGGCTCCAGATGCCAAGAGGAAGGTGAATTTGGATGGTCCCTCCTGGCTGCAAATGTGTGCAACAAGTTCTGGAGTAGAAGTTTTTGCTTTTAGCTCTAGTCTTCCCACAGTGTTCCTGACGAGGGAACTCAGGACTTGGTGCATGTTAAGCCAGTACTCTTACCACTTGAGCTCTGCCCCCATGCCTTTTGTGTACACTTTTGCTATTCAGCCACTACTGGGGCTTGAACTTAACCTTTCATTCTCTCTTGGATTGCTTGCTTACATCTACTATTTGCTACTTGAGCCACACGGACAGCTCAACGTGTTGCTGGTTAATTGGAGATGGAGTCTCACGGACTTTCCTGGCCAGGCTGACTTCCAGTTTTGATCCTCTAGGTCTCAGCCTCCTGAGTAGGATTAAGTGTGAGCCACTGGCCCTGGAAGTACTTCGTTTTTTAGTAGGGTCTTGCACTTTTTTAATAGGGTCTTGCACTTTTTGCCCAGGCTGCTCTTAGCCAGTGATCTGTCTCCCCAGTAGCTGAGATTACAGGCACAAACTGCCATGCCTAGACCACTATCTTGGCGGTTTTTAAGTGTGCAGTTTAGTAGCATTAAATACGTTCATATTATCGTGCAAACCATCACCACCGTGGATCTCCAGAGGTTCGTTTTCACAAACTGTCACTCACCACTAAACAGTCTGTCTCTCTCCTCCCCAGCCCCCTGTGTTACTTTTCCATTGCTGATACCAAATACCTGACAATGGTTATGGTTTCAGAGATTTCCTCCCAGGGAGAGGCAGAGCGTGTGGAGGAGGCTGCTCACCTGAGGTCAGACAGAAAGCAGAGAGGAGAAGTGACAGGGGAGCTACGGTAAGAGACGGCCCCATGACCTGTCCCTCCGCCCCATTCATCTAGTCACATTGTGGGTCCATCTGTGGATCACAGCACGAATCAGCTCTACGCCTCTGGCGGTGCCTCACGGACGCCACTGAAGTGTGTGTTACTAACCACCCAGTCCCTTTCAATCCAACTCAAGGTGGTAGTCAAGAATAACTCACATTCTACTTTCCACCAGCGTGACTGCTCTGAGCTGGGCATTTTATGCCTGTAATCCCAGCACTCGCGAGAACCAGACAGGAGCCTCTCGAGTGGGAGGCCAGCTGGGCTACATCATGAACCTGAGGCTATCCTAGGATATATAACAAGGCCCTGTGTCAAAAAACCAACCAACCAACCAAAATCTCGACTGCTTTGGGTACCTAATATGCATGGAGCCACACAGTATTTGTCCTTCTGAAAGTATCATCCTTCTGTTAGCACAGTGAGTCAAGGTTCATTTGTGCTATGGCATGTGTCAGAATTTTCTTCCTTTTTAAGGCTGAATAATACTCCATGTGTGGACAGACTACCTTTGATTTACCCATTCATCCATCAGTGGACATGGGCTTGCTTCAATTGGCCGTAGTGAGTCATGTAGCCTTGTGTCTGAGTAAACAGCTCTGTTCTAGTTCCTGCTTTCAATTAATGGACAGTCGTTTCATTATTGAACCATAGAAAGCTAGTCTGTTAACTGCTTAGTTTTTCAGCCAACTCTCACGCCTTACTGATCACTTATTTTAGGTACTGGTTTTGGGTGGGGCTTGGTGCTTGGTATTGAACCCAGGGCCTTGCACATGCTTTACCACAGAGCTACATTCCTAGCTCCAATTTTAGCTTTTTTTTTTTTTTTTAGCTAGGTCTTCCACTGTAGCCCAGAGTGACCTTGCATTCCCAATCCTCCTACCACAGCCTCCTGTGTGCACTACCACGCCTGGTTGTAGCTAGTGTTTAAGTTAGCAGTGGGCATCTTGGCTTTAGTTACACACCTTGCCTGTCAGTTAACACTGTGGTTACTAACGGCTTCTTTTGCTCTGACACCTGGCGTGCATGGTTGCCCTGCTTAATGAATGTCACCTTGGCCAGGTGAGACAGAGAAAGGGAGTGGGCTGCCGGCTGAGGACCAGGGAGTCACTGAAGTTCACAAGGGCAAGTCTCTGCAGGACTTCTCTCCCTCACCTGAGCTGTAAGTTGGGGAGGTCAAGCCCCCAGTTTCTCACTGGAGGTGCTGCTCCCAGCCTGCCTGGCTGGCTTCCATCTCCTTTGGGCAGATGGGTAGCTCCAGGCAGTGTGTTCAAGGGTCCCTCCCGATGGGAGGAGCAGGGGCCCCAGGAAGAGGGGAGACACGAACCTATCTAGCTGAGGAGCTCATGGTACACAGAGGACAAAGCAGAGCCGAAGGCAGGGCCGCCGACGCAGCAGTGGGCCTAGAGCCCATCAGCCAGTAACATGGCCTGGTCAGTCTCATCGGGGCCTCCTCAGAGCCCAGGGATCAAGTTCGCCTCAAGTTCACCTCAAGTTCATGCTCTCGCACCCTTCCACGCCCGCAGCCTGCAGTCTGCCGGCGATGAGCTTTGTCCCTGGCCTCTAAAGTCACGTGCTCACTGCTCCAGGCCCCTGCACAGGTGGCTCCATGCCGTCGTTCAAAATGTCACGTCCCTCTTGGTTGTTTTGTTTTTTTTTTAAGAATCTTCACAGCCTCTGATGCTCCATGGCCACAAATAGGATCTGACTCACTTTGCGATGGAGCCCGAGTTTCCCTTAGTGACCAGAATGAATGAGCGAGAGCCTGTGGTGGGGGCTGGGGTGCTGTGAAGCCCCACAGCTTCACCCCCACATGGCAGAGCTTACTCAGCCCCAGAGGCCCTGGCCTGTGCTCCCTCCCGTGTCTTGATGACACAGATGCTGCCTGCCTGGAACCCCCGTTTGCCCCATGTGTCCATGATATCCTTGGTCTGAGCTCCCAGGAGCCGGTGCCCCTCAGTCCTGGAGGGCACATCGTGGTGGGGCACCCCCCGGAGGAGGGAGGGAGAAGTGGGGGAGGCTCAGCTCCAGCCAGGGCTGAGCGGTGGGGGTGAAAGGAACGGAGCTGCAGATGTGGCTGGGTTTTTCTTGTTGTCCGAGATAGTCCTGGGTCCCAGGGCCCTTGGATGCTGATCACAAATAGTGGGGTTTGAACTCAGGGCTTTGCATTGCTAGACAGGCACTCTAATACTTGAGCCATATCCCAGCCTGGTTTTACTTGCATTATTTTTCAGCGAAGGTCTTGAGTTTTTGTCTGGCATCGGTCTCAGGTAGCACTCCCATTCCTCCTGTGGAGCTGGGATTGCAGGCATGATCAATATGTCTGGCTTACTTGTTGGCAGAGTCTTGTTAACTTTTTCCCTAAGGTGGCCTTGAACCTCAGTCCACCAGTGTCTGCCTCCTGAGCACCAGGGATTACAGTGAGTCACCACAGGCCCCTTGTGACTTCTTGGTAGCTGCCCTGGAGGAAGGAGACCTCAGGAGAAGAAGATACCTACTGTCAGTGTTACCATGGAAAACCTAAATACTTCCCTTCTGCTTTCTTTGCTCTTAGTTTACTTAAAAATCACCGATTTGAAGCTGAGCACAATGGCCCATGCCTATAACCTACCTTCTTGGGAAGCAAGAATTGGGGGATTGTCGCTTGAGGCTAACCTAGCTTGAAAAGTCTGTGAGGCTGCATCTCAGCCAGTGGCTGGGCATGGTCGTGTGCTCTTGTCATCCCAGAATGAAGGGAAGTACAAATAGAAGAGCCGACGTCCAGGCTGGCCTGGGCCTCAAGCAACACCGTAAGGGCTGGCAAGCAGTAGAAGGCCTGCTTAGCAAGACTGACGGCCTGCGTTCAATCCCCAGTACTGCCAAAAAAAGAAAAAAAAAAAAGGCTGACTTGGAGGTGGTCAGGCGGGCTGTGCTTCTCTGTCTCCTCTGGCGTTGCTATAGAGAACATCTCTGGGGGGGGGGGGGTGTTGATGGCCGCAGCTGCCTAGCTTAGTTCAGGCACAGGAAGGCCACATTGCTGGAGACAGACGCCAACCTTTCACTTGGGCCTGCAGATGTGGGCCTGAAGGGGTGACCCGAATGGGATCTGTCTCCACTGCTGCCTTCCCCTGGGTACCAGATCCTAGCAGTTATGCATGTGGACGTGTTGATCAGTGATAAACGTTTTGTTCAGAACTATAAATACAAGGTTAACCTGACCTAGACTTGCTCAGCCTCCCTTACCCTTCAAGGCTAAAGTCACCATGGTGGCTTGCCAGCCACCATGACTGAAAACATCAGACTATGAAGGGTGTAGAAAGGAGTGGCACCTTTCCTGGAAGACCTCTGCCTATTTCCAGAAAGCTCATGAGTGTTCTCCCTGAGTAAGCCTGTCTGTCCTTTCATTCCTGTCCCATGGACTGGAGGAGCCTCCTTGAGCAAAGCTCCCTTTGCTTCATTCTTTGGCCACTGAAGCAAATCTTTCTGTCTCCCAACCCTTGTCTTTCTCTAAGACGTGGGTTTTTCCATGGGGTGAACTTCTGGACCTGGGTTTGGTAACAGCACTGGCTGTGGGCTCCTCTACTCCGCCCTGAGAGGGAAGATGTGGGCTGATTTCTCTTGCTTAGACAGCCCCAGGCTTCTGACACACTGAGTTCTTTCTTCAGGAAGAATTTGGTAACAAAACACCAACCAGCACCCATGACTCAGGCCTGCCTGAGGGGCTTTGCAGGGGGGTAGGGAGATAAGCTAGGAACAGCTCCCGCTCTGTGCTGAGGTTTGTGGTTGCTGGGGCCAGACCCTGGGGCCCCCTGCATGCTAGGCAGGAGCTGTCACTGAGCCACACCCTCTCCCCGAAGTGTAGCCTTCTGGAACCGAGGATCATCTCCAGCACATCCCTAGGCCCCAGGCCCGGCAGTCCGGAGCAGGACTGGTCCCAGCTCCTCTTCCTAGCAGAGGCCACACGTGCCTGTGGTTTCGGGGGTGGGAGGCTGAATCCAGCTGGGCTCTTGGCTTCCAGCCACAGAAGCCAGCTCAGCCGCCTGGGCTGGAGGGAGAAGTCCTAACAAGGGAAATGCTGCCCGCATTCCCCAGCAGCAACTCCGTGCCTCACTGGCGCCCCACAGCCCACTTTGCAGACCTGGTCCCATCGCGGCCATGTCGCCCCGCCGAGGTCCATGTGCTGACCCGGGGCCGGCTCGCTCTGCGTCCAGGGAATGGCGAGGAAGTCTGAGTGGCAGTGGAGAGGGCCAGTCCCGTGTCCCGAGCGCGTGGGGACTCCGCATCCTCCTCTCTTATTCCAGCCTGCTGGTTCCCCACGTATGACCCCCAGACCCAAAGCTGGGATGGGTTCCCTGGGATGGGTTCCCTGGGAGCCCCCGCTCTGGGTGAGGCCCTCAGTCTCTGTGTTACCCCCTCCCTGGTTCAGGTACTCCCTTGAGCTGAGAACCCAGCAAGAGAGGAAACTGAGGCCCAGGGAGGTCTCTCCTAGCCCAGGCGGAGCCAACAGGCCAACTCCCAGTTGGACTTCTCCGCCCTGGGCTCCCCTCAGATCTACTTTCCTATGAAGAGAGTGGCCTCCCGGTCCTTAGGAGTAATTTACCAAGGAGTCTCTGCCCCACAAGACTGAAGTGCCCTGAGGGCAGGGGAGCTTTATCTCTGTCTTCTGAGGCCCAGCACGGGCTGCTGAGCTCAGTCTTGAATCCCTCCCCTTGCTGGGCTGGGAATGGAACCCGTGCCTCCTCCTCGCTGGTCAGTGCTCTGCTCTAGTCTGCTTAACTCAAGCTCTCTGGCATGTTTTGTGCTGTCTGTCCGGCTCTTCTCCCCAGTTCTGCCGCATTCCCTCACCTGGTCCCTCTGGCACTGCCGGATCCGGGGACATGATGGTTATAGCTGCGCCCACAGCGGCCCCCAGGCCAGCCTAGCATCTTCAGACATTTCTTCCTTATCAGAATTTCCTCTGAATCCAGCAAAACCCAACTGTTCCTGAACCCCAGGAATGGCTGTGCTGACGTCCGCTCCCCTGCTGTCCTCGCACACGGCAGCGCGGGGCTCTGCACCTCTCGGTGGGGTGCATCTGCCTGTCTCAAGGCTGGAAGACTCTTCACCTTTCTTGCCCCACCTCCATCTGAAGAGAGAGGCTCCACACTCTCAGCTAAATCTGGGTCAGGTGAGAAGGGCCCCGCAGGTTCAGGGGTGCCCCTGCCCCTGCTGAGAGTCCAGGAAGTCCAGGCGCATTCACTAATCCTGCTGGACAGGGCTCAGCTGTCACGTGACTCCTAAGCACCTCATTCTAACGCAAGCCAGGGAAAGGGATTAGGCTACAAGATACCTGCATGGGGGCAGCTGCTAAATAGCTCTGTTCTTCCTTCCTTGCTGCCCTTACCAGGGCATGCGTACCAGGTCCCTCACGCCCTCCGATCCCTGCCCCTGGCAGACCCAGCCTGTAGTAGATCCCTGACTTGCAAATTTCTGCCCCCAGTCTCATCCCTCACCATCCTGGCAGAGCTGTGACATTACATCCCACTGCGAATAGCCCCTTCATGGACCCTGTCCAGGGCCCAGCCAGAGCCCTTAGCCTAGTGTTGGAGGCTCTTGGCAGTCTGACCACCCTGACATTCCAGCTTCAAGTCCCACAGCCCCCCCCCAGGTGCCCTTTGACATTGCAGATGTCCCAGCCTGGAGTGGCCACCCACCTCCCTGCAGGCCAGCTGTCCCGCTGACTCCTTCTACATCGGCCCCTGCTGTTTGGTTTCTGCTCCTCATGGAGTCTTCAGTTGGGTGCTGGTGACTGGGGGTTAGCAGAGCACAGACCAGGCAGGACAGGGTCCAGCTGTGAGGCGCCTGAGCCTGGGGGGAGGCGGGGGCTTTAGGCTGGGGGTCCCTCAGGTTTCCTGGGGGAGGTGAGGGCTGAGTGGGAGTGCATCAGGGGCAGAGACCTTGAGACAGTCCGCAGCAGGACCTTGCTGCTGCCTTCTCGCTCAGAAGATCCCGCTGCTGGGGGGTTAAAGCTCCTAGCGGCTGGCTTAAAGTTCATACCAATATCGCCATTGCGTCTTTAAGCCAAGTCTCTGGGACAGCAGAGTGTGCCTGAGCAGTTGGAGCTTGGCTCCTGCCCTGGCACCCAAGTCCCTACAGCGACATCTGCTACCTCTGCCAGGGGTCTGGTATAGTAGAGAGAGGGGCAAGGAAGGGAGAGGTGGCACCTGACCCCGCCCTAAGCTGGCAGCACTGGAAACATTATGGGGGCTACTCAAGGACGAGACCCAGGTAGCCAGCCTGAAGGGCCGGCCTAGCAGGGAGGCTGCCATAGCTTGGAGGGTTGCTTACATCCCAGGGCTGGGAAAGTGCCAAGCCTGACCTCCCCACGTCACTGGGTACTGTGTGTCGCCAGGCAGCCATGAGGAAAGGAAAGCCGGAGGCCAGGAGGAGCAAGAGTGCCAAGGGGTTGGGCAGGGTTCCAGGCCTCCGTAAGGGCCCATCACAAGTGCCCTTCTGTGCCCAAGGCTGGGGCGTTCTACTTCTTCAAGTGGTGGGCTCTGTTGTGGGTCTGGCCTTCACTGGGAGGCAGGGAGATCATCCAGCCCAGGGATGCTTTTTGGTTCAGTGGTAGGCAAGAGGGAGTGGTGCAGAAAGTCTGGGGTCTGGAGCCTGCCAAGCCCTGGCTGCCAGCTCTACCCATGGGGGCCTGGCCCCAAACCCCACATAGCCACTCTGACCTTGCCCATCAGATAGGGCGATATTACATCATGTCTCCCCTGGCACCCGATGTGGACTGTGCCAGCTCTTAGCCAACTTCTGGGGTAAGTTTCCAAACAAGAACAGAAGCAGGAAGATGTTGGAAACAACCTGTTTTTTGTTGGTCATGGGGCTTGAACTTAGGGCCTGGGTGCTGTCCCTGAGCTTTTTATGCTCAAGGCCAGCAAGCTACTTTCTGGTGGGTTAATTGGAGATAAGAGTTTCATGGACTTTCCTGTCTGGCCTGGCTTTGAACCGTGACCCTCAGATCTTAGCCTTCTGAGTAGCTAGGATGACAGGTGTGAGCCACCAGTGCCCAACTTCCTCTAACTTTCTTAAGCCTACCTGCCGGACCTCTGGGCCACATCTTTCTGCTAAGGACAGTCTTGAGGCAGACACTATGCCACCCTCTCAGACGGCTGGGATGAAGGCAAGATGCCTAATTCAGCTGGAATTTCAGATATACAAATAATATTTTAAAAGCATAAGCATGTCCCAAATATCACCTTAGACCGCCTATCATACACTCAAAAGGAAGGTATTCCAATTGAACTCGGTAATATTTGTTTGTTTGTTGGTAGTCTTGCAACTCTGACCCCTTCCTCCCAGCCTCTGAGCCAAGCAGAAGCCCCCAAACCTCCCTAATAACTAGGACTCGACGGCCATCGGGAGACTATAGCTGGGCTCACTCAGCTCTTGGTAGGACCCTGGTGCTTTGAAATCTCTCACCGACCTGGATGCATGCATTTCATGTGCACCGTAGCCGGCAATGTGGACCCCACCTTCCCCCACGTTAGGGAGGGAAGGTTGCCTCCCCCCACTGAGGCACAGAGCTGCTTGGTGACAGAGAAGCGGCTACCGCCAGGAGGCCCCTCGTGGATGGTGAGTAGGTGGTGGTCAGGCGGGTGATGGGTGGACAGAAAAGAGTAAGCCACGGGACTGTGAACCGATATCATTTGCCAGGGTTAAAAGTCCAGGCACACTGGTAATGGTGGAGGGCTGCGAGGGAAAAGGCAGACAAGGCACGCTGGCAGAGCTGCAGCGCGGCCGCCCGGTGCACAGTGGTGGAGGATACGGTCGGGTCAGGTTGGGCCATGAGCAGAGGTATTTAGACTCTGCACACTTGTGCCGGTGGCCCAGCCGCCCACCCCGGCTGTTTACCCAACAAGAATGTGTACTTACAGTCCCCAAAAGACGCCTGAGAACGTGGAGCCCTGTTTGTGACTGTGCCAAGCTGGAAATAGCTTGTAAATTCAACCACAGGGGAATGGGTAAACATGGGCAGTTCCTCAGAACGGGATGAGCCCGGTGACCCAGCCCAGCCCCACCCAGCCCAGCGGCCCGGCCCGCAGGAGCCTCGCAAACCTGGCGCCAGGTGGCCCGGTGCACACTCTGTTCCTTTACAGCGCGAGGAAAGCCACCTGAGCCAGGGGGGGGGGGTGCCTCCTGGGGGAGGGCACATACGCATGAGCTTCTGCTTGCTTCTTCCTTCTGCCTTTCTGTGGTGCTGGGGATGGACCCTTGTGCCCGCTAGGCAACCCTCTGCTGCTGAGCCCCACGGCAGCCCCCCGTTCAGGGATTTGATCTGGTGACGCTGGTGCGTTCACATTGTGAATCACGCGGTGGAAATGCAGACCTTGGCACAGGTGCTTGCACGCTTTTCTCTGTGTCTTACGTTGGAAAGTAGAAGAGCAGAAGCATGTGCTTTTTGCAGGAATGCACTTCAAGGGGGTGGACAGAGAAGGAAGAGAGCGTCAAGGAGACAGGATTGGGACGGTGCAGCATGGAGGGCCCAGAGGATCAGGGGCCTGGGGGCTGGCGGGGGGGTGGGGTGGGCAGAAAGGCTCTAATTCAGCCTCTAGCGGGACCAACGATTACAGGCTTAAAGAAAAAGCCAGGTGCTGATGGCCCATGCCTGTAATCCTACCTACTTAGGAGGTTGAAATCCAAGGATCCTAGTTCAAAGCCAGCCTGGGCAGGGAATTCTGTGGCTCTTATTTCCAATGAATCCACCAAAAACGTGAAGTGGAGCTGTGGCTCAAGTGGTAGAGAGTGCCAGCCCAGGCTCCACTTTCTTGCCCAGCACTCGACTTGTGGGTCAGAAGTTGTCATGGAGCTGGCTGAGTCAGCACAGTAAGCAAGTGTCACGCTGGCCCCAGCAGTAACCCCAACCACTCCACTTCCTACACCTGTGGCTGCTTCCCCCTCCTCTCCCTTCCCTGCCCTTTCCCCTCTCCTCTTCCCCTCTCCTTCATTCTTCTTTTCTGTCTCTCCCTTCCCTCCTTCTTTCTTTCGGTGTGCTGGGAAGGTGCCCGGAGCCTTGCACGCACTAGTGCTCTACCGCTGAGCCCCATCCCAGTTCTTACTTTTTTGGGCAAGAGGCAGGCGGGTAAACTGAGCCCAGGGTTTCTGAGCGTGCGTTTGGAGACTGACAACCTAGATTCTAATTCTTCCCTGGGCAGTTGTTCAGCCATGGCAGGTGGATAAGTGGCTTGGCAACAACCTTTGATTTCCCATGTGTAAACCCGGACAGTGACAATCAGCTGCCCCGTGCGGCCTTGAGGACTTGAGGCCAGGCGTATCCCAGGCACAGCCATTGTGGATATTGGCAAGGCTGGGCTGTTGTTTCTGCTCTGAGGACAGCGGAGGTCTGTAGAGGGCGTTTCTCTGCCCATGGTTGTGCCGAAGGGCTGAGGTCAAGGCAGGTGTGTCTAGGGCAGCCTTTTCTTTGGTACCCCAGTTGACACTGCCTGCCTCACTGACTCCACACTGGAGAGGTGGGATGAGGAGGGCCTGGGTTCAGCCATTGCCCTCGCTCTCTCCGAGTCTGATGCACCTGTGCCCCACCCTGCCTGGGAGCCGAAGCCCCTTCCCCATGCGTAAGGCTCTGCGCGTGCCGGGAGGCCCTGGGGAGTGGACAAGGTTCCCCTCTCGAGACCCGGAGCCCCCAGCCTAGCAGAGTCGCAGACACTGCAGTGGGGGAGGGTCCCCAAGGTGCTGTGGGGCGGAAGGCAATGGGGGTGCTGTTTGAGAGTGGGAGGCCAGGAGCCCCCTCGGGGAGGGCATACCCCCGTGTCTGGATGTTCACACATTTTACAGAGTAGGAAGCGGTTTGCTTGTGGCTATGCATGAGTAAGAGCAGCCTGGAGGTTTGAACCCAGAGCTGTCAGAGCCTTCCCTTCCAACACAGCAGATTTGAGGAGAGGAGGCAGACCCCACTCCAGGAGCAGGAGCTAACAGAGGGGCCCTAGGCAGAGGTGGCTGGCACTCGGCTGGTAGTCCATCAAAGCATCGAGGAGTAAAGAAGGAAGCAGGGGACCAAGGTGAACTCGGGTGTGGCAGGCGCCGGCTTCCAAGCCCCACCAAGTGCCAGGCCCGGCTGGGCCCCTGCGGGGACTGGAAGCTGGGAGCTTTGGGGTTCGTCCCAGATTCAGGAGGAACACAAATTAGAGCCATGTTTTCTGCCTTGCTGACTGCCAGGCATCCCCTCTCCATGCCCAGTTGGGGCACAAGAGGTCACTACTTCCTCTGGTGAGGGCAGGTCTGGGGGGGCCCTGGAGAGACCTCAGCCCCTGGGGCAGCAGCGGCCTCCAGCTGGGGGCTGGGAGGCCTCTGGAAGCCGGGACTCGCACAAGCTGTCTGAGCCCAAGCCGAGGACGAAGACACGGCCGGGGTCCCAGACCTCACCTCTCTTCCTCAGTTTCCTGCTTCTACAACGCGTAAGAAAATAGCGTTTGTCGTGAAGGGTGGCGGCGCGGATGGAGTCGGTTAACATCTTAGTGCGGTGCCCTCCACACAGTGCCCGTCGGGAGGAAAGGGGATGCCCGTACCCGCCCCCGTCACTGCTGTGGTGGACGTGGCTATCACCCTGACTGTGGGGTACCTCTTAGCTCTTGTTTCCTAGGCTCCCCCACAAAAGTCCACAGAAGCATGGCAAGACCCCAGGCTCATGGCGGGAGCCCCTCTCGTATCCGAGGAGGCCATTTAACCAACTCCGAGGGCGTGGCTGGACAGCTCTTGCTTAGCCTGTGTCAGGCCTTGGGGCCCATCCCCGGCACCCAGAGGAGAAAAATGCAGTGGGGTCAGAGGTCAGGAGGACACCCCAAATGTATGGGAGGCTCAGAGAGGCCACCTGGCTCCGAGTCACTCTGTCCTTCAGCCGGGAAGGCGTTTCCCCCGCTGCCCCCAGATCCTCTCAGCTTGTTGGCCTGGCGCCTGGCTGGCATGGCCCAGGTGTGCCCTGTCCTCTCCTGGGCTTCCCAACACGCCCCTGCCCCTCACGTCCTCCTTTGCATGGGGGCCACACGGCCAACCCCACAGAGCTGGGCCCCCGCTCCTCACTCCCCAGCGCTTCTGCTGTGTCTGCCTCTGGGCTCCGCTGTGGCGTGAGCCGGGGGAGGAGGCGAATGCGGTCAGCCCCAGCGCAGCAGCTGACAGCAAGAGGTGCCAGCTGTCGAGAGCCTTGGGCGGACTCAGTGTCACCCCTGCCATCTCGCTGTGACCCTAGCTCTGTGACGCATGCTCCTTGTCCGGGCCCCGGCTCATCACCATACCACGTTCCCGAGCACGGGGCCCTGCACACACAGTAGGTTCTTCACACACACAGTCCCAGGGAAGGGAGACACCGTGGTGAGGCGCAGGCCCCCGTGAGGAGCTGCGTTGTGGTGGGGGAGAGGCAGCAAGGAGCGCGAAACACACAGGGTCGCTGCACAGGGTGCAGTACCTGGAATTGGTCCCAGGGGCTGCGTGGCAGGGCAGTGGGGAGTGACTTGCTGTTTGGATAAAGGGTGCCAGGGAGGTGGCATCAGTGCCAGATCTAGAGGCGAAGATGGACATGTCGTGAGGTCAGAGGCAAGGGCAGTGGGCAGAGGCTGAGAGGCTCAGTACAAGCATCAGAGGAGGCCGAGCTGTCAGCGCCGGGTGGGCTGCCCCTAAGCAGCGAGTGCACGGCAAAGCGCAGCGCGGCTCCTGCTCCAGCCTTGGTGTGTGGGGACGGTAGAGGGTGTGGAAGGGCTCAAGCAAGGAAGCAGTTTGCAAGAGTCCAGCTGGCTGCAGGAAAACAGGCTGTAGACGGAGGGAAGGTGGATGATGAGAGAGGTCTGAAATGAGAAAGGCTCAACCTCAGGGTGGACTGGAGCAGCACCTCCTACTCTGCTCCTTGGAGTCCCCCACATCTGAGCCTCCTGAATCCTGATGCAACAGGAAGCAGAGTAGACACACCAGTAAAGAACAGTCTACAGAGCAAAGCACAGAGGCTGTGGGAACGGAGCCAGTGCGGCGCCCAGTCAGCCACAGACCACGGATGGAACCGAGGGTTCTGAGGACGGAGAGGACCTCGCACGTGCTAGCCATGTGCTCCGCCACTAAGCCATAGTCCCAGCCCCTGAAGTGAATGTGAACACAATCGGCGTGGTAGGATGCTGTGGGCTTGGCCTGCAGATGGCATCTCAAGTCTATCTGAGATTGTTGCTGACATTTCAGTCACATTTCATGTGAAGTTTATGTTTTTGTCTTCTTTGGAGACGCCCCCCCCCACCTTGAGCAGCCCCAAATCCATGCCCCGCCCGCTACATTCAGGGGCGGGGCCAACGTTACCTCCTCCCGAGCCATAGCTCCTCCCGCCCCTCACTGCCTCCCAGTCTAACCTCAGGAGTTACCTCGATGGCCCGAGGGCATCTAGTGGTAATCGCGGCTTTTAAACAGAACATCTGTTATTTCTGATCATTCCTAGAGTCGATGACAATGTCACGGCTGGACTTCTCATAGTCTGTGGTGTCGGTTTCAGGCTGGGTAATTTGGTAACTATCTAGTAGTAATTTGTAGAAAAGGTGGGATCTTTTAGTAAATTGAAGCTGTGTTTATTTACCATGATCCAGCCAGTCCTTTTCTGGGTTTATACCTTGGAGGGGCTTATATCGATGCCCGCTGGGAGGGGCACACATGCGGCCATGTAGAGATGCCCAGCCTCCATCAGGGGAATGAGAAAGAAATCATAATATCGCTCCATGCTGCAATATTATACGGGAACGGAAACTAAGAAGTTGCTGCTATGCACACCAGGAACAAATGCAGGCATGCCGCGAGTGTTAGGTCCCTAAGAAGCCTTTGCGTTGAAGACGTGGTCCTCAGCCCCTGGCTCTGTTGAGAGCTGGTAGAACCTTTGAAGGTGGGATGCTGTTGGAGGAAGTGAGGTCACTAGAGGCGTGTCCTTGAAAGCGCAGCTTGCTGGGCTCCTTTCCCTTTCAGTCTGTCACCTCCAGCCCCAAGGCCAGGAGGTGAGCAGACTTCCTCGTTCCTGCTCGGAGCCTGGGCCTTGGATGCACAGCTTTGCAGCTTTGAGCAGCGGAGCAGGGGCAGCACTGGAGTAAACCGTGAGTCACTCACTGTAACCCAGCTTAACTCATGTGAGGGGAAGCCAGCTGTTCTCACCTGCACTGGGGCGTGGCTCAAGTGGCTGAGCGCTCGTCTGTAACGAGGTCCTGGTTCTGATTCGCGCACAACGCAAAGTGGAAGGTGAGGGAGAGAGGGAGTGGGCACACATTCTGGGTGTAAAGTGCTTTGGGGAGCTGGTTGTGGCCCTAGGCTACATCTATAGTGAGATTCTGTCTCAAAAATCGAAACCAAAACCAACCGAATAAAAAGGCACTGGTGGCTCACACCTATGATCCTAGCTACTCCGGAGGCTGAGGTTTGAGCACCAGGGTTTGAAAGTCCTTGAAGGACAAGACAGTCCACGAGACTCTTATTTCCAGATAACCACCAAAAAAGCTGGACGTTGTGCTATGGCTCAATGCTAGCTTTGAGGACAACAGGTTAGGGGTTGTGCCTAGGCCCTGAGTTCAAAAACAAAGCAAAAAATAGGTAGCCAGCTGCAGCGGCTCAGGTCTAGGAATCCTCTCCACGTGGGGGTTACAGATCAGGAGGGTGGCATTCCAGGCCAGGTAAAAAGCACTGGAGACCCCCGCTCGACCAATAAAAGGAGGGTGTGGTGTTGCGCACGTCACCCTAGCCTCCTGGAGAGTGTAAATAGGGAGGATTAGGATCCAGGCCGGCCAGGAACAAAGATGCATTTGGCAAAAATGTCAGATGAAGGGCAAGAAGGGCTGGGGGTCTGGCTCACATGGTAGAGCACCTACCTAGCAAGCACAGTCCTGAGTTCAAACCCCTCAACTGTCAAAACAAAATCCTCTCAACCTACTGAAGTGCTTGACTGTGTATATGTGTATACTTGGAGTAGTCCACATTTTCCCAGTTGCCAGCAGCTGTTGCTGCTCTGTGTCTGACCCAGGCTTTGCCGGTGGCTGTTGGCCTGAAGTTAGTTATGTGCTCTCTTACACGGGTGCACAATGAGTATTTACCCCAGTCTTTAGTTTGCCTGTTAGTTCTGTTAATGGCATTTTCTAGTGAGCAGGAAATTAGGTTTTGGATGAAGTCCAATGGCTTCATTGTTTTTAGGGTGACTGCTTTTCATGTCCTGGTGAAGAAACCTTTACCTCCTAATGTTCAAAGGCACCGCCGCCCTTCACAACCTGGGCTCTACTCTCGATACTACTTACTGTCGAGGTGATGTCTGCACAGGATGGCATCAGGCTGCAGCTGAGGTACTGTTGTGGCCTCGAACTCTCAATCCTCCTTCCACCTCAGCCTCCCACGTTCTGGGACTACAGGAGTGCCACCCATGCCTGGCTAGGAGGTCCTGTTCCTCAAACCTAGATCCCATCCTCCCAGCCTCATTTGTTGAAAGCCCTCCTCTCATCATAGCCTTGCTGTGTTGTTTTAGATGATTATTTAATGGTCACAATGCTCTTCTGTCTCTGTGTTTATGGAGGGCTTCCCTGCTTACACCTGTGCACAGGTATTGCGCTCTAGGCTGGGGAATCTGCCAATCTGACCGCCTCTGTAGCCAGGCGATGGGAGTCAGTGTATGTGGTTTCTCACAGGCGGGGGAGAAACGGTTGAAACCTGCCGCTCAGGGCAGCCCTGGAGGCCCTGCTGGCCCCACACGCATGGCAATGAGATCGGAAGGTCCTAGTGGACCACAAGCCCAGTCCGCATGGGCGATCTAAGGGACCTTGTGCGTGCCTTTATGCTTGTACCATTTATATTTAGTCTGTTCAGAAGAGAGGAAAGAGTTCTTCCGCCCGAGACCCTCTCCTTTGTTCTGAGTTGCCAAGTGTCTGGCTTGTCTCTGGAAGAGGAACTGGAGAAGGGACAACCTGGAGGGGCTATCAGAGCAGAGAGCGAGCCGGGGTCCTGTGCTGTGGAGGGCAGGAGATGGAGAGTCTGAGTCCCAAAGGGCGGGGCTCCTACATGGAAGCAGGGGCACACCTCAACTGAGGGCAGTTTTGTCCTGGCTGCAGTGGTCCGCCCTCTAGCTGGACTTGCAGGTACAGGATTGCACGGAGCCCAGGGTGCTGTGTGTGCTGGTGCATTACTGGAAAGCTCCCCAGCTCACGCCCTTCCATCCCCAGCTCCTTGGACAGTGCAGGCCCCTTCTTGGTGGTTTGCTTCAAGGCTGTGGGAGTGACCTCGAGGTGGGCCCCGCCCCTGCAGGCTACCCGGTGGCTTCCTGGTGGAAGCCAGGTGGGCGGGGCCCCAGGAGGCCAGGAGGAAAGTGCCACCAGCCTGGCTGTGTTTGGAATTTCACAGGGACGTTGTGCAGTTACTAAACTTAGCATCGGGGCCCGCGGCCTCCTCTGGTAGGCTCCTACAGACCAGAGCTGAGAATGGACCACAGTCAGGAGAGAAAAATGCAACAGGCTGGGCTCTGAAGACTCATGGCACCTTGTGGGGTGGCATGGGACAGAAGATACTAGAAGGTAGTCCCTAGATCCAGCGGGACCCTGGGGGCCTGCTCCCCGCGCCTCACCCCAGGAAAGGCCTTATGCTGCGAGCTCTCAGGGTAGGGTTAGGTATTAGGTCAGCTATTTATTGGGGGCCTTCCATGTGCCGGGCCTCCTGCCACACCCTGGACGTCACGCAGGGAGGGTAATAAAAACAATCTGGCCCCCTGGAGGCTCCCTTCTCCTGTGAGAAACAAGACTGAGAAGTAGGGTCCCAACCAAGAGAAATCAAGGGGCCTCTCTGGAGGAGGTGGCGTCTAATGGAGACCTGGAGGAGGAGAGGGAGGGTGGTGGAGCTTTGAGAGCGAGGGGCCGTTCTCTGATGTCCAGCCCAGTGCTGTTTGGACTGTGCACTTGCTTCTTGGAGATTGTGTCGTGTAGGAGGAAGAGGCCGTCTTCTGTGGCTACACAGGGCCTTCTGCTGTGTGACGCTGATAAGCCACTGAGCCTCTCTGGGCTTCCATTTTCTGTTCTGGACAGTGGGAATCGTAGCACCTGCTCCCTGCGAGGGCCGTAGTGACCTTGCCAGCTGCTGTGCCTGAGTTTGGAGGACCTGTGTTGAAGGGAGTGACTCTCACTCTGCTCCCCCCCCCCCCCCGCCCCTCCTCAGGCTCAGCAGGGTGGTGACCCACCCCTCGCGGGCCCTGCTCTGTAGCCGAGGAGGCGGTGGGAGGCCAGGGAGCCAGGGGAGCCCGAGTGCCAGGACTGGAAAACCGCTTGTTCACCTACCTGCCTCTGCCCAGCTCCTCAGGGACAAAGCAAAGGTCATCCCCCCTTCTGTGGCCAGCAGCTGTCAGTGACTGGGTCCAAGTGCCGCCCTTGGGTTCCCGCCCTTGGGTTCCCTCTCCCATGGGATGCAGTCCTGGTGGCTGCCAGCCCTTAGATGGACAAGCACAGGTTTCTGCTGCCCGTCCCCTGGGGACTGGGCTGCACCACTGACCCACATCTGCCAGCTCGTCCCATGAGCGTGGATGGGCGGGGGGCAGGGCTCCGCCACCCTTCCCTGTCCTGCTGCTGCTCTATGACTGGGGGGGGGGGCATGAACTTCCCTGCTGCCAAGTCTTTAGGAATCCTGAGCCCTCTCTGTCATTCCCTTGGGGCTGGGGCTGCTACATTTTTGTGTTTAGGATTTATTGAGCACCTTCTGTGTGGCCCAGGGTATCTCCTGCCCCCTCCTACCCGTGGCCTGGGAGGTCAGAACCAGCCCTTGCTTGATGGATGGGGGTCATCACGGAGCTGGCAGGAGCAGAGTGAGCGATGGAATCCAGCCTGCTGGCTCGGCAGCTCACGGAAGCCAAGCAGAGGACTCAGGAGGCCAGCAGAGAGGACTCATCGCAGGGAGGACTCGGTCGCTGCTGGGGTGGGAAACACTAGCCAGCCAGTAAGAGCAGAGCCTGAGTTTGACACAAGCCAGGCAGCTGAACCGATGGCACTAGGCTTTCCTGAGCACTGGCAGGGTGAACGGGGCCAGATCCTGGTCTCTGGACCTGTGTGACTGTGCCAGAGGACCCACGTCCATTCTAGTGTGGCCTGAGTCTCTGTCCCCCATCTGGCTGTGGGCACTGCTCCTCAGCGGCCCTACCTCTTCTCACCCGCTGGGGCAGGAGGCTGTTTCCCGTACAGCTCCTGCTCTGTGGGTGAGCGGGCACTGGGGCAGTGTGGGAAGGACTCAGACCCAGTGTAGACTCTAGCAGTGGACATAACCTTGATAATACCCTTGATCTGCTGTTCAGAAAGCTGCCCCAGGCCTCTTGCTCATCCTGTCCAAGTAGGCCCCACCTACTGCTCTCTGGACAGTTTGATTGGCCTGGAGGTTGGCTGATGGGACCAATCACAGCTGTTCATCCTGGCCACTGAAGATTAGCACAGGAGTCCCAACATAGGAATGCTTCTTTGAACTTGGAGCTCAGGTTGAGTTCTGAAGTTATAAAATGTGGGGATTTGGATCAGGTGGTAGCGTGCCTGCCTAGCAAGTGTGAAGTCCTGCGTTCAAACCCCAGTACCACAAAAAAGCAAAAGAAAACATAGCTTTCAGCCTGATGATGTCGCACCTGTCTGTAATCCTAGCACTTCGGAGGCGGAGGCAGGGGGATTACAAACTGAAGGTCAGTCTAGGCTAGCCTAGGGAGAAGTTTTCTTTTTAAAAAATGGCTTTTACTTGCCAGCCCAAACAAATCTGACCAGCCAGGCATCAGTAGCTCATGCCTGTAATCCTAGTTGCTCAGGAGGCTGAGATACAGAGGATCACAATTTGAAATCAGCCTGGGTAAAAAAAAGTCCACGAGACTCCATTCCAAAAGAACTAGCAAAAAAGCTGGGCTGGAGGCCTGGATCACATGGTAGAGCACTAGCCTTGAGCAAGAAAGCTAAATGAGTTTAAACTTTAGTACCACCAGTGGCTTAATGAATGAAGTTGTATTTTTCTAATATGATTAGAAATATAGAGGTGACCATAGGCATTGCTTTATTACTTAGTGAGATCGGTTAGAATTTTGTGATTTTCTTGCTTTTCCCTCAAAGCCATAATGTGGCCGCCTCCACTCCAGCCGTCTCATCTACATTCAAGAGAGGATGCAAGGCGGCTGGGGATATAGCCTAGTGGCAAGAGTGCCTGCCTCGGATACACGAGGCCCTAGGTTCGATTCCCCAGCACCACATATACAGAAAACGGCCAGAAGCGGCGCTGTGGCTCAAGTGGCAGAGTGCTAGCCTTGAGCGGGAAGAAGCCAGGGACAGTGCTCAGGCCCTGAGTCCAAGGCCCAGGACTGGCCAAAAAAAAAAAAAAAAAAAAAAAAAGAGAGGATGCAAGGGGAAAAGGCTAAGTCCTCTCTCTTCAGAAGTCACAGCAGACTCGTGTTCACGTCTCCTTGACCTAGGCTGTGTCATGGCCGCCCTGAAGAGCTGGGGAGCTGGGGAGGATCACGGGGCTGCAGAAGAGATACTGGGCGCACAGGCTGGTGACCACCCGAAATTGTGGCAGGGGGTTGTGGTGCTGATCGTAATTTGGGCTCGGTGGGCCTTGAACCCTGCATGGAGGCACTTCTAGGCAAGGGCCAGCTGTTGTGGATGCCAGGTCCCTGGCCCACTTCCGAGGATGGCGGCTGCCCGGGAGTGTGCCCACCAGGGGCTGTGGCTTGCTCGTGTGACCTGGTTACCATGCCAACCGCTGACAGCCAGTGAGGTGGCTCAAGTGTCGTTGTTGGGCCCAGGAGTCCTGAAGACACAGGAAGAGGGCCCAGAGCACACGCCCGCGCCGGGAGCAGGCAGAGCAGAGGCCGGGGACCCCGCCAGGACTCAGGCCTTGCCTCCGGAAGCCCTCCTCGGCCTACGCTGAGTCTAGAAAAGCTGTGCCTCGGGAGGAAGCGGGGGGCCTGGGGAGGAGAGGGGGCAGAGAGGAAGATGGTGGCACCAGAGGTCGGGTGGAGGGGCGCGCAGAGCCGGAGAGCCAGCGGCCAGGCGCCAGGCCTTGGGGAGCGTGAGTGCACGCGCTGACTGACGGCCACGCCTCGCCCCGGGGAGACGGCGGGGAAGCGCGCGGGGCTCGGCGGGTGACCGGGGGCGGTGGAGAAGGCAGTGGAGAAGGCTGCCCACCTTGCGGAGCCCTCACAGCCCAGGATGGCGGCCGCAGAGCCCGCCGGCTCAGTGTCCGCGCCCGGGCCCGGCCAGCGGCTCCCGTCACGGTTTCCTGGAGGGCACAGATCCGCTGGCAGGTAGAGGACACTGGGGTGGGATCCTCATCAGACTCTGGAAGTTTCTCCAGAGAAGGAGAAAAACAGCACATGTCCATGCACGCGCAAACATACACGTACGTGACAGATGGGGAAACTGAGGCTTTGAGGTGGCAGTGCCTGTGCCTAACACGGGGACTGAGCTGCGACCCTGGGGGAGGCTCAGGGGGGCCTGGCTGGGCTCTCCCTTCCCGGCTCCGCAGTGGGGTGATCACGGGCCACAGCAGGCAGAGGGTAGCCCGGCGGTGGGGGCGGGCGGCTGGGCACCCAGGAGCCCCGAGGACCTGGAGCAGGAGCCTCGGGGGGTGGGGGGGGTGGCGTCGCAGGGCTCATTCTGGCACTGCCCCTTGTTTATCAGTGTCTGGATAAAGACCTTGGCTCCGGTTGAGACGCGGGGGAGCTGCCAACCCGAGAGGCCCCCGGTTAAGCCCTGGAACAATGGCTCCTCGGCAGCTTTTGTGGAGCCAGATTCCTGCTGTCCAAACCACCCCACTTCCTGCCCCGAACCTGCTGGGAGCCGTGGGAGGCGCCTTTACCCCTGGTGCTCAGCCAGGGGGAGAAGTGGTAATTCATCTCTGGGCCGTGCCCCAAACCTCCACCCCGAAACCTGTGCCCCAGGGACCTGCACAGGCTGATGAGCTTGGCAAGCTGGGGCCCCGGGGCTTATTTAGACAAGCAGGGTCCCCCAAAGGTCTCTGTTCCCTCAGTCCTTCAAACCTGACATTAGTGCTTTGTTTGCACTTCAAGTTCAGGCCAAGTTTACACTAATTCTGAGATGAACCCTGCTCCGCGGCTAAGCTTCCGCAGTCGGGGAGTGGGCTTCCTGTCCCCCAGCAAGCAGGTGACCGGTGCGCTTAAGATCTTAGAGCCCAGGCTGGGAGTGGGGCTTCGTGGTAGAGCGCTTGCCTCGCTTGCATGAAGTCCTGGGTTCGATTCCTCAGCACCACATACACAGAAAAGGCCAGAAGTGGTGCTGTGGCTCAAGTGGTAGAGCGCTAACCTTGAGCATAGAGAGGCTCAGAGACAGTGCTTAGGCTCTGAGTTCAAGCCCCAGAACTGGCAGAAAAGAAGAAGAAGAAGAAGAAGAAGAAGAAGAAGAAGAAGAAGAAGAAGAAGAAGAAGAAGAAGAAGAAGAAGAAGAAGAAGAAGAAGAAGATCCTAGAGCCTGAGCTCTACTGCCCAAGCCTCCAGTGAAGCCAGCTGCCGCAGAGGGGGACCAGCCTGCACCCCGCGCAGCGCTGCTAGTTTATCAGAAGCCTGGGTAAAGAAAGGGTCCAGGGTGTCCATGAGGTTTGCTTCCAAAGCTTGCTTTGGGACAGTAGGGCAGCCTCTGTTGGGTGGGGAGTGGGGGAGAGGGAGCAGGGAGCAGGAGGGAGGGCGAGGGGGCTGGGGATGTGTTCTGTGCCTGGGCTGCGGGGCGCTCACAGCGCAACCTTCTGCAACCAATGGATGCTAATTAAGTAAAGACAAAGAATGTCTTGGAGTCAGCGAGACAAGAGAATATTTCAGAAACGTGACACCGAGATCATAATTTGGAATGGTTATTTTTGTTAATCTGGCTGGTTTTAAAGTTACAGGCTTCCAACATCTTGGACGTTGTTATTTTTTAAGAGGATAATTGACCTAGGTTCCTCACTCTTATGAAAACTGGTTGGCAGAGGACCTGGAATTTCTCTCCCTGGGCCAGGGTGACTGCACAGGGTTGCTGCTGGGGTGGTGATTGGCAGGCGTGGCTGCTCACATACCCAGGTCCAAAGGAGAAGAGGCCAGGAGTGAGGGAGGTGCTCCCATTCCTGCCCCCGCGTCTGCCTGTGCTGTACTGGGTCTTGGGGGGGGGGGTGCCTTCGCTCAGTACCAAGAAACCCGGGCTGTCTCCTGTTCACACCAGAAAGCTCTATCTTTGAACCAAGAAAACCCACCTGAGGGCTTTTGCCTCTCAGGACTAGCCACTCGGGCCCACGTGGACACCCTGGAGGCACTTTGGAGGCTGAGGTTGTGGGACTTGAACTCACGGCCTGGATGCTGTCCCTCATCCTTTTTGCTTAAGGTTAGCACTCTACGACTTTGAGCCACAGCACTACTTCTGTTTTTGGGTGGCTAACTGGGGATAAGAGTCTCACAGACTTTCCTGTCCAGGCTGGCTTTGAACTGCCATCCTCAGATCTCAACCGTCTGACCAGCTAGGCTTACAGGCGTGAGCCACCAGTGCCCAGCAGGATCACTAGTGTTTTTAAAAATTATTTCTTCCGTTATTGAGATTAAGTAGTTACAAAAATTTCACAGGTCACAGTTTGTTCTTCCCAATGGAGGACACCATCATTCTACTCTACAAAGCCTATGAACCCTATGAACATTAACAACAAAACAGTTTCTTCAAGATTGGGTGATACGTACATTTCTTTTCTTTTGCTTAGTATCCTCTGTTCCCTCTTTTTCTCTCATTCCTTCCCTCCTATCCCTGCCCTCGAGGTGCTTGGTTCACTTTCACCAATGTCCATTGCGGCTGTTGGGCCCCCTCTACTGTACTTTTTTCACCCGCTTTCCACTCATTCTGTGCCCTCCTCCCGGCTTTCCTCAGAGGTGCACGTGTGTACACCGTATGTGAGGAAAAGAATATAGGGTCTTCTAAATACTAGAAGACTAATTAAAAAGAGGTCCTTTGCTTCCTTATCTTCGGAGCTCTTTTCAGTCTGTATATTATTTTAGGTGCATATGAAGAGATGCTTGGGCCCATTTGGTGCTTTTCTCCCAAGACTTTCCTTTTTTGGTCTCATTGTGTACTGGTATCTTGAGTCCTGTTTGCTTTGTCATATCTTGTTGTGTTTTAAATCTAACACCCGCATATCATGGAGACCATGCACCGCTTGTCTCTCTGTTCTTGGCTTATCTCACTCAACATGATTTGTTCCAGTTCCATCCATTTCCCTGCAAACGCCATTATTTTATCCTTTCTAATGGCTGCGTAAAATTCCATCGTGTACAGGTACCACATTTTTTGGATCCATTCCTCTGTAGTGAGGATCTCTAGTTTAAGACTAGCCTGGGCTACATAGTGAGACCTTGGCCCCACCAAAAATACCCCCAACAAGTATGTTCTGCCTGGTGCTGGTGGCTAGTTACACAGTTACATAGAAGGCTGAGACATAAGGATTGTGATTCCAAGCCAGCCCAGGCTGGAAAGTCTGTGAGTCTTATATCCAGTTAATCACCAAAATCTGGGAGTGGCTCATGTGGTAGAGTGCTAGCCTCGAGTGTAAAAGCTTAGAGACAGCACCCAGGCCCTGGATGTTTAAACAACTTACAGCTAGTCTCTGAGAGTCAGTGCTTTTTGCTTGAGTACGGAAAGATCCCAGAGTACTGGCACGTGAGGGAATAATTGTGTGTTAGCCTCTGTGTAGAGCAGAGAAACTGTCGCCTGGAACGTACATTCAGGGGATGTTTCTGCAAGCTGTACACAGCGGTCCGGCAGTATGTGGGGAGCAAATGCCACTGCTGCTGGAGTTTCTCCACCACTGGCTGGCCGTTTGGCTTCCTTCGGGGCAGCTGGGGACCCCACAAAACCTCAAATGTAGATGTCCTTAGCATCATTCCCCACAGCAGCCCTAAACCTGGGGAGAGGTTATGCGTCCATGTTCGCCCGCCGGTGAGTGGGTGAATCCCGATTATTTCGTTGGCGTTTGAGCTAAAGGCATCACCCTTGCTAGGCAGGTGCTGAGCCACACTCCCAGCAAATGTAAGCCATTCTCCATCCCGAGTGGAGTAGCCCTCGGCCTGAGCAGGGACAGTGGTGGTGACTTGGTGAAGATACTAGAAGCCATTGGATCTGATGCTTCAGAAGGGCCAGTTCTGTGGCATGGGAATTGTAGCCCAGTAAAGCAGGTCTTTCAAACAGTTGTTGCCGCATGTATTCGTGTGTTTCCTAGGAGTGCTGGAACTAAGAACCTGCGCCTCAGGTGTGGAGGTTGGGGGTCCAGTACCCAGGGGTCAGCAGGGCTGTGCTGGGGGAGCTCCTTCTCTGGTAGCTTCTGGTGACGGCTGCTGCTCCATGTGGGCACCTCACACTCGCCCACGGCCTTCTCCCTGTGTGGCTGGGTCCCTGTTCCAGAGACATAAAATGGATTGGTCCCCCCACCCACCCAGGGACCTCACTCAGCCTGACCAACCCACAGAGACCTGTTTCCAAGAAGATCACGTTCACTGCTAGCCAGGTCAAGACTTCACCGTATCTGGGTGCCTTCAGTGGGACGTTGTACTAACGGGACCGTGTCTGCCCAGCGGGGAGACAGCCCCATACAGATGTGACGTCCTCAGCAGCGGGCTGTGGGTGCTCGGGGAGCCGAGGGGGGCTGCCAGGAGGAGGCCCTGGAAGTGGCCCTCGTGTAGGCTGACTAGAATCTGCTGTCACAAGCTGAGAAAGGGCCCTGTGACTCATCCCAAGCGAACAGCCTGAGAAACAGGACCAGACTAGTCATTGTGAGCCTTTAAGAGGTGATGAGGATTTGAACATGCAGATGTTGAGGGGGAGGAAGACTGTGTCAGAAATGGGAGCAGAAGCTGCAAAGGCTCCGGGGTAGAGAAGCACAGAGGCACGCTGGGAAGGTCGGAGAGAATCTGTGAAGAGCCTGAAGGCCAGCTCAGGGAGTTCGTAGCTCTCAGCTAGACTCTGCTGAGTCTAGCCCTCCTGGAGGAGGGGGCTGCTTCCCGTTCTGAAGTGCGAGGGTCCTTGTGCCAAGGAGCCCTCATGGGAAAGGCACGGGCACGCTAGTCCCGAGCCAGGACCCTGACTAGCAGAGCTGCCCGGAGTGCAGAGCCGGCTCCGGAGGGCGGGACAGGGCCTGGCACCCTGTAGATTCCCTGCGGCTGGGGGCCTACAGTCTGCGGGAAGCAGACCTTTCTTGGCTCCATTGATCAGCTCTGAGTGGAGACTGGGAGCCAAGGCGGCCGGGAGCCAGGGTGTCCTCTGGGTTGTTAAAAACTTTGGCAAACATTTTCTTGTTTTGCTGGAAACCTTTCTACCTTGGTGGCAACAACCCCTGTGCTGTCTGTTTCTTTTTCTTTTTGTTATTTTTGGAACAGGATGCCTTGGAGAATCCAACTTCTGAATCGAGTAAAAGCAGGGTGTGGGATTTTTTTTTTTGTCACCTGATTCCTTGGAAAATTATTGATCATTACTTCTTTTCTTATAGAGAAAATGAAGGAAAGTTTATGCATTGGGGCAGTGAAATGCTGAGGTCTGTACGTGCCCCAAACAAGCCGCTAATGATTCAGGCCTCGCCATGCTGGGCTGCGCATGCTCCTCTCCAGCTGCGGCTGCCCGCCTCCCAGCTGTCTTGTGGGTCTCTCGGACGCTGGCCTCTCTAGGTACCGCGTTCCCCTTCCCCTGCTCAGAGAAGAACCTTATGTGACCGGGCACCAATGGTTCACATTTATCCTAGCTGCTTAGGAGGCTGAGATCTGAGGGTCATAATTTAAAGCTTGGACAGAAAAATCCAAGAGATTCTTATCCTAATTAACCAGCCAAAAAAAAAAAATAAAGCCAGACTGGCTCAAGTGGTAGAGTGCCAGTCATAAGTGGAAAGGCTGAGCGCTCAAGGCCCTGTACACACACACACACACACACACACACACACACACACACACACAGTGTTATAGTCACTTTTGTTACCTCTGTCTCTATTAAAAGCCAGAGGGAGTGCTCCACCCTAGTCTGATAGGAAATACTTCCAACATATTTGTTCATGCTTACTTCTCACGGTGACTTCAGCTTCCTCCTCTTCCTTCCCCTCCCCCTCCCCTTCCCTCTTTTCTTATGTGTGTTTTATTCTGACATGGACTATGATTCTAATTCCAACCAGTCTGCCACATGAAATTGATAAAAAAAAAAATCCTAAGACTTGGAAGATTCAAATGATTTAATTTTCACAAAACTCTGGGGTCTGGGTTCCACCCAAGACTCAGTGTCAGGAGAGACATCCCCTCCCCCTTTCCCCCCATCTCACAGGTAAGGCAGTGGGGGCTGAGCTAGGAGCTCATGCATTGTGTGACTCTGGTTTGAGCTTACCTTCCTGGCGGCAAGTCGTTAGGCCCCTGGGGGTGCTGTGAGGGGACCCTTGAGCTCTGAAGAGAGCAAGTCCAAGGGCAAGGCCATCCCCCAAAGTGTTCTGTGCTTTCTCATTTCCAGATATCCCCCTTTCCTCCACACAAAATCGTGTGGTGCTGCCACCAGCTGTCACAGGCTCTCACCAGAAGCCAGTCACTGAGGCCACCTGGTGTTGGGCTTTGAGCCTCCAAAACTTCTCTTTGTGATGATCGCCTACCTTGAGTGTCTTGTGACAGTAACCCGGGATGGACTAGCGTATGAGTTCCCCAGCAGCACACACACAGCCTGTGTTTCAGTGGGGTGTGCTTGGTATAGGAAGGGGAGTGAATAATCCTTTAGGAGCGGCAGGGTTCCTCAGCCTGGGGGGCTCCCACCCAGCTGGCCCCCTATGCCCATGTGTGTTGCAGGGGTCCTCGGCCCAGAGCCCCGCACCTGTGTGCTGTTGCATTGTGGGGCACTAATCTACCAGCTAGTGCTTCCAGGCAGAAGACAATGATCTCAGCATTGCTTGTGAATCCCAGCTATGCAGTGCTGGGTGCCCACATCCTCCCCCTTGTTGCCAGGAAGCAGCCGAACCCAAGATTGTCCTTCCCCTCACCTTCTCTGTCTCAAGGCCTGGGGATACCAAAGAACAAGGCAAGACAGTGTTTCTTTTTCCCTCTTGGGATGCTGACCATTTTCCATGTGTGGACAGTGCCCAGGGTGGCTGCCACAGAGGAACGCCGTCTCCCGCCTCTCCAGGTCCCTAGGCAACGCCACCACACAGAGGCGCCGCGCAGGGAGGTGCAGGCCAAGGGTCAGCCTCCACCTTTGGTTCCGTGCCTGGCATTTCCTGCTGGGCACTCTGTGTCCTGTTCTTCTCCACAGCTGCCGTTCTAGAATGTGCATCCAAAGCCCTGGGATACAGGAGACTGGCCAAGAGAGAAAGAAGGAGAGGAGGAACCCTCCCTCTGCCAGTCAGCACCGGCCTGAAGACCTGTCAGGAACACAGGCCTGTGTCCCTTGCCGTGGGGCCAGGTCCTGCCGCCGCTGCTCCTCAGCTGGGCCTCAGTGCTCTTGGCTGCCGAATGGGCATGCTCTACTTGCCCACCTTGCAGTGTCTCCGGGGGGCTGAGCCAGGAGCATGGACTAGAATCTACAGGTTCAAGGTCTGGCTCTGCAGGCTACTTTGGGACATTGGCTGGGTCCCACAACCTCTCTGAATGTCTAGCAGAAGTCTTTCCAAAGCTGAAGGCGCACTCCCGGGCCATGGGCTGTGTGCTCGTAATGAAGCAGTGGGATCCCTGTGAGGAACAGTTGAGAACTGGCCAGAACACAGGGATGTGGGTCACATGTCAGCCATAGACGTGGCATCTCTGCAGGTCTGTGTTTGTAATGCTCCTAAGTTCTGGGCGCTGAGAAAGATCCAGAGAAAACCACAGCACTACGAGGAGCCCAAAGCCAAGAGGAAGAGACAGGGTAGCTGTGTGTCAGCCGCTTCCTGACCCCTCTACAGCCTCAGAGTCTGGGTGAGGAGGCCGAGGGCCACTGGAGCAAAGGCATCTGTGTGATGTCACTCCGTGAATACGCCAGCTGATTCCTGAGCTGGGCGTGTCCCCATCCGTCCCCACCCAAGCAGACTGGCCTCGAGTCTTGATGGGATTTGGACTGAGAGGGTGCGGATGTGGTGGCACTGGGGGAAATCCCACCTCTCAAACCTCAGCCCTCAAAGCTGTGTCCCGCGGGAAGGGTGTCGTTCTGAGCCGCCGGTGGAAAGCTCAGAGCACGGCTATCTAAATAACAGTGTTGAATTTAGGATCATGAAGGAAAAGTGCCACATTGATTACAGTGTCTGCTGGGGAGGCAAGGGCAGCGGGACACACCACCCACCCACCGCCCCCAGCTTTGCCAGCCGAAGGGGACGGGACCAGAGTCAACCCAGTTTGCTCACCAGGCCCGTGTGCTTTGTCGTAAACCGGTTGCGCTCCACTATCTTGAAATATTTTGGAGATTTTAACTGACATTGTGGAATTCTTTTTGGTAGGAGGCATAAATGAAATAAGCTCAGGTGTCCCTCTGCCCTGAGCGTGCGTACGATGGTCGGTGGACTCCTGAGGCTCTGGCGAGGTTGCCAGCTCACGGCCTCCCAACTCAGGGAGGCTCGGGTCTCTGCCGTCCCGGAGGGTCCACGGTCAGAAGCTGCTAGGGTGTCCAGGGAGCTTGGGCAGGAAAGCCAGTCCTGGAACAGGATGGGCGTCAAGCGACCTGGGATCAGGCCCCATCTCTGCCACCAAATTGCCTAGTGACAAAGGAGAACCTGAGTTGGAGAGGAGAAGGAGCGATCCTGTTGGACTCTGGGGGAGACGGGAATGTCCACGGGCGCCTCCTGCGCGGCCCCGTCTCACGGGCAACAGGCTGCCTGAGTCCATCAGCGCAGGGCTTCCGCCGACCAGGGGCGGCAGCCTGGGAGCACCTACCGGACAGTAGGTTTGGAGACAAACCCACTATTTTACAGGAAGGAAGCAGCAAATGCTCATGCTGGGCACAAGTAGTGTGTGTGTGTGTGTGTGTGTGTGTGTGTGTGTGTGTGTGTGTGTGTGTGTATTGGTCATGGGGCTTGAACTCAGGACTTGGCCACTGTCTCTGAGATTGTTTTGCTCAAGGCTAGCACTCTACCCCTTTTAGCCACAGCTTCGCTTCTGAGTGGTTAATTGGAGATAAGAGTCTTACTGACTTTCCTGCCAAAGCTGGCTTTGAACTGCCATCCTCAGGTCTCAACCTCCTGAGTAGCTAGGGTTACAGGCAGGAGTCACCAATGCCCAGCTCGTGCAGAGCGTTTTCTAACTTCCAGCTCTACTCTGCCCTATCTGAGGTAATTCTTGTAAAATAGTCACTATGCAGGAGTGGTCAGCCTCATTTTTACAGAAATGAGAAGGCATTACAAAGCAAATCATATGAGGCTAAGCAAAATGAACTCCAAGAGAAGAAACAGGAGGATTTTATTGTTGTCATTATGTTTAATGTACTAGGCGAACTTTCTTTGGCATACATACCCCATGTGGTTACTGTATATGATTTTGATACATGATTTTTGATGGCTATTGTATATATGCTTACCTGAACTAAGGAAGGGAAAGAGAAATGAGGGAGGGTGTAATAAATATGACAAGAAATGTACTCACTACCTTATTATGTAACTGAACCCCCCCTGTACATCACCTTGTCAATAAAATTTAATATAAAAAAAAAGCAAATCATAGCACCTTCACAAAGAAACTACTTTGTACCATCAGGAAGGGGTGTACCATCAGGCCGATCCAGGTGTCTGTGTGGTAGCGTCTGGATACATTGTATCCGTGATCCTTCCCAGGACAAAGCTGCCCAGCAGTGCTTATTGCAAGCCTGTTCCACTCTACCATCAGCAACCCATTCACTTAGCTGAGGAGTGAGTCGGAGGGTCTGAGGAGCTGGGCTGGTCTCTGTTGGGCCCTTCCATGCCTGCACAGCCCAGGAGGCCTGGGAACTGCCGTCCATCACCTCAGTCACCATCACTCCCTCCAGGTCTGCCGGTCAACCATGGCCTGCCCAGCGGGGGTGGGCAGAAGCAGACGCTGCCCGCTGCTGCAGAGTGCTGTCCCTCGTCACTGCTGGCGTGGAGGCAGCTGTTCGCAGTCATCGCTGGCAGTAGCCAGCTGTCTGAGTCTGTTCCACATTCAAGGGTGCCATTTTACCGCAGGGACTGGAGTGACTGCAGATCAAGGGGCTCCTGGGATGGGTCCCTGCAGACAGGGACCACAGGGAATAGGCGCTGGGCGTGACCCCTGCCAGGGACTCGAATCTGCTGGGTGGGCTCTGATGTTTACTGAAGCGCAGGTGCTTTCTGATGTTTGCACTTCATTTCAAAAATGAAACATTGAGATAGAAAGGAAACCGAACTTTATCCCTCAGGGTCGGGAAAGGACTGTACAAGGGAACTTCCCCAGAACTGTCCACTCCAGGGAGAAATCTGATACCCCATGAACCCGATGGGTGCCGCCCAGGGCTAGGAGGCCTCACTTAATGGAATTCTGTTCTCACAGATTGTAGGAGTGCAAGAGGCTAGGTGTGGTGGCACATACCTGTAATCCCAGCTACTGAGGAGCAGAGATTGGGAAGATCACAGTTTGAGGCCAGCTCAGGCAAGGTTCCAAATACAAGTCCCAGACACACACACACACACACACACACACACACACACACAAATATGGGACCCCTTCACTTCCCCCCAACCATGAAAAACCTAGATTTGCTCTACCATGTGCTCTGCACTATAATGCACTTCCTGGCCACAAGTTCAAAAGCAACTATAGACCAAAACCTCTGTACCGTGACCCCCAAACCTTCCCTCTTTTAAGGCAAGTATCAAGTTCTTTGAAACAGTAACAAAGCCGACTAACACATAGGGGGTCTTGGCATGGCTCCTTTGTGACCCTTGGCAGTAAAAGGTGGCGTGGGAGGCAGGCCTCCGTGTGCAGAGGAGCCCGGCCAGCCCTGGGGACCTCCTGGCTCCCTGGACTGGGCTTCAGTGATGTCTCGGCAGCCCCGCGCTGTGGGGTGGGGGCAGAGGGGCCCCTGGCTAACATCAAGCACACACTTGGGGAGGGGGAAGCTGGAGCCTGGCAGCCATCCTCCACAGAGTCTGCTTCTGGGTGGTTCTGCAGCCTTGGGTGGCTCCTCTCTTGGTCGTTTGGAACCTGGCAAACCCCAGGTACTTTCTAGGCTGGTGCTGGCGTTAGGGGTCCACATGGCATTGGGGATGAAGGCAGGGCTTCCCAAGTGGAGACTTCTGGGTGAGTGAGTAAGGCTCAGCCCCCAGAGAGGCTCTGGGCCTTCCTGGGAACCTTACAGTGTAGGTCTCCAGAGCCATTAGGTGCAGGGCCACCAGGGCCGCGGGGAGAGGCAGGTTGCCTGTTTCAAGTCTCCACAGGGAGGGAAATTGGCAAGAAGTGGCTTTTCTGAGGTTGAGGGTTGGTTTAAGTGGTAGAGTACCTGCCTAGTGAGTATCAAGCCCTGAACCCAAACCACAGTACTGAGCAAAACCAAATATCCCCAAACCAACGTAGAGACAGGAAGCAGACTCGGGGTGGGATGGGGGTGAAGGGAAGGGAGAGGAATTGCTGTGGTTCTGTCTTCCAGCTTGTCACCCAAGGGTGGACAAGAGCGCAGCTGTGGTCATGACTGTGTTCCGACAGTCAGGAGGTCCAGTCCAGCTCTGCCACGTGACCCGCTGTGTCATCAGGGCAAGTGACTTCACCTGCCTAGCACTCTGTCTTCCCTTGTAAAATGGGGAGGCTGTGCTCTGCTGGAGAGAGGTGAGGTTCACCACGCCCCTCTGACAGCACGGGGGGGTGGGGGGGCTGCGCTCATGTTTGTATGAGGAGTGCAGACCTGTGCCTGGCACAGGGAGGGAGCGGAGGGTCAGCGACTGTCATCCGCTTCACTGTTGTCATCTTCGTCCTGAACAGGCTTCCGGAGTGGGAGGGAGCTCAGGGAAGCAGAGCCTGGCCGGGGTCACGGGGCGGGACACTCCCCTCTCCTCCTCCATGCCAGGCAGGGGGCCTGACATGCGTCTGCATGCAGCCTTGTCAGCCAGGGTTCCTCCTGGGCTGGAGCTGGAACTTGCCCAGGGCCTGGCCGGGCTGTGCGGGGTGGGCGGGGGGGGGGGGGGGGGGGAGCCGAGCGCACGCACGCGAGGCTGCACGTGCTGCGTCTGGGAGGGGCTGGCGCACGTGGCCCTCACTGTGGCCGCCCGCAGGTCCAGGCAGCGGGGCTGGGCTAGCCACCAGGGCCCGGGCCCGAGCCAGGGCGCCTTGTGGGCGGCCTCAGGGCCCTGAGTGGGTGGCCTGGGACTGCTTAGGGGTGGGAGGACAAGGGTGTGCAGACTCTGGCCCGCCAGGGGTGGGGGGCACTGCGCCCGTCACCCACAGGAGCTTTCCCAGAGGTCTGCTCTCCCAGTCAGAGCTGGCAGAGTAAGCCAGGGTGGCAAATGCCAGCTGTGAGGTCATCCGGATGTCCCCTGTCCTTCCTCCCAGCTCCTCCCGCCGATGCCCCCCAAAACCGCCTCCCAGCCAGCGCCCCTCTGTGCTCCCTCCTCCCTCCTCTCTCCCCACACCCTCAGTGACCAGCCGGCTGCCATTATCTCCCCCAGAGCACCACAGAGCCCCCGTCTGAACGCCAGGGCTGTGAGCGGCTGCCTTTCCAGAATAGACAGTGGAGAAACACGGTGATCGTCAGTGCGAGTGTTCGAGTGGTCCTAACGAAGCAGAAATGGGGCCCCCCGGACTCTGCAGTGGGGGGAGGCTTGAGGAAAAGAACAGAAAGTGAGGTACGAAGACAACACTGGTGGTGAGAGGAGGAATCATAGCAAGTGAAGGATTTTAGGAAGCGGACAAAGGCCCCAAATACTGAATTAGCCAGGTGTGCGATGCTCCTTTAATCTGTTTCCCTACACACATTGGTTACCTTTGTGGGGTGAGTTGGGAGCTTGGTGCGAGTGAATTCAGTATCTCCTCCATATTCAGCCTGCTGAATAGAGGTTGTAAAAAGTTATAAGCTGGCTGGGAACATGGCTTAGTGGTAGAGAGCTTGCCTAGCATGCATGAAACCCTGGGTTCAATTCCTCAGCACCACATAACAGAAAAAGCCAGAAGTGGTGCTGTGGCTCAAGTGGTACAGCACTGGCCTTGAGCAAAAGAAGCTTAGGGGCAGTGCCCAGGCTCTGAGTCCAAGCCCCAGGACTGGTAAAAGAAAAGGTTGTAAGCTGTTCACTAAATTTTCTTTCCTTTTAACAACCTGTACCTGAAAACATTTTAAATTTTATTAAATTGTGTGTGTGTGTGTGTGTGTGTGTGTGTGTGTGTGTGTGTGTGTGTTTTACTGGGGTTTGAACTCAAAGACTCATGCTACTACTTGGTTTTTTTGTTCAAGACTGGTGCTCTACCACTTGAGCCATGCTTCCACTTTTGTCTTTTCCCTGGTTAACTAGAAATGATAGACTTTTCTGTCTAGGCTGCCTTTGAACTGCAATCCTCAGATCTCAGCTTCCTGATTAGCTAGGATTACAGGCGTGAGCCACTGACACCAGGCATTTTTCTTACTTTTTTTTCTTTTCTTTTGCATGCCTGGGGTTTGAATGCAGGTCTTTGTGCTTAGGCAGACATTCTACTATGACTCCAGCTTTATTTTATTTTGTCAGTCATGGGGCTTGAACTCAGGGCCTGGGTGTTGTTCTTGAGCTTTTTCACTCAAGGCTAGTATTCTACCACTTGGAGCCACAGCTCCACTTCTGATTTTCTGGTGATTAACTGGAGATAAAGAGTCTCAAGGACTTCCCTGCCCGAGCTGGCTTTGAACCTCGATCCTCAGATCTCAGCTTCCTGAATAGCTAGGATGACAGGCGTGAGCCACTGGCACCCAGAAATTTCTGTCTCCTTAAGTGTCTACTATCTTTGTGCTGGGAACCTTTAAAGTCCTCCCTTTTTTAAAAAAACAAAAAGTTCTCTCTTTTGTAAGATAATAATGAGTCATGGGGTCACCTGCTGTCCTGTAGCTGCGTGAGCTCATTCCGCCTGGAAACATCGTCCGGCCTTGGGGAGGAGGGCCTCACAGCCTCTGGAGGCAGGCCGCAGCTCTGTGTCATCAAAAGCCTCCTCCCAGGGAGGGGGGAATGAGGGACAAGGTAACAAACAGTACAAGAAATGTAGCCAATGCCTAACGTATGAAACTGTAACCTCTCTGTACATCAGTTTGATAATAAAAATTTGAAAGAAAAAAAAAAAAGCCTCCTCCCAGTGGAGACCTCTGTAATGGCCCGAGTTTTCTTCCCCAGGGTCCTGGAGATGAGGACCCAAGTTGACAGATACAAATTCAGGAAGATGAGAAAGGTGGGAGGCTAAAAGGGAAAGGCTCGCTGTGCGTGGAAGGAGACAATCCCTTCTCCCCTCACAAACATCATTCATTCAATAGCACATGGAAGCTCGTTGCCTGTTGTACACTTTAAATCTTTATTGTCCCCAAAGGCCCATGAGTGAAAGCCTTGGTCTGCTGCCAGTGGTGTTGAAGGTAGCGGGACATTGAGGAGGAAGTTAGATCACTGGGGGGGGGGGGGGGGGGGGGAAGGGGCGGTGCTGTTGAAGGGGTGCTGGAACCCTGGCCTCTGCCTGGCCACCATGAGTAGTATCCAGGCCTCCACCTTGTGCTAAGCCCAAAACAACAGGGCCAAGAAACCACAGCTGAAACCTCTGAAACTATGACCCAAGACAAACGTTCTCACTTTCCAGTGGATCATCTCAGGTACTTGGTGACAGGGAGGGCAGGCTTCAGCTTCCTGGGATTCATTTGTTAAGATGTTGGTTACTTGTTCAGCACGGATACACTACTGGAATCTTTGAGTCACCTTGCAGTCCGTCTGTGTGCATATGCATATGACCCTGTATATGTTTATAATTTAGGTCTAACTGCACATATAAGAGAAAACATGCACTGTTTGTCTCTCTGAGCCAAGGGTTATTTAATTTTTTTCTAGGTCCATCCATTTCCCTACAGATAATACATTATTCTTTCCGATAGATGAGTACAATTTTGTGTGTGTGTGTGTTTGTGTGTATGTGTGTGTGTGTGTGTGCGTACACCATTTTTTCTCGATCTGCTTGTCCACTGTTGAGCATCTGTGCTGTTTCCATAACGTGGCTATCTTGAATATGCTGCAGCGATCATGAGCGTGTAGGTGTCTTTACTGAGTCCTGACTTGTGGTGATCTGGGTAAATGCCCAAGAGTGGGATCACTGGATAAGTAGTTCCTGTTTAGAATTTTGAGGAACTTCCAAACCAGCCTCCAGAATGGTTGCACTAGTTTGCATTCCCACTAATAGTGCAATAGGGTTCCTTATTCCCCTTATTCTCACCAGTTTTTATCATTTGTATTTTTTCCTGTCCTGGGCCTTGGACTTGGAGCCTGAGCACTGTCCCTGGCTTCTTTTTGCTCAAGGCTAGTGCTCTACCACTTGAGCCACAGCGCCATTTCCAGCTTTTTCTATCTTTGTGGCGCTGAGGAATCGAACCCAAGGCTTCATGTATGTGAGGCGAGCACTTCACCACTAGGCCATATTCCCAGCCCTCATTTGTATTCTTTTTTTTTTTTTTTTTTTTTTTTTGGCCAGTCCTGGGGCTTGGACTCAGGGCCTGAGCACTGTCCCTGGCTTCTTCCCGCTCAAGGCTAGCACTCTGCCACTTGAGCCACAGCGCCGCTTCTGGCCGTTTTCTGTATATGTGGTGCTGGGGAATCGAACCTAGGGCCTCGTGTATCCGAGGCAGGCACTCTTGCCACTAGGCTATATCCCCAGCCCTCTCATTTGTATTCTTGATGATGGCCAATCTTACTGGGGTGAGATGGAATCTCAGTGTTGTTTTGATTTGCATTTCCTTTATTTCCTCGTGTGTATATTGGCCATTCTTATTTCTTCTAAGAAGTCTCTATTTAGCTCCATTTATCAATTTTTACTTTTGTTTGGCAGTGGGGATGGGTGGTTTCTTGAGCTCTTTGTACATTCTGGATATTAGGCCTTTGTAGGATATTAAGCTGGTAAAAATCTCCAATTCTATAGGGCATCTTTTTAGTTTAATATCTATGTGTTACTTTGCTGTGCAGAATTTTTTTTTAGCTTGATAAAATTTGGTTTGCTTGAGAAGCAGCCGGATGTGGAAGAGATAGGTGTACATTGGTGGTCAGGGAATTAGGCCCAGGATTTTTAGCCAGGGTAAGGAATTTGAATTTTGTTTAAGTACATAGTGTTTCAAAGAAAATACCACATTCTGGTGTCCAGACTGCCTGGAGACATTAAAATTAGAATGGAGAGAGAAATCAAGCCTTTATAAAATGGCTCACTGTGGGCCAGGCTCTGGATAGAGCTTTCAGGGAAATTTTCCCACTTGATTCAACATGTTCTGGAGCTAGGAAGTGGCAGGGCTCAGGTCTGCCTTGAGCCTCTTTGTGTCCTTTCCTGGGATGAGCATAGGTCTTTCGAATGGCTGGAGCTATCTCCATGTGCCTCCTCCTGTCTCGGAGATGACAGCTCTTCAGCCCCTCTGCACAGCCTTGCACCTCTGCAGTGTCCACGGGGGGCTGCCGAGGTGAAGTGCCTTCTGGGCCCTCAGCAACTGCTCCTCGTCCTTAGGTTTCAGCCGCTGCTTTGTGAACAGGACCACGGTGCACAGGTGTGAAGTCAGAGTTGGAATCATGGACGTGAATCATGGGCCACTGTTAGCCCCTGTGGTGTCTTTGTGCAAATCAAGAGAAGAGGGGCTGGGGATATAGCCTAGTGGCAAGAGTGCCTGCCTCGGATACACGAGGCCCTAGGTTCGATTCCCCAGCACCACATACACAGAAAACGGCCAGAAGCGGCGCTGTGGCTCAAGTGGCAGAGTGCTAGCCTTGAGCGGGAAGAAGCCAGGGACAGTGCTCAGGCCCTGAGTCCAAGGCCCAGGACTGGCCAAAAAAAAAAAAAAAAAAATCAAGAGAAGACCCCTTTCCTCAGGACACTGACTTTCAGTTTTCAGACAAGTCCTGACAGTGATTTTGCTGGAGTGTCCCCTGCATCCTTCTGCATATAATGTGAATCTGCATTGCTCATCCAAACTGGCCTTGAGCTCACAGTCCTCCTGCCTCAGCCTCCTGAGTGCTGGGATTATGGGCATGGACCACTATGCCCAGCTCTTCGTTACTTTTGATGGGAGAGATGGTCCTCTCAGTGGCCTTGTGCGATGCAAACCTGAATGACCTCCAGGTATTTACACAGCCCTGCACAAAATATTTAGAGCCACAAAGCCGTGATCCCAGACAGACAGGAAATCTACTTGGATATGGCCACACTTGGTCACACATGCCATTCCCCAGGGTGACCATAGCCACCCAGACTTTCCTCCAGCTGCCCAGCTCACAGGACATCCAGTTCTAGTTCACGTGCCGTGTCCTGTGCACCCCTGTATGCGTCTGCCCTAGAGTGTGAAATGACTTGGGCCATACCAGGTTGCCTTGCAAGTTCTCCCGGCTTGGTGAGACTGAACTGAACCCCCACCCCCCCCCACCCAACCTGACCCTCGTGGTCTCCACCACCCTTGGGTCCTGTGTTTCTCTGCACAGCCAGATCCACTCCAAATGACAAGGGCTCATTTATGAAGTCTTCTAGCTCCTAAATTTAGCAGTGTGGATTAAATCCAAATAGATGGATAGTTATGTAACTCCACATCCCTCTTCACTGCCCCCTCCCCTTGGCATAATCAGCCTTAATCAGCTAACATGGGCCCTGAATGCAGTCCCAAATCTCCCATGAAGCTATTAAGCTTACGTAAGGAGTGACATCGGCCTGGTGTGTTAGGAGGCATTAACTCGTGAGTGTCTCTGTCATTCTCCTCCCCTCTCTGCCTCCCCCCACCTGTCTCCTTCATCCATATATTCTAACACAGATGCATGCACACGCGTGCACACGTGCACACACACACACACGTGCTCATGCCCCCACCCCCTAGGACATGTCCATTGAAGGCTGACATGCTTAGCTAGTCTGGAATTGAGCACAAGCAAGTAGAGAGAAGGTTGTACTCCTCAGGAGGTTCAAGTTTTATCACCTAAAAATAAATCACCTAAAGCTGTACTGAGAGCTCAGCTGGGAAGGAAGGGGCTCTCTGCCACAGAACTTGGGCCTGTCGGGGAAGGCTGGCAGGGAGGGGATGTGAGGAGGGACTTCCTGACCATCAGAACCGTGGAGCAGTGGAACGGCCAGCGTGACTTAGTGTCATTGGCGGGGAGCGGCACTGAGTGTGACCGGTGTTTATGCAGGGTCTGCCTGGGCCCTGGAGTGTTCTCTACAGAGACTGGGTTCTGGTGGAGGCAGACAAAAGGTTCATCTCAAATGCCAGCCGCTACGGACTGGACGTGTAGAGGATCGTGAGGCTCCATTCCGATCTGCTTGATCCACAGCGCAGTGCCTGTCAGGGCAGCAGGGGAAACAAAAAGAAGGTATGCTATTTGCCGAGGATGTCTCTTGTCATTTTTGAGTGCATTCGTCAGCAAGGGGATGAATTCCTCGGCCCCCGGTTGATAGATGGCACAGGCCTGATTTGGACCCGGGCAGCTCAGGCTTCAGAAATGGTTTTTCACAGCCGCTCTCTGCTGTTCTGCCTTTCAGTGATGCCAGGCGGCCTGGTCCCTCGTCCTCAAATGCCAGAGGCGTTTGGGTTGGCAATCCCTGGAGTCACCTGCTGGGTCTACGGGCTGCCCCTAGGGGGAGCCATACGAGTCCCTGGCCGAACCCAGATAAGACACTCCCTCCACCCCAGGCCCAGGGGAGGGGGCCGGGAAGGCCAGCACGAGCCCTCCCTCCCGCCTCCTCTAGCTCTGGGCTTGGTGGGAGACAGAACTCAACGTTCTTGGCCAGAGAGCACATTCTGCACCCAGTGCAGCCAGCCCGAGGGGACAGGGGGCGCTGGCCAGGACCCCAAGGCGGTGCCCAGAAGACACCGCAGCCAGCGTCTGTCCACCCGCCCGGTGCCAGCCCCTCGAGGCCCCTCGCGCCACGCCCTCAGC
Source organism: Perognathus longimembris pacificus (assembly GCF_023159225.1). Lineage (NCBI taxonomy): Eukaryota > Metazoa > Chordata > Mammalia > Rodentia > Heteromyidae > Perognathus > Perognathus longimembris. The sequence goes on from NC_063170.1 coordinate 70,310,873, forward strand.
CCTCAGCTGCAGGTGGAGGGCGCCCTTCCCCAGCCAGGGGTCACCCCGCATAGACACCCCACCCTCCCGCCTAGCACTGCTGCGAGCATCCCTGCAGAACTTCAGCTCCTCTGCCTGCGAGCTGCTTTCCAGCAATTTCTCACTTCTCCGTCCTTCACCCTTCCTATCTCCCTGTCTCAGAGGCCTGGCGCTCCCACCCTCCGGTTCAGCTTGTGTCCCTACCGCTTCCTGCTGGGGGAGCCCCTTCGCCCCCATCTTTGCTAGAGAACAGGGATTTCATAAGATAATTGGGAGTGGAAAGGCCGAAGACAAAAGGGGAATGTGGCCTGGGGCTGGTTGCTGTCCCAACCGTGGTTCTGGCCTTTTATGTGGATGGGACAGTAGGATGACAAAAACAAAGCGAGCTCATTAGGGCCCCTCAGGACCTTGGCAGGACCTGGGGCTGGATGATGCCCAGGGCAAGCCTGCTCTTGCTTTCCATCCGTGTGTGGCAGAGTTGTGCAAGGCGGCGGTCGAGAACATGGCCGTGAGTGCTGGCAGTGAGACTGGGTGTCTCCTTTCCTCTGAAATTAAACCTTAGGCCCTCTTGAAAGAAGGCAAAGATTTTACTGATGTTCCAGAAGGCCCTCCACCTGGGGGGCCTCCAGGCTCCGCGCCACACACGGACAAGTCAGGAGATGGACCTTGGCCTGCTGCCGCGTGTGGAGTGGACTCAGGCCTTTCTTCACGGCTCCTTGACAGGGAGCTGTCCAGAAAATCACGGGCACAAGTCATTTCCAAAGCTTTTGGCCTTGGATTGTCCAAACAAAACCTTTCTGGGGAAGGTTTCTGTCCATTGGAACAGAAAGCCCCACAAATAGTCTGGGTGGGGGTGGACTTGTGACCCCTGTAAGATGACAGTGGAATTATGGTCTGGGTAACCCATCAGCTCCTTGATGGGGGTCGCTAGTTGTCTTTTGTTTTATGTGTGTGGGGTCAGCACTGGCGCTTGAACTCAGAGCCTTGGCACTATCTCTTAGCTTTTTGGCTCAAGGCTAGCACTCTGCTACTTGAGCCACTTCCGCCCTTTTCTGTTTACGTGGTACTGAGGAATCAAACCCAGGGCTTCATGAATGCTAGGCCAGCACTTGTACCACATTCCGAACCCTGGTGATATACTTCTGAGCCACAGCTCTACTTCCAGCTTTTTTGGTGGTTAATTGGGGACAAGAGTCTCTCAGTTTTTTCTGCTCAAGCTGGTTTTGAACTGTGATCCTTAGATCTCAGCCTCTTGAGTAGCTAGGATTACAGATGTGAGCCACTTGATGCCCAGCTTTTCCCGATTGTCTTGGTTCCCCAAGAACTCCGTGTCCTGGGAAGGGTTAGGAGGGGCCAGCAGTGCGTGCCGACAGTCTAGGATACTGTGATTGTCACATCTATTTCTGTCACCTGTTTGCCTTTCTAAACCCTGTGTGCGGCTGACATTTGAACTGAGTTTGCATATGCAGAGCCCGCACCAGCTGGCATTGTGGGTGCCGTGGGGGTGTGGAGGTGCAGAGGGCCCAGCCCAGCAGGTGGAAGGGGAGTGGCCGCCAGAGACGCGGTCCCGGATTGCCGGGAGTTGCTTGGGTGCTTAAAGTAACAGCGCAAAGGGCTGCAGAGCCAGGAGAGCTAGCGCGCGGGCAGGGCAGCCTGGCCCCAGCCATGCGCTTTGTACAGCCTGTGGCACAAACTGTGGCTTAGCCATCCACTCACCTGTGGGGACCCCACCCACTTCTGCTCTCTCTGTTTCTGACCACTTCGGCTGTGTCGGGTGTCTAGAACACCTTAAACACACTTCCTGGTTTGCCAGGATCTGGTATGTAGAGTTCATAAAGTCCAGAAGATGGAGGGCAGTGAGAAAAAAATTCTGTGTAACTTTAGATCATTCATTTACAAAAAGAATGTGGTATTACAGTGACAACAAATACAGATTTCCCAGAAATTGGGGGCAGTTGTCTGGTCCCCAGGACTGTGTGTTTCTTCTGGTGTCTGAAAGGTCTTGGCCCAGGCCGCAGCCGGGCCCGCTGGGCTCTGGCATTAGACCCCTGGCCTCGCAACCTCAGAGTTCCTGGGACTTTGGGATGCTCCTGCAACCGGCCAGGCTCTGCAAGCCAGCCACAGAACGGCTGCTGTAGCTTCCGTCAGAGATCTGGGGACTCATGGCAGGCCTGGAGGTCCCCACACAGCTCTCCGGGGTGAAACAGTCTCCGTGGGTCATTGAGTCCAAGAGATACAAGTCCCAGGAGAGAGCAGCCGATGGGCCAAACCCGGGTCAGGAGCCCACCCTGCCCTAGCAGGGCAACTTGATTGACAGCTTCGACTCTACTAGTGAAGCAGACTTCCCGAATTAAAACTTTATAAACCCCCCCCCCCCCAAAAAAAAGGATAAAGAGCACACGTGCGGTGTGTGGTTTTGCCTCCCAGAGCCGTGGCTTTCTCCTCCTCAGAGATGAACATGGCAGGGCCCCTGGAGGACGGCCTGGGCAGTAAACATCGTCACACATGTGACCACCTGGCTCTTAGGAGCTGACACTTCATAAATGTCAGCATATTCAAAATTGTTTTTCATTAAGGCACAAAAACAAGCCACTGTCAGCCAGACACGCCTAATGGAAGCCACATGCTTCTCCAGTTACAGCCACAGATGCCTTCAGGTTGGCAGATACGGGTTCAAATCCTGTTTCTGGCAGGATTTGAGGCTCCAGACAAGTGACCCCCACCCTCAGCACGGTCCCACCGGGCTTCCAGCGTTGCCTGAGCGCCAAGTCTAGTATTGACATGCCAGACGTGGGCACAGCCAGGCCTTGGGCTTCGGGGGGCAGGTGGGCACCTTGCCTTGGGGAGGGCCAGCATTCCTGCCCAGTGAGATGGGGCCCAGGGAGGAGCCCTCACCGGCAGCGCCCAGGGTGCCCAGCAGGTCTCGACTGGAACCATGTGCTCACATCACGAAGCTGGCATGGTGGAAGGGCTCACAGCTCCAGACTCACAAGCCTGCCCCAGAGGGCATGGGGCACCGTGGGAGACCCCAAGGTGACATGCCCCCCCAGCCACTGCTCACCATTCATGTGACCCTGGACAAGTCACATCATGGGGTCCCCACTACATGTTGTCATCTGTAAAATGGAGTGTGGGGGGGTATGGATATGGGGGGGGCGGTGAATGAGACACTTAGAAGAGGATCTCCTAGCTGTAAAAGAAAATACTGTTTACGCATGTACCATCTTCTCCACCATCTCCACTGTCACCCTCACTTCCTGAACCCCCTTCCTGCCCACGAGTAGCCCCTTGGGCTTCTGAGATAACCTTCAAGAGGACTTCAGGAAAGTCAGCTTTGTGTTTCCGTTGAGCTCCTCGGGGCGTAAGTATGTGGCCCTGAACTAAGTCTGCGTCTCACTTCTGTACTGGGAAGTAGATGCCACTGTTGTCATCTTATTGTTGTCTCGTGGATGCAACGGAGGCAGAGAGAGGTTAGGATTCCTGTGTGGCCCAGTCAGGTCCGTGGCTGCTGTTGATAGAGCTGAACGTGGCCATGTTAAGATTAAAAAAATATATTACTGGAAGCGTGATCGCGTAGTTCCTGGGCTCGTGGGGAAGGCTGGAGAGCCATGCAGAAGCCAGGATGGAGAAGACACACGCAGCACCCCCGTGGGCACGAGCCCCGACTTTGCCATGGCTGGACTATCCAGGCCACCACTACCACCGTCCATCGCTTTGTGTTCTGTCTGTTCAGGAGGAAGAGGGAATATCTTACCCTTTTTGACTTCTGTACTGAGAGAGGTCTTGCCCAAATTCCTTCAGTGAGGAGACAGATTTACCAGAGGAAGTGGGTCTAGGGAATCCATACATCTAACGAGATCACTGTAACCTCCAAACATTCATCCATCCAGGGAGAATGCATCTGCCAGCTCTGTCACAATAGTGCTGCGGAACAAACTACCCTAAAGCTTAATGACTTGAGACAGGAACCATTCACCATCCAGGACCTGCAGGTCATCTGGTATTTAGGCCAGGCTGGGCTCTGCCAAATGGCTTTGCTCCCACCAAAGGCCCATGGGAAGGCTGTGGTGGCCTGTTTCTCTGTCTCATTCTCCTGGACTTGGGACCCATGCACTAATGGAGTTGTCCCTTGTGGTGGTGAAAGCAAATGCAGGCCAGTGAAGGACAGGTGTCACTTCCAGTCCATTCCAGTGGTCAAGTTCAAAGTCAAGAGAGGGAGATAATGAGCACCTTCTCTGAGGCCTTTACCTGAGGAGCTACGAGGAAGTTGGGTCATTCCTACTTTCTCTAATGCTGTTAATTGGGTTCCAGAAACACACAATAGGAGCCAGACTCATGACGGGTGTTTGTCTTTGGGGAATTGGCATATGTAGTCCCAGAGAAGTCGCGTAGTTGGCCCGGGCTGAGCACCAGGGAAGCCATACTGAAAACCTCAGAATCGGGGGTTGCAGTACTAGTCCAAGGCTTCTTTGAGCCACTGAAGGCCAGAGAACCTGGGGTTGGAGTTCTGACATCCAGGGGCAGAAGATGGTGCCCTGCTCCAGGAGGGACAGTGATGTCACCGTTCCTCTGCCCTTTCGTTCGGCCCAGCTCCTCAGCTGAGCAGGTGCTGCCCTCTCATTGGGGAAGGGATTCCTTTATTTCACCCATGGATCTCAGTGCCAGGCTCTTGGGAGCCTCTCCTCCGCCGTGCCTGGAAACAGTGCCCTTGCTCCAGGCATGTGGACTCCTAAGCTGGTCATCAGAAGCCCTGCGAGCACTGAGGACTCCCGTGCAGACGGCTGGGCCCAGTGGTGCCTGTTACCACCTTGTGTCTGGCACCTTGCGGGGCAGGTGGTAGAGCAGGAAGACAGAAGCTGAGTCCATGGGGATATTCTTGAGAGGCTTCTCCGAGTGGCTTAGCGTGTCATCCTACAGTAGGAAGTAGCTCTGTGCTGTGCTAGGACCGCCTTCCCCGGGGGTGAAAACAGGCCGAGTTATTAGTGGGGGGGGAGGGGGTAGGAAATGGCTTTGAACCCGCAGGCCTGCTCTGGAGAAGGGCACTCAGCATATGGCAGATCTTGCCGTCAGCCCCTGGCTAGGGTGAGGGAGAGGGCTAGCTTTTGCTGTGCTCTGGAACCCTCCGCTGGCTACTCCCCCTTGGCATCCTTCTCCAGCTCCCTCCCTGAGCACCAGGCCTTTGTGTGGCGCTCACAGGGCCAGTGCGGAGTCTAGCCTTTCTGATGAAGTGCTATCTGACAAGCCTTGAGAGGCAGATGTGCTCGTCTTTGTTAGTGCACAGGCTGCCTGGCGCGGCGGTGGTTTACGTGGCCTGAGCGCCCCTGAGTAGAGGGCTGGGCGTAAGCCCCGCCACTCCAGCGCTTGAGGAATACAGGATGTGCATGGCGACGGGGGGGGGGGGTGGCTGGGATGCCACCCAACACAAGAGCCAGCCGCAGCCTCGATCACTTGAGGTGATGTTCGCGCGTGTGCGTGGGAGGCAGGCGCAGGGGAGTTCTGCGTGGCCGCTAACCACAGGGCCAGCACAGCACACGCACAGGCGTATGGCCGTCCCGCGGGGCAGCTGCTCTGGGGCGGGGGCCTGGACGGACTCGCGCACGGGTCCGGAGGACCCCTGGCAATCGGCTAACGTCGCATGGCCTCAACTTGGGCAACTGGAGCAGCTCAGCTTGAACTCAGGGCTTGGGTGTGGTCCCTGAGACTCTTTGCGCTCAAGGCTGTCACTCTACCACTAGAGCCACAGCGCCACTTCCATTTTTTTTTTCTGAGTAGTTTATTGGAGATGAGAGTCTCAAGACTTTCCTGTCCTGGCTGGCGGAGCTTTAATCCTCAGATCTCAGCCTCCTGAGTCCTTAGGATTACAAGTGTCAGCCACTGGTGCCCAGCTTTAGGCCCTGTTCTTGAACCCAGTCTCAGCCCCACCAGTGGGTGAGTGCTGGTCCAGAAAGGGTCTGCGTGAACCCCCACCCACCCCTGCCAGTGGACCCAGCCAGGGAAAGCATGCACAGGGTAGGAGCAGAACCCTTCTGGAGGAAGCAGAAAGGTCTTCAAGAAAGCTAAAATAATACCACCAGAGCAAAAAGACGTCCGATAACTACAGCTCAGCGCTGTTCTGGTAGGCCGCTGACATCCTCTGCGGGGTAGAGGAGAAAGCACCATGTCCCACCTGCTTGTGTGTGGCCAGCTCCTCCCACAGGCCTGGGGAGCCCACGGGAAAGGGCGGACGCGGAGCTGCTCATTGTAGCGAGGTTGGATTGTCGTGCCAGGGAACTGGGCGAGTGAAGCAAGCTTTATCCCAACTCGAGCATAAGGAAGCTGTTCACCTGCAGAGCCGGAGCCGTCTATGAGAGGAGGGAGAGGAACGGTGTCTGGACACGCTGACCCATAAGAGCACAAATGGGTACCTAGGACCTCATCAGAAATGAAAGTATCTGCATGGGAAAATCTCCACGGAAAGCCGGGCACTGATGCCTACTCGGGGGCCTGAGGTCTAAGGATTGCGCCTCAGAGCCACCCTAGGCAGAAGAGTCTGTGGGACTCTTTTTTTTTTTTTTTTTTTTTGGCCAGTCCTGGGCCTTGGACTCAGGGCCTGAGCACTGTCCCTGGCTTCTTCCCGCTCAAGGCTAGCACTCCGCCACTTGAGCCACAGTGCCGCTTCTGGCCGTTTTCTGTATATGTGGTGCTGGGGAATTGAACCTAGGGCCTCGTGTATCCGAGGCAGGCACTCTTGCCACTAGGCTATATCCCCAGCCCTCTGTGGGACTCTTATCTCCAACTGACCACCACAAAGCCAGAAGTAGAGCTGCGGCTGAAGTGGTAGAGTGCCCTCCATGAGTGGAAAGGCTAAATTCCAGCGTTATTAAGAGGCAGGCTCAGGCTGGGAATGAATATGGCCTGGTGGTAGAGTGCTCGCCTTGTATGCATGAAGCCCTGGGTTCAATTCCTCAGCACCACATATGTAGAAAAGGCTGGAAGTGGCGCTGTGGCTCAAGTGGCAGAGTGCTAGCCTTGAGCAAAAAGAAGCCAGGGACAGTGCTCAGGCCCTGAGTTCAAGTTCCAGGACTGGCAAAAAAACAAAACAAAACAATAAAAAGAGGCAGGCTCTGAGTTCAAGCCCCAGTACCAGCACAAAAATCTCCATTAAGTCATGGTCTGGAAGAAAGTTCTTGCAAATCCCATATCCAGTGGGATAAACGAGAACATTCTAACTTCAACAGTAGGTAGACAAACAATCAAACTAGAAGATGGCTGAGATCTGAACTCAGGGCCCCGGAGAGGAGAGGTAGATGACTAGTAAGCACAGAGGGAGATTGTCCCGCACCATGAGCGACAAGTGAGAGGCCCTTGAAAGCTAATGATGTCATGCCAGGTGACACAGGGGCACTTGGCTGTAATCCCAGCTCTCGGGAGGCTGAGACAGGGAGACTGTGCATTTGAGGCCAGCCTGGACTACATAACAGGACCCTGATTCCAAAAGATAGAATGAAAAGCTCTGATGTCCCTACAATCTGCTAAAATCACTAAAATAAAAATATCGACACATTGTCAAGATGACATAGACGGCTATAAAGCATGTCTGGTGTGTTGCTAGGGGATGGGGTTGGGAAGGTATGGCTGTAGTATTAACCTCAAGGACTGTCTCTGTGGCTCCTGGAACGTTCTCAGTCCCCATCTACAGCATGTATCCACGAGAGAGCTTATAGGCCTATGCAGCAGAAAACGACATCGGGACCCTAGTGGCTCATGCTCATCATTCTAGCTACTCAGGAGACAGATCTGAGGATTAGAGTTTGAAGCCAGCCTGGGTAGGAAAGCCTGTGAGACTTAAATCTCAATTAAGCACCAAAAAACCAGAAGTGGGGCTGTGGCTCAAGTGATAGAGCGCAGCCCTGAGCAGAAGAGCCAGAAAGCCAAACAAGGTGAGGCCTGTGGTCAAACTCCAGCACCCCCCCCCAAAAAAAAGAAAGAGGGAGGAGAGAAGGGGGGAGGGAAAGAGGAGGAGGAGGAGGAGAAGAAGAGGAGGAGGAGGAGGAGGAGGAGGAGGAGGAGGAGGAGGAGGAGGAGGAGGAGGAGGAGGAGGAGGAGGAAAAGGAGGAGGAGGAGAAGGAGGAAAAGGAGGAGGAGGAGGAGGAGGAAGAGGAGGAGGAGGAAGAGGAGGAGGAGGAAGAGAGGAGGGAGGAGGAGAAGGAGAAGGAGGAGGAGGAGGAGGAGGAGGAGGAGGAGGAAGAGGAGAAGGAGAAGAAAAGGAAAACCAGCCAAAACAACCATTGCATGTGAAAAGCAGAGGAATCCGAACAAGGTCTGCCTCTGTTGCCGGGGCGGCGCCCTGCGGTTCCCCAGCCCGACGAGGTGCTGTTTATATAAGGTGTTGTCGCTGGAAGACCTGGAGAGGCTAGGTGAAGGGTACATGAGAACTCTGTACTATTTTTGCAACTTCTTGTGGGTCTTAAACTATTTCGAAATTAAAAAAAAAATAACTGAAGTAACAATGGTTGGAACCTCCTTTTGCTTAATTCAATTTTTTTTTTTTTTTGGCTTTCAAAGAGTAATAGCAAGATGAAGAATGTGTATAAGGCAGTGTGTGCCAGAAACTTTCTGGGAACATTGAGAAGCATCTAGACTGTGGGAGTCTGGGAAGAGCAGGCCCCCGGTGGGAAGGAGCCTGACTTGCTAGGCCGCCTCCAGAGGGTTTCGAGTTTTTACTGTGGACATGGGTCACTGTCCTTGTCTGTTTTCGCTGCTGTTAACAAGGTACCATAGGCCGGTCGCCAGTGGCTCATGCCGGTCATCCTAGCCTACTCAGGAGGCTGAGATTTGAGGATTGTGGTTCAAAGCCAGCCCAGGGAAGGAAAGGCCATGAGACTATCATCTCCAATTAACCACCAGAAAGCCGGAAGTGGCGCTGCGGCTCATGCGGTGGAATGCTGGCCTTGAGATGAAGAGCTGAGGAACAGCGCCCAGGCCCAGAATTGAGCCCCAGGACCAACAAAAATAAAATATAAAAAAAAATCAAAATAAGAAAAACAAGGTACCATAGACTGCACTGAGGCACATAGCTCTCCCAGGGTCCAGAGGCCAGCAGGCTGGCAGGGGTGGGGGCGGCTCCGAGGACCTGCTTCCTGGGTCGCTGCTGGTACCTCCTCGAGAGACAGTCACTTCTAGTTGGTTATTGCCTTGCTGGGCTCAGGTTTACTTCAGAAAGAAGGAACAGAGCCGTTCAGAGAAGCACAGCAACTTGCTCTAAGTCACACAGCCAGGAGGTGGTGGGGTCAGGGTTTGAATTTTTCTTTGAACTTAGGATCTTACTAGGTGGGTACGCTACCATTTTGAGCGGAGCCCTTTTGGCTTTAGGTGTGTGTGTGTGTGTGTGTGTGTGTGTGTGATGTGTGTGTGTGTGTGTGTGTGTTTTCAAGGATCTTATGGTTTTGTGTAGGGCTTGCCTTAAGCCACAGTCCTTGTACTTATGTCTCTGCATAGCTGAGACTGTAGACGTGGCCCCATGGCTTGTTTGTTGGGAGGGGGTCTTACTAAGGTTTTGCCTGGGCTGGCCTCAAACCAAGGCCCTCTTATTCTCCATCTTCTGAGTGGCTGGCTTTATAGGCGTGAGCCACTGTGCTTGCTTAGAATTTGAGTTTGTTCCCCTCTGTACAGTCTGTCTCCAAACGTTTCATCAGGGGAGCGCTGGAGGGAGTCGGGGCCCTGGAGCTCCGGTCTCGGGACGCAGCAGATTCTCACCCACCTCCCGGGTTTACTGCTAACCCCGGGCCAGAGCGACCCAGGCACCCATCCCCTCGCCGGGCCCGGCCCACCGCTCTCCGCTGTTCATGTGTGGTCTAGAAATGAGCCGGGCTTCACCCAGCGCGGGGTGCTACGCCGTCTCCAGTGGTTTGGCCGCGCGAATCAGCCGCCTTGGTGTCTTTGACCTTGTCTCTCCGGGCACGGCGATCGGGAAGTGCAGTGCCGGGGCGGGGCCTCGGCGGCAAGCCTCGTGCTCTCTCCCCGTCCCACCGATGGCCCTGCAGATCCCTCCACGTTCACAACCTGGGGGACACCAGCCCCCCTTCAGGAGGAGCCTGGGCCTCCACTTAACCTTGGTGGTTGCTATGTAACACACAGCCCCCGTGCTTGGCGGCTGTGCGGGGACCGCGTTCTCATCTTGCCCATGGGTGTGCGGTGCGGCCGGGGCCGGGGCGGGGGCGGAGTGGGCGGGAAGCCCTGTCTTCGCTGCTGAGCGTGGAGGTCCTGGAGGCCGAGTCCTTGCTGGCACACACATGACAAGCCAGGGCTGCCATGGCTGCGGTGGGGGAGGGCCCCCGTTCTGGTCCTGGTCTCCGGGAGGGCTGCCTTGCAGGGAGGGGATTGTCTCCTCTGCCAGGCCGTCAGGATCCGGCTACCATGGATGCTGTGTTCTGTCTTTTTCTAGAAGATCCCAGGACCTGCTGAGATCCTCCCAGGTTATCCAACACTAAATGGCTCACTGCCAAATCAGCATGCGTTGGGCTGGGTCCTTATCCAAATTCTTACTGGTCTGCATGAAACTATGTATAGTAAGTGGTTACATCATGACATCTCCATATGTGCATATGATGTGCTTTGATCATATTTACCCTATGATTACTCTTTCTTATCCTTTCCTCTCCCCTTCTTTTTATCCCTCCCACCTCCCTTTTACTTTTATGACCCAGTGATCTGTTCCCCCCCCCACCCTTGGCTCCCACAAATGAGAGAAAGTGATACTTATCTCTGTGGACTGGCTTATTTTACACAACATAACGATCCACTCTCCAGCAGATGACATGCTTCCATTCTTCGTGGCAGAGTAATACTCCATTATGTGTACACATTTTCTTCATCCACTGACTCTCCACCTGGGCTGATTCCCTAAGCTTATCGCTCTGTAGCACTTCACGTCTCTGCGCTATCCCTTGATGGGAGGACTGCCAGAGTTCCCCAAACCACACCCTGGCCTCCTACCACAGCCCCTGGTAGCACAGGGCTCTGTGGGCACTGGCAGGTGGTGGTAGATCTGCCACCATGCCTGCTGGGCGCCCTGGGATGAGTCTAGAAGCTAGTGAGTTTTGTCTCCAGCTAGCGTTTTGGACATGGAGGTCAAGGCAGCTTCCCCTGGAGTCCCCCCAGCGGCTCCTGGCTCGGTAGCAGTGAGTTGGAACGGTGGAGGCTCTTAGTGGATCCTGACCTGAAGGGCATGCCCAGACAGGAGACGGGGGGCTGCTGTCCTTGTGCGCTGCTCTGCTGCCTCCCGTCCTCCCATCAGCACCACCCAGTGGGCACCGGAAGAGGCTGCCGGGATGAACTACCTCCTCAGCTTGGCCGGCACGAGCAGCAGCCCTGGGAAGGAGGCAGGAGCCGGTGCCAGGGTCGCATTCTGGGGTTGCGGGGCCAGGCAGGACCACAGAGCCCCGCCAGGGCCAGGGCCACAGGCGGGATGGTGCTGTAACTGTAAGGGCTCTACCTCTACATTTGGTGCTCTCCAGAGTCAATGCTTTAAGATGCAATTCTGAGCTGGGCACCGGTAAGCTCACGCCTGTAATCCTAGCTATAGGCGGTTGAGATCCGAGTGAAGGTTTGAAGCCAGTTGGGCAAGAAAGTTGACGAGACTCATCTCCCATTAACCACTAGAAAACAAAGAAGCTGAAAGTGGAACTGTGGCTCAGGTGATAGAGCCTTACCCTTGAGCATAAAAGCTCAGGGACAGTGCCCAGGCCCTGAGAAGCCCCTGTAGGGGTACAAAAGAAAAAAAAAAAGAGCAGTCTTGATCGGCTTTCCTGACGCGCCAAGGCTTCTGCACTGAGAACCAGAGCCGGAAGCCAGCAGTTCACCGTGAAGCCCGTGATTCATCTCTGTACGATCCTGATGTTGTTTTTCTGTACGTGTAAGATTCTAATGGGAATTCTTGTAACTTAACCTTCTAAGCGGTAAGAGGATGGGAGATGATGGATTTAAAGGCTGGATGCTGTTCTTCTGCAAAGCCATCAATTTGCTCTGGCAATGGGTGTCTGGCCCCTGCAGGCCCCCTCAGAGGTTGGCATACCCCAGTGCCAGCCCCTCGGCCCCCACGTTCCGCAGGCGGGCAGTGACTCACCCCTAGGGCTGTGTGCTTATTTCTGGTGGAGGGCCGACCTGGAGGTGGCCCCCTCCGCCCCCCTCCGTCCCCCCCGCCCCCCCCCCCCCCCCCGCTTTGGGAGCCCCCAGGGGATGCTGTGCGGCACCGCCATCTAGTGGCCGCAGTGGACGGTGCCCAGAGTGCAGCTCTGGAGCCTGGATAGCTTGAGACAGCGTGGAGGGGTAGCTGACCCAGAGCAGAGCAAGCCCGGCCCGAAGCCACGTCTCAGAGGCACCGCCCGGGGCAGCTCACAGGCCCCCGGGGGAGCCCGGCTGGAGGTGTACGCAGCAAGCGGGGCCTGTGAGCGGGAAGGCGCGAAGCATTAAGCTGGGGTCAGAGCAGGGAATGCCGCAGAAATGGAAGCAGCCCAAAGGCACGGAGGTGGCAGGCGCCTGGCGAGTCCGCCTGCCCGACACCTGGACTCTGGCTGTCACACCCACTTTTCCTCCCAGGACCTGTCCTTCCACACTGCAGGCCCCGTGCTGCCGGTGGCCTCGTTCTCCGCCTGGGCCTGAGAAGGGAGACGAGCCAGTCACCGTCTTCGTTGTCTTTCCATGGGAATTACCAAATTGAAAGCATGTCCGCCCAATCTTCACCACCCCAAAGGCTGAGCTTAAAGCCTAGGCGAGAAAAATCAAAGATGGAGGAAGCCGCCTTCCTGATCACCTGGATCCAGCTACACCTGAAGCCATTTTCCGGTAGACTTTTTAGGTTTGTAACTCAGTCTCCTTTGGATTGGCTAGACCAGTGCCTGTCACCTGAAGATGCCTGACTTGCACGCGAGTCTAGCTGGAACAGAGGCCTGTCATGGAAGGGAGGGAAGGCAGCTGGACAGACTCAGCAGAAACAACCATTACAGGCATTTGAAGGGGGGGGGGGGGGTGCAAAGCTTTTCTTTCTGTAGACGGAAGCATCCGGCGTGGGAATTGCAACATTTGGATCTTTGAGCCAAGCCGAAAATCTGACACGATCGGCTCTTTCCGCGGACTGCCCGCAAGCCGCAGCCTCATCATCCACCCAGAAATCTCGAAAGGAGACCCAGGGACACAAATAGCCCGGAGCAGCTCCATTCCTGGCTTGTCGGGCTCTGGAAGGAAACTCTCCACGTCTTCCCAGACCACACTGGGAAGGCCAAGAATCCCCGAGTCCGCAGCCAGAGGCTGACACGGAGAGGGCGGCCATGGTCTGACACCGTGTCCGTGGCTCTTTCTCCCCGGCGATGCACAGAGCGGCTACTGCTGGAACCTTGGGCCCCTGACAGTGGAGGAGACACAGGCCTGCAGGTTCTTGCCCAGGTCTGGTCCCCGCCTAAGCTCTGCGCAGCAGCATGGCCTGTGGGGGACACCGGGAGCCCCGGAGGGGCCCCATTTGTGTTGTGGATTCTGGAAAAGGCACGGGTCTCCATTTAGAAAACTGACCCTGCAGGATGAACAGTGGGGGCGGCCTGTAGCTCTAGGGGCTCAGCCCTCTTGCATCGGCTCCTACAGCCTCTGCTAGGCCATGGCTGCAGGTGCAGATGTAAGCGCACGTGGGGAGAAAGGGAGAGATGTTTGTTGAAATTCAGGTACTCACTCAGCTCATGATGACTCTGTGAAGGAATTATGGAAGAGAAGTTCTAAGTCTGCTGTCCCTGCATACACACAGGGGCACACACACATACACACACGTACACACACGTACAAACATATCACACACACGTACACACATGTACACACACATACACACACTGCTAGCCATAAAATACTTTCTTTAAGTAAAAGATCAAGGGCTGGGAACATGGCTTACTGGTAGAGGGCTTGCCTAGCATGCATGAAGCCCTGGGTTCTGATTCCTCAGCACCACATAGACAGAAAAAGCTGGAAGTGGCTCAAGTGGCAGAGTGCTAGCCTTGAGCAAAAGAAGCTCAAGGACAGAGCCCAGGCTCTGAGTTCAAGCCCAGGACTGGCAAAAAAAAATATATCAAGAAGTGATATCCATCTTAAGGATTACTCAGCATTGTACAGTAGAGCCTGATCACTTTAACAAGGCAAGATATAAAAATGATAAAATGCAAGAGAAAAAAAGAATGCCAAGGGAACACTCCATCATCATTATTCTAAGGATAATATAAAAAAGAGCCAACATAATCTATAGGGTATTAGAATGAATGAGTTAAGCAGAGTTGTTGGATATAGTCAATTATATATATATATATATAGTTGTATGTGGGGGGGTGGGAGAGAACTGTGTGGAGAAAGAGATCAGTCAAGTTTCTAGCAATAGCTAGAGAGAGGTTCTGTGCCCTCTGCAGTGACTCCTGAACCATCAACGACACAGGTGGACCTAGCGACCCAGCGTGGGACCTGGCGGCAGGCGCCGTGGGAGAGGTTGAAGAGGACCTGGGTGGACAGCCCTGCACTGTGCTCGCTCACTGATTGGCCAACGTAGGCTGACTGAGGTGTCGAGTCTGCCCGAAGGACATTCGGGTTCTGTGCGGCCCCAAGCGGCACCCTGGCATGTCTTGGCAGGGACTCTGGTGCACTGACTGTCAATTTTACGTGGCTATTCAGACAGCTTGGAAAAGGCAAGCTCATCTCAAATGAGACCCAGGCTGGATGTGCTTTTTCTGGTCAGTTGCGCTGTCCTGAGCCTCTTTGTGTTAGTGCTCTAACACTTGAGCCACAGCACCACGTCTGGCTTTTGAGTGGTTCATTGGAGATAAGAGTCACACAGACTTTTCTGCCTGGGCTGGCTTCGAACGGTGATCCTCAAGAGGTCTCGGCCTCCTGCGTCGCTAGGACCACAGGCGTGAGCCGCTGGTGTCCAGCTAGCTTCACCTTCTTGCCAGCTACTTGCTTCTGCTCTAACTCAGTTTCTGCTGCCTTGACCACGTCCAGTGTCCAGATGGCTACGGCACCCCACCACCTCCACAGGAGCCCCCAAATCAGAAGAGTGGGACGCACCCCCCCAGGTCCCCACCTTGAGAGAATTAGCAGTATCTTCAGAGAGCTTCAAACTCACCTTTTCCAAAGAGAACAGAACGTGCAAGCGATGGGTGTGTGTGCACGTCACAGTGTCTAGTAGACGCGTAGCTGCCGGCCCGCGGGGCCCCTGCCCCGTCCGCTCAGCCCCTCCTCACTGAGGGGCAGCTGCACAAGGACTTCACGGGGCACAGTCCTGCATCCCTGGAGTTTGATCTCCCCAAGATTCATTCGTCCGCACCACTGCACATGCCAGGGTGTCGGTTCCGGGCCACCGGACAAGTTCCAGCCAGTTTGGTTTCTGGCGAGGGCTCTTTCCTTGGCTTGCCCCTAGCCACATTCTTGCCATGTCCTTACACGCTCGTGTGTGTGTGTGTGCGTGTGCATGTGGAGGAGAGGGAAATGGAAAGAGAGCTAGGGAATGCCAGCTAGGGAGCTGGCATTTCCTATGAGAATGGCGCGAATCCCATTAGATTAGAGCCCAATGGATTAGCGTCTCTGTGTGTGAATTCTGGGAGATACCGTCATCCAGTCCACCACAAGAAGTGTGTGTGTGTGTGTTGCCTTTACTGCTGAGTCGTGGAGGGCCATGCTATTGTGTGGATTTGTTGTGTGTGGCTATACCTCAATGTACTCATTTTCTGGTAATGGACAAATAGGGTATTTCCCATGTGGGGATATTGTGAGTAACATGTAAGTAATTGTCTTTGTTTGGATTAATCAGCAAAATCTACTGAATGAGACTGAAAATCCCAGTGGCATGAAGACTTCAGGAATGGCTTGATCCAGAGGCCAAGACTCCTTAGCCCTCTGCCCATTTCTTTGCTCTGTTACCTTTCTTGTTTTCTTTGTCAGTCATGGGGCTGGATCATGGGTACCGTTGGTGCTTCAGTGAGTTCATTCATTAGTTCTCCCTGCATCCCTAGAAGGTACAGCCGTCCTTGGTTGCTCTAAGGGATTGGTTTCAAGACCCCTGCAGATCATAAAATCCATAAGTGTCCCAACGCCTTCTATCAAATGGCAGTGCATTAGCATAGAACTATTCACATGCGACTGCACACAGTATCTAGGCACATCGCACTGTGTGTGCACAGAGCTGTGCCCCTCGCACTGAGAACAGTGTGTACCTAGATTATGCACCTGTTACTATGTGCAGTGTGCACATAGAAAGCTGTTTCCACTCACGCTCCCCGCAGAGATGGAAGGCCTCCAAGATGCCACCTGTGGCGCTCTACCCAAGCCCACGAAAGTGCAGCCTGACCTCTGCTCAGAGAGCGTCACGATCCAGTGCTGCCGGGCGGTGCTTTCCTCAGCCTGCCTGGTGCAAGGGCAGCGTGAGCTGTCCTCGTCGCTTGCTTGTGAGGCAGTGCCAGGGGATGTCGGATGGCTCTGCATGCAGGAACTCTGGCTGCTCTGTTCCAGACACCGGAAGTGCTGTTCCCTGCGGTGTCAGGCTGCTTCCCCAGCGGCTGCTGCAAAGGACGCACCACACCTTCGTGGCAGCTCTGTGGACCCGTGTGGACCGGGGACGGGCAGGAGACCACATCCACCAGGCCCGGCGACCAGCTCGCAGCCCGTCTCCTGCCCTTGCCCGTCCCCCTCCCCACATCAATCCCCGGCCTCCCCGCCGGGCACCTGCCCTTCCCATCCCTGCCCTGCCAGGAAACACGGCTACTGCAGCAATGGGGGCGGGGGGTGCTGGCCAGGCAGTCCAAGTTAGAATAAAGAGATTGAAAAGTTGTCAAATCTCAACCACTCTGAAACCCACAAGACTGGCTGTGCCCAGGGCTGGCAGCCGCTTGGCGCAGTCAGAACCTCGCACCCTTCTGTGGGAATGGGAAGACAATTTCTTTTTTTTTTTTTTGCCAGTCCTGGGGCTTGGACTCAGGGCCTGAGCACTGTCCCTGGCTTCTTTTTGCTCAAGGCTAGCACTCTGCCACTTGAGCCACAGCGCCCCTTCTGGCCGTTTTCTGTATAAGCGGTGCTGGGGAATCGAACCTAGGGCTTCATGTATGGGAGGCAAGCTCTCTTGCCACTAGGCCATATCTCCAGCCCAGAAGACAATTTCTTACAAGTTGAACCCACATCCTAGATGGCCCGATTGTGTCACTCGGATTGTGTCACAATTGCTTCTGCGAGCATGTTTCTAGTAGCTTTATTTTTTCTTATTCTTTACCAGAACTGAGGTTTGAACACGAGGCCTTGCGTGCCTCTCTTGCTTGGCTTGTAGGTCACGGTTGTAGTGTTATACCACTTGAGCCATACCTCTAGCCATGCTTTTGGCCAGTTATGTTTTGGAGATGGAATTTCGTAAACTTTTTCTGCCTGGGCTGGCTTTGAACCATGATCCTCCAGACCTCAGCCTGTTGAGTAGCTGGGATTACAGCATGGGTCACTGGAACTTGGCTGAGTAGTTTTATCTATAATAGAACCTCACAGACAACAAGTGTCTCAACTGGTAGATGTGCAGATGAAGGGTGGTGTTTTGTTTAATATAATGTATTGTTATTGTTATCCTTTTTGGGTAGTGTTACCCCTTCTCTTTCCCCAGTTTTCCCCTCCCTGTCCACAGGTTGCATGGTTCATTTTCTGTGGGTGTCTACTGCTTCTGTGACTGCCTTTGTTACCCTCCCTCCATTTCCGCGCCCTCCCTTGCCCCCACGTGAGAGACCCACGCAGCTCGGCTCGGCGGTGAGGATGAGTGAACGCTTGGCATACACAGTGCAGCGAGCCTCAGCCGTCATCTGCCACATAAAGGCACTTGGTGAGACTGGCCAGACGCACAGACAGCCATGGTTCATACGACCACAGACTGCGCGGTGAAAAAGCCCAGGCCCGGTGCACATTGACTGCATTGGCAGAATTGTAAAACATGCAGACAGGGCTGGGGATATAGCCTAGTGGCAAGAGTGCCTGCCTCGGATACACGAGGCCCTAGGTTCGATTCCCCAGCAACACATATACAGAAAAAGGCCAGAAGTGGCGCTGTGGCTCAGGTGGCAGAGTGCTAGCCTTGAACGGGAAGAAGCCAGGGACAGTGCTCAGGCCCTGAGTCCAAGGCCCCGGACTGGCAAAAAAAAAACAAAAAAAACAAAAAAACATGCAAACAGACCTTAATGGAAAACAGGTCGGGGTTGTCTGGGGACGGCAGAGGGGCGTGGAGACACTTACGGGAGAGAGACTTGAGATACATGTCAAAAAGTGGGGAAATCACCAGGCCCCCAAGTGAACACAACCGGACCTTTAGGGACTGCGAACTCTGATGCCATGTAAAGCATTTCAGGATGCAGAGAGAAGCGAGCCTTCCAAATTCCTTTTATGAAAACGGAGTACCATGGTCCCAAACACCAATCTTTTGACCTGAGCAGCCAGTCCGCGTGGGGAGGGCGCGTGGGGAGGGCGGCCGGGGGGGGGGGCATTTTTCTCTGGGCGGGGCTGTGAGAGAGAAGGGTTGGCTTGTCACCCCTGACCAAAAGGTGAGCAGTACTGCAGCAGTCCTGGGTGTGTGTGTGTGTGGGGGGGGGGTCCTTGGTCCCCCGAGTCCAGCTGTAGGAGTGGACTGGGCACTTACTTCCCTTTCAGGACGGCGAGCACAGCCCCCTCGTGGACACCCACGAGGCCCAGCGGGAGCTCAGCGCGCTTCTACAACCAGGGGCAAGACTCAGAGTGGGTGGTGGCGGGTGGTGGGTGCGCAGGTGATTTCGGGAGCAGGGCCCAGCCCCTTGCGCTCTGCCGCCTGGGCTGCGGGGACCCTCACAGCCCCCGTGGCCGGCCCCAGTCCTGTGTGGTCCGGGATTGTCCTCGTGACTTTGCATTAACACCTCAGTTCTTACGGGTGGTGCAGCGGGTCCGCGTAACCGAGATGGCCGGTTGGCATGGGAAAATGGACGTGCACTGAACACTAGACAGTGAGTCCAATTCCGATGCTGCAGGTCACACTTGGGTGCGGCTGAATATGGAGCGGAGACGCTTGTTACGTAGTTACCAGTAACTTACCTATGTTACTGCAGGAAAGATCCAGTGTATTTTCTGAGAAGTCATGAGAGCATTCTTGCTGGGCACGGGGGCTCACGCCTGTAATCCTCGCTACTCCGGAGGCTGATCTGAAGACTGCAGTTCGTCATCAGCCAGGCAGGCAACTCCTTGAGACTCTTATTTCCAATTAACCACCAAAAAAAAGCTGGAAGTGGGGCTGTGGCTCAAGTGGTAGAGCATTGGCCTAGAACACAAAAGCTCAGGGACAGAGCCCAGGCCCAGACTTCAAGCCCCAGGACCAGAAAAGAAAAAAAAAGTTTGACCTGCTGTATTGACTTGTCTATTGAAACATTTTCCATATAGAGCCAATTCATCTCCTCAGCGCCTCTGTCCTCGGGATGAGCAACCCAGCCACACAGATGGGGGCTGGCAGAGCCCGGGCTCCGGCCTGGCCGCAGGGGCCCCCCACTTGTCCGCTCAGGATCCCACCGTCCCCCAACTGGGCCTCTCACACTTGGCTGTGTCTAGGGCAGACCTCCGAAACGCAGAGGGCTGGTCCCCATGTAGTCCCTTCTGGAAGCATCCCTGGGGTGAGGCCAAGGCGTCCCTGGGGATACACGGAGCAGCGAAGGCTGGGGAGGACCAGGGCCTTGCCCGGGCCGCTGCCCCCGGCGCCCAGTCAGAGCTGGGCTGCCTCACTCTGCCAGCTCCCTCCCGCTTCTCCCCCACCCTTGACCCCCGCTTTCTCGAGTCACCCCTGGGGTGTGTACGGAGCGTCACTGTCCCGGCTGGGCGTGCGGTGAGCAGGCGGGGAAGGCGACTGTCACCTGTCACTGTGATGCCGGGCCTGTAGCTGTGGCTCAGGCTCAGGCACGTACCCAAGATCACCCGGAGAGTGAGCAGCCAAGCTCGCGGAGCTGCGGAGCTGCTCTCCTGCCCGCTGTTAGGCGGGGTGGCGTGCTGTGCCATTCAAAGACAGCAGACGGTCTCTGTTCTTTAGAGGAGCTACATCAGGGAACCCGGAAGCTGGAAGGGTGAGCCGGTCTCCTTCCATTGCTCTAACACAGCGGCCGAGGCTGGGCTCTATCGCTCGGGAGGGTGGGAGTCCAAGCCGGGCAGCTCCGTCTGTTGGGCCTCTCATGAGGCCTCTTTTCTATCCCATCCTTGATGGTGGCATTTCACAGGAGCACTCGCGTGAGACAGAGAAGAAGCCAGAGGGCAGGACCAGGCCGTGCTTGCTCTTCCGTGGCATCCTTTACATGAGAGCGAATGCAGCAACTGCAGGCCTTGATTCGGAGGGCAGTGACCTACACACCTCCCACCAGGCTCCGCCTCTCCCGTCCCTACGCTGGGACCGGCTCCTGGAGGTGCACTGTTCTCAGGGCATGCGCTCTGGTAAGCTTACTCAGTGAGAAGCCCACGCTCCTGTGGCCGTAGGGATTTGGAGCTGGGCGTGAGAATCAAGACAGGCCGGAGCTGACAGGCCTTGGGTTGGAACCCCTGGAAGATGTCCTCATTCTGTTGAGACTCCAAAGTAGATCCAACATTGCCCCGGTAGCTGGAGGCCTCCTCCATCGGTGGGCGAGGACTTGCTTGACCTGAGGGCAAAGGAGGGCAAGGGTCAAAGGCACGAGAGACGTCTGACGGTGCTGCTGGGGTCTGGACCCACCGTGCCTCTGTAGGATCTAGAGCCCCTCCCCCCCCCCGCCCCGTTCCCGTGCCAAATCCCCGCCGCCTGCAGCTTGTGGTGACTGGTGCTCACCCTGCCGTCTGGGGGCCGCCAGAGACTCTGAAGACAGGCATGCGGTTGACACCAGAACAGCCATGCCTGCTCTGGAGACGCACGGGGTTGGCTCTTGTTTTCTCGTCACAACTCTACTTGTGACTAACACACCACAAGCCCCAGGCAGCAAGGACTCGGCCATGCCACCGTGCCATGCCAGTCGTGGTCGGCACTCGGTAGGTGCCCAGTAAGTGCGTGTTGAAAGATACGTGAAGCTCATTCTGACCTCCCAGCTACAGCGAGCTACGTGTTCACCCCAAATCTGCACTTCCTTGCCCCCATCCTCACCAGGGCTTTATATAACATGGATGGGTTGCCTCCTCCAAAAAATAGACTAACTCAATTATTCTGTGAATATTTATCAGTTAGAACCAAAGGAATGAAAATTCGCTCCCACAGCACAAAATCCCCAGATGTTTGGGGTTACTTTTCTAACACAATGTTCAGCTATTTTACTTATTTTGTGTTTTTCTTCAGAAACAAAACAAAACGGATCTGCCCTGCAGCTTGGACGCGAGGTCGGGTTCCCACAGCGCCCCTGGCTCCCCGCGGGGCGTGGTGTGGGTAGACTTGGCCGTCTCCGCGGGCTGCCGAGATGGGACAAACAGGTAATGGGAAACAGCTGCCTGGCCAGCCCCAGCATGGTAACGAGGTGCCACGGACGAAGGCCAGGCGCTTTGGGTTCGGGTAGGGGCCTCGCGAGCAGCCATCCGCTCCTCGTGCCAAGTTTCCCAGGTGAAGCAGAGCCCGCCCAGCTGGCCACCGTGGGCTTAGAAGCGTGAGCATGCCCGGGAGAGGGGGCCCGGCAGGACAGGCTGGGCTTCCTTCGCCTCCCCCCCCCCGCCCCCCATGGCAGCTGGAGTCAGCCTCTGGGAGTACCGTGTAGATCAGGACCCAGCAAACTCGCTCGTCAGGGGCCCGAGAGAGTCGCTCAGGCCTTGTCCCGAGTGCTCAGCAGGGCTGGCTGCCGTCGGATGCGCGGGTAGGTCCCAACAGAACCTTAGCTCCAGACGCTGGCGCTGGGCTGCCTGTTATGGCCACGGCTCTCGGCTGCCAGCCCCAGCTCAAACGCTGTTAGATTGGAGCTGGAACCGGGCGGCCTACGGTAATTCTAGCCCCTGAGGGGACTGAGAAGTGAGGCTGGAAGCTGGAAGCTGGCCTGGCCAGGAAAGTGAGCGAGATTCTCTTCTCTATTTAACCAGCAGAAACGCAAGGAACGGAGCGGCGGCCCACGTGGTAGCGCGCTAGACTTGAGCAGAAAAATGAAGGGTCAGTGCCCAGAGCCCGGGTTCAAGCCCCGGTATCAGAACAAAAGCAACAAACACTGTTAGGGCTTCTCTTCCCCTTAGTGTGGAACTGGACTCGTAGCTGCGGGCGTGGAGGAGCTGCCAGACCTGCCCCCTCCACCCCCCCCCCGCCCCCTCCGCCCCCTCCACCCCCCCACCCCGCCCCCTCCGCCCTGCTTTGGACTCCGCGCGTCACTGCCACCTCGCAGGCCCGCAGCACGCTCGTCCTGCCTCATGTCCTTTGCACGCCACGTGACTCTCCACATTTTCACATGACGCCTCCCCCCCCCCCCACCGTTTAGGTCTTAGCCCCGGTGCCGCCCTCGGGGGGACGCGTCTACAGCGGGCACGCGCCTCGCCCGGCCTCGTCGCGACACCGCGCTTCACTCTCTGCACCGCGCGTGTCGCGGCTGCACCTGGGCTCCCGGGCCACCGTGTGCCCGGATCCTGTCCTCCTCCCTGTGTGCTCGGGCCAGCGAGCACCTTGTTCCAGTGCCTCCCGCACGTAGGCTCCGGGGAGAGCGGACAGACTGTGGGTGACGGCCCCGGGCGGCCCCGGAGGCCCCCGTCGCCCCCCAGTTCCTCTCCCCGGTCAGCCGTGCTGCTGGCACCCATCCTGTGTAAAAACGAATGTCAGCTCGCAGCCTGTGTCACCTCAGGACGGCTGAGAGGGCCCTGCCCCTGTCCCCGCCCGTCCCCGCCCGTCCCCGCCCGTCCCCGCCCGCAGGGCGGCCGTGACCCTGAAGGACAGTCCTTGGCGCGGGAGGTGTTTTCGCACCGAGAGAGAACAGAAATCGGGTGATGTTCCAGGAATTCTCTCTGAACAAAAGAATGAGGCCATGAGCACCTGAGTCACGGGAGGCTGGGCGGGTGCCCGGCCTGCCCGTCTCACCCCACCCAGGTCACGCTCTCTCCCGCGACCCGCTCGGGCGGAAAGGAAGGATGACGCGCGCACAGGGCTGCCGCGCGCCCGGGGCTCCACCTGCGGGGCGGAGGCGAGCGGGAGCAGAGCCCTGCCCGCCCGAGGTGGGGGAGACGCAGTCACGGAGCCTGGCCCAGCCCTGGTGGGCGCTGCTTTCTCCGTAACTGCAGAGTTGTGTGCGGATTCTCCAGCAGGGCTGAGGCGCTGCGGGCGGCCCCAGGGCCCCAGGGCCTCCTGAAGCTTTGCTGCTGTGTCGTGACCCAAGACTAAGAAGCTGCCGCCCCATGGCGCCTCAAAAACGGGCCGAAAACAATATCAACGTGGCCAAAACCCAGTCCCTAACTTCCCAGTGACATCACACGGAGTGGGGGTCAAGCTGCAAGGAGGTTCACTTTTCTCCCCGTGAGTTAACAGACTGGGACCGGGGCTCGTGCCTGCGATCCCAGCTACTCAGGCGGCAGAGACCCCGAGGCCGAAGCGTAAAGCCGGCTCGGGTCAGGCAGGGAAAGCTCAGGTCACTTTCATCTCCAATTAGCCACCAAAAAGCTGAGGTAGAGCTGTGGCTCAAGCGGTAGAGTGCCAGCCTTGAGTGAAAAAACCTAGGGACAGTGCCCAGGCCCTGAGTCTAAGCCCCGCGGCTGACACACACACACACACACACACACACACACACACACACGTTAACGAAGCTGATTTTACAGTGCGGGAGAGAATATGCCTTTGTTTTGTTTTGCCTTGGCTTTCCTATAAACGAAGGCAGGCACGCCGTAGCACATTGTGATCAGCAAGATGCAGCGTGCACCCCACTTGTGCCAAGCAAGGATGTGAGCCCCACGTGTGGCCAGGCCTCGTGCCCGTGCTCCGGCCCCCGTGGGCCTTTCCTTTACCTCCTCCTCCCCCTTCCCAGCGTCTCTGGGTTTGGCTCTGACACCTGGGGCCCGGATCGCCTTCTTAGCCTGCCTCCCCTCCAGTCCAGTCTCCCGTGCCCTGACTGATGCCAAGCAGCGCACCGTGCTGGGTTAGGATGGCCCTGGGGGGAGGGGGCGGGGATGGTCTCCCCTGCCCCCCTTCCCCCCCCCCCCCCCGCGCGGCCCTCACGCCTCCTCCCCAGCCCGGTGCTCCAGGGACAGGAAGCGTGCCTTCCGGGGACCGCCCTGTTCGCCCCGTTGGGTTTTCCAGCAGCTTTATCAGGGAGCGCAGCTGTCGACAGGCCCGAGAGGCCCGCGGGACGGCTTCCTGGGGCGTGCCGGGCGTGGGGTGCAGGCCCCCGGCAGCTGTCACCACGCGTCCTGCCCGCGCTGGCCCGGCTCGCAGGCGGCCTCCGTTAATCTGTCCGCTTTTCACCAGCACGGCCCCCTGCGCCTCCTCTGCCCCTGGTCGTTCATGCTCCGCAGATAAGCGATAGCCGCGGGAGCGGGTGGAATGCGGGCAGGATTCCGGGCTGGCCGGATATAGCCCGTTATCGTGGCCGTTCCGGCGAGCCGGCTCATTGAGAAGCTTCGGGACACTTCATCAATGGCGGGGGGGGGGGGGGTGCCAGCACGGCGGCCTGGCTGCGGAAGGCCCCTGGCACAACGCAGGGCCTGCTTATCTGACATGTCCCCCCCAGGGAGGTCAGACATCGGTGCCACGGCCAGCCCCGGGGCGGCAGAGCCACAGAACACCAGGGCCGGAGACCCCGGAGAGAGGAGGTCCCACGGGGTCACGCGGGGAGGCCCCGGCACAGGCTCAGGTCTCCAGGCAAAGCGGGGGCCCCACTGCGAGGAAAGAAACGGGTCTGTGCCCGACACTGCTAGTCCACATCGTACTGCAAAGTCACCCCGGGGCAGACAGGCAGGAAAAGGAGCCCGAAGGTAGCCACGCCCCCCCACGGTAGCCAACGGGTTCAGGGCCATCCCTACCACAACCCAACTTCCTGCTTTACAGAAACGGAGGGCCGAGTTACAAGGGAAGAGCCAGAGCATTCCTTTTATCGAGTACGAGATGTAAGGTTAGACAACTCGCATGTTCCAATTTCCAGCCTTACAGCAATATGACAGTAATCAAACCAGTGTGCTTTGGTGCAAGGATAGGCGTCCAAGGGAGTGGTAAGGAAGTGGGAGTCCGGAACCACACCCACAGCTGTGGCCCAGTGGTCAACAAGGGTGTCAGGACCATTTCAAGATGAATTAGGGGCTGGGAATATAGCCCAGTGGTAGAGCGCTCGCCACGTATACATGAGGCCCTGGGCTCGATTCCTCAGCACCACATATATAGAAAACGGCCAGAAGTGGCGCTGTGGCTCAAGTGGCAGAGTGCTAGCCTTGAGCAAAAAGAAGCCAGGGACAGTGCTCAGGCCCTGAGTCCAAGCCCCAGGACTGGCAAAAAAATAAAAAAAAAAGATGAATTGTTTTCAACAAACGGGCGTGGAACAAGGATGGAACTGGATTCTTGTCTCATGCAACAGTAAAAACTTAACTTACATGCACCACCTTCCCAACAGTTGGGCTTCGTGGGGCATGTCTGTAATCCGAGCTACGCTGGAGTTTGAGACAGGAGCTCAGCTGCTGGAGAAAAGTATTTGGCCATTCCTCACAAGGATAAAGCTGGAACTAATGTGCGACCCAGCAGCTCCAGCCCTAGGTGCATAGTCAAAAGAACTGAAGGGGCCACTAGGCCATATCCCCAGCCAGCATGGAGATGTTTCCATTCAAAATGTCTGACTTTGATTTAAGATGCTGAGATGCTAAACTACATTCTCCCCCCACCCGCCCTGTTTTTTTCCTGCTCAACACTGGCATTCTATCCACAGCTTCACTTCCAGCTCTTTCTTTGGTGGTTGATTGGAGATAAGAGTCTCACGGGCTTTCTTGCCCAGGCTGCTTTCCAACTGTGATCCTCAGATCTCAGCCTCCTGACTAGCTGGGATGACAGACATGGCCACCAGTGCCCAGCACAGTAAACACATTTTGAATCCCAGACAACAGGATGCTCACGGTTAGGAAAGTTTAGGTAAGGGTTAGTTGTCATTTAGGGGTCCCACCGTGAGGACCAGCGGGGCCCCCCGGCACAGGGCTGCTCCGAGTTGATCTTGCTGTGACCTCTCCTCTCTGAAGGGTTGGGGCTACACAGGCCAGCCGCCCTGCGCCAGCCATGTCTGGGTGTAGTGTGTGTTGCCAGCCCTCAGCCTGAGGGAAGTGCCTGAAGAGTTCTGTGTTGCAAAATCTAAAAGGCTTTCAATTTTTGGAGAGAGCCAGAACCCTGCTGATTGGCGAAGTGAACCAACAAGCTCCTCTTCTCCCTGAGTTCCCCTCTCCGGAAGAAATTAATTCCACAGCTGCCTTTGTTACTAATCACAAAAATGCCTCCAGTGCCATCGACACCCTGTTCGGCTGCTTGATTGTCTTATTTTGGTAAGAATAATAAGTACTCAGGGAAAAGGAAGTCATAAACTTTCTTAAAAAAAAACAAACAAACACCACAATTATACATGAAGAAATCTCAACATCCCTGGTGATAAAAGAAATTCAAATTCAAATGGCGTTGAGATCCCACGCCAGCCTCGTCGGGGGGAACCATCAAGTGCGTCCACAGGACCCCACGCCGCTGAGGCCGCGGGGAGGAGGAGCCTGGCGCGCTGTTGGTGAAGTAACCAGCGCGGCCACCATGGAACTCGGCACGGAGGCACCCAGTAACGAGCGCAGGACTTCCCCGGAACCCAGCTGCGCCGCGTTCGGATCCAGTAGAGGCGCCACCCGGGCTTGTTGAAGTGCTACTCACAACAGCCAAGCTGTGGAAACAGCCTGCGCCCTACAACCAATGGACGGGTGAAGAAAAACGTGGCGGACACACACAATGGAGTACTGACCATAAAGAAGAAGGAATGTATGAAAGCGGCATAAAGAACCTCACCGAAAGCTGGTGATCACGGGGGGGACGGGCGGGGGAAGCAAGGCTCAGCGGGGACCCCTGGAGGGGGGCGGGGCAGGCTAAGGAGGAGGCTGGACGGCAAGTGGCTGCAGCCGAACATTGAAATGTGTTGAAATTGCTTCCAGAAAGGGGGAAGGAGGGGAGGAAGCGTGGCAGAGGAGTGAGCTGATTAGAATACACTGTAAGTGTGTGGAAATGTCACAGTGACTCCCCCCCCCCCGTATAACTAATGTACATTCATAAAAAAATAAATGAAATCTCAATCCGGAAAAACATTAATGACATTATTTTATTTTCAGGGAAATAGATGGATCTGGAAACTAGCCATTCCGTTAATAAGCCAGGTTCAGGAGGCTAAAGGTTGCATTTTCCCTGATATGTGGTTATTAGACATAAAATATAATCGTACATGAACATACACAGGAGTATGTGTGATGTGGTCCCATGGCCTGCTGTAAGACATTTCCTCACTACGGTGTGTTCTCGGAACCGAGCGCCCTGCTGCTGTCCGCAGGCCGGAGGCCCCCCTCGGTGGGTGGGTGGTTCTCGCTGCAGTGACCGCTAGAGCTCGTCTCCCCTGGCCTCGCTCCTCTGCACGCTCACCGCCCCTCCGGCTCGTACGGTTCAGCCATGGGTGCCCAGCGCCCGCGGCCGCTGGCCCTGAACCATGCCGTTCTGCAACAGCAGCCGAGCGTGGACTGACACCCTTACTCAGCCTTCTCTCGCGCCCCTCAGTCTCATGGCGTGCTGTAGCCGAGAAGGCCATGCCGCTCTGTGGGATCCGAGCCTCATGAACACCCCTCAGAGCCCCATCCCATGCCGTACCAGCAAGAGCCAAGGGGCTGGAAGGCAGAGGGGGTGAGGGGCCCGAGCGCCAGGGCTCGTGCAGCCTTCTCGCTCACCTGCAGCGTGGCGGGCTTGCCAGCCGGGTGCTGTCAGCTGCCTAGACCACCAGAAAAACCAGGGACAGTCAGGGACAGAAGGCTAGGTGAGTGATCACTCCAAAGAACGAAGTGTGCTCACCTGCCCCTCCTCAACGCTGACCTTCCTGCCCTGAAAAGATGGAGCCAGGACATGTTTTTCTCTAGAATAACAAAACCTTGTTAAGGTGTCGCTTGTATTCATCACCTGCAACACATTCCTGTGAGCCTGCTGCTTGGGACATCCAGGGAGAACGCATCATTAGTTCACAGCCACGGAGGAAGAACAGATCTCCAGCCCTCCACCTGAGCAGTCAGGGAGTAGGTGGTTGTTCCTGGTGAGTTCTCCCTTGGCCTTCCACCAGGAGCTCAGTGCCATCTCAGGCAGAGCGGAGCCACACGTTGCTTTCCTCCTGTAGTTCACACACACACACACACACACACACACACACACACACACACACGCGGGTCTGGAGAAGGGAAGGGAAGGTCACCAGCAAGTCCAAGGCAGGGCCCGCACTAAGCCCCAGGAATTCAAGACCTCCCAGGCCGTGCTGGATTTCCAAGACAAACATTTGTCTTTCTAAGTGTTGGGGGGGGGAGGGGTGGATCTGGAGGCTGCAGGCAGTGAACCGGCCAGGCCCTGGTGGGGGCGGGTGGGGAAGGGACCAGGGCCTGGCTAGGACAGGGTAGGGGCGGATGAGCTGTCGCAGAAAGCTTTCAAGGAGGGAAAGGGTCAGTGGTCTGAGGAGAAATAAAACCTCATTTGAGAAATTTCCTGCTCCCTTGCATTGTTTTAATTCTTCATGCTCAGTCTCTTCCTGGGACATTTTTGAGGTGATTTTTTTTTTTATTTTGTTACTTTGTTTTTGCTTTTGCTTTTTCAGTTCTTCCCCCCCCCCCCCCCCCCCCCATTATTTGATCACATCTCCGGTGTAGATGACTTTGCAAGTCCATGTGAACTTGACCTTTGCCCTGTGAGGCAGAACCACCTCTTCCTTATCTGCAAGTAGGACCAGGAGGCCACAGGATAATACAAAACACAACCCAGGGGAAAAAGTAGGGTGAGGGCAGGTAGGGAGTTCCTTGGACCCGGGCTGAGGCTCTGGGGGAGCCGCCCAGGGGGACACCCCGCAGCTGCCCTCCCCGGCACATTGCAGCGGCAGCCATGAGTTCCCGGGTCCATGGCCGCACGCAGCCGCACGCAGTGTGGCTTCAGCAAGCTGAGCAGCTTCCGTGGGGCCTGGTTTTCTCAGCCAGCTCCTGCTTACTGTGGAGCTCCGTGCGGACAGGGTACTATCTTCTTCTTCTTCTTCTTTTTCCTCTTCTTCTTCTTCTTCTTCTTCTTCTTCTTCTTCTTCTTCTTCTTCTTCTTCTTCTTCTTCTTCTTCTCCTCTTCTTCTTCTTCTTCTTCTTGTTCTTCTTCTTCTTCTTCTTCTTGTTCTTCTTCTTCTTCTTCTTCTTCTTCTTCTTCTTTTCCTTCTCCTTCTTCTCCTTCTCCTTCTCCTTCTTCTTGTGCCGGTCCTGGGGCTTAAACTCGGGGCCTGGGCACTGTCCCTGAGCTTCTTTGCTCAAGGCTAGCACTCTACCACTTAAATCATAGCTCTACTTCCAGCATTTTTGATAGTTTAGTGGAGATAGGAGTCCCACAGACATTTCTGCTCAGGCTGGCTTTGAACGTCGATCCTCAGATCTCAGCCTCCTGAGAAGCTAGGATTGCAGGGTGACATACTCACTAAGTGAGGGAGCAGAAGGCAGCTACGTCGGGGGGCTGGAGGACAGGGATGAGGACTGGCTGAGAAAGTGGGAATGGAAGCCTAGGACAAGGCTGGGAGAGGTGGATAGCAGCCTGGAGTCCCAGCTGGAGATCAGGACAAGAGAATCACTGAGCCAGGAGTGAGTTCAAAGCCAGAGGTCCTCATACTGCCGCCGGAACAGTCACACAGCTGGGCTCCTTGCTGCAGTGTCGGGCTGCGTTCTGCGGATGGAAGCTGGAATCTCAGATACGAAGGTTGCGCCTTCCCGTGCTGAAGGCTGACTGGCAGAAGCCCGCGCGTGCACGCGTTTCCCTCTGCGGGAGGCGACGGCGAGCCATACTGGAAAAAAGGAGTCATCCGTACCAAGTGCTGAGGTAGGAGAATGGGTGCTGGGATGGAGGGGTGGGGGGGGGAGGGGGCGTGGGGAGGGGCTGGGGCAGTGCACAGCCACTTGTCTGTGGAGGTGACTGGAGCGGAGACCATGGGGCTGGAAGGCAGGAGAGCTCTTGGGGCTCTTTGATCTTGCTTTGTAAGAAGAGTAAAATGTATTTTGATGTAATTTTTTTGAAAGTTACTAATGGACTCTCATCTCCTACATCCATCAATTGTTGTGTCTTCTTTGCTCTCTGTGTAAACACACACACACACACACACACACACACACACCACACACCTCCAGATCCCTTTAGAAAGATGCACTACCCCTCACCCCTGACTCCACTGTGTATTTCCTACAAGAACATTCTCTTCCATAACTGTGGCCCACATCTAATCTACAGTCTATATTTAAGTTTGGTCAATTGCTCCAACAATAACCTTCCCGAGTTACGCACATTGTTCCAGGTCCGGGATCACATGGACATTTATTCCTCCTCTCTCTGGTCTGTTTCAGTCTGGAATAGTTCCATAACATTCTTGGTCTTTCTCGACCTTGAAGCTTTTTTCCCCCTCAGTCCTTGGGTTCAAACTCTGGGCCTTGGGCTTGATAGGCAGGCACTGTACCACTGAGCCATGTAGCCGGCATTGGTTATTTTGAGATAGGCTCTTGTTCGGGGGAGCGGGCCGGGACCTCTCCTTCCCACCACGGCTGGGCTAACAGGCATGTGCCGCTATCCCCAGCTTCTTCTGCGGAGTTGGACAGATGATGAACATTTTTCCATTGCTGGCGTGGAGCCGTGATTTTCCTGCTCTCAGCCTTCCATGTGGCTGAAATGGAAGGCATATGCCGCCATGCCTAGCTGTTGGTTGAGAAGAGGGTCTCCATGGGCTGCTTTGAACCAATGAATCTGGTTCCTTTGGCCATAGAAGACAGGATCGAATCTGGTACCGCTTCATCTCCTCCCAGCGTGTTACTGCGTCCGGGCCCTCCCAGGTGACAGAGCCAGGAACTGACTGGACACAGAATGTTCGCGATCCCTGGGGACAGGGCTGAGGACGCTGATCAAGGAGGTGGAAGTGCCTGTTGGCATCTGAGATTCCGTGTTGAACGTGCTTCCAGGGCCTGCCCGCCAGGGTTGGGGTGCTGGCTGTGGGGCATAGCCTATGCACGCCAGGTGGAGGGCAGGGACTCTCAGAACGCGGTGCGCGCCCCTCACCAGGAGGACTGACTTACTGCCAGCCGGAGGCCGGGGGCTCACACCTGGAATCCTAGCTACTCAGGAGGCTGCGATCAGAGGAGCATGGCTGGAAGTCAGGCTGGGCAGGAGAATCCTAAACTCGGATCTCCATTAACCACCAAAAAGCTGCAAATGGAGCTATAGCTCAAGTGATGGTAAAGTGCTGGCCTTGGGTGAAAAACTAAGGGACAGCATCCAGGCCCTAAGTTTGAGCCCTAAGACCAGTACACGCACGCACGCATGCACGCGCAAGTTGTTTCGTTTGACTCCCAACGTCCCAAAGTCCTGGTTCGGTACCATTGGGGTGGGCGTCAAGAATGTGCATCTTGGGCTGGGGATATAGCCTAGTGGCAAGAGTGCCTGCCTCATATACATGAGGCCCTGGGTTCGATTCCCCAGCACCACATATACAGAAAATGGCCAGAAGTGGCACTGTGGCTCAAGTGGCAGAGTGCTGGCCTTGAGCAAAAAGAAGCCAGGGACAGTGCTCAGGCCCTGAGTCCAAGCCCCAGGACTGGAAAAAAAAAAAAAAAAAAAAAAGAATGTGCATCTTCGTTATTGTGTTCTGAAGTGCTGAGGATGGGCTGTGCATGCTGGGAAAGCACTCTGCGCTCTGCCGTTGCACCGTGCCGGGGCTGAGAATCTGGGTGTCTACCCACCCCCTCCTGGCCAGGTGCGGCCCACCCTGGGGGCTACGCTCAGCGAGGGCGCCGGTTTGGCTTTGCGATGAGGACCTGACCGGCCCCGGAGCCTTTTCCAAGCTGTTTCTCGTGCTGGGCGGTTCCGAGGCCGCGCCGGGAGGCTGGGGTGCTGGCTGACGGAGGCGCGGTCCGAGGGGGCGCTGTTGGGATGGGGGGGGCGGCTGTAGCAGGGCAAGGGCATCAGAACACCCTTGGCACAGCCCTCCCCCGTCCCCCAACAGTCCAGGCCCTCATATCTGGGTTTCGTTCATAGTAACTCCTCGGAGCTTGGAATGCTTGCAGGGTTTGGGCCTCGTGCTCTTGTTTCGTGGGACGCGGCCTTTGTGGTGGGGCCTCTGATCGCCGTTAAGATGAGTAGTCTGTGGTACCTCAGTGTGAAGAAACTTAATTCTGCCGACCTGCACCCTTACAAGTGGTCACGATGGCACATTTTGTGCCAAATTGTAATTAAAAATGAAACGAACCCGCTCAGAAGTATTT
Source organism: Perognathus longimembris pacificus (assembly GCF_023159225.1). Taxonomy (NCBI): domain Eukaryota; kingdom Metazoa; phylum Chordata; class Mammalia; order Rodentia; family Heteromyidae; genus Perognathus; species Perognathus longimembris. The sequence goes on from NC_063170.1 coordinate 70,343,324, forward strand.
GTCAGATGCCTGCTCTACGTAGGGTAAAAATACGCTGCTAACACCAGTGTTACACGGAGGTTGATGAAATTCTCCATTGTCACACTGGATGTGAAAGGGCAGGGGTGACCCCTCAGCTGAGTCACTTACCCCCCACACACTTACAGGATGTAAGAGTGACAGACAAGCCTGCCGGGCACTCGGTGCTCCCGTTTGTTTACCTTCCCTTGTTCTGGAAGCTGTGCATTCGGAGTGTCGTAGCCAGGCCAGGCGGGAGGGAAGCAGACGGCACTGAATGGGCCGTGCAGTCGGACAGCCACTCACTTTCCTGAGTCTCTGCGCCTGGCTCACCTCCAAGTCGGATCCTCCAGAGCCCAAGAGGCCCCATCCATCCACCTGAGCTGCGGGCTGCAGGGGCATGAGAGGGGAGGGAGGCCGGGAGGGAGGCTGCTGGCTAGAGGCCTTTTGCAATGTCAGCTCTGGCGAAGGGTTTCTCTATCAGGGCCTTGGGGTGCGCTTGGACTGGACAGGATTCCTGTGACACAGTTCACGTTCTATTTTGGTTCGGGCACTTGGTAAGCTTTCTTCCAGGAAAGGGGGAAACAAAACCCGTTAGTGATATTCCGCCCTTCCAAGAGTGCGGAGCCGCGGGAGCCGAGCAGCGGCCGGCGTGGCCCTGGGGAGCTCTCGGCCACACACGGGGCCCGCCGTGAGGAGGACCTGCCCTTCCCCTTGCCTGTTCCAGCCGTGCTTTTCCTGGGCTGTGGCTGACAGTGATGTCATCGTCCCGTGATGTTGTTGGTGACCTTGCTCACCGAGCTGGGTCATTTCTCCGTGTCCTAAAGCAGAACTGAGAAAATCATGGCTTAGAACCAAGGAGGTGGTGAGGCATAGGGCACCGCAGGTGGGGGGAGGCCCGCCTGCCCCCCTCTTACTGCCAAACCCTAACCACCAGCAACGTTGTTCCCAGCCTGGCAAAGTCACAAAGGAGAACAGGAATTAAGGAAGATTGAGCAGCCTGGCTGTGGTAGACTCAGGAAGGCAGCAGACAGGCCGGCATTTATCAGGGGGCTTTCATACCATGGACCCTGCCAGCCAGGCAGGGAGGCTGGAGGAGGCCGGAAGCAGGTAGCAGAGCTGCCGGCTTCTGGAAGGGCTCCGTGCCAGAGCCCCTCGCCCTGTGATGGGTGCTTGCCCCTTTGCATTGGAGGCCGGAGGAAACCGAGGCTCAGCAGCTACGTCTGGTACTCAGCTGCTCGCTGGTGGAGCTGGGTTTTGAACATGAGACTTCTTCACTCCCTGATCTCTGTTCTCACCCAGCAACACACAAGTGCTGGCTACAGATACTTTGACCAAGAATTTTCTAAGCACTCTCAAGCCTTAACCAGTAACAGAGCCACGCTGGCTTGTCTCCAAGACACACACATTGTGCAAACTGCACGGGCACTGCACAGATGAGGGCGCTAAAACAGTGAACAGGAACAGGGACCTGCTGGTTGAAGTGGCAGAATCTGACCTTGAATCCTGATGCCAGCTCTGTTCACCTATTGTTCGGCCGCATGCACAGGGCCCAGCATGCTGACAGAACCCGCCCTGCCCGGAATACACAACCTGCCAACCTGTCATCTCACGTCAACCTTGCGGGCTACGGTCGCGTTCCGCCTGGCGCCTACAGCGCAAGTTATGTATGCCTGCTTTCTTTGTTCCTGGCACCAGGAACAAAGTATAGGGCTGGAGTTCTACAAGCCGTCGGGCTCTAAGGAACTAGATGACACAGAATCCGTGGTCCAGTAGTCACAAGCACTGACTGCAAACCAAGTGGAACCGCAGGGAGCACAGCGCCCCCTGGTGGTGGCAGTTGGGTGTAAGTTTGGGACTTGAGAGGATCCAGAAGGCAAGGCGATTAGCGACAACGCACATCCTTTTACTTTAGCGTGCCTCCCAGATGGGGCCTAGTGCTAACTTCTGCCCCGGGCTGGCCTCCCACCTCTACTGTGGAGTAGAGATCATAGGCACACGTGTGCCACCACACCTGATGCTGTTTTTGTGTTTTGAGACAGGGTCTCGCTATGGAGTCCAGGCTGGCTGCAAACTCCCAGTCCCCCTGCTTCAGCCTCCTGAATTTACCAGTGTGCACCACTGCTCCTGGCGCCTATATTTGTATTTTTTTTTTGTTTTGTTTTTTTTTGGCCAGTCCTGGGCCTTGGACTCAGGGCCTGAGCACTGTCCCTGGCTTCTTCCCGCTCAAGGCTAGCACTCTGCCACTTGAGCCACAGCGCCGCTTCTGGCCGTTTTCTGTATATGTGGTGCTGGGGAATCGAACCTAGGGCCTCGTGTATCCGAGGCAGGCACTCTTGCCACTAGGCTATATCCCCAGCCCCACTATATTTGTATTTTTATGTACTAGTTAAAATACATTTAACTGAAAGACAAAATAAGACATGTGGGGGTTGGGAATATGGCCTAGTGAGTGGCAAGAGTGCTTGCCTCGTATACATGAGGCCCTGGGTTCGATTCCCCAGCACCACATATACAGAAAACGGCCAGAAGTGGCGCTGTGGCTCAAGTGGCAGAGTGCTAGCCTTGAGCAAAAAGAAGCCAGGGACAGTGTGCTCAGGCCCTGAGTCCAAGGCCCAGGACTGGCAAAACAAACAAACAAACAAACAAAAAACCCCCAAACAAACAAAAAACCCAAAACAAGACATGTAAGTTCAGGCGAGCTGCTTAGGGGCGAACTGGCCGACCCTTGCTTCATTTCCGTCCATGTGAGCCGGTAGACCCAGAGAGTGTGCAAGGCCTGACCGAATTCACAATGCGTGTGGGTGACAGAGTGGGTCTGCAGGTTTGATTCCTGACTCTGCTGCGCCCACCAGGCCCTGGGGAGGAGGAACGTAGCCATTTGCCTCATGTTGAGCATGGAAACGTATTTCCCGTTTGTTCTAGTGGCTGCGTTGACTCATCAGGAAGCCCCTTTCTCAAAGACAACAAAGGTGCCGGGGATGGTGGTCACTTCTGTCATCCCAGCTACTTGGGAGGTGGAGAGGAGAAGGATGTAGTTTGATGCCACTGTGGGCTTAAAGTTGTTGAGTTCTCACCTTAACCAGTAAGCCAGGCACAGTGGCACACGCCTGTCACGCCTGTCATCCCAGCTACACGGGAAGAGCAAATGGGGCTCCAGGCCAAGCAGGCCTGCGCATAAACACAAGCCATCCCCAAAATAATGAACCCCCAAAGACCTTGGGTCATGGCTCTATCAAGAGCAAGGCGTCTGTATTGGGGGGGGGGAGGTGTGACCAGAGCATGCACCCCGCTGTGGTGGAGAGATCAGCCTCTGCTGGGAGGAACCCCCAAGGCCCCGGTCTGATCTAGGACATGATTCGCCTGGCTGTTTGCTGTGGCCTTGGGAGATCTGGCTGGCTAGGCTCCCCATCTGTGAAGGCGCTGAACCCCTGCCCTTCCGCACCTGCACCTCATCTCCGGGGTCCTTCCTAGCCCATATGACTCTTGCTGACCTTTGACCCAGAAAACATTGTTATGCCAGTTGTTTCCCCGAGGCCACGTGGCAGTTCTGTGACGCTGTGCACCCCCACCCGGCCCTGGCCCGGCCTTCAGAGCTCTTACAGACCCTGACACGGAGCAACGTTTGATAGTTCTGCTTCCCCGAGCGAATCCAGTTCTTCTGAAGACTCCCCAGGGGGAGAGGGGGACCAATGGAAGAAGCCCGCTGCCTCATTCCCGCACCTGGGGACCAGGATGAGCCGGTAGCTCACGCAGATGGCCTCCGGTCCTCAGCGCTGGCCACTGCGCCCCATGTGTCCCCATGGCAATCCCATGGCTGGGTTATCTGGCTCCCTCCCACTGCACCGTCCTCTGGGGCTCCTGTCAGCAACCTAGCACAAGCCCCCAGCCCCTTGGCACAGGAAGTGGGAGGAAGGAGCACTGGGAAAAACTCCTGCAGGATAATCAGCGTCATAAACTCAGGAGGGCATGCCGCTTCCTTGCCCAGGAACTTCTAGGAGCCAAGACAATAAGACTCAACATGCCCTGCTTTATGGAAATTGAGCAATGATCTAGCAGAAGTGGAAAACATCTGGCCTCGCCATCCTGCGATGGGTACCGTGTGAGGGAGCACGGCTGGACTCGGGGGGCCTTCCCAGGCGTGTGGCTGACCGGAAGCCTGCCGCTGTGAGGGGGAACGTGGCGCGAGTGGGCAGCAGCCCCCCTCCTTCCACGCTGCGCCCCCCCGGGGCTCTGCTGGCACTGGTCTGGCCATCTGACCCACGCGGAGAGCTGCCGGGCCAGGCTCCGTGCTCGTGGTGAGCAAGGCCGCGAGTTCTGAGGACCCCAGTGCGGACCCTAGCCCAGCACACCCCTTGTGTTGCAGGTCCCCCACCTGAGCTCCACCCACCCCATGACGCTTCTGGTGTTCCAGATTGTCCCATGGTCCACAATACCGTAAAAACTGTTCTCCTGAGGTGTGCTCCCAGAACTCCATTACTGTGGCCACGGCCCTAACTCAGAGCAGCGGCGGGTACCCCGCCTGGCTGCTGGGGTAGGCACGTGGCTCGGCCCGGCCGGGCAGAGCCCTCTATCCTCGTGGGCCAGAATGAGCCAATCAAGAGTGAGATTACTGTGCTGGCCGGCAGGCAGCGGGGGGCTGCCACAAGGACGAGCTGGCCCGCGTGACAGAATAATCATCACTGCGCTTCTGCCCCAGCCAGGACGGCTCTTCGGACTCAGTTATTCTCCACCCTCGGCACAGGTAGGCATTACTCAGCGCTGGCAACGGTTCCCCCGGTGGAATCTTCCTCTGTGGCAGCTACGAGGGCTGTGAGCAGCCCGCCAGGTGGGACCGACCAGGGCAAAGGCGGCGCGCAGGCTCCTGGCTGTGTCCAGACTTGCAGGGCCCTGCTTACGGGGCATGCCAAGGCTGCCGCGCGCGGGCTTGACTTGACGTTCAGTAAGTGGAGGCCCACCAATGACGCCACGACGTCGTCTCGGGCCTGAACTTGGTCTTGTGCTCACTACACAGGTGTTCTACCACCTGGCCACACCTCCAGGACCCCTGTGACACTCCAGCTCCAGGGACCCAGGATCACCAGCTGCTGGCCAGGGTGAGAGCCCAGCCACGGCCCTCCTGCAACCCCTGGAGGGCACCCCTAGATTTATAGAGGTAGGGCCCCGCTTGGGCTGTGCCCAGTGCTGAGCCCTAGCTCCCGCGGGGGCTCCCAAACTCACGCTGCCTCCTTTCCCTGTGGGCGATTCTTTCTAGACGTTGCTCTGCAGTTGGTCCTTGTCCCTCATCCTGGGTCTCAGCAGTTGGTGAGTAGACGTTCGCTTGTGGCAGTTGAGTTTTGGGTGTGGAGGCGGTATGTCAGATTTTAAGGCTTTAGGGATTTAGAAATAGGTTTAAAAAGTCTTCATGTCCTGAAGTTCTAGTACATCCTATTGGTTGCAGGAGAGATGATGGAAGCATGGAGTAATACCCAAGGATTCAGCATGCGTGGGACAAGTCACCAAGGGCACGTGCAACTACAGTGTGGGGGAGTGGAGGGCCCCGGGGCACTGGGCCCGGGCTGTGGTATGGCCTGGGCATCACTAGCTGGTGCTGTGGTGTTTGCAGGGCTTGTAGCACGCGTCCACAGGTAGGGGTGTGTCATGCTGCCGCCTCCCATGTGCACGCAGCACCCCTGCCAGAGAAGGGTATTCAGGAAACGGGCACTAGCAGCACATCACCACTGTTAGAACTTAGGTAAGCATTCCACTCTCAAGCGTGAGCCCCAAGAATGGCCACCGGCTACTGCCACAATGGCCGAGTCCCACTTCTTCCCCAGTGAACAGGCTGTGGCAAGCAGGGTACCTGGCAGGCCACTAAAGCTTAAGGCCAGTGCGGAGCTGACCAGTGACGGGAGGAGGCTCTACCTCCTCACCCGAGATACAGCTCCATCAGCCCATCCACACCTGTCTTCTCCGCAAACGTGCAGGGCCAGGGCCAGTGAAACGAAGCCATGACATCTATGAAGGCCTCTTGGAGGTGGATGGAAATGCCCTGCTTACGGGAGCCTGCCGTGCCTGGCGCTGTGTTGGTGAGCACTGAGCATTTCACACGATCCTCCACCAAGCACACTTCTACACTGCAGTGGACGGCATCAGCTTCTAGGCTCCATTTTTTCCTTTTGTGCCAGCCCTGCAGCTTGACTTCAAGGCCTGGGCACTGTCCCCGAGCTCTTACACTCAAGGCTAGCATTCCACCACGTGAGCCACACCTCCACTTCCAGCTGTTTGGCTGTTGGTTGGAGACAGAAGTCTCAAGGACTTCCCAGCCTCTGTTGGCTTTGAGCCATGATCATGAGATCTTGGCCTCCTGAGTAGCTGCTGCTTTCAGGCATGAGCCACTGGTGCCTGGAAAGCTCTATCGTGATAAGGTTTTAGAATTGCAACGGGTATATACTTTCCCTTCTTAAGCATGGCTGACTGAAGCTAGAAATCAAAACAGCTTCATTTTCAGACTTCCTACCTAATTCCTGAGACTGCTGTTTTAAGATTCTTTGTCACTGATGGCCTGTGATCCAAGGGTGGCTAAAGGTTTCTTTGGAGTCACAAAGTGTAGCACTGGCAGCAGGAACTGTGTATTGTGTCCTATTGAATGGTAATGTTGACACCACCTAGGCCTCTCTCTCCAGGCTTTTTTTATTTTTTGGCTAGTCCTGGGCCTTGGACTCAGGGCCTGAGCACTGTCCCTGGCTTCTTTGTGCTCAAGGCTAGCACTCTGCCACTTGAGCCACAGCGCCACTTCTGGCCGTTTTCTGTATATGTGGTGCTGGGGAATCGAACCCAGGGCCTCATGTATACGAGGCAAGCACTCTTGCCACTAGGCCATATTCCCAGCCCTCCAGGCTGTTCTTACCTGGCACTCTTCCCCAACTACTCCCAGTCCACAACTCTCAGCCCCTGCTTTAAAAATAACTGCCCTTAAGAAGATGAGCTCTGGTTAGACAGCTCTGGTTTCTGATTATCCTACTAATGCCCAAACATGTGCCCCATGAATGCCAAAAAGGTAATGAAAGTCACAGGACAGGAAACTACAGTTAAAAAAATCAAAAACTAAACATCAAGTTTAATTTGAAGAAAAACAATCAGAAATGGTCTGTAGGAACAGTAGAGCAAATCACTCCTGAGGAGTCTAGCAGGTTGGTAATCACATTTATTAGAACAAATGGAGAAAAATAAAAATGCCATTTAGCTGAAGAACTGTAAGACATTTGCAAACCAACTCATCTTGGGATGGAGGAATCCTTGGTCATGTCTTAGTATAAAAAAATATGCATGCTTCTCTCTCTGAATCTTTTGTATGTTTGAAGATTCAATTGTACAGTCTCCTACTTTCTACACAGGATAAATTCTTTGTTTCAGCCAACTCTCAGAGGAGGGGCAACGAGTACGACACCATCTCCCCGGACAAAGAGCATTGGGATATTCCGTTTTGTTGACTGCAAGAGAAAGGAAGAAAAAACTCAACATGCATTTGTACAAACGTGTGGTTTTTTGAAATGAACATTTAAAGGCTGGCTGACCATAACACAAACAACTGAACACCTGATCATTTACCTCTGCAGCACAAAGAAGCCACCTGGTCACTCTCCTTCTCCTGGGGACTGACGCTATGGCAGAGACTGGTACTACCCAGCAACAGCTCTACTCTTCCTGGACAACAGCGAGGTATGTTTCCCACGCTTGCTGGAGACCAGATCTAGCCAACATGGACAGTACCTCATCCAGACTGACCCATGAACTTCCCACGAGTGGCTGTCCGTGCTTGTCCCCGTTGGACTGGTAACTGCTGAGATCTAGCAGCAGCAGAGCCACCAACTCTGGCAGAGCCCCGCCCCTACCAGCTTCCACTGGGCTCGGCCAGGATGTCTGTGTCTGCACACACAGGCACAGATACACTACCATACCCTGCGGCTCTGGCTTAGTGGTCAGGCCTTGGGCAGTCAGGAAGTCATGGCATGTTTGAAATCCTCTTAAGCCTTGGCAACATGTTAAGTAAAACTTGGAAAGCAGCCCAGAGACCTCCCAAATAGGCTTGGGAGAAGATGCTGGAAAAGGCAAATGCTAGTAGACACTGCTATTAACCATCAGGATAACAGCAATCACATGGGAAGTACACAAAATGATCTCAGGCAATGACGCTGGCTTTCAAACAGAAATGAAAAATAGCAATCTCAGGGCTAGAAATGCCAATTTCCTTTAGAACCCAGTCTATACAAGCGTTTTTAAAAAGCTGTGATAAAGCTGAATAAACATCTAGGTGGAAGAAACTCGTCCCTAAGGAAAGAGTAGATGGAGGGTGGGCTTTCTCGGCAATGGTCCGCAAATCCATGCGGGCAGGCGAGGGAAAGCCCAGCAGGCAGAGGGCACGTGGGGCAGCTATAAAGAGCCCAATACCTCGGAGAGAGACCGGGTGCCAAGCCAAACCATGAGGTGTTTGGTGAAAGAAGGAGGTAAACAGGACGCGGGCCGGGGCCAAAAATGCAGCCCTTTAGCAGCCTACAAGGCAGCCACGGCAGTGTGGAGGAGTGAGGGTTCCTGTCTTCGGCCTTCCCATGAGCCTGCCAGAAGTCAGCGGAATTATCTAAGTTATGGGAAACACCTCCGCTCTGTAGGTGTCCTCCTGTTTAGGAAATGCTGAGCCCATTAGCATTTCAACAGAGGAAAGGAGAGAAACAAAGCCAGGGCCAAGGTGAAGAACCAGAGTCTGGTTTCCTGCATCTGAAGGAACTGAGTGCACTGGAGACAATGCAGTAGCTGTCCGTGGTGCTGACTGTCACCGGACAGTAGACACTCCCAGACCTCACCCTCTGTCCTTTCCCGTCTGGACACGCCGACACTGAAGTGAGAAACTACTGTGTGTGTGCAGAAGCCTACTTGACGGGCAAGCAGATAGGCCACAGCAGAAAGCAGCAGCATGCCACACTTTGCAGACAACACTGTTTTCAGTTAGACCCAGCAGGAAAAGCATTTTCTATCATCTGGTGACTTCATTTCTAACACTTTACCCAACAAGTCATGGCAATGCAGAAGATGTCTCACCAAGTCAACCAGCTCTGCCTGCAACTCTCAAAGCAAGAGAGGCAGTGTGCACGTCCCCCAGAGTGGGCAGACTTGCAGGCAGAGCTGGTCATCTGTACGGAGGGCAGTGCTAAGGATGTGTGACCGGGGCTCCCCACGGTGGTGGTGTGCAGACACAGCACCTTCAGTTTGGGGACAAGTTCTGCTCTAAGTGGACACACAGCTGAAGTCAGCCTCTTGCGTTGCAGGCAGCATTAAAACAGTATTAAGTACATTTATGAAGCGTCTGTATCTAGGGTGAAATGCTTAGATCAACAAAGTTACCTAGAAAGCACAGCAAAAAACTGCACACTCCATATTTCATCACATTTTTGAAACCTTCAAACTAAAAAGGGAAAAATGCTTCCAATTTAACTGACAGTGCATTCTTATCTGAGTGACAAGAAACAGCCAGACCTAGAGATGCTAAAATATAAGGAAAGGAAGTTCCTTTTAGAATTGGAATATTATAACTGGAGCCATGTTAAAAGCCTATGATAAGAAATGTACGAAGTCTACAAAAACAAGTTCTTATGTGACACCTCTGATAGCCAGATGCCCACATTGAGAGAGAGAAAGACAGACGGACAGACAGACAGACAGACACATACCCTGGGAGGAAGCCAGGAGTGATTGGCTGAAGGAGGGAGGCATGAGTAGAGGCTAATGTTGATAAGGGGCTGTCGCTAACCTGAAAGCTTCGCCTGGAACAGCTCCAGGAATCCGCCATGGCCACACGAAGCGAGTTCTATTATCTTACCACCCGTCTGACAGACAGGTCAGGTAACTGGGCTGAGTTCCATGGATGTGAGCACAGAGGCCAGGAACCCACATTTTAGTCACTATGGCCTAGCAGAGGCAGACTGGCCTTGCAGTACTTAAAAGGCTTTTCAGACGAGACCACTGGTCATCTTATAAAAATACTGACTAATGAAATGTATCATTATTTGGAAGACAATGAAAACTCATGAACTATGCTTTCCAGATGATGAGGGCTTGCTATTATTGCTTGAAGAATAGAACAAGTTCACGGACATGGTTTCTGATGCACTAGTACCACTAATCTTTAAGAAACTATCACTTGTCGAGTCTGAGTATAAAGTCAAAATCAAGTACCCACAAAACATACTACCTGTCTCTGTGGTCAGACTTTTCTCAACTATAAAAAGTCATAGCTGTGAATTTGGTTATCATCAAGCCAGGCATCCGAGATCCGCAAATGTTTAAAACAAACGTTTTTCACAAAATATTTTGTTTCAGAAAGTTAGGTTGTTGTCCATAATCTGTTACTTATGAGTAGGGTGTGGTGGTGCATGCTTGTAATACCAGCACTCAGAGGAGGAGGCAGAGTATCCACGTGTTCAAGACTAGCCTGGGGGGCTGGGGTATAGCCTAGTGGCAAGAGTGCCTGCCTCGTATACACGAGGCCCTAGGTTCGATTCCCCAGCACCACATATACAGAAAACGGCCAGAAGCGGCGCTGTGGCTCAAGTGGCAGAGTGCTAGCCTTGAGCGGGAAGAAGCCAGGGACAGTGCTCAGGCCCTGAGTCCAAGGCCCAGGACTGGCCAAAAAAAAAAAAAAAAAAAAAAAAGACTAGCCTGGGCTATATAGTGAGATCCTGTCTCAAAACACAAAATAAGATGACAAAACATGTTAATCCTATGATGGGTTTACATTTCTGAATGAACTACAGTTTTAAAATTTCTCAGTTTTTTTTCTGGGTACTGTAATCCTACCTGCTCAGAATGGAATGAGATCTGAGGATCATGGTTTAAAGTCAGCCTAGCTAGGAAAGTCTGAGACGTTTATCCTAATTAATCAGGGGGAAAAAAGCCAAAGTAGAACTGTGACTCAGGGGATGGAATGTTAGCCTTGAGTGAAAAAGCTCAAGGACAGGCCTTAAGGTCAAGTTCTGGCACCAGGAGAAAACAACAACAAAACCAAAGAAAACACAGTCAGGCTTCCCATAAATATATGTAAAACTGATACATGCAGGTAGAAAACAAAATTCCTGACTTACTTTGTATATCTCTTCATACGTCTCCTCATCAATTTCTATGGTAGTCACGGTTTCTTCCACATCTCCCAGTATCATATTTAAGTGCTGGTCATAAGCCTGGAGTGCGAGGAATCAAAAGATCTGAGAAGCAATTCAAGGGCCGCACCCACAAAGGTCTCCACTACAAGTTATACTCTTCATGCATGTGCCACAAATTGCATATTAAAAAACCAACAACAAATGTTTTGCTGGGATAGCCCATTTCTTCACAAACCATTTCTAATGCCAACTATTGATCCGATAAAGATCTAACACTGTTTATGCCTCCAAACGATGTACTCAAAATAATGGGAGTTATTTTAAAGTATTCACCATGGCAGTCGCATCATTTACAGTCCTGTGAAGACTCATCAGATTTCTCAGTGCCACCTGTATGGGAGTGACAGGAGTCAGACACGGGACACTGTCATGAGGCACCACCGGCCTGGCGTGGACTAAACAGCACGAAGGTAAAGGAGGCAGAGCAACACCATGTCCAGAACCTGTGGATTAGTAAATGTTGCAACCAAGGTATTTGGTGCAACCTCCAAATAAGTTCTGGGGTCTTGTTCAGAACCCACTTAGATTTTAGTTCTAACAGTGAGGTATAGTACACCCACTGGCAAAAGGAGAGAAGTAGCGGCCCACCAGCTGCAGGACACTGCAGGCAGGGAGCACTAGGAAGAGTGTGAGCGTGAGACGGAGGGGCAGAAAACACAGGAAGTCTGCACCGGGAAACTGATGCCTCCAAGACTTGGTAAATGTCAGTCCTGGGGTCTCCACCTGCCACCAGTCCATGTTAATTAATTAAGCTCAACTCTGTTTATATTAAGAATACTATCTGGGCTGGGGATATAGCCTAGTGGCAAGAGTGCCTGCCTCGGATACACGAGGCCCTAGGTTCGATTCCCCAGCACCACATATACAGAAAACGGCCAGAAGCTGCGCTGTGGCTCAAGTGGCAGAGTGCTAGCCTTGAGCGGGAAGAAGCCAGGGACAGTGCTCAGGCCCTGAGTCCAAGGCCCAGGACTGGCCAAAAAAAAAAAAAAAAAGAATACTATCTGCCTTGTTCTCTCTACCCCTCCCTACTCGCTGGTGCTTTTCTTCAGGTGTCATGAAACATGGAACCACAGTACTTAAGCTTTAGACTAGGACTCGAGTGAGGCCGCCTGGCTTCCCATTCTGGCTCTCCTAATAATGGCTGAGATGTCACCCGGAGCAAGCAGTTGTGAAATTCTGAGCCTGAGCTCCCTCAACTACAAAATGGGTTAGTAGTTGTAATTGTGCTCTCAGGGTATAAAAACCAAAAGAGACATCATTCAAAAAACGAGAGCAACAGAACCTGACATCAATGCCCAATGAATGATAATCAGTTTAAAGTAGAATGATACTAATAAAAGTGACAAGTCAGAGGTGGGTGTTGGTGGCTTATACCTGTAATTCTAGCTGCTCAGGAGGCTGAGATTTGAATTGTGGTTCAAAGCCAGATGAGGTAGGAAAATCCACGACACGCTCATCTCCAATTACCACCAAAAAGCTGGAAGTGGTGCTGTGAAGTGGGAGAGTGCTAGCCTTGAGCAAAAGATGCTCAGGCACAGTGCCCGGACCTGAGTTCAAGTGTGAGGATTGGCACAAAAAAGCCAGGCATTGTAGAGTATGTCTTTGATTCCACCACTTGGTAGGCCAAGAATCATGAGTTTTAGAGTAGAGTGTAGTGGTAGCTTTTAGATTTTGAAGGAGCAAGGGTAGAAAGGGATCAGGAAAGGCCATTTCAAGGTAATCTGACAAATTTACTTACATGTAATCTGCCTCGAAGCTCTCGGTCATTCCTCATCTTCACGTAAATACGCTCATCCAGGCTGAGCCTGATGAGATCTAGGGGCTCCTCTACAGTATTGGTAGTTTGTTGCTGACAAAAGAAACAGGTCATTAACACTAGAAAGAGTGAAATGTTTGAATCATGGCTATGATGTCACAGGGGCAAGTGACTCAACCTCTCTATTTTGTTATTTTTTTGTCTTTAAAAAAATCCTTAAGGGGCTGGGGATATAGCCTAGTGGCAAGAGTGCCTGCCTCATATACACGAGGCCCTAGGTTCGATTCCCCAGCACCACATATACAGAAAACGGCCAGAAGCGGCGCTGTGGCTCAAGTGGCAGAGTGCTAGCCTTGAGCGGGAAGAAGCCAGGGACAGTGCTCAGGCTCTGAGTCCAAGGCCCATGACTGGCCAAAAAAAGAAAAAAAAATACTTAAGGAGTTGAACAAAGGAGTTGCCATTTAACAAAGCAGTTTAGGAATAGGATGTATCTTGATCTATATCACCCCTTTCAACACTCTTACCCTTCCCTCCCTCTTAACATTGTAGGATATGCACTGAGTTTTCAACTCCATCTCCCTCTCTTCATTGTCTACCCCAGTCCCCTTGACTCCAGCTCACCTCTTTCAAGTACCCATTTCCTGGTGTTTATTTTGTTTAACTCTGGTTTTGTCTTTTAAGGAATTACACTATTGGAGTTATCCCTTGAATCTACCATACTTCAGTTAATAAATTTGTCTACACTTGCATACCACCCAACGTATTTACTTATAAGCTTGTAAGCTAAAACTAGCTTCCACATATAAGGGAAAACATGCATCTTTTGTCTCTCTGGGCCTGACTTAGCATATTTTTTTTCCGGGTCTTTCCATTTCTTTACAAATGGTGTAACATCATTCTTTCTAATGGATAAGTAAAATTTCACTGTGTAGTATGTGCTTAGTTTTCTAGTTTGTAAAAAAGGAAAATGAGCATTTACCTAAATACTTGTTGTGAGGCTTAAATGAATAAGGCTCAGTGCAAGTGTCTGATATAATAACTGCTGTGTAAATGAGTACTGCAACATATGCAGGAAGGAGTTACACAGCACAATAATCATGACTGTACTTTGTTCCTTCAAGATTCAAACTGTCAGACCCAATTTCAGGGTGTATTGAGTCAACTACAGGGACCTTAGCTTAATCTCAAATATTTAGTCACTTGAAAAGTATTTCCTATTATATAAATGAGGAAGCCATATTTTTCCTTTAGTGGACTTGAGAGGACTAAATGAGCTAAACCTAATGAACAGTGAATATAAAAATAAACGAGGTAAAATGGCCTAAGTTTTGTGAGTCATCACTGCATAGTGAGAACTGGAGCAGTAACATTATTCTTGTAAATTTTTTATTATTATAAAGGTGATGTACATATGTCAGATAAAGAATACATTTCTTTTGGAGCAATGTCACCCTTCCCTCACAGTCTCCCATGAACAGTTCTCATTTCTATTAAAGAACTGTTAGAAGCTGTACACAGTGGCTTATCCCTAAATCTTAGCTACTTGGGAGGCCAGAGATTAGAAGGATCATGGCTCAAGGCCAGCTTGGGCTAAATATTTTCAAGATCCCATTCCAACCAATAAAAAAGTCCGGGCACTGTGGTGCCAAAGACCATCTAAAAAATAACCAGAGTCAAAAGGGCTGCAGACATGGCTCAAGTGGTAGAGTTCCACCTATCTTTCATTAAGCCCTCAGTTCAAACTCTACCATCAACAAAAGAAAAACACCTGTCGGCAACATAGGTTTCAGAGGTCAAGGCTCGATCTGTCGGGGTCACCCACGGGGTCAATGGCTGGTTGCAGCCTTCAAGAGCTGGTAAGATTGCTGTGCATCTGCAGTTTACACTTTTCATCCTGGCTACTCGGCAGGCTGAGAGCTGAAGCGACGGTTGAAAGCCAGTCCTGGGCTGGCCCCCATCTCCAATTAACCAGCAAAATGCCGGACCGTCGGTGTGGCCCAGGTAGTAGAGTACCAGCTGTGAACAAGAAAGCTCTACATTCAAGCTGGACGACCCGATTCCGACGGGAACGCCGGCCGCTCGGGCGCGCGCGGCCAGACGCCGCCACCGCACACCACGACTCGGGAGGAGAGGGGCGAGAGCGCGCCGCGAACGTGGTCGGGCGGGCTGGGAGAGGCCAGGGGCCGGCGGGAGAGCAGCTCCGGCCCGCTCGCGAGGCGGAGCGGGGCCGCGAGCGCCCGGGAACTCACTAACCTGGTCCACGTCGTCCGCCATGTTTCAAACCCTGCGCCTTCCCCGCCCCCCCCTCCACGCTTCTCGCGAGAACTAAAGAGCAGTTCCGGTTTCCCGAGCCGAGAGGACGAGCGCGCCGGAAGTGCCGCTGGGTTTTGCTCCTTCCTGCTTCCCGTAGCCCCCGTGTGGGCCCTCCGGGGCCGGGCGGGGCTTGGTCAGGGGGCGGAGCGGTCTGGGCCTCGCCCCGCCCTCCCCGCGCTGGGCGGAGCTTCCCGCGCTGGGCGGAGCTTCCCGCGGCTGCCGCTCCACACGCGAGCCGAGTCTTGCCCGGGCAGCATGGCTCGGAAGCGGCCCGCAGGCCGGGGCCCGCGGGGCTGCCAGCAGCGCGACAAGAAAGCCCAGGGCGAGGGCGCGGCCCGGCCTGAGGAAAAGGAGGCGGGTGAGCGCGCGGCGCCGCGGGCTGTGCGGGGCGGGGAGGCCCGGGGGCGGGGACCGGGGCGTCCGCGGCTCGCGTTCCGGGGCTCCCGGCGCAGCGCTCGCGTCCTCGTCGCCCCGACGCGGAGCCCGGCCTCTGGGCCGTTGCGGTCGGGAGCGGGGGGGCGGGTGTTTGCTTCGCGTCAGGCGGCCGGGGCGGAGCGTGCGGCCGGGCACCGGCTCCGGGACTCCAGCGGAAGCCGAGTCCCACCCGAGTTAGGGACTCGGGTTCGCGGGCGCGCGGTCCCTTCTCCTGGGCCGGAGGACGCGCCCCTCTCCCGGGCGTCGGAGCGGAGCCCCGGCCCGGCCCGGCCCGGCGCGCGCCTGCGGTCGACGGCAAGCCCGGCCGGGTCAGCCTCGCCGCTGCACCCCACATCTTTTTTGTTTCGATTTCCTGGCCACTCCCCGCCCAGACCGGCGTCCCCTTTCAGCTGAAGGAGTGCCTGCGCCCCGTTTCCGCCTGCTGCCCACCGGTTATATCGAATATAGAACTTTCCCCTTTTTGCCCAGGCCGTCTGTTTAACTTCCCATCATAGTTGGGATGACAGGAACACGCCACCAGTGATTGATGATCCAGAAATTCTGATTTTAAGAGTACCCTACACGGACTGTCCAATCATAGACCTTTAAGTGGCTTTAGAATAATTCCTGGGTGCCAAATATCAAATTTTGAAATAATTCTTTTGTTCAGAGTGCTTCCCTGTTTTTGCTTTATGATTGTATTATGGGACTGCATAAAATACTTTAAGGAATACTCTCCATAAAATACTTTAAGGAATCGGTGATTTCTCTAGTATTAAAACAAGTTCCCAATAATAACATATTTGAACTAAGTTGCGATTTAATTTAGGTCATAAAGGAGAATCTTTCCCCCACTTGCAAAAGTACACTTGGGATATACAGATGCCTGTTTTGAGAGGCAGGACAGACTACAAAAAAGGAAAGGATGAATTTGTTATTTCAGATTCATGTTACACATCCTTTTGGAACCTTAATAAAAGTTAGGATGTCTTCTCTTTTTCAAAATTAATTGAAGCAAAGTAATGGAAAGGCAAAGGAAGATTTATCATGTAATATGAATGTATTTGCAAATGGGAAAATATCCCTCCTGGCCGTATTATTAAAGTATTAAGATAACTTGTTAATAAATAGAAGTAAAATAGGTCACATGTTAGTTACCCTACTTTACCTAGTTTATGAACTAAAAGTTTATAATTAATTACCTAGGTTATGAACCAAAAGTTTATAATTAACTAAAATTTCATAAGCTAGTTAAGTTTTCCCTTTGATAAAAAAGGAATTATTTTAAGGAAATTAAAATGACTCTAAATTACTGCAGGTTGAATATTGCAGATTCTGAAATCTGAATTTTGGGATGTTTCCGAATCTTCAGCATGGCAGAATTAGATTTTAGGTTTTTAAGGCTTAGGGATGCCCAGCCAGGAAAGATGCCTCAAATCGGAAAGACAGTTGGTGTCTGAATCATGGTGGCTCCAAGCATTCCAGGTGTGCCAGACTCAGCTTGCTGAGGTGGCTGGGGTAGTTCTGCTGAGGTTGGGAGGAAAGGACTCCCCGACAGTTGTTCTTTCCTTGAGCAGTGTTTGGCCTAGGTACGTGGCAGCAACACCAATTAGGAGAAACAGGGTTGTGGGAAATGTGGACAAGCTTAAAACCTTTTCCTAAGGAGCAGTGGGATGCCCCTCAAATCATTAGCCTGGTCAGATAGCCAATAAACAAAGTGCTAACAAGTGAGTGCAGGTATTCCCTGGTGGGGAAATGGGCTGAAGGTTAAGGTTTGGAATTTGGTTTTGAGTCCAGTATGGTATTTTCTATAGTCTTAGGAAAAGTAGAGTAAAACGCTGGTGGGGGTGATGGTTTGAGACTGTGGATGCGGCTCACTGGTAGAGCACTAGCCCAGTAGTTAAGGCCTCAGATTTGATTCTCAGCACTGAAAAAGAAAAAGTGAACACGATGGTTTTTACTGCAAACATAGGCGAGGCTGCAGGTGGAGGGAAGCGGAGGACGCTGCCCAGGCATGGAATGGAGATGGGGTGCGGAGAGGCTGATAGAGTCTCTCCACGACCTCACCCATAGCCACCTGCACCCACCTTTCCTGTCACCCCTCACCCCTTGTTCTGCCTGGTTGCCTAGATGTCTTTGAAGTTGAGAAATCAAAACCCCCAAAGAGGAGCTGTCTCTCAAAAGTTCCGGAAGTTAAGAGGAAGAGAAGCAGCAGTGATGCAGGGGGTCCAGCAAAAAAGAAAGAGGCCAAGGCAACTGGTAAAGCTGGAAACGTCAAGGTCGTGAAGGGAGAAGCCTTCTGTGAGGGAGAAGATCTCAGGTAAGGTGGCAGAAAGCTTCAGGCCCACCGTTAAGTGCACAGCAGAGAAGCGGGAGTGGGGGAGATGGATGGTGTGTGTGGAATCTTTAAAGTCTTCTGAGTAAAGCTCGGGGAGAAAGAGCTGGGGACTTCTCAGAGTTTTCACATGAGCACAGTGGCAGCCTGCAGTTGTGTGTTCATGCTACATAGTAAATTCTAGCAGTTCTGGCAGGAAACTCCGTCTTGTGACTCTTGGTCCAGTGCTCTTTCACATTCACGAGGATTCTAGCCAGGAGGTACCTGACGTTGTAAGTGTACTGTGTGCATTGTTTTGTGCTGCTTTCCTCAAGAGCCCTCTACCTCCTCCCAGTGGGCCCTCAGTACTCGGGCCAGCACATTCTGGCCCTCCCTCCATCCCCCCTTTCTTCCATCAAGATACAGATCTGAAGCCATCTGCTGCACTTCTCATTGATTCTCAACCCTCTCCTGGGTCACCAGTCTGCCGGGTGTTAGGATTACCAGGTGTCCTAAGGCATCTAGAGCTTGGCTTTTTATTTGATGGATGCCAGTATTTTTGTAGCAGATGAACATTCATGTTAATGTGTAGCAGACTGTAAACCAGTTGATGATCTGAAGAGAGGATGGACAGAGGATAAATCTGTAATCCTGACATGGGCGAGTAGCCCAGCAGAGGGCAGCAGTGTGGAAGGGTAGGGGAGGCCTTAGACTATGAAGACCTAGATGAGGCTGAGCTCACTGCTCCCCAGGTACCCCCTCACTTGCTGCATTCCAGGGTTATTCACAAACAGATCAGGTGGTAGAGTACCTGCCTAGTGAACTTGAGGCCCCGAGTTCAAACTCCAGAAACACTAAACCAAACAAAACGGGACTGCCAAAGCAAGCCTTTCCCTCTTACCCAAGAGCTGACTGTGGTCTAACCCATAGTGTGTGAGCATTTCTTCTGTTTATCCTGAAGTGCCAGACTTTGAAGTCAGGCCCCATTTTACCCCGTGAACCCCATTTTACCATGTGAGCCCCATTTTAGAATCGAACCCTGAGCCAATCAGATTTGTACCTGTGTCCTAATCTTGCTTGCTTGAACACCTGATTGTTGTAACCTTGTTCTTTGCCTTTATAAGCCCTGTGTAATCACAGCTCGGGGCTCCCTCCTAACCTCCGCTGTGTCAGTGGGTAGGACGAGGCCCGAGTTGCAGCTTGCTTAAATAAAGCCTTGCCTTGCTTTTGCATTTCGGAATGTCTGAGTCTCGGTGGACTTCTTGGTGGTGGTTTCGCGACTTGGCACAACAATCCTAAGTGGAGATACTTGTTGCCAGGATGTTAGCAAAAAGTAGTGGGCCAAGTCAGGCATGGTGACACGTGTAATTCGATCTACTCAGGAGACAGAGGCAGGAAGATGGTGATTTCAAGGCCAGTCTAGATAAAGCAAGATTCTATCCTGAAAACAAAACAAAAATGAAAATATGGGGCATAGCTGAAGTGGTAGAGTGCCCAACCAGCCAGCACAAAGCCCTGGCTTAAATCCCTAGTAAAGCAAGCAAACAAAAACTAGTAGGTTTTATAAAGAGCTCAAAACTGAGAATTAGCAGGGAGTGGGTAGCTCACGCCTGTAATCCTACCTACTTAAGAGGTTGAGATCTGAAGGATCATGATTCAAAGCCAACCCAGAATCAAAGAGACCCTTATCCCGATTAGCAAAAACCTGGACTTGAGGTGTGGCTCAAATGGTAGAACAAAAACCAAGTAAGAGCATAAGACCTAGAGCTCAAGGCCTGGTGCTGGCACACATGCACAGACATTTGAATGTCTGTGCTAAAAATCTAGTGAGTATCATGCTGATTTAGTTCACTCTTGTCACACCATTTCTGTGCTTCCCCTTCCCCTCCCCAAATCAGATAAACTTACATACAAAATGAAAGGTACAGAAATTGAAAACAGTGACAAAAGGGGGAAAACAGGAAGGGGGAAAAAAAGAACCACAAAAAAGTAAAATAAAAAACCTCTTGCTTCCATCTCTTGGAGTTCATTCCAATAAGCATCATTTTATATAATAATATGCACAAAGCTCTTGAGTCCTTTTGATCCTCTCCTGAGACCCTCCTCCTTTGGTTTAGAGTCCTGTTTAATTTATCATGTCCAAATGTTATATTTAGACCTCGAACTGCACGTGTATACACACACGTATCACAACTTTGCTTGTGGGACTCATGGTACCATTGTGGTTTCTTTTAACCTTTCCCTAACCATTCTAGTTACAGCTTGATAGCAAACAAACAAAAATGACAGTTTGGGGGCTGGGGATATGGCCTAGTGGCAAGGGTGCTTGCCTCCTATACATTAGGTCCTAGGTTCAATTCCCCAGCACCACATATACAGAAAATGACCAGAAGTGGCGCTGTGGCTCAAGTGGCAGGGTGCTAGCCTTGAGCAAAAAGAAGCCAGGGACAGTGCTCAGGCCCTGAGTCCAAGGCCCAGGACTGGCCAAAAAAAAAAATGACAGTTCGTAGATGATTAACTTCTTTCCCGGTTGTTTGTTTGTTTGAGACAGAGACCACTGCATAGCCCTGGGCTGCCTCAAACTCACAAGCTCCCAGAGCAGCTGGGCTTAAAGGAATGCCTGGCCTCTTTCTGCTTTGGCAGCATTTTCTTCTCTGTGATCTTAATACAGGGACTTTGCCAGTGACCGGAAGAAGATGAAACAGCCCAAGAGGGAGTCACCTGTGAGTACAGACAGCGAGGAAGAGGACGAGGAGGAAAGTGAAGAGGATTGGGAGGAGGTCGAAGGTGAAGCATCTACCTTGTTCCACAACTGTTGGATTCCTATCACTTTCTGCAATTCTCTTGTTTCCTTTGAAACTGAGATGGGAAATAATGTTGCAGTTGGTATTGCTTTTAAAAGTTGCTATTATAAAAGTGATGTACAGAGGGGTTACAGTTACATACGTCAGGTAATGAGTACATTTCTGTTTGGGCAGTGTCCCCTCTGCCCTGGCTCTGTCCCAGTTTTTCCTTCTGGTACTGCTTTTGATAGAAGGAGCACTTGAATGTGTGGCCACACTGAATGCATCTTTCTTTTCCTTAGGAATATTCATTTTATAACTCTTTGGAAATAAGTTGCAATTTCTAACTCTTGCAAATATGTAAGCAGGCATTAGCAGTTGTTATAAAAGTATCTTTATAGTCAACCCTTTTCTTGTGTGCGTGCGTGCGTGCGTGTGTGTGTGTGTGTGTGTGTGTGTTGCTGGGGATGTAGCCCAGGCCATTGCCCGTAGTAGGCAAGTCCTCTGCTGTCGGGGTTGTTAAATTGCCGGGCTTAACTCTATCCCTCCCCATCACGTGGAGAAGGGTCCTGGGCGGCTTACCTAACTCTTCATGGGGGATCCATACCAACTCTCTCACGCCCTCTCCGGCCAGTAGGGTAACGGACGCGGGATTGGGGTCCCGGGTTTAGCCTTGGGGCGCTTGTGGGTGCGAAACCCCGATGCCCGCGAGCCCAAGGAAGACGCGGGCACGTGGAGTTTCGGAGACGTCTCTGGGACGTTCTACTTTATTCAAATGAGGAGCCCCCCAGATATACCCCAAAGGAGGGCACAGGGAAAGGGAGAACATATTGGGCACTAGAGGTGTCCATCAAGTGATGTCGGGGGACCTCCCTCAGGGGCGGAGCCCCTGCCCCCCAAGGATGGGGTTTCTGGGGTGTTCTCCATTACACATGTGCTGCCCCAGGAGCAGAGCCTTCTCTTCGTGACAAGGGCAGGAAGGGGAGGGGCAGGCCAAGGTCAGCTGTGGCCCCTTAAAGGCACAGCTGACCCCAACACTCTGCCACTAAGCTTCAACTTCACCCGCAGCTATTGTTTCAGGCAGGGTCATAGGCAGCCCAGGCTGGCCAGAACTCCTGATCCTCTAAGCCTAGAAATATAGGTGTGCATCACCTTGCATACCTGAAATATGCCACCTTTTGGGGTTTGTTTGTTTTTTGAGATTACTGCCAGTTTTGAAAAGTCCTGTTTTTCTTTCTTTTTTAAAAAAACCTGTCTTGTGTTTTGGTTTTGCAGGTAGACAGTAAGGCGTCCTGTGGTATTGTTTAAAATTTGTGTAATATCTTTGGTGTTACTTATAAACGCTAGGTTAAGGCCCAAGACAGCATTGTGAGCCTGCTTCTGCATCCACTGGGAACCCTCAGATTGTGAGGGATACTGAGTTCATACCAGCCCCACATCTGTGTCCTTTTGACATGCTTTTTTGGGGGAGGGGATAGGGTTTGGACTCATTTCCTTGGTTTTGCTAGGCAGGGACTCTGCTGCCTGAGTCACAACCCTAACCCTTTACCTATGTTGTTTCTTGACAACATAGTGTCTCTTGAACATTTTTTTCTTTTTCCCAGGCCAGCCTGAATTGTGACCTTCCTACTTAAACTTTCATGCAGCTGGGGTTACAGACACCATCTCACTTGGGTGTTTTTGTTGAATTGGGAGTCTTGCTAACTTTTTGCCATGGCTGGCCTTGGCAATATACCAACTTCACCTCATGAGTAGCTGGAATTATAGGGGCCTACTGTGCCAGGCCTAATTTTTAAGACCATTTGTATGTCAGGCACCTGATATTCTTGGCTCTGTGTCTGTACTAGCATTTGCAGCCAGGGTTTCGTGCTTGCTAGACAGGCTGTATACCACTGAACCACCCTTCTAAGCCCTTTTTTATGATGGTCATTTTTATTTTTTTTAATTTGCCAGTCCTGGGGCTTGGACTCAGGGCCTGAGCACTGTCCCTGGCTTCTTTTTGCTCAAGGCTAGCACTCTCCCACTTGAGCCACAGCGCCACTTCTGGCCATTTTCTGTATATGTGGTGCTGGGGAATCGAACCCAGGGCCTCATGCACACAAGGCAAGCACTCTTGCCACTAGGCCATATCCCCAGCCCTATGATGGTCATTTTTGAGGTAGGCTCTGGCTTCCTGTCTGGGTGCTTGTGTGAACTGGGTGATAGGTACACACGACTATGCCCAGCTTCTTTGGTTGAGATGAAGTCTTGTGGTCTTTTCTGTTCAGGCTACCCTCTAACTGAAGTCCTCCCAATCTGGGCCTCCCACATAACTAGAATGACAGTTGCATGTCCTGATGGCCAAGTAGTGGTTGCAGAGGAATCTTGTGAACTTGCCAGCCCAGGGTGGCTCAAATTGCCGTTATCCTGATCTCAGCCTCCCAAGTAGTTAGCATTACAGGTGTGAGTCACCAGCACTTAGCCAGGCTTGGCTAAACTTCAAGAAGCTCCAGTTTATTTTATTAGGGCCAGGCATATAGCTTTTGTCATTAGGTGTATTCATTGCCAAAGGGTATCATGGCTTCTAAATGTCTTGAAAGGCGCTTTTGCCAGTGAAGTTCATGGTTGGGTCCGGTTAAGTAACTTTAGCTCATTTCAGGTAGTGCTCACAAGCATGTAGGGTGGTGCAGGGGTGTTCACGTTGCGTACAGAGCTCCATGTGCAAGGCAGAAACCCACGTCACGCCTCTGCAGAGCCTCTTAAGCAGTGTAGAAGGTGGGAAGTTCTCACCTGGCTGCTGTTTCACTGACATAGACACTCAAACAGCATTGTCTTTTTGGTTGGTTGGTTGGTTGGTTTTGTCATTTGTGAATCTTGAAGGCCTAAGCACTGTCCCTGAGCTCTTTTGCTCAAGGCTGGTCCTCTACCACTTGAGCCACAGCTCTACTTCCACCTTTTTGGTGGTTAATTGTAGATAAGAATTTTTCCTGCCCAGGCTGGCTTTGAATTGTGATTGTCAGATCTCAGCCTCCTGAATAGCTAAGATTATAGGCATGAGCCACCACTGTGTGGCATTATTACTGACTTAAAAATTGTTGTTGGTAGAACTTGGTGAACCTGTGCCAGGGGACACAGGAGAAAATTCTGCCTTCTGTCAATCTGTTCTGCCTGTGAAGCCAGTGGAGATAGAAATTGAAACACCAGAGCAAGCAAAAGCAAGAGAAAGAAGGTAAGATAAAGCCCTTGCATTTGGGTGCCTGCTCTCCATAACAAGTGTACTTCATTTACTTCAACGAGCCAGGCTGAGCTGAGCATCAGAGTGGCCAGGAGCCTCGGGAGAGAGAGCCCTGTGCTTGCCAGTAGGACTGGAATGACAAGCCTTTGTGTCCTGGCATGGGGTGGAGGCAGGAGCAGACTGAGCTGGTAGATCATCCCTATCTTACTTGATCCCGAGACTGATATTAGAAACGAGAAGCCAGAGACTCAGTGTGCTCAAGTAACATTACAGAACTCACTGAGCCACTATGCAGAGGAGCCATGGCCTAAATCCTGGTCATCTGACTCAGCACTCAGCTTTTCCCCCACATTCCACTAGAAGACGAGACAGTGTCCATTGTGGTGGGGAGCTTTCACCTGTCCCAGGACCCCCAGAGCCCTGCAGCCTCCGTGGCCTGGGAGACTTGTTGGAAGGGTTGATGATGAAGTTGCCTTGCAGGATGGTTACATTAGGAGAAGGGAAGATCATGTGTATCTCAAGAAGAATCAGATTTTGTATTTTTTATTATTGTTTTTGCCAGTCCTGAGGCTTGAACTCAGGGCCTGAGCACTGTCCCTGGCTTCTTTCTGCTCAAGGCTAGCACTCTACCACTTGAGTCACAGTGCCACTTCTGGCTTTTGCTGCTTATGGGATGCTGAGGAATGGAACCCAGGGCTTCATGCATGCGAGGCAAGCACTCTACCACTAACACACATCCCCAGTTCCAGCATCAGATTTTTCTTGAGCATTGTAAGAGATGTTTCACCAGAAGAGTATCATATAAATGACTACTGATTTAGTGGCAATGTAGTGACTGCTAAGGAGGAACCGGGAGGCCAGACAGAGGACCTGTGTCTCTGCGGCCTGATTGTGAGGCAGGACTTGGTGCTGGCCATGGGCAGTAGACTGCACGCTTTAGATGAGATGCTACAACCTCTGGGGTTTATTCCAACACGACCAGGAGGAAGAGGAGTGGGAGAGACAGCAGTACTCAGGAGCTGCGTGGAGCTGGGTGGTGGGGCTGAGCTGGCCGGCTCCTCTCTCGAGGGCAGGCTTGTAGGTAAGAAGGAGCAGAGGCATGTGCATTTGCTCGAGAAGCATGGCTTTGTGCCCTAACTCACAGCGTCACAAGCAGGAGGAGTTGACTGGGCAGGGAGGTTTGCTGTTTCCTTCCCACTTCACTCGGGGATTTTTTCACCCTGCATTGCAGTGAGAAGATAAAAGTGGAGTTTGAGACATACCTCCGGAGGATGATGAAACGATTCAGCAAAGAAGTCCATGAGAATACGCACAAGGTGAGGACAAGGAAGGCTGGCAGAGGACAGTTCTTTAGGAGGAAAAAACGTGGCGTTCCGGTCAAGCTGGGGCCTTGTTTGGATTCTGCTACTCAGTAATGACTTTGACAAATTTCTTCTTCTCTCTGCACCTTTGTTTTACTCAGAGGCCCAGAGAGAATAAGAAAAACTAGGTATTATTACCTAGTGAGGTAATGGTAGATATTATTACCCATAGGGATAATAATACTATCTATTTGGAGGGTGGTTGGGAGGATTAGGCAGAATGATATGTGAAGTAACTTGTAGTGCAGTGCCTGGTATGTGGCAGAGCCTCCTGGAATAGAATGGAATATTCTACTGGAATAACAAACTCACTTTCTGTCTCTTCTTTCAACAATTTAATAACCTTAATTCTGATCTTAGCTAAAGTCGGGATGACTTTTGGCTTTAGCTGACAGCTACTAGATGTGGATGTAGACCCAGCAAGGCCATGTGGCATTTTGGGGATAGAGACTGACATAGCCTGAGCAGCCCTAGTCCAAGAATCCAAAATCTGAAATGCTTCCAAATTGGGAACTTTCTGAGTGAGAATCTCAGCAGCACTCAAAAAGCGTGGGATTTTGGAGCATTTCAGATTTCAGACTTTTGGGTTAGAAATGCTAACTGGTAAAGGTCTGTGCGGGTCTTCAAGACAAAATCCCAAATCTAAAACCCTCTGGCCCCAGCCTGAAAAGACTTGATGGCCATTAAAAGGGAGGTGTCTCCCTCAGAGGCCCAAGGGGGCATAGTGAGCCAGCTGGGTTTTCATCTCTTGGTAAGTGCTGGATATCAAAGAGAAATCAAGATGAAGCTAGGGTTTGAAGCACAAATGAGAGAGAAAGGCAGTGCTCCTAATTAAAATAGGGAGGCTCTTAGTGACTGAGATGGGAGGCCAGTTGTGATAGATGATGATGTAAAGCTTTGTGTGGGAGAGGGGAAGGATCGACATTTTCAGAACCATTACAGTAGGTTAGTGAAGGATGGGTGGGGCTAGGTCAGAGGAGGGAAAAGGTGTGGTGGGTACAGCAGCAGAGAGTGGGTTCGTTCATGGGGGGTGGGGCCAGAGCAGCCAGCAAACCCTCCCCTCCCTCCATACCCCCCCCCCAAAGTCCTGCTGTCTCCCCCTCACTTTCCTCCTGGTCTTGTTGGAATGAACAGCAGAAGTTGGCACATTTCTTCTGCTATCCTGCTATATGTATCTTTAAAAGGTGAGACTGCTAAAAAAAACCAACAAAACAAAAAAAAACAATGTATTTTGAGCTGTGATGGTCTCTTGGAGAGAATGAGTACATGGAGAGAAGAGGCCGGGGAGGGACGAGTGTTGGGCAGTGTCTAATGCTAGATACTGTACTTCCTGGCATGTAGAACTGGCAGTGTCCAAACTTGCCCGCCAAATCCCTGCTACTTTGTGCCTGCCTTCCTCCTTTCTCCTCTGCAGGTTCACTTGCTGTGCCTGCTGGCGAATGGATTCTATCGCAATGGCGTCTGTCGGCAGGCAGATCTGCTGGCTATTGCCCTCTCCATCATCCCAGTTCGCTTCACCCGCATGCATCCTGAGGATGTGGACCTGTGCTTCCTCTCAAACCTGGTGAAATGGTGAGCCGCCCCGCCCGCACAGCTCAGGTGGGGACTGGCTGGCTTTTGGTCTGGGTTCAGGCCGGGTCTGCAGTCCTCCTCTGGGGTGGCAGGTAGCCGCCAGGCGTGGGCACGGCACAGCATTGGCTGTGGAAGGGCTCTGGCCTGGTGGAGAGGCTGGCACGCGGCAGGTCCTTTTGGTAGCACGAGGCGGGTTCCGGCAGAGGAGTGCCACGTGGAGCAGGTGCTTGTCTCAGGTGGGCAGTCTTGGAAGGAAGGTGACACCAGGGAGGTGTCACCTGAGGGGGCCCTCCAGTGACCCCGGGAGCCAGGATGGAAGGAGAACAGAGGTGGCGAGTTTCAGGATTCACTCCTGCTTTTAATTTTCTCGAGAGAAAGGGAGTGGGAGTTCCCTCTTCCCCGCCCTCTGCACGGCGTGCCTCGCTTCTTCCAGGTTCATTGGGACGTTTACGGTGAATGCAGATCTTTCGGTCCATGAGGGAGACAGCCTGCAGACGACATTGGAAAGGAGATTTGCGATCTACTCTGCCCGTGATGAGGAGGAGCTGGTTCTTGTAAGTGGCTCCTCTGGTGCACTGTTTCCTAATGAAAATAGGCTTTATCCCGGGAAGACTGCGTGAACTCATACACTTAGATTCCCGGAGGATTGGAGGAAGGACCAGACTCCCCAGCTACAGAGGCAGCTTCGTCTTCTTCACATTTGGCCCAGGAGTTGGAGCTGTTGGCCATGTTCAGTTTCCACTTAGGGTGCCAACAGGAATCTGGGGTGCTCTGCCCCTGCGTCAGGGCATGGAGCGCACCCAGGAAGCTGGAGATGACATCAGATGGCCAGAGACTGTGGATATAAAGAAGGTAGTCGGGGGAGAAACTGAAGGCAGATTACAGGTAGTACTGGGGACAGGAAAGCTGTGTGTGAAGTGCGCATGGTCATTCACCCCTCAGTGCTGCGTGTTCTGACAACACGCCTTGGGAGTGTGTGGGGCGTGCACAGAAGCTCTGCAGGTGCCGCCACGGGACAGTCTAATTTAGTTATTCAGAATGCTTCGATAAACATGAGCTGACTGGGTCTGGAGAAACGGTGGTGTAAGCCCTGGGCGAAAGCCTCTGCCATGAAAGAGTCGCCTGGAGAGAAACCTGCGGGTAGAAGCTGTGACAAGCCTCCCCCACCCCTTGCACAGCAGCCAGCCTGCTTGTCTGTCGGGATTTACCTGGTGTGGACATGTCCATGTCCCATGTCCATGGGCCATACAGCATGTGCTCTTGTATGTCTAGCTTCCACTTTGCATCATGTTTTCCAGGTTGGTCTTCCCTATATTCTTTTTGTCGTTGTTGTTTAAGGTCTGCGACTGGCAGTTGAACTTGGTACCTGACACTTCTGCTCATTGGCTAGCCCTCTACCCACTGAACCATGCCTCCAACCCCCATTTTTCTTGTTTTTTTTATGCTAATTCTGAGGCTTGCACTTCATATCTCTATCTCGGTCCTCTTTGTTGCTCACAGCTGGCACTCTGCCACTTGAGCTGTACTTGTAGTTCCAACTTTTTGCTGGTAAAGTGAAGATAATAGTCTTATAGACTTTTCTACCTTGGCTGGCTTCAAATTGTGATTCTCAGGTCTCTGCTTCCTGAGTAGCTGGGAGCACAGCTGGGAGCCACCAGTGCCTGGCTTTACGTTTAACTTTTTTTTTTTTTTCACCTGTCCTAGGGTTGGAACTCGGCCTGGACACTGTCTCTGAGTTCCTTTTTGCTCAAGGCTAGTGCTCTACCACAGCACCACTTCCAGCTTTTTCTGTGGTTAATTGGAGAGAAAAATTTCACGAGCTTTCCTGCATGGGCTGGCTTTGAACCATCATCCTCAGATCTCAGCCTTCTAAGTAGCTAGGATTAGGTGTGAGATACCAGCACCCAGCTTAACATTTGTGTTTTGTTTATTTATTTTTGCTGTCATCATTCTAATGGGTGCCAGAGGGTACTTCCTCACTGTGGTTTTGATTTGCATTTTCCTGATGACTAAAGATGATGCATGTCATTTCATATACTCACTTGTCATTTGAGTAACCTTGAGGAATGTCTGTGCAAATCCTTTGCTCACTTAGATTCACTTGTTTCTTTTGTGGAAGGGTAAGTGTTCTAGCTATTAGTCACCTGTCAGATGCTTTGCAAATACTTTTTCCCATTCTGTAGGTGATCATTATTGATAGTCTTTTGATGGAGGACAAATGTTTCTCATTTTGACAAAGCCTCAGATACCTATTTTTCTTTTGTTCATTATGGCATTATTCATTTAAGTGTCACATATAACTCATTGCCAAATCCCTGGTTATGAAGCCTGACCTTCATATTGTCATCTCATATGAAAATGTAAGGTTTTGCTCTTGTATTGAGGCGGTTGAAGGTGTTCAACTTTATATTTTTAGCATGTGGATGTATGGCACCATTTGATTAGACTATTCAACTATTTTAAAAATTATTTCCACCAGTTTTTATGGAGCTATTTTTTCCCCATGGGGGAATATCCACTGGTCACAAATGTATAGGTTTATTTCTGGCCTCCATATCTGTCATATGTCACTTCTGTACCATTATGATGATTTCTTTCTGTAGCATTGTAGTAAGTTCTGAAATCAGAAGTGTGAGTGTCACTTGGTTATTCATCCACAGTGCACTATTTGGGGTTCTTTCCAACTCCATATGAATTTGTTAGTCTGTTTCTCCATTTCTGCCAAAAAGGCTGTTGTAGTTTGGTGGTACTGGAGCTTGACCCTCAGGACCTCATGCTTGCTAGGCAGGTGCTCTAGCGCCTGAGCCCACCTCAGCAGCCATGGGTGTTCTGATAGAAACCCTGTTGAATCTGTAGATTGATCTAGATGTCATTGCTATCTGGACAACATAAAGTCTTCCAGTGTATACATGTGGATGTCTTTGCTTTTACTTATGTCTTGATTTCTTGGGGCTGCTTTAGTAGTCTTCAGTACACACATCTTTCATTCCATAATGGAGCTCCATCTTTGAAGGTCAACAGAATTTTCAGAGCCACAGCCTGGTTAACAGATTTGACATGCGTATATGAGGCAAGCACTCTTTTTTTTTTTTGGCCAGTCCTGGGGCTTGGACTCAGGGCCTGAGCACTGTCCCTGGCTTCTTCTTGCTCAAGGCTAGCACTCTGCCACTTGAGCCACAGCGCCACTTCTGGCCATTTTCTGTATATGTGGTGCTGGGGAATCGAACCTAGGGCCTCATGTATATGAGGCAAGCACTCTTGCCACTAGGCCATATCCCCAGCCCCATGCGGAAAGATATACCTCTGTAACATCCATAATCCTGTGTATGGGTCCTTTTTCAGGTAGTCACATCTGTATTCCTACTTATGTGTAGCATTTTTCTATAAAAATGTGATCACATACTTTTTTTTTTGGCACCAGTCCTGGGGCTTGAACTCAGGGTCTGGGCACTGTCCCTGAGCTTTTTTGCTCAAGACTATTGCTCTATGACTTGAGCCAAAGCTCCACTTCTGGCATTTTTTTTTTTTTTTTTTTTTTTTGCCAGTCCTGGGCCTTGGACTCAGGGCCTGAGCACTGTCCCTGGCTTCTTCCCGCTCAAGGCTAGCACTCTGCCACTTGAGCCACAGTGCCGCTTCTGGCCGTTTTCTGTATATGTGGTGCTGGGGAATCGAACCTAGGGCCTCGTGTATCCGAGGCAGGCACTCTTGCCACTAGGCTATATCCCCAGCCCGACTTCTGGCTTTTTTGAAGGTTAATTGGAAGTAAGAGTCATCTACTTTCTTAGGCTGGCTTTGAACTGTGATCCTCAGGTCTCAGCCTCCTGAGTAGCTAGGATTATAGGTGTAAGCCACCAGTGCCTAGCCACATACATTTTTTAGAAACAATACTTCTTTAACATAGTGGACAGTTCTGTTTCAGGTGTTGAAAGTTCTGCCATTTCATCAAGTAGTTTGATTGTTTCCACCTTTTCTCTGTCATAAGCAACAAACTGCATTAAGTTAATGGTCTTGATTACTTTCTTAGGATAACTGTGTTGTCTGTTTTTGGCATAGCTATTCCTACTGATTCTCCGGGCTCTACAGCTGCTCACTCGACTGGTGGTATCCCTGCAGCCAGTTCCTCTCAAGTTACCGGGAGCAAAGGTGAGGACACAAGGGTTTCAAGGAGAAGAGATGGGAGTTCAGAAGTGTAACATGAGCTATCTAGTGTAGTTTTAGGAGCTAATCTTCATGGAGCTGGGTTCTCGCGAGGCTGCTTGCACCTGTCTTGCGTCAGGGGAGGTTGGCTGTGTGAGGGGCTGGAGTCTAGCACCCTGATCTGAGCGTGGAGTGCAGGGGGCTGGCAGGTGTGGGCTTCTGTCTGTCGGTCGGGTAGGTGGCCCCGTCCTCATCAGCGATGTGGGGTGCGCTCAGTCCTGAGATGCTCTGCGTGCTCTTGGAGGCATGGGCATTTCTGAAGTCCAGTGGTCTAGATGGATACGAGTAAGAGTTCTGTATTCTAAAACCACAGCTGGATTCCTACCTTAGGGTTGTTTTTTTGCAAGGTACATGTGTTCATGATTGGGACTCTTCTTTCTGAAGAAGCTGAGACTCAGGTTAATGAGACAGAACTGGAATCCAAATCCCTTGCTTGCTCTTTGCTCTGCTCTCCACTTCGGGCGGCCCATTTGGCTGCTATTTACACACTAGCCTGTGGGCGGCCTGGGACATCTTTGTAAACTGATTTTCTAGCCAGAGACTTTACTTTCTTAAGTAGTAGGATTCCTATCATATCATTAGCAAAAGGAAAAGCAAAATTTCCTACTGTTTCAGGCAAAGAAACCCTCTAAGGAGAGATCCACAGAAGGTTCTAGAGGCGCCTCAGAACCTTCCAGCTGTATTCCAGAGAACCAGACAAAGATCAGCAACAGAGCCAATCGTGAGGGAACTGGCAAGCCAGGTGCCAAAGGGGAGAGGAGGAAGGCAGCTGCGGGCCGCCGGGCGCGGAGAGCGTCCTCCAGCGAGGAGGGGCAGGACGGCCCAGAGCAGCAGCGCCAGGCTAAGAGCTGTCCACGCGGCCGGGAGCGGCGGGGGGCCTCGCGGGTCTCTTACAAAGAGGAGAGTGCCAGTGACAAGGCTGGCAGTGGCTCTGACTTTGAACTTTCCAGCGGAGAAGTCTCTCAGTCCTCCGACGAGGATTCTGAGCCTGGCTTCAGAAGGCAGAGGAGGGCCCCAGGGCCTCGGAGGACAAGGGCGGGGTCCAAGAGCGACGCCAGGACCCCGCGCCGAAGCCGCCGTAAGCACCCAGGCTTCTCAGCAGCGTCTTCCAGTTCTTCGGGCAGTAAGAGGGGCAAGAAAACCTCCAGCGATGGCGCAGAGGCAGAAGCGGGGAGAGCCGCCGGCGTGGACCAGTGGCTGGAGGTGTTCTGTGAGAAGGAAGGAAAATGGGTGTGCGTGGATTGCGTGCATGGGGTTGTGGGGCAGCCGCTGGCTTGTCACAGATATGCCACCAAACCTATGGCCTATGTCGTGGGCTTTGACAGCGATGGCTTTGCCCGCGATGTCACACAGCGGTACGACCCAGCCTGGATGACAGCAACCCGCAAGTGCCGCATTGATGCCGAGTGGTGGGCAGAGACCCTGAGGCCCTACCGGAGCCCGTTTGTGGA
This sequence comes from Perognathus longimembris pacificus, assembly GCF_023159225.1. NCBI lineage: Eukaryota > Metazoa > Chordata > Mammalia > Rodentia > Heteromyidae > Perognathus > Perognathus longimembris. Next base: position 70,375,888 of record NC_063170.1, read on the forward strand.
AAGGGAGAAGAAGGAAGACCTAGAGGTAAGGTGTGACGCGCACAGGATTTCATAGGAACGCACGACTTCCGTCTCGAGCACCTGATATGCCTAGAACTTAGGTTGGTATTTTTACTGTGACGTAATTTAATTACCACAGTACTGTAAAGTGGTTATCATTACCTTAATTTTACCAGTAACAGTTGTCACAGTTGAATAATGAACTGACTGAGTATTTGAACCCAGGTCTGAGGTTCTGAAGTCTAGTTTTAGTTCCCGTTACAAATTGAGAGCTTTCAAGTAAATATGCAAGTCATATAACTCAGGAAAGAAGGGGGGACTCGCTTCCCAAACATTGTGCGTGCACGGGCCCCTCACACACACATACGTATTGCCCCCCTTGACAGGTCCCCTCCCCCGTACAGACCTGCGTCTCCAGGGAGGAGGGACTTGATGTGAGTGTGTTCAGTCTGGCAGGAAGGCCCCTCAGGAAGCGGAGGCGGCCGACTCCCGCAGTGCCGCCGTGCACGGGTGGCTGGGCTCCGCGTGTCTGCACAGACGCTCTGCCACTCAGGCTGGCTGGTGCCCGGGCTCGGGGAGCATCGCTTCCAGTGATGCGCGGGAACCCTGTTGCCATCCTGGGTTCATTTTACTCAGTCCTGACAGGTTAAATGGGGAGCACGCAGGTGGCATTGTAACCTAACCAAGCCATCAGTGGACACTGTGCCCCCTCCCCTCCCCTCCCCTCCCCTGCTCCACACACACGGCTCCTTCCATACGGCCCTCTGGAGGGGTCTGGAGGGGTGCTGGAGAGACCTTAAGAGAGTTTGGTGCTCAGAATTGAGTCATAGTGGTAGGATTTCTATGATTACTCCAAACCCCCAGGATAGTGCAGTGTAAGCTGCCTGTCCATGCAGCGCTTGTGGTTTCCTGTGGGAACCATGTTGTAGCACAGTGACATCACTCTGTACCTTCTGACCCCACAAAAACCTCAGATCTCAGCCCTCTGAGTAGCTAGGACTATAGGTGTGAGCCATCAGCACCTGGCTGTCCATAGCTTTAGATTAATCTTCATGGCCGGAGGTAGAGACGCCATGTTACAAGCCAGTGTTTGTGAATCTGGGCTCTGTCCTCAGATGTCAGAGCAGTCAGTCCCCTCAGGCTTCACTTCTAGTCACTTCTAGTCACGTGCTCAACGTTTGTCTGGTCCTGCGTGCAGTTTCAGGCCAAGCACCTGGACCAGCCTTTGCCCACTGCTATTGGCACCTATAAGAACCATCCTCTCTATGCCCTGAAGCGGCACCTGCTGAAATATGAGGCCATCTATCCAGAGACGGCCGCAGTCCTGGGGTACTGTCGTGGAGAAGCTGTCTACTCCAGGTGTGTGTGTGTGGCGGCCAGTTACCTGGGAGTAGCGACCTTCTTGGGCAGGGGGCTGCTAATGTAGGTTCATCTCATTAGCATCCATTGTGTTTGTGTGTGTGCGTGTGCGCACATGCGCTTGGATGTCAATCCATGCACACACCCATAGGCTGTTGGGAAGAGGAAGCATGGCTATTAAGCTTAAAGTCTCAGGAGAGCTATTTAGGAGGCTGAGGTTGGAAGATCTCATTTCAAAGCCAGCCCAGGCAGAAAATTCCTTGAAACTCTTTCTATAGTTAACTAGCAAAAACCTGGGCTGGAGGTGTGGCATGTGTGGTAGATCACCAGCTGAGCGTGAACAAGTCAAGTGACAGTACAGTGTGCTGAGTTCAAGCTCTAGAACAGGACCAAAAATAAGGGCCAGCGGATAAAATAATGGGTGATTAGGACAAGTAAAGTTAAAGACAGGATAATTTTAAAAAGCTTCAATTGTAAGTCAGAAATATACAGAAGAAAGGAATTAATTCCAAAAGCTAAAATGGATTGGTGTTTCAAATGGGAGTAGACCCCGTGTGTTGCCGTTGCCCGTGTGAGTGTACCTAATGCCACTCAATTGCACACGTAAAAATGGGTGAAATGGTGTGTTTGCTGTGGTTTGTGCTGTGGGTAAACATGAAGTACACCCCCCCCCCCCCCCGTGAGATTCAAGTAGATGCGCCCCGTCGCGACACCAGTGTCATGGGCCCAGGCACAGCTGCCGCCCCGTGTCTCTGCGATGGCGTGTTAGCTTGTGGTGTTTCCACGGGCTGCCTCTCCCCGCGTGGGGGTGCGGCAGCTCGGCCCCCAGCGGGCGCTGCTCGCGGGCCAGCGTGTCTGTAGCGGGCGCCCGCGCCGTGGCAGGAGCCTCTCGGGAGAGCCTGGGCCTGGTGTGGGGACAGCACGCGGAGAGGGCGCACGGGCTGCGCCCCCATCCGCTGCCCCCACACGCAGCCGCGACTGACTTTGTGCCTTGTTTCCTGTTGCTCATGTAGGGATTGTGTGCATACTCTACACTCCAAGGACACGTGGCTGAAACAAGCGAGGGTGGTGCGGCTCGGAGAAGTGCCCTACAAGGTCGCCGGGGTGGGGCGCCACGGGAGGGCCGGAGGGCAGGCGGAGCGGAGCACCTGCCGCCTTGGTCTCCCCTGGCCTTGAGCAGCATTTGAGGAGACAAGCAGTTCAATTGTTCATTAGTAAGAAATGTGCAAGAAGTGCATCTTCCGAAACATGCAGGACGTCAGTCAGAAAGTAGCCCGGGGTGCGTGTGGTGAACTTGTGGGAGGTCAAAGGTCTGCTTCACACACACACACACACACACACACACACACACACACACTCACACACTGGCAGCACACACACACACACACACACACACACACACACACACACACACTCACACACTGGCAGCAACCCCGGGCCGCCTCTTGTGCCCAGAAGGAGCCCTGGGGCTCCACGTTGAGGAGCAGAGGCCTGGCGGGAGGGGCTGCCGTAGTGCACCCTGGACATCCCACCCTTCTCTGGTGTTCCTTAGCACAGAGGCAGTTTCTTGAGTCTAGGCTACCACTGTCTTGTACAAACAGTGCGCACCACATTGAAAACCACAAAAGCAGACAGCGGCCTAACATTTTTAATGTTATTCTAAGACAGCCCAACTATTGTCATTTGAACGTGTTATAAATACTTAAGACTTTGATGAGATTACATTTCTTTTGTTAAGTCTTGATGACTTAATTGTATGACTTTGCGACTTGTGTCACAGATGACACACGTGACTGGTGCTGCTCAGCACACTTGTAGAACAGTCCCCAGCCATTCAGATCCCTTGTTTGTTCTGACCTCTGGCGTCCCAGCTCCTGCCTCGGCGTCCCCTGGACACCAGGCACAGTCTCTGTCCCAGCTAAACCCCTTTCTTGCGTGTCAGTTTTGTGGATCGGTCCGAACACATGCGCACGACCGCCACACACCGGTTGCCCTCTCCCCACCCCAGCTGCCGTCGCTAGAGGCCCACATTGCCCACCTGTTGCGGGTGATGCTGTCTGAGATAGTCCCGTGTGAGCTTTCACTCCCACACTGTCTCCTCTGGGTCCCAGAGGTCCTCTTTCCAGCCGTGTCTCCTAGCCAGCCTCTTTTTGGTCCCTTTAAGTCTCAACTGAGATGCGACCTGCTTTCAGCAGCATCTCCCCGGGCTGGGGGTGAACTAGAGCCGGACACACAAGACCAGTGCTTACCATTGGCTGGTGGTTAGGCTCTCCATCTCAACACAGGCTTTGTGATAGTAAAGGGTAGTGAGGACCAAGTCATACGACAGAGAGCACATGTGACCGTACAAAGCTCCCAGCGCTTGCTCTAGGGGAAGCTTGCCTGGGCCAGGCCTGGGCCGCCCTGCCCGTAGGAGCGGGTGTGTTTCCAGTCCCCCACCCTTCACGCCTTAGCGCCACACGAAAAAGCTCGGTCTTGGCCTCTGGACATGTTGGGTCCTGCGGTCCTAGGCAGTGTGTGCTTTGCGCAGGTGGCGTGGCTGGCTGGTGGTGACACTGGAGGGGAACAGATAGTGATCTGGGTGGCGTGCTGCCTTCAGTGAAGGCCACTTTGTACGAGCGGTGTGAGTGCAGAGCACAGCACGTGACCTCGCGAGCTGTGACCGCAGGTGGACTGCTGTCCTTCCTCAGTCACTCAGCCGTAAAATAGACAAAAGGACAACTGCCTCTCTGGTTTGTTGAGAAGACTAGTAACTTCCACCTTCAGCCTGGAGAACAGGGCCAGGAGCCGAGGGTAGAATCCCGCCCGGCTCCGGGAGTGCCGTAGGGGCTGGCGAGGGACTAGCGCATCGCGGTGAGCACCCCCAGCTCCGGGGGCAGCCGGGCAGCACTCAGCAGTCAGAAGCCTCGTAACTGGCTGTTCTCTCTGGAGCAGATGGTGAAAGGCTTTTCCAACCGGGCACGGAAGGCCCGGCTCACTGAGCCCCACCTGCAGGACCACAATGACCTGGGTCTGTTTGGCCACTGGCAGACTGAGGAGTACCAGCCCCCCGTGGCTGTGGACGGGAAGGTGAGGGAGGGCAGCGAGGGCAGCGAGGGGCTGCCTTGTTGGCCGCTGGCGATGTCCTACCACGTGTCCTTCCGCAGGTGCCTCGGAATGAGTTTGGCAATGTGTACCTCTTCCTGCCCTGCATGATGCCCATCGGCTGCGTCCAGCTGAGGCTGCCCAATCTGCACCGCGTGGCCCGCAAACTGGACATCGACTGCGTGCAGGCCATCACCGGCTTCGATTTCCACGGAGGCTACTCCCACCCCACGTGTGTGGGCCTTCCGTGGAGGGCGCGGGGGGTGGAAAGCTGACACAGGAGTAGAGTCAACCTTAGTGCTTGACCGAGGCGATAAATCCGGCAAAGCCCGTGTCCTTGTAACCCCGGGCTAAAGCTCCGCCCTAGGGGAGTCACAGGTGGAGACCAGAGTGGGGTCAGCAACCTTCCTGCTGACTGTGCTCTGTCTTGTGTATGTGTGCGAGTGCACACCCGAGTGCGGGGCGGGTGGGGCTCAGGGAGGGACACTGGTGATGTCCCCACAGAACGGATGGCTACATTGTCTGCGAGGAGTTCCGAGATGTGCTTCTGGCCGCCTGGGAGAACGAGCAGGCGCTTGTGGAGAAGAAGGAGAAGGAGGTGAGGGGGCAGGCACACGGCGGGGCTGCTTCTGTCCTGTGCCCCAGCCCCTCTAGCAGGCCAAGAGGCAGCCAGGATTCTGCAAAGATGGGGGTTTGTGTCTTTCCCCCGCTTTCACTTTGCCGAAGACACTGTAGGAAGTGAGCATGGGCAAAAAAGGCTCCGCCCACCACCCCTTCCCTTCACACTTGCCACTAGCTGTGCCCACCAACCCGCCCCGCCTTGAAAGGAATTGCCACCGCATCCCCTGAGAATTGCAGCCAGCAGCAAGTCAGCAGAGGACTCTGCTTGGTAGATTTCAAGTATGTCATTTTGTAAATCAGTTCTATTTGGGAGATGAAACTTGGTATGATTGACAGGTTGTCTTTCAACCTAGAGCCGCACCGGTAAGTTTGCATATCCCCAGGTTCATCTGAACATTCTTCCTGAGCATGTCAGTGCTCAGTGTTTGCTCTCTCCTGGCCTCTGTCTGCAGAAGAGAGAGAAGCGCGCCGTGGGGAACTGGAAGCTGCTGGTCCGAGGGCTGCTCATCCGCGAGAGGCTGAGGCGTCGCTATGGAGCCACGGTGGGTGTGGGGCCTTTGCCTGTTCCACAAGCCTGGCTCAGGCTCTCCCCCTCCCGGGGCGCCACTGTCTCAGGGCCTTGGCACTGAGCTGGTCCTGTGTGTGTGGCCACTTGAGGAAGTGTTGGTCAGAAGTGAGGTCGGGGACGGGAGCAGCGGCTGGTTGTCCCTAGATATGGCTGCCTCTTGGCCAGCGGCCTCTGCTTCCCCACGCCCAGCTCACAGCCCGGTCCAAGTACCTGCTCGAATGCGCGCCGTGCTCAGAAGGCACTGCCCCTTCCGTGTCCCCGTTCTGCAGGCCACACGGCCCCGGGCGGGCTGGAGGGTGGCAGGTCCCCAGGGGGCTGCTGCTTCCGGAAGGCGCGTCGCCGTGGCAGTGGCTGAGCCCTGGGTCTCTGTCCGCCCCTCCAGAGTGAGGCAGCAGCTCCCCCCGAGGAGGGGGAAGGCGGGCTCTCTTCTGACGAGGAGGAGGGGACCAGCTCACAGGCAGAAACGGCCAGAATCTTGGCTGCCTCGTGGCCCCAAAACCGAGAAGCTGAAGAGGAGCAAAAGCCCAAGTGCCCCAAGACAAGCAGAAGGGGAAGGAAAGCGGTTGCTGCCCACCTGTTCCCCTTTGAGAAGCTGTGACCGGAGCTCCTCCACGCGCCCTGCCAGGCCCCGTGGCTCCCGCGGAGCAGCGCGCTGGGGAGCAGCCAGGAGCTGCGGGGAGCGGGCGCCCGCTGCAGGCCGCTCCAGGTCTGCCTCGCGTGGGGCTTTTGAGGGTCTCTACCAAAGCCCAGTCCGAGCTACAGGACACAGCCTCAGGAGACCCCCCCCGGCCCCGGGGTCTTACCCTTTGGAAATGTGGGGGGCTTTCCCCTTTCTTCAAAATAAAAATCACTGGGCACTGTGGACGGAGCTGCGTTTATCAGTGTCCCGATCCTCCAGCCTTTGGTTCTGACCCGGGTTTCTTCACGCCACCCCGCTGCCTCTCCCTAGTTGGTAGCAGCACAGCTCAGATCAGGGGATCTAATTCTCAGTCACAGTTTGTGGGGGCAGAAGACTAGAACAAAGAGCTGAACTCAGGAAAGGAAAAAGAATGTGAATTAAGGAAATGGAAGTAAAAGTGGATCAGTGCTAAACTAGGTTTTATTCGTGACTGGATACATTTACAGAGCTCTCAATCATGTGTTGTAATCAGGAGAAAAACATTTTTTTTATAACATTCTGAAGAAAATATTTAATAAAGCCTTTTTCTAACAAGACCTGCCATTGCATTTTACTTTAGATTTCACAGCAGTTAAGAACACCCTGATAAATAAAGCCAGGTGCTGGTCATCACATGTGATCCTAGCTACTCAAGAGGCTGAGACTCATTTAAATTAGGGCAGGCAAGAAAGTCGGAGACTTTTTATCTCCAATTAACCTCTAAAAAACGGGAAGGGGAGCTTTGGCTTAATGGTAGAGCACCAGCCTTGAGCACAAAAGCTAAGGAAGAGCAAGAGGCTCTGAGTTCAAGCCCCAGTATGGGAGCAGAATAGTGATTCCTATTTATGCCGCCGCTGCAAGTATCTAAGTCAAAGTTGAAAACTTCGATGAAAACTAGGTATCCTTTTTGTCGGAGATATTACACCATCTTGAGAGCAGCCACTGAAAATGTTGAGTCATTCTTACCCAAGGGAAACAAAAGATTTGGGGTGTGACCAACCCACCTATAGGTTGCTATGGAAACCACATTCTCACAGTTCCTGCCCTGACCTTGCCAAGGCAAGTGGCTATTTTGGGGGGTTTTGAGGCCAGAGTATTGCCAATTTATGGAGCCAGAACTTATTCGGGCAGATGTCAGCTGTTAGGAAGCATTAAGGAGATGAAACAGGTTTTGAGAGACTGAAGAACAGACTTTGGAAAATTATTATTCACCCGCCTTTTAACAAAGCCAAGAGCTTCAAAGTAGACAATCAGCAGAAGTCCCGCTTCACAGGAGGGAAGAACTGCTGTGTGCGAGCACCTCTGGCTGGGCCCTCCTGGGTTCTGCAACAGCCCTTGCACTAGAAAGAAAGGCACTGCCCACTCGCCACAGGAAGCTGAGGCTTGGATCGGTGGAGGCTGGGCTGTGTGAACCCAGCCTGCGCCTCCTAGGCCGAGTCACATTCCACCCCTGCACGCATTCTGAAGGCTCTCAGAGCATGAGTCATTCACTTTCAATTCGGCCAAGACAACATAGGCTTTATTTAGTGCTAAAAATACGGAGTTGCCTTTTTAAAAAGGATAGAAACCTATTTTAACCACTACAAACAACCTAAAACTGAACTGAAATTCATCCAGTTCCTAAGAGATTTGATGTCTGAATTCATAATGCATCAACAAAAATTCCACCAATCCCCAAACCCAAACCAGGCTAATTGCAAGGAATCCCCTATGCCAAAAGATATGTAGACATTTCCAAGTTTTATGAAAAATATAGATAGCACAAATTTTGTTGTGGTTTCCCAGTCTTCAGATCATACCTATTTTTCTTTTTAAGGACACTTGAAATTGGCAGGTTAAGATCCATATAAGGAAACAATGACCTGAATCCTAATTCAGTCTTAGCCATCATTTAACTGATACTGGATACAAGGATGTTCCGAGAACATCCTTGATGAGCTTGAACAGAGTGCGTCCACACGCATGGCAGTAGTGAACAGTTTCAGTCCTGGACCAGGGAAGTCCTTTCTGAGCTGTGCTTTCAGCAAGAACCCCGATCCATAGCAGAATCAGAACAAGGACTGTGACGGGCCACTGGCTTTGCAAGTTTTCATCCTGTTGAGCTACCAAATATTTTGTTGCCAAAGCAACCACTCCCAGCAAAGGGCAAAACAGTTTGCAAATAGACAGGAGAAGGCTGTACTAAGCTCACTAGCACAGGCTTTCAAAGGGTGGAAGAGGAATTGGGAAACCTGGAAACTGAATTAAGTGGGTGTGAGCCTGAAATAGGACAAAGGGATGGGCACTCAGTACCTACGAAAGTGACTCAAGCGCCACTGGAGCCAATGTCGCCACCAAGCTCTCCGCATGAGGCGTCCAGCCTTGGCCTACATGACTGAAGCCGTCCTCCAGGGAATGGGTGCTTCCTGACGCTGGGGTGGCAGGGCCAGCCCCCGCCCCTGCCCACCGTGGAAACACATCCTTTTGTGAACATCTGTTTCAAAGCAGTGCAAAGTGAAGCCTATCAGTGACCCGTGAAGTCTACCCAAACACCTTTCCCAGTTAGCTCAACGGAAGGATGTTTTCAGGAAGTTTGACATGCTACTTATTCAGTTGGGGGGGGACTGGTTTCTTTTTCAATCTTAACTCCCTTTGTGGGTTAGGAAAATGCAGAAGCCAAGTAGCAGAGCCAGGGCTGCTGGAGGCTTCATGACGATCCTGTCAAACCATGGTGTGAAGTCCAATGTTTTTTGTTTTTGTCAGTCCTGGGCCTGAACTCGGGGCCTGAGCACTGTCCCTGAGCCTTTTTGTTCAAGGATAGCACTCTACTACTTGAGCCATGGTGCCCCTTCTGGCTTTTTCTATATATGGTGCTGGGGAATCGAACCCAGGGCTTCATGTATACAAGGCAAGCACTCTACCACTAGGCCACATTCCCAGCCAAGTCCAATGTTTTTATCCTGCCATCCTGAGTCTATTTTTTCTGTGCCAGTACTGGGCCTTGAACTTTGGGCCTTGAGCTCTCAGTTGGCTTTTTAACTTGCAGCTGATACCCTACCACGCCCAGCCTTTTGCTTTTATTTAGAGAACAGTCTTCAGTGTTAGCTGCCCTGGCTGGCTTTGAACTGTGATTCTCCTGTCTCAGCTCCTGAGTGGCTAGGATTACAGACAAGAGCCACTTGTGCCCAGATTTTCTTGATATCCAATCAAGTTCTATCAGAAACCTTGGTCATGGCGATCCGGTGCAGCTCGGCAGTGGGGAGGTGCCGCTGAGGTCATGATGTAGCCAGTGTGGCAGCCATGGCACCTGTTTTGGGCGGGGTCTGGGAAAGGGAAAATGATGAGGCAGAGCCCTTTATTAGCAGGTCCGGGCTGACAGCCTGAGTGAAGCGAAACACGAGCCCTGCACACCCACTCTGGGGATGGGGGGAGAGTGTGCAAGACCGTGACGTGGGGTCACTGTTCTGAAGCGGGCCCTGCCACCAGCGCTGCATACTGTCAAGAGAAGGGGCAGGGAAGATGCGAGCTGGCGAGCACCAGATCCGACGTGCAAGTTGCCACCCGCGAAGAGTGGGGTACAGATGGCTGCTCCAGCACGGTGCTGGGAAGAGGTGGAGGAAGACCAGGGCCCCGGGGCTCACACAGGTGTTGGTGCCAGGTTTCCTTCACGCCAGCTTTTTGGCTGGCACCCGGGCGCGGGCGATGATGACAGGCACCAGGGCCAGGCAGCCGAAAAGCAGGGCCGCCAGGGGCCGGTGGAAGAGCCAGCCGGCAGCCACGGTCAGCAGGGTCAGCGTGGTGGCCATGCAGAACGCAAAGGCCTTCAGGCCAATGTTGACCAGATCTCGCAGGATGGGAAACCAGTCCACTGTGGAGCAAAGAAAGGCTGTGAGGAGCTGTGCTCACGCCCGTGTGGGAGGCAGGAGCGGGCGGGCCCCACCTCGCACCCACCCAGGGTGTAGAGGATCCGCGTCATGAGGTTGAGGCCCAGGAACATGGCCATCCAGCCTGCCGCCCGCAGGCCCCACGTCTTCATGGAGTTGCTCTTCTGTTCCCGACGAAACACTTCCTGCGGGAGCGGGTGGGCGGGGGTCAGCACTCGGGGTGCTGAGGCGTGCCGTGCCAACAGAGCACCTGTGGAAGGCGCTTGCTCCCCGGGATGGGCGCCACCCTCTTCCACACCCCTTCCCGGCAGGCCCCCCGACGCTGGGGCCTCCACCCCAGCCCACACCCGGCCGGCCGAGTCCTGCCAGGCCCTGCACCCCCACTCCACGAGCCTCTCCACCGTCCAGCCCAGCCTACTCTGCGCCACTCTGCACCTGGCCGCTCGCGGCCTCCTGCATGCTCTGCCCGCCACACGCGTCCCCCAGCAGCCTCCCCTCCCCCCTCCCGCTGCCGGCCTGGACCGGACCAGGTCACGCGTCCAGGCGCCTCTGCGCCTCTGCACACGCGGCTGCTTTGCCTATCAAGTTCACCCCCAGCCGTGCCCAGCCAGCCGCGCACGTGCACAAGTGCGTGTCTTCAGTACCTGCTTCCGGTCCAGTCCTCTATGCCAACAGTACAAACCGTGACCCGTCACTTGTCACTTGTTTAACAAATACTCACTAGCTCAGATAACTGAAGGCGAGGAGCGGAGTCCCCCGCCCACCTTACACAAGGGGACGAGGCTTGAGGACGAGCAGCCCCAGGGCGTGGAGGACGAGGGGGAGAGGCCGGGCGCAGGTCTGCCCGCGGAGGGGGCGTGGCGGCTCCTGGCACGGGAGTCCTGGCCGCGATTCGGGGGTGACTCGGGGTGCCCTCCGCAGTGGCCCGGCTCCCCTCTGGGAGTCACACGGCTAGCCTGCACGCCACTGAGGGCAGCTGAGGCCCGGGGCTGATCAAAGGCCTCAGAGAACGGGTGGAATTTAGAACAGGGTGACTCATGGCCCCCCCCAGGCTGGCAAGTGGCAAGTCCCACCCCGAGGCTGGCATCTGCGTCCTGCGTGGGCGTGGGAGCGGGAGCACACGGTCCTGGCCTGGTCCAAGAGCGAGGCTGATGGCGCGGACAGGTGGCAGCCGAGGGCCCCGTCATAGGAACGAGCGGGTCACGGCTAAGCCCCGGTGCTTGCCTCCGGTTTACCGGGGAGCCAGAGCGCAGGCTGTCCCCGTCCCGCTTTTCCCAGCCCAGCGAGGCCCCCGAGGCGGGCGAGGCAGTGACCCACCTCTGCCGAGAAGTCACCATGGTGCAGGAGCAGCAAGGTCTCCCCGGACTTGGTGGAGTACGGGACCAGCTGGTCACCCCGCTGCCGGGCGATCACAGTGACCTGCGCAGGCGAGTCAGGGTGGGGCGATGGGGAGATGACCGAAGGGAGGGGGGCACAGGGCAGCGCCGCAGCCCAACCCCGAGCCTGTGTCACCCAGGGAAGGTGATGGGGAGCTCCGCTACGGGGGTGCAGCATCCCGGGACAGGATAGGCGGGTGTGGGGTGTGCATGGGGGGGAGGGGGCAAGGACGTCTTCCCAGAGCCGGGGTGGGCAGGAGCCAGGGCGGGGGCGGGGGCAGGGGCAGGGGCAGGGCAGCAGGGCAGCAGGGCAGCCTGGCCAAGCCCCATGTCACCACCTTGTCCATTCCCTGCTGTTTTCTGGGTCAGCTCTGGGGTGGACTTCCTGACTACCTTCCCAGGGTTGGGAGCAAGGTGGAGTGTTCGCACGGGGGAGGGGCCTGGGGTGGCTGAAGCGAGCGCGGAGGACTCCCGCTCAGCCAGGGAGGACGAGGACTCTGCAGCCGACTGTGTGCAAGCGAGTGTAAGTGTGCATTCCCAAGGGAGGCCCACAGCGTGCAGGGGCTGCGCCCAGGGGCCCCCAGGAAGCCAGGTTACCACGTGGGCCGGGCCCAGGTCCGGATCATCGCTGCTCAGTCCTGCGTAGGAGAAGTAGACGCGTAGGTCGCCAACCTGGGGAAACAGTGAGGGGGGTCGGGGAGCAGCTGCTTTCGCTCACGCTGTCCTGCCCGCCTGGGCGAGCCCTGGCCTGCGCCCGCTGCCTCCTGGTACCTCCGGGTACTTGGGGTTTTCGCTGTGGTAGAAGAAGTCTCCCCGGCGGAGGATGTCCACGTGGGGGTCCTCCAGCTTGGCCAGGCTCAGTGGCTTGAAGTTGTCTATCTTGTCAATGAGGCCTAAGAGTGGGTAGAAGCCACAGGGCTCACCAAGAGCCCCCCAACCTGCAAGCCCTGCAGCTTCCGCCTTCCTCAGCCCACCCATCACGGCCTGGCTGGGCCACCTCCACCCCAGGCCTCTCTCAACTTTCTTGTTATTATTTTATTATTTTGCCCATCTTGGGGCCTGAACTCAGGGCCTGAGCGCTGTCCCTGAGCTTCTTTTTCTTTTGCTCAAGGCTAGCACTTGACCTCCTGAGCCACAGCGCCACTTCTGGCTTTTTCTGTGTATGTGGTGCTGAGGAATCGAACCCAGGGCTTCATGTATACGAGGCAAGCACTCTTGCCACTAGGCCATATTCCCAGCCCCTTATTATTATTATTATTAGCATTTTATTTATTTTTGAGACAGGGTGTGGCCATGTGACTGTGCTAGCTTAAAATTCCCAATCTTCCCACCTTGGCCTCCAAGTCCTGGGCTTGCAGGAGTGCACTACGGTGCCCGTCTGAAGTACTTGTTTCAGAATCCATTGCTCCCAGAGCTTCCCAGTGCCTGTGGCAGCCCATCTCCTCCACCCCTGCATGCAAGTGCCCTGTGCCCTTTCCCTCCCAGGCCAACTGCCCCAGGGCCTCTGGGCTGCACTGGGACACAGGGCAGAGACTTACCGGCCGAGAGGAAAAACCTGCCGATCTGCACGAAGGGGGCTGTTGCGGTGAAGGATTCCACTGCCATGGCGCTGTGGGGGAGGGGCATCACGCTGGGTACCGCTGGAGCTGCGGGGCTCCTGTGGTTGTGGGTGCCAGGGAGACCCCCCTCCAGGCTTCCTCATGTCTACAACCCTCCCCGAGCTCAGCACCCTCACTCTGACCCTGTGTCCTAGAGCTTTATGCCACTGTGCTCAGGTCTGTGCCAGCCTGCCTCGCCCCGTGATGAGCTCCCCAGCCTCCACACCCCCGCTGCTCCCGTGCAGCTCCAAACCCTCCTCCTCCTCCCCCCGCTCCCCCTCCTCCTCGTGAGCACTGGCCGCTGCTGCACACAGTGTGCTCAGCCATTCCTGAGCAAGTCACCGCCCGGAGCTGCAGAGCCGAACACGGCCCAGGTCAGTGCCAGGGCCTCCTCAAGCTGGGGTCTGGGCTGAGGCGGCAGGACTGACTCGACCCATCGCTTGGATGAAGAAACTGAGGCTTGCCAGGAGTGGGAAAGGCTGGGGCCGGGCTTGGGGCCCAGAGCTTACCTGGGGTTTTTGTGGCCAATCTCTCGATCAAAGTTTTTGCTGTTGACGATCTCTGACCTCCATTCCGTGTCTGCTCAGGGAGAGGAGCGACTCAGAGGCAGGGAAGAGGGGCCACATGGCTGCCGCCTGGCCTAGGTCCTTGTACTTGAGTCTCTAGCGCTTGGGGGCCAGGGATGAGCGTGCGGCAGGCGCTGGAGGGCCGGCCCCTAGGGAGCCGAAGCCTGCTGCTGTGCTCTCAGCCCCACTGTCCTGCCCACTGTGGCCAGCCTCACGGATGGACAGAGACCACGGGTGTGCAGGGCGCGTGCCCACAGGCCTCGGTGGGGCCCAGTACTCACTGTAGGAGTACCTTGTCTCCTTCTTCACCTGCCCGTCCTCTGTGTACTCCCTGCAGAGAGAGCACAGGCAGTCACGAGTCAGCCAGGCCTCTCCAGACAGAAGCCGCGCTTAGGGCCACGGGGCTCAACGCCCAGAGACAGGGAGTCGAACCTGCAGGAGCCCTGTCGTAGGCAAGAATGGAGCAAAGTGCTCCTGTGCCAGTACTGGCATCGCCCCCCCTCCCCCGCCCCAGCAGAGATGAGCTCCTGGGCAGCCCTGAGAGGCCCCAAGGGTGGTCCGGGAGGGGCCAGACTCCACGCTGGCCTCTGAGAGCCTGCTGTGGAGGGGACCCCCGAGGGCAGTGGGCCCCAGGAGGACGTGCTCATTGTGCCCGGCCTGGGTTCGGCTGCGCCTCCCGCTGTGTCCTCGTGACTTGGAGCCACCTCCAAAAAGCAGCACTGGTAACTTAACGTGCGGCTAGCTTAATTGCTTTTTCCTAATAGGAAACTTGGAGGTGTCAAGATGAACGCCAGTTCATTTTATCCTAACGCCTGCAACTGCTCTGCCCCAGCTGACCCTTCACTTCCGGCGCCTCACCTGGACTCTTCCGACTCCACCCACTGGTACATCTCCACGTGCCGCCGCAGCTTCACGGCTGGAAGATGGACCCCATAGTTTGGGTCAGACAGGAGCTTCCAAAGGAATCAAATCAGAAAAACAAAGGTGAGGCTCACGGCAGCCCGCAGCGCTGGCTCGCAGGAAGCCAGAGAGGAGACACAGAGGCAGAGAGGAGGGCTGAGAAGGAGCCGCGGAGCTGCCGGCCCCACGCGCGGCGACCCTGGACTACGAGGTGCGCCCGCATGTGCCCCAGAGCACCTCCACCGAGTGCTGGGCACCGGAGTAAGGGCAGAGCTGCAAGAGCCGGCGCCACCCTAGCCCAACCACGGAGGTCGTACCATGCCACACGCTGGCGCCCTCCCGCTAGTCCCCATCAGACCCGCGTCGGCGCCGTGGCTGGGTGGCACCGGGAGCCACAGCCACGCCTACCTTGGATGTCCGCAGGGCCCCGATGATGTGCACCAGCCTCCCCTCATTCTCCGGAGCCACGACGTGGATGCTGTCGGGAGACACCACGAGCGACAGCCCCTCTGCCAGCGAAGTGGCCGTCTTCAATGCGCGGCCCTGTGGGTGGAGCGGGCACGGCTGCCACTGCCACTGCCTTGCCGCCTCGGGGAGCGCAGACCCAGCTCCCCGTTCCACTGCTGGGGCCTGAGGCGCCCCGAGTGCAGGATCCCGGCAGACCCCGCCCCTCTGCCCATTGGCTCGGCACCGCTGCGCTCATGTTGGGAAGGACTGGTGGTTTTGCTGCCCTGGGCTCACCCCACCTTTCCTCCGCCCTCTCCTCTCGCAACGGCCAGCCTGAAGCACCGTCCGCATCACGTGACCCAGGCCCCATCAATCAGAACACGTGCCCCTGGCCGCGGCACTGGTTCAGAGGACTAGACCCAGACAGCATGGCTGGGAGCTCTGGGAGCTCCCCTAAAGTGAGGTGACGGCGCGTCTTTCCTCTGGGGCCTCTGGACACGGGCTGTGAGCGGAGCTCTGGGCCGCCTTACCGCTAAAGGACGGGCCGGCCCCAGAAAAACGCCACAGCCGAATTTTTTTAAAAAGGCAAGAGATAAAGTTATGGAGATCCCTGGTGACCAGGCAAGAACACTTGATGTGCCCGGTGGCAGTAGGGTTTTCAGGTGTGGGGGCCACTAACCCCATCCTCACTGACTTTTGTTGGGATGTGGATCGCAACTGGAAAAATCCACATCAATTCACACTCCTCTTCCTTGTCTGGGAAATTTAGGCCTGTTATTACCAGATCCAGCCTTTGAATTCAAAGCCTTAGCTCCCTTGAAACTGGGGGCGGGGGGGAGGGGTGGAGGGGAACACGACACCCTACTCTACACAGGGGCACCCCAGACATTTTACCTCATTAGTGAAGATTAAGTAGAAAGAGAGCAGGAAGGTCATGAGCCCTACAAACATGCCACCTGAGGTCTCGCTCAGCCGCTCCAGGAAGCCGGGCTGGGGTTCCGACGTGGTTTTGACATGCTCTCCCCTGGGGCCAGCGCTGGAGTACTGAGGGAGACAAATGCCTCAGCAAGTCCCGCAGACACCAAACAGAAAGGGAAAGAAACCGCGGGCCTGGCGTGTGCTCACCTAGCACTGCGTCAGCCACAAACTACTCAGAACGGTACTTTAAAAACTACCTTGAATTAAAAAAAATACATGTGTATATATATATATATATATATATATATATATATGTAGTCAAGGTGATGTACAGAGGGGCCACAGTTACATACGCAAGGTAGTGAGTACATCAAACTTGTTACCTCCTCCCTCATTTTCCTCCCACCCTCCCTCCTCCCCAGCTCCCCTCCCCTCAGCTGTACAGTTAGTTTACAACAACATAGTGTCTTGTAAGTATTGTTGGTGCACTGGCTCGCCTTTTACCCTTTGTCTCACCATTTTGATGTTCCCCTTCCCTTCCCTAATTCAGACAAACATATATACACCCAAGGTACCAAAATCAAATACAGTGACAACAGGGGCTAAACATGGGGAAGATAAAATAAGTAATTTCATGTAGTACTTTAAAACATAAAAATGATATTGAATGTTAAGCTGGGTGCTGGTAGCTCATGCACTTAACCCGAAAAAGCTGGTGGGTTGGAGGTATGGCTCAAGAGGTAGAGCGCCACCTCCACTCCAGTCAGCTCCCTGGATGGATGTGTGTGCTCTTTATTTGCATTTTGTAATTAAGTTCTCATCACACACAGTGAAGTATCCGGATTGTGTGGATTTTGATAAGGAATTCGGGTCTGGGCAGGGGCGACGGAAACGAGCGCCCTGAAGACCCCAAGCAGCGCTCTCCCTGGCAGTGGGCCTGCTGTGACTCCAGGGTCACAGGGAGGATGTGCTTACTTTAAAAATGCCTAGCTCTTTTACAAAGAGATAGCTGGACGTGTGCTCTTAGTTACAGTGGACGAGGATCGGCTACTAGGCTTTCTAAGGGCTGTGCCGACCCCTGTGGGGTGGGAAGCAGACAGTCAGGTGACAGCCAAGAGCGGCAGCAGGAGGCCGTGCTGAGGCTGAGGGCGGCACCCTGTCCGGGGGGTGGGGGGACCCCTTCCAGCTGGGACGGCAGGCAGGCTCCCTGGAGGGGGCACCAAGGGGGATGTGGAGGGACACCCTGGGGAGGGCTACCCTGGCAGGGCAAGCGTGGGAGCAGGGAGTGCTCTGGGGAGCAGCAGCCTATCTGCTCCAGCTGGTTGTGGAGAGCAGGCAGGGGATGGGGCAGCCGGGCATGTCTGGGCAGCTCCTGGTAGGCCTGACTTCGGGTCAGTGGCTGAGGCTCTGCCCGGACCATACCAGAGGCAGGGCTTGAACTCAGGGCCTGGGCACTGTCCCTGAGCTTCCCCCCCCCCCCATCCCCCAAGGTTAGTGCTCTGTCCCTTGAACCACAGCGCCACTTCTGGCTTTTTCTGTGTATGTGGTACTGAGGAATCAAACCCTGGGCTTCATGCATGCTGGGCAAGCGCTCTACCACTAAGCCACATTCTCAGCCCAGGATTGGAATTCTGTCTGGGGCTGACCACAGGATTATCTCAAAAGACAAGAGGCCTTGGCTTGCATCCGTGCACACACCTGGACAGGGTGACAGCCCATGTGCCTGATTACGATGTGCTTTTGGCCCAGGGCCTGGTAAGTCCCGTGCAAGAGCTAGGTAGCAGGAGTTATCAGATTCTTCACACCCAGGGCTGAGGCTGGCAGTCAGGCTGGGGGTGTGCTAACACAAGTCACAGGGAGGTAAAGAGATTCCCAGGTAAGCCGGCAATCACACCCAGGTGTAATGTCAAGTACAAGGATTCAAGTCAGTCTAAGAGCAAATCTGATGCCATATTCTCCTACCTGTGCTGACTACCACCAGCGATGGCCTGCCAGGGGGCAGAGACCCACAGCACCCACAAGTAAGCACTAGTGGAACAAATCACTACCCAGTGGCTAACCCGACCATCACCAGGGCCAGGGCATATTCAATCACGGGCCAGTCCCCAGCAAGCCCAAGGGGGGTGTGTGTGTGCTACTATACTCATTTTTCAGATGAGAAAACTGAGACTCCGTCAAGAGCCCAGATGACATGATCACTAAGGAGGGAGAGGGGATATAATCTGGGCAGAACCAAGTCACTCTTCTATCCCCTTATCTAGACGGTGTGCCTCATCTCTTGGGCTATGTCAGTGGTACACTGAGTGCCAGTTCCAGAAGGCACCCCACCCCTTTTTCCCCCCTCAGCCAACATCAAGACAAGGGACTCCAGATGGTAAGAACACCTCACAGGGCAACTGTCATGCTAAATTTAAATTCAGTGGCTCTGCTTCACTTTCTGTCTTCAGATCTTTCCACAGATGCATACCCCACTACTGGATGAACTAGCAAAGGTTTAGCAACTGAGGGTACACACGCGTGTCCATGTTCCCTGGTGAGGCACCAAGTTCCATCACATGTCTAAGATGGGGTGCGCTGCCAGGACCGCCAGTGTTACCCTGTGAAGACGACGCACACATAAGGTACCCACCATGCTCAGCATCCTTCCTTCAGACCCCATGAAAGGACAAACACACATCTGTGGAGGGGGAGTTAGAGTTGCCCCCAGGTCTGCCTGGCACTAAATCCAGTCCCCTTCTGTACCTTCCCAGGCCGAGCTGGCTTCTCTCCTGCTGGGGAGTTCTCCCTCTAAAATTTGGTGGTGGCAATGATGAGGGAGGACAGAAGGCCACCGCTGGGAACCAGAGCATCTACAAAGACTGCTCTCTGCCCTGGCAGACCCTGAGTCTTACAGGCCACCTCTGAGGCCTTTTTAGGTGAGGGTTCTAGACCCCTCAAGGTATTCCAGCCTGCCAGTAGAGCTAGCCAGGGCAGAGGGTGGGACAAACCCTGGCATCTCAGGAGGTGTGGGAGACAGAGAAGGCTCGGAGGCAGCGAAGGGCCCTGGAAAGCGGGTGTAACCAGCCAGGGAGGGCGACAAGGCCACAGCCCCAAAGCAAGGGAGGGTGTGTCTGGGGCTGGCAGTGCTCCCGAACTAGCTCCAGAAGCACTTCTCAGGAGGCGGGTGAGTCACCAGCTTCTCCCACACCCAGAGCCTTGGTGTGCGGTGCTGCTTCGTTTGTTGAATGAAGAAATAGGGCATTTCTCAAGAAGACTGGCCAGCAGCCCTGAAGAAGCCATGGGCTCTAACCCAATCCCGGCAGCAGGGAAAGGCTCCCTCCCTCTCACGGTGAAGCCGACCTCCGGGGCTCCGGGCCAGCCGGGCCCAGCCGAGCCCACGGCCCCGCACCACGGCCTCGGTGTGCACCGCGCGGAGGGAGGGCCGGCCCGCCGCGGGGCAGCTCCGAGCCTCCCGACCCACGGGCTCGGAGAGTTCCCGTCCGCCCTCCAATTCCACAAGTGTCAGAACCCCAAGGGTCGGGGCGGGGTTCGGCCGCGGGAGGAGGATGAAGGCAGGCCCACTGCGAGGAGCCTCGCCCCGAGCCCCCGGCCCCGTCCCCGCCGGCGAACGCGGGGTCCGGGCCGGACAGACAGACGCGCAGGCCGCCGGCAGCGGGAGGGCGAGGGCCGGCCGCGCCCACGGGGGCCGGGGCCGGGGGCCAGCGACCCGGACACTTACATTCGCGGCCATGGTGGGCTCGTCTAGCCGCTGCTCGCACTGCTCCGCTCGGCGACGAACCGACGGCCGCAGCGCGGAGACGGACGACGGACTGGTCGCCTGCCTCGGAGATGCACAAGTCCGACTCGTGGAATCCAGGACCAGGCGGGACCCGCTGCAGTTACCGCCCCACGGGCGCCGCTGCCTGACTGCGCACGCGCGCCGCCAAGCCTCCTGGAAAATGTAGTCCGGGGTCGTGTGCTTTCGACACAAAATTGCGACCCGCTCCGAAAATTCACTGATGCGCCTGCGCAACGCGGGGCTTCTGGGAAATGTAGTTCGAGCGGTCTGGCGAGCTGCCGAACGGCGTGCGGCCTGCTGGGAAGTGTAGTTCCCGCCCGAGGGTCCCGGCCAGGGCTGCGGAGGCGCGGCGGCAGGCGCGCGGCGGGCAGACCTGGAGGGGGCGGAGGCGCGCGGGCCTCAGAGCCGCCCGCGGTGCCTGAGGAGAGCGAGGTCACGGCGCCCCAGTGTGTCCGCTCCGGCCTCCACAGCCGCCACCTCTGCGAGGTCCCAGCGCCGGGCACAGCCATGGCCTACTGTCGGCAGGAAGGTAGGTAGGGCGGCTGCCATGGAGACCCGCGGTCCGTTCGGCCCGCACCGGCCCCGCGGCCCCGCGGCCGGCGCAGGCGGGCGGCCGAGGCGGAGCCTGCGCTGCCTTCTCGGGACCCTCGAGACCCCGGGGTCGCCTCCGCGGGGGACCCGCGAGAAAACCGACGTTCCGGAAGGCGCCGGCGCGCCCAAGGTCACGGCGGGCCTCGAACCCGGCCCTCCGGGGGCCGCACGTGGGGAGCCCCGGCCGGCCTGCAGGGGCCGGAAGCGCGGCGCGCGCGGCCCCGGGCGCGGGGGGGAACGGCTCGGGGGGACGGCATCCGGCGGGCGCCACGCCACGTGTTTCCCTGTGGCACGGGCTTCGTAACCGCCCGGGGAGGGCGCCCCGGGGCCGCGGGGCGTTCGCGGGGCTCCCACCGCGCGCCGGGCGCGGTCTCCGCCTGGCGTGGCTGCCCCTCGCTCCGCTCTCGCAGCGACGGGAAGCCGGGCTGTCCATGCGCCCGGGGCACGCGGCGCCCGGGGCTTGGATCCGGGGTCGGGGACCAGGCTGGTTCCACAACCCCACTGGGAAGGCCCCCTGCCCCCCTTCTTGACCGAGTTCGGGGTCCCCGCGTGAGGAAATGCGCAGAGGAATCTGACTGCAGGTGTCCCCGCGCCGGCTCCTGGTCTACCTTGCCGTTGGCGTTTTCCACTTCCCAGTCTCTCGTGTGGTAAATCGAGAGGCTGGGAGCCATTCATTCAGCACAATGAATTCTTTGGCCAGTAGTACAACTCTCAGTTTAAAGGGAAACTGAAACCTGGAGAGAGAGGTGACCTGCCGGAGGTCGTTCAGCCGGCTAGGACAATTCATTCTGAACTCTGGAGCCTTTTCCCCAGTGCCTCTAGAGCCTGCCTCCAAGACCTTCCCCCACCCCGGGTAAGAACTCACTCCTGTCTCTAGGGAGCACTGCTTCCCTTGATTGATATTTAGTGCCCCCCGCCCTTCCCCACCACTTCCTTCCTTAGGTCTCTTCTAGTCTCCATTTTTATTTCCTCTCCCTAAATCTAACTAATTTCCTCTGTTGGCAAATTAATTTTGAGTCATTGGGTTAATGAGCTCTGCACTTAAGGATTGCCCTTCCTTTTCTTTGAGGGTTTAGGAGTCTCCATTCTCTGGAAAAGAGGGGGAGTATGGCTGGCTGCTAACACGGCAGGGAGCGGGAGGAAAACACTCACCCTAGTGGTTGGGAACCTGGCCAAGGGTAAAGCACTGGGTCCCAAGTTCAATCCCCAGTACCACCAGCAAACAAAAGGAAATGATAAAACCACTCACTTTTACGCCTTCCCTAGCTTTTGTCGTATCCTTAGAAAGTTCTTTTTCTTCTGCCTGTTGGATCTTTTTTGTTTCCTGTGGGATTTAGGAAAGTGGTCCCAAACTCCTCGCTTGCCTGCTTGCCTCTCCATCCGCACCCTCTCCCACCTGCCTACCATTCATTCTTCAACCTCCCTATGGACTCTGTCCTTTAACTTTTAGCTAGTCCAGAAGTCTCATTGTCACCCTTTGTGACTCTCATGGCTTTTTTTCTACTTATTTACTATGTTGGGTTTTTTTTGGTGTTACTGGGGTTTAAATTCTGGGCTTTGCGCTTGTGCTCTTATCACCCAAGCCATGCCCCCAGCCCTGGCTTTCATGAGAACCTTAATGTTAGGTTTTTTAAAGTAGGTAGCCGGTAAAGGAGAACCCACGCGGTATTCAGGCAGGATAGAAAGTTTATTACTGAACTGCTGGCCTGTGGCCGAGATGATCCATGGCCTGAGAGAAGGGAGAGGGAGAGAGAGAGAGACTCCCACCCAGCCCTGCCCTAGGGTAGGGGCAAGGGGTGTGGCCAGGTGGATTAGGATGTGACCTCAGGGAAAGGGGAGGTAACTGCCTCCAGGTCTGCAGGTTACCCAGGTAACTGGGTGGAGACTTAATGAAGTGGGGGCATCTGCATGTAGCCCTCAGGGAGAGGACCTTACACTTAAGTTCTGAAATTATCTTGGATATTTTTTTCTTTCCTTTTTTTAAAAATTAGGTTTCATTAGTTATTGGAGGCAGGGAGATTTCACTGTTACCTTTCCACCCTGTATTGTCTTGTCACTGAACCTCCTGCTTCTCTTTTATCAAGTTGGGAGCTAGCCAATGGGGGCTTCCCCAGGAAGCTAGGCACAGAAGATAAAACATCAGCCCTTCCAGAAGTGCTCTCCAATACTGTTGTTGGAATCTCCCCAGGGCTGTGGAGGTAGCCGAGGTGTCCCCCACTGCCATGATCCTTTCCTTCCTTCTGGCCATGGTTAGAGTGGTTGTAGAGCAGTCTTGGCCCCAGGGTCATCTGTCCCTCTGGTTCCCTGGGGCCTGTGCCTTCCAGGGGTGGGTGCTGGGGCATTTCGCATTGGCTAGCTTCCTGAAGCTCGGTGCTGGGTGGGCTGCACTGGTGGCAGCCCTGCCCACACATCACCATACACCTGGTTTGTTCAGGTTCTCAGCCATCTTTAGGCTTTCTGAACCCTTTGGGCAAACTAGAGAGTACTTTTTTTTTTCCTTTTATTTGTCTGTTTTGTTCCAGATTGACACCATACTTTGTGTTGCCTCTGCAAAGGAAAATAATGGGCATCTTTTGTCATATTCGTGTGAAAGTACTAAGGGTGTACATTGTGTAAAACTATGCTTATTTTATATCCAAAGGGTTAAATACTTTAATAGTACAGCTTCTTGGATTGTATCTGCTTAAAGGGAATACATATGCAGGTCTAATGAAAGAACTTTGAAATGAAGAAACGTCACAAACTAAAGTCATAATTTTTTTTTGAGACTCAGACTCGGTTCTGACTTCCAGTGGCTGGCACTCCACCCCCCACCACACCTCCAGCCCCCTGATTTTCTTTAGTGTCCCAGTCCTTCTCCAGAGGTTGGGGAGGGTTGCCTGCTGGCAGCGTCCAGCCAGGAAAGGGACAGAGTAAGGAAAGAGTGTCACAGGGTGGGGAGGACAGCCATAGGGCCTTGGGAGTTTTCCATGGTTCTTTGTTTTGGGGAGAGGGGAGCACTATCCCTTTCTTGGTGGAAGAGAAAAAGACTTGTCACCCTGGAGAGCCTGTGACAAGTTTGGGGAATGAAATTTGGCTGGATCGAGGTTTCATCTGTTGCCTTCTTTCATGACCAGGACTCTGGTATAGTTTTGGTTTCAGGTGAGGCTCCTAAGGGAGGAGCTGAGTCAGACACCCCTTCTGGAGGCTCATGTGGGACAGTCCTAGACGTAAGGTGAACTTCCTGCTCTCAAGGGAAATGTCTCTTCTTCTGTTCTCCAAACACCAGGGAAAGATCGAATCATATTTGTGACCAAAGAAGACCACGAAGCTCCCAGCAGTGCAGAGCTGGTGGCTGATGACCCCAACGACCCATATGAGGAGCACGGTGAGTGGCCTGGGGCCTCCCAGGGAACCACAGACGTGTTCTGAGCAAGGTGTGGTGTTGACAGTTCCACTGCCTCCTAAGCCAGGCTGGTCTGAGGACCCATCCTAGCCCTGGCCAGCTCTGGCCCCAAGGGCACTGCTGGCGCTCTGCCACCTCCCTTCAAGTCAGCCAGCAGACAGCAGTCTCTCCATACAGAGACACTTACGCCTCTTCTCTGCCGAGGGTTTGCAGGGTACATGCTTCATGATGATTAAATTTGGGGGGAGTGAGTTACAGGTAGCTTATGGTAACAAGGATCATCTGCAAGTGACCTTGATTTCTGCACTGGCGTGCAGGTGAGGTGCAGAGCCCTGCTCTCTCCAGCGCGCGTAGGTCACTCCACATAGCTGCAGGCCTCAGCCAAGCGAGTCAGAACTGCTGTGGGTTCTTTGGCAGCCAAATACAGGGATGGCCACATGGGCCTCGGATGTCACCTGCTAGACTCCCAGCTACTCCCCGACTGTGGAGGGTGATGGAGTGTGCACAGTGCTCATAGATGTCCACATATCCTCAACAGTACTTGGTTCATGCAGTATTGGTGGCTCACGCCTGTCCTGTTATCCCAGTTATTCAACTCAGGCTGTGATCTGAGGATCACACTTCAAAGCCAGCCCACACAAGAAAGTCTATGAGACTCTTATCCCCAGTTAACCACCAGAAAAGCAGAAGTGATGCGGTGGCTCAAAATGGTAGAGCACTAATCTTGAGCAAGAGAGCTCAGGAACAGCACCCAGGCCCTGAGTTCAAGCCCCACAACCGAAAAAATAAACAAAAAACCGTACTCAGTTTACTTACCAATACCACACCTGACAACCATGGTGGTGACTAGGCTCCCAGAAGCTCGAAGCAGCTGCCCACAGGATAGGGGCCCTGAGATGGGACACTTGGTACCCTGCTGTTCCTGGAGGTAGAACAAAGCCAAGGATATGTAGTTCCCACCCTGTCCAGAACAGTGGAGGATATAGACTCCCTGAAGAGCCAGAGAGTTCTAGAATGATTGCTACAAGAGTAACCTTGTCAGCACTTTTTTTTTTTTTAATGATAATGGCATTTGAATTCAGGGCTTCAGGCCTTCTAGGTGGGTAACTGTACCATGTGAGTCACACCCACGGACCCAATTAGATTTCTCATTTTTACTCAAATCGGGCCTTGGACTGTGGTCCTCCTAACCTGTAGCTTTTGGCCCAGCCAGGATCCCAGGCCTGTATCATCGTGCCCAGATTGATGGTTGACGTGGAGGTCTCACTAACACCGTGCCCACGCTGACCTCAAACCACAATCTTCCTACTACTCTCTACCTCCTGAGTAGCTGGGATTTCAGGAGTGAGCCACTGCACAAGCTGAATCAGCTTTTTTTATTCCCAGTCCTGGGACTCGGACTTAGGGCCTGAGCACTGTCCCTGGCTTCTTTGTGCTCAAAGCTAGGACTCTAGCACTTGAGCACTACTTCCAGACTTTTCTGTTTATGTGGTGCTGAGGAATCGAACCCAGGGCTTCATGCATGCAAGGTGAGCACTCCACTGCTAAGCCATATTCCCAGCCTGAATCAACATTTTATGAACAAAAATCAGTTCCTTGTCAATTGCTCGTGTTTAGGTCCAAACTAGTTAACATACTTCACTAATTCACTGAGACTCTGGAGGCCAACAGAACAAGCCAGACTTTGCTTTGCTAGCCTCTGAGTGTTTAAAATGCATGTCTGGACTTCGCTGCTGAGCCCCCATCACATTGTATACTAAGTCCCGGAAATGAAAACTGGTACCTCATGTTCTCTGCCAGGTTCTCTCATTCCAGCCCACTCACCCTCGAGAAATCATGAAGAGGGACTTCTGCAGACCTGGTTGTAGTTTAAAATGCAGGTATCGGCCTGGGAATCTGGCTCAGTGGTAGAGTGCTTACCTTGCATGCATGAAGCCCTGGGTTCAATTCCTCAGCACCACATGAACAGAAAAAGCTGGAAGAGGCGCTGTGGTTCAAGTGGTAGAGTGCTAACCTTGAGCAAAAAGGAAGCCAGGGACAGTGCTCAGGCCCTGATTTCAAGCCCGAGGACTGGCAAAAAAAAAATAAAAATAAATAAATAAAATGCCAGTATTATTTCTTTTGGAAAATCATTGTATGGGGTTATTAGCAGATTTGAGTCTCCAGGGGAAGGTATTTGCACCCACCCCACCCCCACTCCACCATGAGATATCTGAAAAGTAGGGAGATAGGGAGAATGTAGGAAAGACTTCATGAAGCCCAGAAGCCTCAGGTGTAACAGGCGCCATCTTGGGAGGTGGCAGAAGATGAGCGGAGTCGCCTGGTGGAGCTTAGTGCCAGAGAACTTGCCCTGCAGCTGTTGTGGTCAGTTAGGAGCAGGACCAATGGGACTCTGCTGACTCTGCTCAATACTAAGGAGCAGGCCAAGGGTCCCAGGCTGGAGTTAGGAGGCAGGCTCATCCTTGGACTTGGGACACTGACCCAGAGTGCTGTGCTGAGCCGTCTTGGCCGTGAAGGATAATGCGTGGTTCCAGTGGACATTTTCAGTGCTTTCTTAATGAGCATTTTCTGGCAACTCATGTGAGAAAGGTCTGTTTGATCACTTGTCTGTGTCAAAGCTGACTGAAAATGAAGCCATCGTCTTAAAAGCGGTAGGAAAGCCAGGAAATATTGTTTTGATCTGCACAAAGGTCAAAGTAGATAGAACAAAGAGCCCCAGACAACTCAAACTGAAAACCCTTCCCTAACCTCACTTCCTACCAACATGTGTATAATATGTTGTTTGTCTATTATAGGCCAGGGATGAGCCTAAGGGCCTCTGCTTGCCAGGCAACAGCTCCACCCCTGAGCTGGATACCAGCCCTTATAGATGTTTTGTTTGTCATAGAGCTTGACCTCAGCTCCTGGGTACTGGCCCTTAGCTCCTTTTGCTCAAGGCTTTTTTGTTCTAACACCTTGAGCCACGGCACCAGTTCTAGTTTTCTAGTGGTTAATTGGAAGTAAGGGTCTCATGGACTTTCCTGCCTGGGCTAGCTTTGAACCATGATCCTCAGATCTTATGCTCCTGAGTATGTAGGATTATATGCATGAGCCACTGGAGCCCAGCTTGATATTTTTATTTTATCCTCTTTTTGCTAGCATAGTTATACAGAGGGGCATTTCATTGTCACATTGCCGCACTTCCACAATGTATTCCCGTCTGGCCCCTTATTGCTCTCCCTTCTTCCCTTGCCCTCTTCCCAGAACTTCAGCATGGCACTCTCCTAAGACAGTCATGTACTCTGCGGTGCCGCCGGACTTCCGCTGCATGCCATGAGCATCCTCATCTTCCTCCTTGTCTTTCCCCAGACTGCAGAGGCAGTGGAGGGCCGGGGTCCCCATGGTCTGTGTGGGAGGCAGCAGAGTGGGGCTGGGGGGTCAGTACTTCTGCTCCTCCTAAGGCACTGCTTTCTCTTAGGAGTAGATGATTCCCAGCGTGGAATCCTGTAGACCAGCTTATAGCACTGGGGGGCGATGTGGAGCACACATCGGTGCCCCGAGTGGGAAGGATGCCCAGGCCTCTCCTCTAGACTGAGGATTTGTGCTGGGTTTGTGCTAGGTGTGTAACCCTGATCCAAATGAACTGGTAAGTCCCCAGGGGAGTGCCCAGCAGGCACTGTGAGCACCAGACTGGCTTTGCTGGTTTGAAACCAGAGAGAAGGTCTCACCCTCTCCTCGCCCGTCTTCCTGTTCCAGGACTGATACTGCCAAATGGAGACATTAACTGGAACTGCCCGTGCCTTGGGGGCATGGCCAGCGGCCCCTGCGGGGAGCAGTTCAAGTCCGCCTTCTCCTGCTTCCACTACAGCACAGAGGATATCAAGGGGTCAGACTGTGTGAACCAATTCCGGGCCATGCAGGAGTGCATGCAGAAGTACCCAGACCTCTATCCCCAAGACGACGACGATGACAGTGAGGAGGGGGAGGAGCAGGCAGCGGAGCGTGGTCAGGAATCGGTCCCCACTGAGGCTGCAGCCGCCCAAGAGCAGAGTTCAAGCTAATGAAGGCCACAGGCCCTGAGCTCCACGCTCCTCACAGGACACGGACCTCTGCACCATGCCTTCCAGTCACCCTCTGAGGAGAAGGTGTCTCCCTCGTTCTGTGCACTGTGATGTTCAAAGTAATTTATTTGGAGGATGGCGGCTTGGCTCTTTGCCATGTACACTGATAAAGGAGGGTTGTGTGTCTGTGTATCCTGCACACACCTGTTGGTGAGTGTGGATGCCCCCAGCTCTCAGACGGCCCTGGCGTTGCCAGCGTGGAGTAACGTGCTGAATACCTCAGCAACCAGGGGTCATTCTAGCAGCATTTCTGTGGTGTGAACCTACTTATTCTGATTGTATCCCTTGTTGTAGATTTTATACCTCTCTGGGACATGAACTCGAGGCAGAAAGTTTCCTGTCAACATGCTGGTGTGGCCCCTTCCTGCTGGCGGAGGCCAGAGGAGCCAGTGGTCAGTGCATTTCTCAAGATCAATCTTGCTCTGGAGTGTGGGAAAGGCGGCTTCATTCCTGCACATTATTTCCTTGTTGGCATTGAGCTCTAGGCTCCAGGTTTTCTGATTCCCAATGTCTTTTGAAGTAGGGAGAAAGGTGGTTTTGCGATTCCGTGTTTTCCTGTTCTGAGAGCCCTGGTTTGGGCCTGTTTTCACGCAGCTCACAGCCTCGTCAGGGGGCATCTTCCTGAGAGTGGGGACCTCACTGTTGCCAGACCAGCAGCCAAAGAGGAAGCAGTGTGAATGAGAGACTTAATTAAAAGCAAATGTGATTTCTAACTGATTCTGATGTGTTTTTTTCACTAGTTAGAGTTTAAAATAATTTTGAGGTACTGAGGATTGAACCCAGAGCCTTGCATATGCTAGACAAGAGCTTTTCCATGGAGCGGCATCCTATCATCCTACCTTGTTAAAATCTGATTTTGAAATGGAATTTGTTTGAATTTTAGGCCTTAAATGTGCTTTCCTCCTGATTTCTCCTCTCAAGTGGCTGAGATTGCAGGTGAGGGTCACCATGCACTGTTCTGATGTAAGGAAATACAAATTAGGAAAAACAACTGAAATTCTTCTGTAAAGATGCTAATAAACTGGCTTGAGTCTACTAATGAGTGCGGAATTCAAAAGCAGCTGGATTTTCTTCGTGGAATGTAAGGTGGGGAGGGTTCTTCCCAATGAAAGGAGCTGCAACCAGGCTCTGGTGGCTCACGCCTGTAATCCTAGCTACTCAGGAGGCTGAGATTTGAGGATCAGGGTTCAATGTCAGCCTGTTCAGGAAAGTCAGTGAGACTCTGATTTCCAATTTACCACCAGAACCCCAGAAGCAGTGCTGTGGCTTAAGTGGTAGAGTGCTGGCCTTGAGTGTCCAGGCCTAGAGTTCAAGCCCCACAACTGGCAAAACAAACCAAAACTGGCTTTCGCTGAAGCTGTAGATGGCTTGCAATAGTGTGGCCAGTTTTACAATATGGAGTCCACTGATCTAAGAACACAAGGAGTCTTATCTTCTTGAGTCTTCTCTAATTTCTCTCTTCAGTGGTTTACAGTTTTCACTGTAGAACTCTTCCGTAGTTAGGTTTTTCTTTAATTATTTAACTTTTTTAAAAGGTCTAATTAGGGCTGGGAATATGGCCTAGTGGTAAAGTGCTTGCCTCGTATACATGAAGCCCTGGGTTCGATTCCTCAGCACCACATATATAGAAAAAAGCCTGAAGTGGCACTGTGGCTCAAGAGGTATAGTGCTAGCCTGAATAAAAAGAAGCCAGGGACAGTGCTCAGGCCCTGAGTCCATGCCCCAGGACTGGCAACAAAAACAAAACAAAGAAAAAAGTCTATTTAATAAAATATTACAATGGTATCTGTGATACAAACTATAAAGGGAAATGGAGGTCTGGTTTTGACATTGTGCATGGGGTATATAGTGAGTGCTCTGTGTTTATCTAAGTCATTGAATTACAAGACCAGTGTTTGATGCACAAATGGAAAATGCATCAAGGAAATTGTGATTTCACTAACACCATTTTTTCTACAGTAACAGTTTCTAATTCTGTCACTCACACCAGGTTTCTTTTTTCCAGTCCTGGGATTTGAACCCAGGGCCTGAGCACTCTGCCTGAGCTTTTGCTCAAGGCTAGTGCTCTATCACTTGAGCTACAGCACCACTTGTGGCTTTTTCTGTGTATGTGATACTGAGGAATCGATCCCAGGGCTTCACACATGCTAGGCAAGCACTCTACTACTGAGCCACATTCCCAGCCCATGTTTTTGTTTTTTGAATGTTTTTAAGTATTTGTACAAAGGGGTTGCCATTTACCAAAGCAGTTTATGAATGTGGTGCAACTTGATCCCACTCCTTTCCTTGTCTATCTTAATTTTAGGTTATTTTTGCCATTTAACAAAGTCATTTATGTATACACTGCATCTTGCTCTGTGTCACCACTTAAACATCATCACTCCCCTTGACCCACCCCTTCCTATTATGTTTCTCAGTTCTGTGGCATATACAATGAATTTTTGCTTGTAGTCTCCTCCTGTTACCCTCATTCTTCCACCCCTCTCTCCTGGCTCCACCCTTTTTGCTACTTATTTTGTTGGGCTTTGACTTAGTCTTAAAAAAGATAGCACTGGGCTGGGGATATGGCCTAGTGGCAAGAGAGCTTGCCTCCTATACATGAGGCCCTGGGTTTGATTCCCCAGCACCACATATACAGAAAATGGCCAGAAGTGGCGCTTTGGCTCAAGTGGCAGAGTGCTAGCCTTGAGCAAAAGGAAGCTAGGGACAGTGCTCAGGCCCTGAGTCCAAGGCCCAGGACTAGCAAAAAAAAAAAAAAAATAGCACTATTTGCACTATTCATAGAATATATTATACTTCATTTAATTAATTTGTAACCCACTTGCTTACCGGTTACACCCAGTGTGTTTACTTGTAAATTTTTATTTATTTATTTAGGCAGTGCTGCAGTTTGAACTCAGGGTCTGGGCACCGACCCTGATCTTTTGCTCAAGAATAGTGTTCTACCACTTGAACCACAGCACCACTTTCAGCTTTTCTGTGTATGTGATACCAAGGAGTGGAACCCAGGGCTTCATGCATGGTAGGTAAGCACTCTACCACTGAGCTACATTTCCAGCCCTACTTGTAGATTTATGGTACATCCTTCCTACCACAAATGAGGGAAACTATGTAAGTTTCTGTGGGTCTGGCTTACGTTGCTTAATATAATGTTTTCCAAGTCTTTCCATGTCCTTGCAATTGATACAACATCATTCTTTCTGATGAGTAGAATTCCATCACACGCATATGCACACACACACACACACACACGCAGAGAAATATACCATATTTATCCATTCATCCATTGAGGGCATTATTGAGTGGCATCTAGGCTGATTACATATTTTGACTATGATAACTAAAGCTGCAGTGAATGTGGTTGTTCTGGTAGCATAATTTCACATAGTGCATTGAAAATAATGAAAATGGTAAACTAATTTCCATAACTTGAATTTCATTTCACTTAGTATCATCTTATGTGTTCACATGTACATAGCTATTGAGCTATGGTGATCTTCTGCTAGGACTACGTAGACATGTCCTAATGATTAACAATGAGGGAAACCACAGAATCTGTTTCTTTGGGTCTGGCTCACTTCACTTAGTAAAATGTTTTCCAAGTCCTTCCATTACCTTTTGAATGGGCAATGCCGTTCTTCCTGATAGAGGCATAGAATTCCATTGTGTATAGGTCCCACATTTTCTTGATCCATTCCTCTACTGAAGGTTATCTGGGTTGGTTCCATATTTTAGCCATGGCAAATTGTGCTGTGGTGAACATAGTGGTGGGGTGGCTTTAGTGTGGTCTTTTGGGTAGATGCCCAAAAGTGGGTCTGTGGGGTCATAGGAGAGCACTAGGTTTAGCCTTTTGAGGAACATCCATACGGCTTACCAGAGCGGTTGAACAAGTTTATACTGCCACCAACAGTGTAGTATGGTTCCCTTTTGGTCACATCCTCACCAGCATCTGTTATTATTAATATTCTTGAGAAAGGACATTCATACCAGGGTCAGGTGGAATCTCAATGTTTTGATTTTCATTTCTTTTATGGCTAGGGATGTTGAGCACTGCTTCATGTGTCTCTTGGCAATTCTCATTTCCTCTTCAGAGAAGTTTCTTTTTAGGTCTTTAGTCCACTTATTAAGGGGCAGTTGTTTGAGTATTTGTTTTTGGGGAACGCAATGTTTTGAGTTTGATGTGTATTTTACATATGAGGCCTTTGTCTGTTTTATGGCCAGTGAAGATCTTCTCCCAATCTGTGGACTTTCTATTTATCTTGCAAGGTATCACCTTTGCCATTTGTGCGTGCAGTTCTTTTTGGAGTATACGTGTGTATTTCTTGGGTCTTGTCATAATTTAGGATACCTAGTGTTTATATACCTAGTTTGGCTAAAGAGAGATGACAGAACACTTAATTATTGAAAAATATCCCAAGTTACCACATATTAAAAGTAGTACAGACTAACCCAAGCCATGTCAGGTGGAGTCCATCTCCTAAGTCTCCCTTTCTTGAGGACCCATGGAGAGCCAGAAAACCCTTGTAATATCTCAGAGCCACATGTGATTTAGCTTGGTTTTAGGTTTTATCCATACATATACTATGCATTTGCATTTGTATCAAGCTAAGTTTAACAGAAGAAGCATTGCTCTACATTTTCTCATAAACTTCAGCGTATATCCCTTATGCCAAAATTGTTAGTTCTGATGCCATTAAATTGTTCATCCTAAGGAAACCTATGTATCATTAAAGAAGCAACAACTTACTCTCTTCCTACATATGGATCTCAAAAAATTAATGATACGCTTTTCAGTACTAAGGAACACCAGGGGGCTGAATGTGGCATAGCTATGGGCCACAACAATCTGGATACAATAAAATATTGGATCATCATTTAAGGTAACTCTTGAATAGGAAATGATGCTATCCAAAATGGACATGACCATAAAGACACATATGAGCAGCAGTATGATCTGGGTGGCCCTTTGTTCTGGGGATGACTTTGAAGAAAGGCTGCCTCTGTGAAGATACTGAGACTGTCTCCTGTGCCTGAGTAAGAAAATCACCATGTATCCATTTGAGAAAGTCATGAGCCCCATACACAAGACCTCCCTGAAGGTCAACAGTTTGGAAAAGAGGTCCTGGTAGTGGGAAACCATAGGTGAAAGAGAGCAAGACTCAGAAATATACATAAGACTTTCTGAGGTCAAATTGGGGGTAGCAACAACAGAGAATAGGAGGTGAGTGCTAATGGATACATAGAAGACCCACAGGAGAAGAAGGAAACACAGGCTGTGGTATGGGGATTTCCTTTTGAACTTTGCCAGGCAGGAGTTTCTGGGGCTCAGGGTGACAGCCTGGAGGACACACAGCTGGCAAGTGATGCAAACAGACAGGCTCCTGATAAACCTGTGTGTGTAGATAAGAAATTTGCACATGATGTCATCCCAATACTTCTTATACGCAAAAATGTCCATACCTATGTGGGTTGTGACTATCAGCAGTGCTAGGTTTACTAGGGCCGAGAGACTAATAGGCAGGTCAGTGGGTTTGGGCTTGTGTTGGAGAACAAGTATAAGGAAGTGGAAGAGCAAAAGGATGGCATTGGCTGAAATTCCAATGCCAACTTCAAAGAAAAAGCTGTTTCTTATGTGGATGTTATTGTATACTCTGTTGTTTTTACTCATCTTTATAGGACATGGAATATATGGTAAATGTCTGGGGAAAAAACAGCAACAAGAAAAGTGTTACAAATGTAATCAGCTGGGCTGGGGATTTGGCCTCGTGGCAAAGAGTGCTTGCCTCGTATACATGAAGCCCTGGGTTCAATTCCCCAGCACCACATATACCAAAAATGGCCAGAAGTGGCACTGTGGCTCAAGTGGCCGAGTGCCAGCCTTGAGCAAAAAGAAGCCAGGGACAGTGCTCAGGCCCTGAGTCCAAGCCCCAGGACTGGCAAAAAAAAAAAAAAAAAAAAAAAAAAAAAAAGACAAATGTAATCAGCTCTGTGAACTTCTGCTAACCCAATTTTCCTAATTATAGGCACTCATACCAATGTATCCTTATTGCACATGAAAACCCAGCTCCACCTCACACCACCTCATACCAACCGGAAGCCCTCCACACCCCCATGCCAGCATGTTCTATCTGACTGAATTATGTGTTCCACTGTGGGCTTCCCAGGATGCCGTAAACACAGAAGGAGTAGGAAAGAAGAAAGTAGCATACAACAACAAAGTCACAGCAAATTAATCAAAAGACAGATGGCAAGCTTGAGTCAAAACCAACATCCAATTATTATTATTATTAATATTTTTTTTTTTGCCAGTCCTGGGGATTGGACTCAGGGCCTGAGCACTGTCCCTGGCTTCTTTTTGCTCAAGGCTAGCACTCTGCCACTTGAGCAACAGCGTCCCTTCTGGACGTTTTCTATATATGTGGTGCTGGGGTATCGAACCCAGGGCTTCATGTATGCGAGGCAAGCACCCTTGCCACTAGGCCATATCCCCAGCCCCAACATCCAATTATTTGTTGCCTGCAAGAAACATATCTCATACAGACAAATACAGGTTGAGGATGAAAGGCTTTAAAAAGATGTAGGCAAATAGACCTCAGAAGTAGGCAGGAGTAGTCATAACTACACCTGATAAAACATTTCAAACAAAAGTTAGAGGAGACAAAGAAGGTGATGTCATATTAATAAAGAGAGTAATCATTGAGAGGAAATAGTGATTGTTAGCATATACATAAAAGCAATGTTCATTATACAGACATTTTGGAGTTATAACCACTGGTAGACCACAGCACCACAATAGCGTGTACTTCAGTATTCTGCTTTCACCAGTAGAGAGGTCATCCAAGAAGCACAAAACAAACAAACAAACAAAAAGAGAGAGAGAGAAACGTCAGAACTAAAGGATAGTTTAAATCAAATCAACTTGGCAGACATCTATAGAAGGAATCATCTAATATGACAATTACACAATGCACATTCTGCTCAGCTTCCCACAGAACTTTCTCCAAAATAATAATTTAGAACATGATGTAAGTCTTAGAAAATACAAATAGTCGAACTACCACTTGTATTCTATCAGAGTTAATTCCATAATAGTATTAAATTAGAACTCAACAGTAAAAGAAACTACAGAAAATACTCTGAACACATTAAGATTGAAGAATACATTGTTAAATGACCAGTGGTCTTTGGAAAAATGAGAGGAGAAATAAAAAATCAATAAAATGAAAGCACAATCTACGGGAACTATTGGGATATGCAAAGGGTGTATAAAGAGGAATGTTTATATAATGATGTGTGCCCACATTGAAAACACCAAAAATGACCAAAGACATCCAGAGCTCTAATGATGCACATCAAATGTCTAGAGATAAAAGAACCAGCCAAACCGAAGAACAGCAGATAGAAATAAATACAAAATGCAAAGAATAATGAAAGAGACTGAAAAAAATCATATGAAGAATCTGCAAAACAAAAATATATTTGAAAAATGATACAAAGTTTATAAACCTCCAGCAAATCTAACCAAAAGGTGGAAGGAAAGTACCCAAATTAATAAAATTAGAGAATGAATGGAAAGTTCTCACAGCAAATACCAATAAAATTCAGAAGATAACAAGGTGGCTTTTTAAAAATCTATATTTAAACAAACAATTATATCTATAATAAATGGACCAATTTTTCAATTCGTTTGACCTACCAAAATTGGAACATGAAAATATAAACGACTTAAACAGATTCATAACAAACAAATTGCAGCAATAACATTTTTTAAGTCTAAAATAGAAAGGGCCAGGACCTGGTAGATTCATTGTAAAGCTCTATCACACTTTTTGTTTTGTTTTTTTTTGGCCAGACTTGGGGCTTGGACTGAGCACTCTCCCTGGTTTCTTTTTGATCAAGGCTAGCACTCTACCACTTGAGCCACAGCACCACTTCTTGGTTTTTCTGTATATGTGGTGCTGAGGAATGGAAGCCAGGGCTTCATGTATACCAGGTGAGCACCTTAGCACTAGGCTGTATTCCCAGCCATTCAGACTTTTAAAGGAAATATTCCTCAGATTTTGCATGATAGAAAAAGCACACTACTAACTCATTCTTTGAAGGTAATATTACACTCATCACAAAACCAAACAAGGACGTGACAAAAAAAGAGATTTATTAGCCAATCACTTGTATGAGTGTAGATACAAACTTTCTCAATAAAACTCTTGCAAACCCAAGGCAGCAACACATTAATAGGATCACACACAATGATCAAGTGGATTTTATTCTAGACATGCAAGGATGGTTCAACCTAAACCATCAATATATGTAACATAGTGCAAGACTCAAAGACAAAATCACACTCTTCCCAGAAACTGGTTATCCTAGGTACTCGGAAGGGTGAAATCTGAGAACTGACATTCAAAGCCTGCTCAGGCGGAAAGTCCATGAAACTTATCTTCAATTAGCCAACAAAAGGCTGGATATGGATTAAGAAACAGCACATAGAATGGCAGAAAAATTTTTGCCAACTATTCATTGGTCAAATAATTAATTGTTGCAATATATAAATAACTCAACAACTGAATGAGAAAAGAACAAATAGTCCAACCAATAAATGTCACAATGAACTGAGTAGACAGTTCACAAAAAAGACATGCAAGTAGATATACTAAAAAATGTTCAACATCCTGAGCCATAAAAGAAATGCAAATCAAAAGTACACTAAAATTCCATGTCACCCAAGGCAGAATTGCAATCACCAAAACACAGACAATACCAGCGCAGAGAAGGAGGGGTGTGGGACAGCTGTCCACAGCCACTGGTGGTGGAAGGTGAACTTGTGCTTCCACTCTGGAGATTAGGATGGAGGCTCCCAAAACTAAAAAGAGGCCCATGCACGGAGTGACCCTGCCAGACCCCACCTGGGAGTGTATGCAAAGGAGTTTAAATCATGCACAAGAGAGATACCTGCATATCCTCATTTGCAGTGGCTCTGTCCACAATAGCCAAACGGTTGAATCAGCTGAGGTGCCCAACTACTGATGAATGGATAAAGAGAGTATGGCACATAGACACCATAAGACATTACAAAGCTGTAAAGAAAATGAAATTATGTCATTTGCAAGAAATGGACAAAAATGGAGATGATCATCCGTGGGATAAGCTAAGGCCAAAAAGTCAAATATCACCTGTTTCCACTCATTCATGCTAGACCTAAAAGGCATAGGTCTACAAGCACATGCATCTACATCGCAGTGCACTGCATCTGTGTATGAAGAGGTCATAAGAACTCTCACGGAGGCTGAGGAACAGAGAGTGGGAGCACGGGGAGAAAGCAAAGAGGGGGTTTTTCTGGTTAAAATGGAATCGGTGAGTAAGGAGATAGCCGGAAGAAACCTTGATACAGGACAGAAGCAAAGCAGGCTGTGCTGAGGGTGGAGTGCTAGCAGGTGCAGGAGGGTGGAATGTGGGTGAGCAAGCCTGATGTGTGGAAGTTGTCACAGGGCCTGTTGTGATGGTCTATTAAGAGGAAAGGGGAGGGCAGTCAGGGGAAGATGGGGAAGTGCTGTGTGTGTATATGGGAGTGTCACAGTGAAACTCCCTGTACAACTAATCTATGCGAATGCAATCTTTTTCAATTGCCATCTGCAGAGAGTACGAGGTGAGTGCGGTGTCTCTCTGGTATTTCCTCAGGGTCACCTGATCTTCAGTGCATAGCAGCTCTACACATTCCAGTGAATTGGAATGAGAAGGACTGCATAAAAGTAGCCAGGGTTCTCAAGGACACCCGTGTATGGCGTGGCCTGCACCAGGTACCTTCCCTCCAGTGCTCACTTCATTCTTTGGCTTCTTGAATATTCTAGCAGGGCACACATAGCTGAAGTAAGACTGCCCACATTTACAACTAGTATCTGCCTCTATGAGGCTCTACAAAATATGGACGGCGTTATTACCTACATACAGGAGAATTGATGAAACGTGCATACCAAACCTGGAGATTCTTCTGGCACAGGATGGCCCCTACAGACATCGTGGCTGTTTTGTTTATCACCATGTAGTTCCTCAGGCATGTGATTTAGGAGGATTAATGCAGTTATTTGAGTGGTTGACCAGCTCTGTCTCTTTCTGAAATGGAAAAGACAAACATTTCAAAAGCAGCCGCGTATGTGAGCAATCCCTGATCAAAAGCTCTGCTGGGAGGCTCACTGTCTCCTTCGGCCGTCCCAATGCAACGGCGTGTGTCAGGTGTCTGCTTTATGCCAGGCCAGGATGACTAGCCAGTGTGGGAAGAGGGCCAGTCGCAAGTACAAGCAGAAACAGATCACACTTTTTCCTCGTGAGGAATGTGGCTTTCTCACCAAGTGCTTTGTCCATTAGAAAAGGAGGTAATCGGGGCTGGGAATATGGCCTAGTGGCAAGAGTGCTTGCCTCTTATACATGAGGCCCTGGGTTCGATTCCTCAGCACCACATATACAGAAAATGGCCAGAAGTGGCGCTGTGGCTCAAGTGACACAGTGTTAACCTTGAGCAAAAAAGAAGCCAGGGACAGTGCTCAGGCCCTGAGTTCACGGCCTAGAACTGGCCAAAAAGGAAAAGAAAAGAAAAGGAGGTAACCATACCACTCCTGGGCACCGCGAGTCAGAGGCCGTGAAGACACCTGCACATCCACAGACATGGCTGCATTCCTCACTATAGCACGTTATGGAAAAGCCCAGATGCCCTACAACCAATGAGTGGACGAAGAAAATGTGGTACACACACAACAGGATCTTACTCATCCATTAGAAAGAAGAATACTGTGTCATTTGCAGGAAACTGGGTGGATGTAGAACCGCTCACGTTGAGTGAAGTAAGCCAGGCTCAGAGAGACAAAGAGATCATGTTGTCTCTCAGATGTGGATGCTAGATCTAAAATACAACCACTCATGGTAACCTACACAGGGCTCAATGCATTTATACACTAACACACTGACTACAGGAGGATATACGCAGAGGAGGGGTCAGAAGACATAATGCCTCTGAATAACTGCAGTACTCTGTATTGAAACAAATACCAGCAAGTGGAAGTGTGCTTTGGGAAATGGAAAAAAAGGGTGGGGACAGCAATGGAGAGTGGAAGGGTGAACAAATGCACTTATTATGTTGATTATACATTATGAAAATAATGAGCTATGTAACGAGTGTAGAGACAGGAGGCTGAAAATGGGAAAGAATGAAGGCAGTCATGACATTGACGAAGAAGCATTGTAGTCATAACCTGATTTATGTCATTGTAATAATAGGAGGCAGGTTCATGTTATCTATTCAAAAAATATACTTGGGGATAATCTGAAAGCCAAGAGCAGAGACCAAAGTTTCCACTGTCCCCAAATTTCCAGCAAACAAAATGCGATTTAGCCATTTCCACTTCACAGAAAAATTCAAAAGGTTAGTATTTGATTAATGATTGATGGAGGGAAATTTAGTGGATACAAATACTGTTTCTCTTGGGCTCCTGTAAATTATATTTCTGTGTCCTTTAGAGCCAGGAACCTGCCCTCATGTTTACTCCTTTGTTTGTTTCGTCTCTGGTGAACTGGCAACGTCATCAGCACAGCCCTCTCATCTCTAAGTTCCCAGTGCTGAGAGCCTCCATGAAGTCATCATTTACACAGCTGAGTCAGGGCCAGCAGTGCGAGTCACTTGCTAGAAGTGTGAGGTGGCCCTCTTGGGAGGTTTTGAACAATTTTTCTTTTCTCTCTAAAAACTCAGTCATTTTAAATTACTCACACTATAGATAGAATTCACTTGTAGTGATACAAGTTGTGTTTGACTTATAAAGGTGAGGACGTGGTGAGGGCACACAATTAAAATGTGGACTTAAACATCGATTCTCTGATAACAAGCTGACTCAGAATGTCCTGCCTGTGACGGGGGTGTTGCCGTGGCGAGTCGTGGATTAAACCCGGGGCGGGGCAGATTCCCTGAGGACACCCTCGTGGACATTGACAGCCGCGAGAGAGGAGGTGGCTGCGTCCCACCTCGCTTCCTCCTGGAGACGAGAACCGTCCGCGGCTCACGCCAGGGGTCCCCGGGGTCAGTCCCGGCCCGGAGTGGAACCCCGAGCGCGCTCAGCGCGTCCGCCCCGCCGCGTCCCCCCTGCCCCAGGAGGCAGACTCCCCTCCGGCCGAGAGGAAGCTCTGGGCCGCGGGCTGCGGGAGCTGCGGGGCGGCCGTGCTCCTCGGCGGGGGTCCTCGAGCTCAGCGAGGCCCAGGCCAACCTGCCCGTCCTCGGGCTCCCTCCTGGAAGGCGGGTGCTGTCGGGGGAGCGGGGAGCGGGGGCGCAGGGTCCTCAGCCCGGGCTCTGGGCTGCGGCGGCGGTGGAGCCCCGTGGCCCTTCCGCGGCGGCGGAGACCGACGCGGCGCCGCCCCAGCCCCTCCCGTGCCCGCCTGCCTCGGACCTGGCCGGGCCCGCCCGCAACCCGCCGCCTGCCGCCTCCCTCCGTGCCCCCGGCGCACTTACCCCGATGGAGGCCAGCCGAGGGCTCCGGGCTCGCAGGGGACGCTCGCAGGACGGGGAGGAGCGCGCCTTTAACCCCGCTCTCCGGGGGCCCCGTGGGGGTGTCTGCGGGAAGGTGACAGGTCCCGCTGGGGGCACGGGCCTGCGGCCGGCCCGCCGGGCATTTCACCTGCCGGCTGACTTCATTGTCCTCTCTCCTGGATAACAGCAGCCTGGGGAGAGCTGGGCGGGAAACTTCTCCAAGTTCCCTGGCCACATCTGGGTGAGGGAGCACCAGGGGCCCGGGCAGGGAGACAGTCCCAATTCATCCAAGATCCAATTATTCTTTCTTCCCGTGGGTGGGCTTCAATTCAGGCCTGGGCACCCTCCTTCAGCTTCTTACTTTAGCTCTTGGCCCGCACTCTACCACTTTGAGCCACAGCCCCGCTTCTGGTTTTCTGGTGGTTAACTAGAGATGAGAATGACTCTAAATGCAGATGTAAAGAAAGTAGAAATGGGGCAGGGCAATGGAGGGGGAGCAGAGATGGTTAAAGACTGAGTAGTAAAGCCTTGTGTTGTCAACGCCTCACCTAGTCTTCATGCAGTAACAGCAAGAGAAAGCACACAGAAATGAACTGAAAATTCCACAAGGAAGCCTTCTTTCATTATTTCCCAACTTCCTCTATTTTTGTCTTTCCATTTTTAATTGTTATCATTGTTCAGTAGTTCTGAGCTCCTTTAGCATTTATCATAAAGGTTTCCATCAATTCTGAAGGAAATTATAACGGCAGTGTACAGAAGGATTACAGTTATATATGTCAGGTAGAGAGAACATTTCTTAAATGTGGTACCTGTACACGATGGAGTTTTACACAGCCATTAGAAAGAATCACCTGCAGGGAAATGGATGGACCTAGAATAAACCATGTTAAATGAGATAAGCCAAGGCCAGAGCGACAAATTGTTTATGTTTTCTCTCATATGAGGAAGCTAGATCTAAAATACATGGAAACATAATAAATTATACAGGACTCTATGCATTCACACAGTGAGACCAGAGAGGGTACTCTTAGGGCAAGAACACAAAAGCACGACGCCTGTGTGCATCTAATCATATAAAATAATATTTATTGAAATGAACTCCAAAAATGGAAACAAGAGGGATTCCTTTTGTTGTTGCACTTGCTTTCTTTTTGTCTTGTCTGTACATTTCTCTATCTTTGGGAGGGAAAGGGAGGCATAGAAATGGAGGGACAAACGGTGAGCAAATGCGGCAGTGGTACCCACTAGACACAATGTTGAAAATGATCTACAAACCTTGTGGGTAGGGATGGGAGAGAAAACAGAGTGAGGAACGGGGTGGCATTGTCCAAAAAAAGGAAATCTACTCTTTACCTGACATGTGTACCTGTAACCCCTCTGTGCATCCCTTGCTTAATAACAATTTAAAATTTTAAAATCTATTCCTTTATTTTAGTAACAATTTTATTATTTTTTTAGCTCATTGTTTATATTTTCTTCCTTTTCATTCTCACTTATGCCCTCCATTGTGACTATTGGTTTTGAGGATATGTTGTCTTTTTAATTAACGAATTCCATGTTTCAAAGGTTATTTGGTTATTTGGTTTCAAAGGTTATTGTAGGCGGCAAACTTGACTCATATCTATGCAAGCTTCTGAAGAAGATGAGTTATTACTACTGAGCCTTATTTTTGGTGAATTTTGCATCTAAGTTGTATCTTCTTGATGCAGGAAGGTCCTCCTTAATCAAGTTGGTTGTACAAAGGAGATAGAGGCGGTAGTCCTGTTGGAACAATTCTAGACATCGAGTGCGAAAAGGTGATATAGCTATATCTTATAGGAGAAGTGAATGGGAAGATGTATTACAATATGCAACAAAAATGAGTTAAAATTTTATTGGGCTCTGGCACAGTGGAGGTGAAGTTATATATATATATATACATGTATATATATATATATACATATATATATATATATATATACATTCAATTTTAAAGTACATGTGACATGACCAAGGAAAGGAAAAAGGAAAAGCAAGAATAACTTTTTAAAAGCATAATGCAAAAAGAAAAAATCAAACCAAACAAGAAAAACAGATGATATTCAGGTAGAGTTTCTCTTTCTGTTCAGCTTTTCCAGGTTTTGTTTCTTGTTGGTTTTCTGATACTATTCATGTCAGTTAGGGAAAGATTATTTTGGCTATTCGGAGTGTTTTATGTTTCCACGTACTTTTTTCTAGTTGTGAATGAAATCACTGGTATTTTGATGAGCGTTGCATTGCATCTATAGCTTCAACTCAGTCTGCATCTTGCATATGCTAAGAGAGTATGCTGCCACTGGACATAGCTCTGAGACCTACTGCTTACCTTTTTCAATTGGAGGAAGTTGCTTTGGGAAAAAATATCATGTACTTTATAATCTAGCAACCTGTCAACATAGATTTTTGTTTTTGCCAGTCCTGGGGC
Source organism: Perognathus longimembris pacificus (assembly GCF_023159225.1). NCBI lineage: Eukaryota > Metazoa > Chordata > Mammalia > Rodentia > Heteromyidae > Perognathus > Perognathus longimembris. The sequence goes on from NC_063170.1 coordinate 70,418,648, forward strand.
TTGAACTCAGGGCCTGGGCACTGTCTCTGATCTTCCTTTGCTCAAGGTTAGCACTCTACCACTTGAGCCACAGCCACACTTCTGGCTTTTTCTGTGTCTATGATAATGAGGAGTGGAACCCAGGGCTTCATGCCTGCTAGACAAGCACTCTACCACTAAGCCACCTTCCCAGCCCTGAACATCATTGTTGTGGAACCTACTTAGTGGATTGCGCCTAGCTGCTTGAGGAGCAAAGCACAGCAGGCTGCGGGCAGTGAGGGGCGCTCCTCTGGACACTGCGGAAGGACAGGCTTTCCCCGGACACCGCAGTTACCACTACATGGTTACCACCTCCACAGCTTTCCCTGGCTGCTCAGTCGGATCAGCAGCGCACTGTGCTTCTGCTGAAGGGTGGCGGGGAAGGATCTGGGCTGTGGCTCCCACATGCTCACAGTCGTTGCAGTTGTGGAATTCCTCATTATGCCAGCAGACTCTGAGGTCTGTGTTTCGCCTAGCTGGTGTGTGTACTAATGCATCGTCCTGAGCTTCTTTCTGTGGGTAGACAGAAGCTTGTACCTGTTTCTGGTTCCCTTCTTGCCAAGTTTAATAGAATACAGACACTTGAGTTGTTGGATCTGCTAATGTATTTGCTCAGAGCTCCCAGCTCTTCACAGAGATGTGAGTCCAGCTCAGCAGGAGTCTGGGGTCCCGCGTGGGCAGGGCTTAGGGCACTCTAGGAATTCCTGGAAATCCTCCACAAGAGATATTTTAGTGTCTTGTGTAACCCGTGGCAGAGCTTTAAGCCTACCACCGACTCCTGAAATCTTGAAGGACAATGACCAGGGCTCCCCAAGCCCGAAGTGCAGATGAGCCTGAGAAGAGGGCACCGATGGTGGATCACAGGGGGAAGACGCCCAGAGCCTTGGGAATCAACTTGAGGTGCGAGGCGTCACTCGCCCCAGAGGGAGAAATCACAGAGCAAGAACAACTTCAGACTAATTGACCTTGTGATCCACAGGAGCACTTGGGGTTTCGCTTGGTGTGCCCCTTCTGCTCCCCCACCCGATGTGGCAAGGGATCGTAGAGGAAAGTTCTGAGCACCGCTTCCCGGATTGCCATTATCCACTGAAATGTCCCTCTGGGGACGTCAAGGGCCTGGGCTCCCCAGCGACATCTTGTCACCCACTGGCAGAAAAGTAAACCTAGAGGCTGCAAGAGATGAGCCAACAAGATCACGTCCTTAAAGCCGTGCGGCTGCGCTCGGGCGCCCCAAGTCCCCTCGGTGCATCAGGTAGGTGCCGCTCTGTCTGGGGGGGGGGATGAGTGGGCAGGGGGCTCCCATGCCGGGCGTGCTGGGCGTCGGTGGCTGAGACTCAGCCTCCACCTCTGAAAGCCCTCAGGGCTCAGGATGCTTCCTCCAGAATGAGGTGGAACAGTTCTTCTGAGGACATTCTGTCCTTCAATTTGGTAATTCCTAAATCTAGTTGGTAAGAAGTAATTCCTATTTATTTTCTCACCTCCATGACTTCAATTGACTTACACTCAAATGCTCAATTTCCTTTTTATTATATTGGAGGGTATTTTTTGTTTTGCTTTTAAACGTTTTCCTGTCCTGGGTCTTGGACTCAGGGCCTGAGCACTGTCCCTGGCTTCTTTTTGCTCAAGGCTAGCACTCTGCCACTTGAGCCACAGCGCCACTTCTGGCTTTTTCTACATTTGTGGTGCTGGGGAATTGAACCCAGGGCTTCATGTATGCTAGACAAGCGCTATTGCCACGAGGCCATATTCCCAGCCCTGAATGAACATTTTATACACAAAAATAAATACTTTGTCAATTGCTCGTGTTTAGGTCCAAACTAGTTAACATACTTCACTAATTCACTGAGACTCTGGAGGCCAACAGAACAAGTCAGACTTTGCTTTGCTAGCCTCTGTGTGTTTAAAATGTATGTCTGGACTTAGCTGCTGAGCCCCCATCACATTGTATACTAAGTCCCGGAAATGAAAATGGTACCTCATGTTCTCTGCCAGGTTCTCTCATTCCAGCCCACTCACCCTCGAGAAATCATGAAGAGGGACTTCTGCAGACCTGGTTGTAGTTTAAAATGCAGGTATCGGCCTGGGAATGTGGCTCAGTGGTAGAGTGCTTGCCTTGCATGCATGAAGCCCTGGGTTCAATTCATCATCACCACATTAACAGAAAAAGCTGGAAGAGGCGCTGTGGTTCAAGTGGTAGAGTGCTAACGTTGAGCAAAAAGGAAGCTAAGGGCAGTGCTCAGGCCCTGAGTTCAAGCCCCAGGACTGGCAAAAAATAAATAAATAAATAAATAAAATGCCAGTATTATTTCTTTAGGAAACTGATAGTATGGGGTTATTAGCAGATTTGTGTCTCCAGGGGAAGGTATTTGCACCCACCCCACCCCCACTCCACCATGAGATATCTGAAAAGTAGGGAGATAGGGAGAATGTAGGAAAGACTTCATGAAGCCCAGAAGCCTCAGGTGTAACAAGCGCCATCTTGGGAGGTGGCAGAAGATGAGCGGAGTCGCCTGGTGGAGCTTAGTGCCAGAGAACTTGCCCTGCAGCTGTTGTGGTCAGTTAGGAGCACGACCAATGCGTCTCTGCTGACTCTGCTCAATACTAAGGAGCAGGCCAAGGGTCCCAGGCTGGAGTTAGGAGGCGGGCTCATCCTTGGACTTGGGACACTGACCCAGAGTGCTGTGCTGAGCCGTCCTGGCCGTGAAGGATAATGTGTGGTTCCAGTAGACATTTCCAGTGCTTTCTTAATGAGCATTTTCTGGCAACTCATGTGAGAAATGTCTGTTTGATCACTTGTCTGTGTCAAAGCTGACTGAAAATGAAGCCATCGTCTTAAAAGCGGTAGGAAAGCCAGGAAATATTGTTTTGATCTGCACAAAGGTCAAAGTAGATAGAACAAAGAGCCCCAGACAACTCAAACTGAAAACCCTTCCCTAACCTCACTTCCTACCAACATGTGTATAATATGTTGTTTGTCTATTATAGGCCAGGGATGAGCCTAAGGGCCTCTGCTTGCCAGGCAACAGCTCCACCCCTGAGCTGTATACCAGCCCTTATAGATGTTTTGTTTGTCACAGAGCTTGACCTCAGCTCCTGGGTACTGGCCCTTAGCTCCTTTTGCTCAAGGCTTTTTTGTTCTAACACTTTGAGCCACGGCACCAGTTCTAGTTTTCTAGTGGTTAATTGGAAGTAAGGGTCTCATGGACTTTCCTGCCTGGGCTAGCTTTGAACCATGATCCTCAGATCTTATGCTCCTGAGTATGTAGGATTATATGCATGAGCCACTGGAGCCCAGCTTGATATTTTTATTTTATCCTCTTTTTGCTAGCATAGTTATACAGAGGGGCATTTCATTGTCACATTGCCGCACTTCCACAATGTATTCCCGTCTGGCCCCTTATTGCTCTCCCTTCTTCCCTTGCCCTCTTCCCAGAACTTCAGCATGGCACTCTCCTAAGACAGTCATGTACTCTGCGGTGCCGCCGGACTTCCGCTGCATGCCATGAGCATCCTCATCTTCCTCCTTGTCTTTCCCCAGACTGCAGAGGCAGTGGAGGGCCGGGGTCCCCATGGTCTGTGTGGGAGGCAGCAGAGTGGGGCTGGGGGGTCAGTACTTCTGCTCCTCCTAAGGCACTGCTTTCTCTTAGGAGTAGATGATTCCCAGCGTGGAATCCTGTAGACCAGCTTATAGCACTGGGGGGCGATGTAGAGCACACATCGGTGCCCCGAGTGGGAAGGATGCCCAGGCCTCTCCTCTAGACTGAGGATTTGTGCTGGGTTTGTGCTAGGTGTGTAACCCTGATCCAAATGAACTGGTAAGTCCCCAGGGGAGTGCCCAGCAGGCACTGTGAGCACCAGACTGGCTTTGCTGGTTTGAAACCAGAGAGAAGGTCTCACCCTCTCCTCGCCCGTCTTCCTGTTCCAGGACTGATACTGCCAAATGGAGACATTAACTAGAACTGCCCGTGCCTTGGGGGCATGGCCAGCGGCCCCTGCGGGGAGCAGTTCAAGTCCGCCTTCTCCTGCTTCCACTACAGCACAGAGGATATCAAGGGGTCAGACTGTGTGAACCAGTTCCGGGCCATGCAAGAGTGCATGCAGAAGTACCCGGACCTCTATCCCCAAGACGACGACGATGACAGTGAGGAGGGGGAGGAGCAGGCAGCGGAGCGTGGTCAGGAATCGGCCCCCACTGAGGCTGCAGCCGCCCAAGAGCAGAGTTCAAGCTAATGAAGGCCACAGGCCCTGAGCTCCACGCTCCTCACAGGACACGGACCTCTGCACCATGCCTTCCAGTCACCCTCTGAGGAGAAGGTGTCTCCCTCTTGTTCTGTGCACTGTGATGTTCAAAGTAATTTATTTGGAGGATGGCGGCTTGGCTCTTTGCCATGTACACTGATAAAGGAGGGTTGTGTGTCTGTGTATCCTGCACACACCTGTTGGTGAGTGTGGCTGCCCCCAGCTCTCAGACAGCCCTGGCGTTGCCAGCGTGGAGTAACGTGCTGAATACCTCAGCAACCAGGGGTCATTCTAGCAGGATTTCTGTGGAGTGAACCTACTTATTCTGATTGTATCCCTTGTTGTAGATTTTATACCTCTCTGGGACATGAACTCGAGGCAGAAAGTTTCCTGTCAACATGCCGGCGTGGCCCCTTCCTGCTGGCGGAGGCCAGAGGAGCCAGTGGTCAGTGCATTTCTCAAGATCAATCTTGCTCTGGAGTGTGGGATAAGCGGCTTCATTCCTGCACATTATTTCCTTGTTGGCATTGAGCTCTAGGCTCCAGGTTTTCTGATTCCCAATGTCTTTTGAAGTAGGGAGAAAGGTGGTTTTGCGATTCCGTGTTTTCCTGTTCTGAGAGCCCTGGTTCGGGCCTGTTTTCACGCAGCTCACAGCCTGGTCGGGGGCATCATCCTGCGAGTGGGGACCTCACTGTTGCCAGACCAGCAGCCAAAGAGGAAGCAGTGTGAATGAGAGACTTAATTAAAAGCAAATGTGATTTCTAACTGATTCTCATGTCTTTTTTTACTAGTTAGAGTTTAAAATAATTTTGAGGTACTAAGGATCAAACCCAGAGCCTTGCATATGCTAGACAAGAGCTTTTCCATGGAGCGGCATCCTATCATCCTACCTTGTTAAAATCTGATTTTGAAATGGAATTTGTTTGAATTTTGGCCTTAAATGTGCTTTCCTCCTGATTCCTCCTCTCAAGTGGCTGAGATTGCAGGTGAGGGTCACCATGCACTGTTCTGATGTAAGGAAATACAAATTAGGAAAAACAACTGAAATTCTTCTGTAAAGATGCTAATAAACTGGCTTGAGTCTACTAATGAGTGCGGAATTCAAAAGCAGCTGGATTTTCTTCGTGGAATGTAAGGTGGGGAGGGTTCTTCCCAATGAAAGGAGCTGCAACCAGGCTCTGGTGGCTCACGCTTGTAATCCTAGCTACTCAGGAGGCTGAGATTTGAGAATCAGGGTTCAAAGTCAGCCTGTGCAGGAAAGTCCGTGAGACTCTGATTTCCAATTTACCACCAGAACCCCAGAAGCAGTGCTGTGGCTTAAGTGGTAGAGTGCTGGCCTTGAGTGTCCAGGCCTAGAGTTCAAGCCCCACAACTGGCAAAACAAACCAAAACAGGCTTTCGCTGAAGCTGTAGATGGCTTGCAATAGTGTGGCCAGTTTTACAATATGGAGTCTGCTGATCTATGAACAGAGGAAGTCTTTCTATCTTCTCATGTCTTCTCTAATTTCTGCCTTCAATTTTTTATAGTTTTCATTGTAGAAATCTCTTCCTTAGTTAACTTTTTCCTTAGTTATTTAATTTTTTTTAAAGAAGTCTATTTAATGAAATATTACAATGGTATCTGAGATATAAACTGTAAAGGGAGATGGAGGTCTGGTTTTGACATTGTGCATGGGGTATATAGTGAGTGCTCTGTGTTTGTCTAAGCCAGTGATTCAAAAGACCAGTGTTTGATGTACAAGTGGATAATGCATCCAGGAAATAAATTGTGATTTCACTAACACCATTTTTTCAACAGTAACAGTTTCTAATTCTGTCACTCACAAGAGGTTTCTGTTTTTCCTTTTTGCCAGTCCTGGGATTTGAACCGAGGGCCTGAGCACTGTCCCTGAGCTTCTTTTGCTCAAGACTAGTGCTCTATCACCTGAGCCACAGTGTCATTTGTGGCTTTTTCTGTGTATGTGATACTGAGGAATCGATCCCAGGGCTTCACCCATGCTAGGCAAGCACTCTACTACTGAGCCACATTCCCAGCCCATGTTTTTGTTTTTTGAATGTTTTTATCTAATCAGTTGTACAAAGGGGTTGGCATTTACCAAAGCAGTTTATGAATGTGGTGCAACTTGATCCCACTCCTTTCAACCTTCTCACCCACCCCTTTCCTTGTCTATCTTAATTTTAGGTTATTTTTGCCATTTAACAAAGTCATTTATGTATACACTGCATCTTGCTCTGTGTCACCACTTCAACATCATCACCCCCTTTTGACCCACCCCTTCCTGTTATGTTTCTCAGTTCTGTGGCATATACAATGAATTTTTGCTTGTAGTCTCCTCCTGTTACCCTCATTCTTCCACCCCTCTCTCCTGGCTCCACCCCTTTTGCTACTGATTTTGTTGGGCTTTGACTTAGTCTTTTAAAAAACAGCACTACTATTTGCACTCTCCATAGAGTATATTATACTTCATTTAATTAATTTGTAACCCACTTGCTTACCGCTTACACCCAGTGTGTTTACTTGTAGATTTTTATTTATTTGTTTGTTTGTTCATTTAGGCCGTTCTGGAGTTTGAGCTCAGGGCACCGACCCTGATCTTTTGCTCAAGACTAGTGTTCTACCACTTGAACCACAGCACCACTTTCAGCTTTTCTGTGTATGTGATACTAAGGAGTGGAACCCAGGGCTTCACGCATGCTAGGTAAGTGCTCTACCACAGAGCTACATTTCCAGCCCTACTTGTAGATTTATAGTACATCTTTGCTGCCACAAATGAGGGAAACCATGTAATTTTCTGTGGATCCGGCTTACATTGCTTAATATAATTTTTCCAAGTCTTTCAATTTCCTTGCAAATGATACAACATCATTCTTTCTGATAGATGAGTAGAATTCCATCACATGCATATGCACACACACACACACACACACACACACACACACACACACACAAATATACCATATTTATCCATTCATCCATTGAGGGCATTTTTGAGTGGCATCTGGGCTGATTACATATCTTGACTATGGTAACTAATGCTACAGTGAATGTGGTGGTTCTGGTAGCATAATTTCACATAGTGCATTGAAAATAATGAAAATGGTAAACTAATTTCCATAACTTGAATTTCATTTTACTTAGTATCATCATATGTGCTCATATGTACATAGCCATTGAGCTATGGTGATCTTCCGCTAGGACTATGTAGAAATGTACTAATTATTAACAATGAGGGAAACCACAGAATCTATGTTTCTTTGGGTCTGGCTCACTTCACTTAATGAAATGTTTTCCAAGTCCTTCCATTACCTTTGGCATGGGGCAATGCCATTCTTCCTGATAGAGGCATAGAATTCCATTGTGTATAGGTCCCACATTTTCTTGATCCATTCCTCTACTGAAGGGTATCTGGGTTGGTTCCATATTTTAGCCATGGCAAATGTGCTGTGGTGAACATAGTGGTGGGGTGGCTTTAGTGTGGTCTTGCTTGTAATCTTTTGGGTAGATGCCCAAAAGTGGGGCTGCAGGGTCATAGGAGAGCACTAGGTTTAGCCTTTTGAGGAACCTCCATACGGCTTTCCAGAGCAGTTGAACAAGTTTACACTGCCACCAACAGTGTAGTAAGGTTCCCTTTGGGTCACATCCTCTCTAGCATCTGTTATTATTAGTATTCTTGAGAAAGGACATTCGTGCTGGGGTGAGGCACGAATATTGTTTTCTTTTATGGCTAGGGACGTTGAGCACTGCTTCATATGTCTCTTGGCAATTCTCATTTCCTTTTCTTTTTTTTTTTTGCAAAAGCAAGGCAAGGCTTTATTTAAGCGAGCTACAACTCGGGCCTCGTCCTACCCACCTACACAGCGGAGGTTAGGAAGGAGCCCCGAGCTACATTACACAGGGCTTATAAAGGCAAAGAACAAAATTACAATAATAAGGTGTTCAAACAAGCAAGATTAGGACACAGGTACAAATCTGATTGGCTCAGGGTTTGAGGCATTCTAGGGGTGGTCAGAGTTAAGCATTCCCAGCAGTTAGAGTTCTAGACCTACTGGGCCCTAATGGGCTTGTCCTGGGTCTGCTCGTTGGGCCTGCTTATCTCAGGTTCACGTGATAAAGTGGAGTTCACGTGGTAAGGTGGGGTTCATGTGGTAAAGTGGGACCTGACTTCAAAGTCTGGCACTCCTCCTTGGCTGTTGTGACTATTAATATCTCATTTCCTTTTCAGAGAAGTTTCTTTTTAGGTCTTATAGACCATTTATTAAGGGGCAGTTGTTTCTTTGAATGTTTGTTTTTGGGGAACTCAATGTTTTGAGTTTAATGTGTATTTTACTTATGAGGTCCTTGTCTGTTTTACGGCCAGTGAAGATCTTCTCCCAGTCTGTGGGCTTTCTATTTATCTTGCAAGCTATCACCTTTGCCCTTTGTGCATGCAGTTCTTTTTAGAGTATATGTGTGTATTTCCTGGGTCTTGTCATAATTTAGGATACCTATTGTTTATATACCTACTTTGACTAAAGAGAGATGACAGAACACTTAATTATTGAAAAATATCCCAAGTTATCACATATTAAAAGTAGTACAGACTAACCCAAGCCATGTCAGGCAGAGTCCATCTCCCAGGTCTCCCTTTCTTGAGGACCCCTGGAGAGCCAGAAAACCTTGTAATATCTCAGAGCCACATGTGATTTAGCTTGTTTTTTTTTTTTTTTTTTGCCAGGCCTGGGCCTTAGAGTCAGGGCGTGAGCACTGTCCCTGGCTTCTTTTTGCTCAAGGCTAGCACTCTGCCACTTGAGTCACAGCGCCACTTCTGGCCATTTTCTGTATATGTGGTGCTGGGGAATCGAACTCAGGGCTTCAAGTATACGAGGCAAGCGCTCTTGCCACTAGGCCATATCCCCAGCCCTAGCTTGGTTTTATGTTTTATCCATACATATACTATGCATTTGCATTTGGATCAAGCTAAATAAGTTTAACAGAAGAAGCATTGCTCTACATTTTCTCATAAACTTCAGCGTAGCCCTTATGCCAAAATTGTTAGTTTTGATGTCATTACATGTTCATCCTAAGGAAACCTATGTATCACTAAAGAATCAACGACTTACTCTCTTCCTATATATGGATCTCAAAAAATTAATGATACGCTTTTCAGTACTAAGGAACACCAGGGGGCTGAATGTGGCGTAGCTATGTGCCACAACAGTTTGGATACAATAAAATATTGGATCATCATTTAAGGTAACTCTTGAATAGGAAATGATGTTATCCAAAATGCACATGACCATAAAGAAACATATGAGCAGCAGAATGATCCGGGTGGCCCTGTGTTCTGGGGATGCCATTGAAGAAGGGCTGGTTCTGTGTAGATGCTGAGATTGTCTCCTGTGCCTGAGTAAGAAAATCACCATGTATCCATTTGAGAAAGTCATGAGCCCCATACACAAGACCTCCCTGAAGGTCAACAGTGTGGAAAATAGGTCCCGGTAGTGGGAGCCCATGGGGGAAACAGAGCAAGACTCAGAAACATACACAAGACTTTCTGAGGTCAAATTGGGGGTAGCAACAACAGAGAATAGGAGATGAGTGCTAATGGATACATAGAAGACCGACAGAAGAAGAAGGAAACACAGACTGTGGTATGGGGATTTCCTTTTGAACTTTGCCAGACAGGAGTTTCTGGGGCTCAGGGTGACAGCCTGGAGGACACTCAGCTGGCAAGTGATGCAAACAGACAGGCCTCTGAAAAACCTGTATGTGTAGATAAGAAATTTGCACATGATGTCATCCCAATACTTCTTATACACAAAAATGTCCATACCTATGTGGGTTGTGACTATCAGCAGTGCTAGGTTTACTAGGGCCGAGAGACTAATAAGCAGGTCAGTGGATTTGGGCTTGTGTTGGAGAACAAGTATAAGGAAGTGGAAGAGCAAAAGGATGGCATTGGCTGAAATTCCAATGCCAAGTTCAAAGAAAAGGGTGTTTCTTATGTGGATGTTACTGTACACTCTGTTGTTTTTACTCATCTTTATGGGAAAAGGAATCTATGGGAAATGTCTGGGGAAAAAACGACCACAAGTAAAGTGTTAGAAATGTAATCAGCTTTGTGAACCTCTGCCAACCCAATTTCCCTCATTACAATTATAGAGACCCATACCAATGTATCCTTATTCCACATGAAAACCCAAATCCACCTCACACCACCCGGAAGCCCTCCACACCCCCATGCCAGCATGTTCTATCTGACTGAATTATGTGTTCCACTGTGGGGTTCCCAGGATGCCATAAACACAGAAGGAGTAGGAAAGAAGAAAGTAGCATACAACAACAACGCCACAGCAAATCAATTAAAACACAGATGGCAAGCTGGAGTCAAAACCAACACCCAATTACTTGTTGCCTACATGAAACATATCTCCCACAGACAAATACAGGTTGAGGATGAAAGGCTGTAAAATGATCTTCTAACCAAATAGACCTCAGAAACAGGCAGGAGTAGTCATAACTACATCTGATAAAACATTTGAAACAAAAATTAGAGGAGACAAAGAAGATGATGTCATAGTAAAAAAGAGAGTAATCATTGAGAGGAAATAGTGATTGTTAGCATATACTCACATGCAATGTTCATTATACAATTTTGGACTTATAACCACTGGTAGACCACAGCACAATAATAGCATGTACTTCAGTATTCTGCTTTCACAAGTAGAGAGGTTATACAAGAAGCAGAAAACAAGCAAAAATTTAAAAAAGAGAGAGAGAAACATCAATACTAAATGACAGTGTAGATCAAATCATTTTCACAGCCGTCAATGTAAGGTATCATCCAATATGACAATTACACAATACACATTCTGCTCAGCTTCCCACAGAACTTTCTCCAAAATAGTTAATAATTTAGAACATGAAAAAAAAAGAAAAAAAAAAGAACATGATGTAAGTCTTAGAAAGTACATATACTCGAAGTTACTACTTGTATTCTAACAGATTTAATTCCATAATAGTATTAAATTAGAACTCAACAGCAATAGAAACTACAGAAAATACTTGAACACATTAAGATTGAAGATTACATTGTTAAATGACCAGTAGTCTTTGAAAAAATAAGAGGAGAAATAAAATATCAACCAAATGGAAGCACAATCTACGGGAACATTGGGATATGCAAAGGCCGTATAAAGAGGAATGTATGTAGCGGTGTGTGCCCCCATTGAAAACAGCAAGAATGACCAAAAACATCCAGAGCTCTAATGATCCAGAGCATCAAATGTCCAACCTAAAAACAGCAAATAGAAATAAATACAAAATGTGCAATATGTAATGAAATACACTGAAAAAAGTCATATGAAGTGTCTGCAGACAAAAAGTTGGTTCTTTGAAAAATGAAAGTTGATAAATTTCTGGCAAATCTAACCACATGGAGGAAAGCACTCAAATTAATAAAATTAGAGATTTAAAAGAAAGCTCTCACAACAAATACCAATAAAATCCAGAAGATATCAAGGTAGCTTTTTGAAAATCGATATTTAAACAAACAATTATATCTATAATAAATGGACAAATTTTTCAATTCATTTGACCTACCAAAATTGGAACATGAAGATATAAACTACTTAAACAGATTCATAACGAACAATGAAATTGCAGCAATAAAAATTTTTAAGTCTCCTAAAATAGAAAAGGCCAGGACCTGGTGGATTCCCTGTCAAGCTCTATCAGACTTTTTGTTTTTCTGCTGTTTTGTTTTGTTTTTTGCCAGTCTTGAGGCTTGGACTCAGGGACTGAGCACTGTCGCTGGCTTCTTTTTGTTCAAGGCTAGCACTCTACCACTTGAGCCACAGCACCACTTCCTGATTTTTCTGTATATGTGGTGCTGAGGAATCGAAACCAGGGTTTCACGTATACCGGGTGAGCACCTTACCAGTAGGCCATATTCCCAGCCATTCAGACTTTTAAAGGAAATATTCCTCAGATTTTGTATGGTAGAAAAAGCACACTACTAACTCATTCTTTGAAGGCAATATTACACTCATCACAAATCCAAACAAGGACATAACGAAAAAGAGATTTATTAGCCAATCACTTGTAGGAGTATAGATGCAAAATTTCTCAGTAAAATTCTTGCAAACCCAATGCAGCAACACATTAATAGGATCACACACAATGATCAAGTAGATTTTATTCTAGACATGCACGGGTGGTTCAACCTCAACCATCAATATATGTAACATCACAAGACTCAAAGACAAAGATCACACTTCCCGGAAACTAGTTATCCTTTCTACTGGGAAGGCTGAAATCTGAGAACTGGCATTCAAAGCTTGCTCAGGCAGGAAAATCCATGAGGCCCTTATATTCAATTAGCCAACAAACGGCTGGAAATGGATTAAGAAACAGCCCATGGAATGGGAGGAAAATCTGTGCCACCTATTCATTGGTCAAAGAATTAATTGTTGCGATATATAAATTACTCAAAAACTGAATGAGAAAAGAACAAATAGTCCAACCAATAAATGTTACAATGATGAGAGGGAAGATAGCGCCGTCACATTAGGGAGGCACCCAAACTCACTCCAACCAAACAGTGAGCTGGGAACTCTAACACCCAATGCCCCATCAAGAGACCAGCAAACCCAACAACCAGAACAAACAGAGAAACACAGGAAATGAAAAACAACAAAGAAAGAAAAGCCTATAACCTGCATGGAGCCGGAAAAATCTCCAGGGTCCCCTCCCCCCTCAGCCCATACAGGGCCAGGCTGGGAAAGCAGCCCTGGCACCGGTAAACAGAACCGCAGACCATCAGCAACCAAAGAAGCAACAGCAGAAAAGTCCCACCACCAGTTCAGAGTCCAGACAGCAGGAGCTCCGAGGGCCCCAGACTACATGCAGATGGGACTGAGACAGACAGCGGCACGGGACCAGAGGCAGGGGACCGAATGGCTGGGACCAGACAACAACAGCAGGGGAACCGGGTGGCGCAGACAGGGAGAGCCGGACGGGGAGAGCCAGGACTGCCGCCAAAGATTGTTCGCCACACCCCAGCCCAGAAAAGCCCACATCAGAGCGGGACACACACACAATCCAGGACCAGTAAGTTCACCATTGCCCCTCCCCTCCCCGCCCAGGAGATCAGCTCTAACAGAGACCCAAAACCTCATGTAGAGCTCATCACAAAGCAGCTAGAGCTCCCTCTCTCCCACCCCCTACCCTGAGGGAACACAAGAGCCCCATATATGGTGGCTCTAGGACCCTACAGTTCCTGGGAGGACAAAGGAGCTAGCAGCGGGTTGAGCAGCATCCAACAAAGTGACCAGGAAACACCTTTGGCCAGCATCCCCCAAAGCCCCTTCTTGGGAGCCTGAAACTGTCCTAACCAGCCCCCATTCCGCCCAGCAGGGATCCGGGGACTGGTCGGCATTGGAACGCCACCTGAGGCACCCTGGTCCACGCGGACTTTTTGAACAACAGTCACAGGCTTGCCGGTGTGCAATACCAGCCCAGCAGGGTCAACTGGGCCTGAGTACACGCCCCTCTCACAGCGGAGGTGCAGAGAGTCTGTGGGTTCCAACCCGTGCCCAGATACTTGATCCTGCTGGGGTCCACGCATACTGCCCCCACAGTAGATTCGCGAGAGGGCAAAAGCACCCTGCAACCATCCGGGGCAGCGTGCCTCCAAAAGAAGCACAAAAGCGCACACGCACGTGCCCCACAGAGGGCCAGTGTGGGTCAGCGTGGTAGACCTCCAGCAGGAGGATCCTGCAGGAGCACACAAGTGGGCTGCCCCCTCAGCAGCAATGCCTGCTCTGATAGGTGCACTCTGCACAAGTGGGTAGGGCCCCCAGCGGCAACACTGCTCTGACAGGCGCACTCCGCACAGGTGGGCGGGCCACCCCTCAACAGCAACACCTGCTCTGACAGGACCACTCAGCACAGGTGGGCGAGCCGCCCCTCAGCAGCAATTCTCAATCTGAGAGCTGAGCTCCCTTGACCCACAGCAACTAGCTGGAAAAGAATCAAAGAAGACAAAAGTCTCCACGCCACGCTGAATCAGTGACCCACGAACCCCCAACAGAGGCCCACAGGGTCATCACAACACAGCGGCAGAGCACAGTCCTGCAGACAAAGACACAGAACCTACCCACCTCTAACTGCGGTGAGGGTGACCACCTCAGCAACAACCGAGACGGTCATGCTCACCCATTGAACAGTAAGGTTCAACAGCCAAAGTCAAACCCAGAGCCAGGACACAAACAACTCCCCACTGACAGACCAGAGGGAACCAGCACAAAGCCAAGCCAAGGTCGCCACCTACAGGTGCAGATCTCCAGATGTGCAAATCACAAAGAAATATTACAAATTTCATGAAAGATCAAGCCAACTCGCCAGCTCCAAAAAGTAATACGATTGGGGAAGAGATGGAGAGTAAAAAAACAACTGAGACTAAGACAGAAGAAATGATCGAAAGCCTCAGGACAGAATTCAGAAAACAGTTCCAGGAGTTTAGAATGGAAGTCTCGAAGGATCGTCAGGAAGTCAAGAAAGAAATGGAAGCAAAAATGGATACAGTCTACTCCTCTGTTAAAGAAGACCTCAACATCCTGAGAAACAAAATGTATGAAAAAATAGATTCAAAACACAACTTATTAAAAGAAGAAATTACCACAATGAGAGCTGATCTGGCAACTATACACATCTCACTCGTCTCATTGCAAACCACACTCGAAGCCACATCACAAAGAATTGATCATATTGAATCTTGAATCTCTCTTTTGGATGATGATGCCGCTGATAAGGACCAGAAGATTACCACGCTCCAAGAGACTGTCAAACTCCAGGGCAGACTAATCCAGGAGATAGCGGACAGGGAGAAGAGATATAATCTGTGTTTAATTGGAATAGATGAAGGAGAGGAGTACCAGAGCAGAGGGCTACAACACATATTCAATAGAGTCATTGCAGAAAACTTCCCCAATCTCACAAGGGATAACCTCACCCAAATAGCGGAAGCTTATAGGACACCTGGCAGACCAGACCCTAGAAAAATCCTCGCCTAGGCACATAATTATCAAGACCTCAGATCTCAAGAATAAAGAGCAAATTTTGAATTCAGCCAAAATGAAGAAAGTGCTATATTACAATGGCAAAACGATCAGAATCACAGCAGACCTCTCCACACAAACTTACAACGCACGAAGAGCCTGGAAGAACACAATCCAAGTCCTCCAGGCCAACTACTGCCAACTCAGAATTACATCCCCAGCAAAATCAGAATTCACCTTCGAGGGAAAAACCAGATCTTTCCACACAAAAGAGGATCTAAAGGATTATGTGAATAAAAAAACAAAACAGCCTTCCGGCGAATTCTAAGAGGGAAACCCCACCCAACAGAAAACGTACAGGACCCCCAGACAGAAACAGAAACTACTATAGCCAGAGCCCAACAGGAAGAGGAGCTCAATAAAGACAAGAACGAAGGGAGAGGAAAAACAGCCTAACAGGAAAATGGAAGGGAAAAAAAAAACACACTTATCCATGATCTCTTTGAATATAAATGGTATAAACTCTCCGATAAAGAGGAGCAGACTGACAGAGTGGATCCGTAAACAAAAAGTTGCCATCGGTTGCCTTCAAGAGACCCATCTTACAGAAAGGGACAAAAACTGGCTCCGAATGAAAGGATAGAGCAAGATATTCCAAGCAAACGCACCTACCAAAACGGCAGGGGTAGCCTCCTGATTTCAGATAAGCTGGACTTCTCATTAAAATTAGTTCAAAAAGATAAATAAGGGCACTACATTTTAATACAAGGAAAGATCCAGAATCAAGACATCACGGTTATAAATTTATACTCACCGAACAAAAGAGACCCTAAATATGTCAAACAAATTCTCACAGAACTACAGAACAAGATAGACTCGAACACAGTCATAGTGGGAGACTTTAATACTATCTCTCCAAGAGATAGATCCAACACACAGAGGATTAGCAAGGGAGCCGAAGACCTAAGTAACACCATATCCCAAATGGATCTGACAGATCTGTACAGAGTTTTTCACCCTACAGAGACCCAATACACATTCTTCCAGCAGCCCATGGAACATACTCCAAAACAGACCACGCCATAGTCCACACAAAGAACTTCGGCAAACACAAGAGTATTGACGTAATCCCATGTATTATATCTGATCACAGTGGAATCAAGGTAACCCTCAATAACAAAGGATACCACAAAGGCTATACAAATACTTGTAGGCTAAATGCCTCACTGTTATCTAACACTTGGGTCACAGAGCAAATTAAGGATGAAATTAACAAATTCATAAGCCACAACGACAATGAAAATACATCACAAAGAAACCTATGGGATACAGCTAAGGGAGGGCTGAGGGGCAAGCTCATTGCCCTCAGCACTCACATTAAAAGAATGGAAGCAGAGCAGGTGAATAACCTCACGATGAAACTAAAACAAGAAATAATTTAATCTAAAATGACTAAGAGGAGAGAGATCACAACGATTAAAGAAGAGATAAATCTGATTGAAAATAGAAAGACCATTCAACAAATAAATAAAACTAAAAGCTGGTTCTTTGAGAAAATTAATAAAATTGACAGACCCCTCACAAGACTTACAATAAAAAGAAGAGAAGACTCATATCCGTAAGATCAGGGACGCCACTGGAAAAATTACAACAAATACACACGATATTCAAACAATCATAAGGAACTATTTCCAGAAACTTTACTCACTAAAGAACAATAATTTTACAGAAGTGGATCAATCTTAGAGTAGTATAAACTGCCCAAACCGAAGCATGAATAAATAAATTAACAAAATAAACCAATAACTTACAGCGAGATACAGGGGATAATCATGAGCCTCCCAACAAAGAAAAGCCCAGGCCCAGATGGATCCACCAATGAATTCTATAAAACCTTTAGTGAGGAGCTAATATCAATACTCCTCAAACTCTTCTGTGAAACAGAAACAAAGGGAGAAATCCCAAACTCATTCTATGAAGCTAATATTATACTCATCCCCAAACCCAGGCAAAGACCCAACAAAAAAAGAGAACTACAGACCAATATCACTAATGAACACAGACACAAAGCTCCTCAACAAAATATTAGCTAACAGGATCCAGAAACTGATCAAGAAAATTATCCATCATGATCAAGTAGGCTTCATCCCACAGACACAAGGATGGTTCAACATCCGTAAATCAATCAATGGAATTTACCATATTAACAGAACTAAGACCAAGGACCATATCATCATATCAGCTGATGCCCAAAAAAACTTTGACAAAATACAACACCCATACATGTTAAAAAGCCCTGGAGAGAACAGGAATAGATGGAACATTCTTTAAAACAATAAAAGCCATATACAACAGACCAACTGCTAATATAATATTAAATTGGGAGAAACTAAAACCATTCCCCCTAAACTCAGGAACAAGACAATGATGCCCAATCTCCCCCCTTCTTTTCAACATAGTGCTGGAATCCCTAGCCAGAGCAATAAGGCAAGCGGAGGGCATCAAAGGGATCCACATTGGCAAAGAAGAAATCAAACTATCCCTATTCGCAGATGACATGATCTTATATCTGAAGGACCCAAAAAAACTCAGTCCCCAAACTCCTACATCTAATAAACCATTTTGGCAAAGTAGCAGGATACAAAATCAACCCACAAAAGTCAGCAGCTTTTCTGTACACTAGCAATGTACAAGCAGAAAAGGAAATTATGGAAATAATACCATTTACAATAGTTAAAAAATAATAAATTACCTAGGGATCAACCTAACTAAAGACATGAATGACCTATTTAATGAGAACTACAAAAATCTAAAAAGGGAAATCAAAGAGGACACAAATAGATGGAAAGACCTCCCGTGCTCATGGGTAGACAGAATCAATACAGTGAAAATAGACATATTGTCAAATTATTATATAAATTCAATGCAATACCCATCAAGATCCCAGCTACATTCTTCACTGAAATAGAGAAAGCACTCCATAAATTCACATGAAACAGCAAAAGACCTAGAATAGCCAAAGCAATTCTAGGCAAAAAAAAAAAAAGCAGTGCAGGAGGTATCACAATACCAGATTTCAAGATCTATTATAGAGCCATCATAACAAAAACAGCCTGGTATTGGTATAAAAACAGACCTGAAGACCAATGGAATAGAATAGAAGATCCAGAAATAAAGCCACATTCTTAAGTCAGCTGATATTTGACAAGGAGCTAAAGACATACAATGGAAAAAACATAGCCTCTTCAACTACTGGTGCTGGGAAAACTGGGTAGCCATAGGTAGAAAACTCAAAGGAGACCCTAGCCTATCACCATGCACCAAGATCAACTCAAAATGGATCAAGGACCTGAACATCAGACCTGAATCTTTGAAACTACTGAAGGACAGAGTAGGAAAGACGCTAGATCTTATAGGCACAGGAAGGAACTTCCTGAATAGAGTCCCAGGGGCACAACAGATAGGGGAGAGTCTCTACAAATGGGACTACTACAAAATAAAAAGTTTCTGTACAGCTAAAGACATAGCCACCAAACTAGAAAGACAGCCAGCCATATGGGAAAGGATCTTCACCAGCACATCAACAGACAAAGGCCTAATATCCGTCATCTACAGAGAACTCAAAAAACTAACCCCCTCGAAGCCCAGTAAACCAATTATTAAATGGGCAAAGGAGCTAAAGAGAGACTTCACAGGAGAAGAGATAAAAATGGCCGAGAAACATATGAGCAAATGTTCAACATCCCTGGCAGTAAAGGAAATGCAAATAAAAACAACCCTGATATACCACCTCACTCCAGTTAGAATGGCCTATACTCTGAACTCAGGCAACAACAAATGCTGGAGGGGATGCGGGGAAAGAGGAACCCTTCTCTACTGTTGGTGGGAGTGCAAATTAGTATGAGAACAGTATGGAGGTTCCTCAAAAAACTCAACATAGACCTACCCTATGACCCAGCCATACCACTCCTAGGCATCTATCCTGAACAACAGGTCTCAGGATATCAAAAAGACATCTGAACATCCATGTTTATCACTGCACAATTCAAAATAGCCGAAATATGGAAAAAACTCAGATGCCCCTCTACAGATGAATGGATCCAAAATATGTTTTACCCGGGCCTAGTGGCAAGAGTGCTTGCCTCGTATACATGAGGCCCTGGGTTCGATTCCCCAGCACCACATATAAAGAAAATGGCCAGAAGTGGCGTTGTGGCTCAAGTGGCAGAGTGCTAGCCTTGAGCAAGAAGAAGCCAGGGACAGTGCTCAGGCCCTGAGTTCAAGCCCAGGACTGGCCAAAAAAAAAAAAATCCAAAATATTTGGTACCTATACACAATGGAATACTACATAGCAATTAGAAATGATAAAATATTGGTATTCACAGGGAAATGGTCAGAACTTGAACAAATAATGTTGAGGGAGACAAGCCTAGAACACAGAAAACAAAGGGGCATGATCTCCTTGATATATGACTGTTAAGGTGGGGAGGGGGTAGGACACTAGAGACCAGGTTTGCGAAACAAAAAACTTCTTGTCAAATGGGGTTTCCACAGGTTTGGGTCAGTGACCTTACATTGTGTATCTGAAGCCAAACAACTACTAAAAATCAAAAGGTCTAAAATAGACCTCTCAGTGGATTACAATAGCTCAAAAGATATACATGTATTAGCATATAAGACAAGGATAAGCAACTCTCTTGTTGACGTTATATTTAAAGTTCTATGTGAGTTTCCTTTGGCGTATGCCTCGTGGCTACTGTGTATGATTTTGGTAAACTGGGTACTGTATATATGCCTGCCTGATCTAGGGAAGAGAAAGAAAAAAGAGGGTGTAAGCTATCACAAGAAATGTACTCACAGCCCTATTATGTAATTATACCCCTTTTGCACAAGACCTTGTCAACAAAATTTAATGAATAAATTAAAAAAAGTTACAATGAACTGAGTAGACAGTTCACAAAAAAGACATGCAAGTAGATATACTAAAAAAATGTTCAACATCCTGAGCCATGAAAGAAATGCAAATCAAAAGTACACTAAATTCTATGTCACCCAAGGCAGAATTGCAATCAGCAAAACACAGACAAAACCAGTGGAGAGAAGGAAGGGTGTGGGACAGCTGTCCACAGCCACTGGTGGTGGAAGGCGAACTTGTGCTTCCACTCTGGAGATTAGGATGGAGGCTCCCAAAACTAAAAAGAGGCCCATGCACGGAGTGACCCTGCCAGACCCCACCTGGGAATGTATGCAAAGGAGTTTAAATCATGCACAAGAGAAATACCTGCATACCCTCGTTTGCAGTGGCTCTGTCCACAATAGCCAAACGGTTGAATCAGCTGAGGTGCCCAACTACTGATGAATGGATAAAGAGAGTATGGTACATAGACGCCATAGGACATTACAAAGCTGTAAAGAAAATGAAATTATGTCATTTGCAAGAAATGGACGAAAATGGAGATGATCATGCGTGGGATAAGCTAAGGCCAAAAAGTCAAATATCACGTATTTCCACTCATTCGTGATAGACCTAAAAGGCATAGGTCTACAAAAGCACATGCATCTACATTGCAGTGCACTGCATCTGTGTATGAAGAGCTCATAAGAAATCTCATGGAAACTGAGGAACAGAGAGTGGGAGCACGGGGAGAAAGCAATGAGGGGGTTATTCTGGTTAAAATGGAATTGGTGAGTAAGGAGATAGCAGGGTGAAACCTTGATACAGGACAGAAGCAAAGCAGGCTGTGCTGGGAGTCGAGTGCTAGCAGGAGCAGGAGGGTGGAATGAGGGTGAGCGAGCCTGACACGTGGAAGTTGTCACGGGGCCTGCTCTGATGGTCTATTAAGAGGAAAGGGGAGGGCAGTCAGGGGAAGATGGGGAAGTGCCGTATGTGTCCATGGGAGTGTCACAGTGAAAATACAATCTTTTACAATTGCCATCTGCAGAGAGTACGAGGTGAGCGCGGTGTCTCTCTGATGTTTCCTCAGGGTCACCTGATTTTTAGGTGCATAGCAGCTCTACACATTTCAGTCAATTGGAATGAGCAGAACTGCATAAAAGGAGCCAGGTGTCTTCAATGTCACCCGTGTATTGGCTGGACCTGCACCAGGTACCTTCCCTCCAGTGCTCACTTCATGCTCCTGGCTCCTTGCATGCCACTGTTTGTAGTTAAGAATGTTCTAGCAGGACACAACTTGATGGGTGGAAACGCTGAATGAAGTAACACTGCCCACATTTACAACTAGTATCTGTCTCTATAAGGCTCTACAAAATATGGCCAGCGTTATTACCTACATCCAAGAGACTTGATGAAACATGCATACCAAACCTGGAGATTCTTCTGGCACAGAATGGCCCCTACAGCCATCGTGGCTGTTATGTTTATCTCCATGCAGTTCCTCGGGCATGTGATTTAGGAGGATTAATGCAGTTATTTGAGTGGTTGACCAGCTCTGTCTCTTTCTGAAATAGAAAAGACAAACATTTCAAAAGCAGCCGCGTATGTGAGCAATCCCTGATCAAAAGCTCTGCTGGGACGCTCACGCTCTCCTTTGGCCGTCCCGATGCCACGGCGTGTGTCAGGTGTCTGCTTTATGCCAGGCCAGGATGACTAGCCAGTGTGGGAAGAGGCCTGGTCTCAAGTACAAGCAGGAACAGATCACACTTTTTCCTTGTGAGGAATGTGGCTTTCTCACCAAGTGCTTTGTCCATTAGAAAATGAGGTAACGATAGCACTCCTGGGCATCCCCCCAGAGCACCGCGAGTCAGAGGCCGTGAAGACACCTGCACATCCACAGACATGGCTGCATTCCTCACCATAGCCACTTTATGGAAAAGCCCAGATGCCCTATAACCAATGAGTGGATGAAGAAAATGTGGTACACACACAACAGGATCTTAATCATCCATTAGAAAGAAGAATACTATGTCATTTGCAGGAAACTGGGTAGACCTAGAACAGCTCACGTTGAGTGAAGTAAGCCAGGCTCAGAGAGACAAAGAGATCATGTTGTCTCTCAGATGTGGAAGCTAGATCTAAAATACAAACACTCATGGTACCATACACAGGGCTCAATGCCTTTACACACTAACACACTGACTACAGGAGGGTATACGCAGAGGAGGGGTCAGAAGACATAACGCCTCTGAGTAACTGCAGTACTCTTTACTGAAACAAACATCAGCAAGTGGAAGTGAGCTTTGGAGAATGGAAAAAAGGGTGGGGGCACAGCAATGGAGAGTGGAAGGATGAATGCACTTATTGTGTTGGTTATACATTATGTAAATAATGAGCTATGTAACAAATGTAGAGACAGGAGGGGGAAAATGGGGGAGAATGAAAGGCATCATGACATTGACGAAGAAGCATTGTACTCATAATCTGACTTATGTCATTGTAATCCCTTGCTACAAGTACATAATAATAGTAGTAATAAGAAGAATAAAAATAAGAATAACAGGAGGCCGAGTCATGTTTATGTATTCAAAAAATATACTTGGGGATAATCTGAAAGCCAAGAGCAGAGACCAAAGTTTCCACTGTCCCCAAATTTCCATCAAACAAAATGCGATTTAGCCATTTCCACTTCACAGAGAAATTCAAAAGGTTAGTGTTTGATTAATGATTGATGGAGGGAATTTAGTGGATACAAATACTGTTTCTCTTGGGCTCCTGTAAATTATATTTCTGTGTCCTTTAGAGCCAGGAACCTGCCCTCATGTTTACTCCTTTGTTTATTTCGTCTCTGGTGAACTGGCAACGTCATCAGCACAGCGCTCTCATCTCTAAGTTCCCAGTGCTGAGAGCCTCCATGAAGTCATCATTTACACAGCTGAGTCAGGGCCAGCAGTGCGAGTCACTTGCTAGAAGTGTGAGGTGGCCCTCTTGGGAGGTTTTGAATAATTTTTCTTTTCTCTCTAAAAACTCAGTTATTTTAAATTACTCACACTAGAGACAGAATTCACTTGTAGTGATACAAGTTGTGTTTGACTTATAAAGGTGAGGACGTGGTGAGGGCACACAATTAAAATGTGGACTTAAACATCGATTCTCTGACAACAAGCTGACTCAGAATGTCCTGCCTGTGACGGGGGTGTTGCCGTGGCGAGTCGTGGATTAAACCCGGGGCCGCCAGATTCCCTGAGGACACCCTCGTGGACATTGACAGCCGCGAGAGACGAGGTGGCTGCGTCCCACCTCGCTTCCTCCTGGAGACGAGAACCGTCCACGGCTCACACCAGGGGTCCCCGGGGTCAGTCCCGGCCCGGAGTGGAACCCCGAGCGCGCTCAGCGCGTCCGCCCCGCCGCGTCCCCCCTGCCCCAGGAGGCAGACTCCCCTCCGGCCGAGAGGAAGCTCTGGGCCGCGGGCTGCGGGAGCTGCGGGGCGGCCGTGCTCCTCGGCGGGGGTCCTCGAGCTCAGCGAGGCCCAGGCCAACCTGCCCGTCCTCGGGCTCCCTCCTGGAAGGCGGGTGCTGTCGGGGGGAGCGGGGAGCGGGGGCGCAGGGTCCTCAGCCCGGGCTCTGGGCTGCGGCGGCGGTGGAGCCGCGTGGCCCTTCCGCGGCGGCGGAGACCGACGCGGCGCCGCCCCAGCCCCTCCCGTGCCCGCCTGCCTCGGACCTGGCCGGGCCCGCCCGCAACCCGCCGCCTGCCGCCTCCCTCCGTGCCCCCGGCGCACTTACCCCGACGGAGGCCAGCCGAGGGCTCCGGGCTCGCAGGGGACGCTCGCAGGACGGGGAGGAGCGCGCCTTTAACCCCGCTCTCCGGGGGCCCCGTGGGGGTGTCTGCGGGAAGGTGACAGGTCCCGCTGGGGGCACGGGCCTGCGGCCGGCCCGCCGGGCATTTCACCTGCCGGCTGACTTCATTGTCCTCTCTCCTGGATAACAGCAGCCTGGGGAGAGCTGGGCGGGAAACTTCTCCAAGTTCCCTGGCCACATCTGGGTGAGGGAGCACCAGGGGCCCGGGCAGGGAGACAGTCCCAATTCATCCAACATCCAATTATTCCTTCTTCCCGTGGGCGGACTTCAATTCAGGCCTGGGCACCCTCCTTCAGCTTCTTACTTTAGCTCTTGGCCCGCACTCTACCACTTTGAGCCACAGCCCCGCTTCTGGTTTTCTGGTGGTTAACTAGAGATGAGAATGACTCTAAATGCAGATGTAAAGAAAGTAGAAATGGGGCAGGGCAATGGAGGGGGAGCAGAGATGGTTAAAGACTGAGTAGTAAAGCCTTGTGTTGTCAACGCCTCACCTAGTCTTCATGCAGTAACAGCGAGAGAAAGCACACAGAAATGAACTGAAAATTCCACAAGGAAGCCTTCTTTCATTATTTCCCAACTTCCTCTATTTTTGTCTTTCCATTTTTAATTGTTATCATTGTTCAGTAGTTCTGAGCTCCTTTAGCATTTATCATGAAGGTTTCCATCAATTCTGAAGGAAATTATAACGGCAGTGTACAGAAGGATTACAGTTATATACGTCAGGTAGAGAGAACATTTCTTAAATGTGGTACCTGTACACGATGGAGTTTTACACAGCCATTAGAAAGAATCGCCTGCAGGGAAATGGATGGACCTAGAATAAACCATGTTAAATGAGATAAGCCAAGGCCAGAACGACAAATAGTTTATGTTTTCTCTCATATGAGGAAGCTAGATCTAAAATACATGGAAACATAATAAATTATACAGGACTCTATGCAGTCACACAGTGAGACCAGAGAGGGTACTCTTAGGGCAAGAACACAACAGCATGACGCCTGTGTGCATCTAATCATATAAAATAATATTTATTGAAATGAACTCCAAAAATGGAAACAAGAGGGATTCCTTTTGTTGTTGCACTTGCTTTCTTTCTGTCTTGTCTGTTCCCTTCTCTATCTTTGGGAGGGAAAGGGAGGCATAGAAATGGAGGGACAAAGGGTGAGCAAATGGGGCAGTGGTACCCACTAGACACAATGTTGAAAATGATCTACAAACCTTCTGGGTAGGGATGGGAGAGAAAACTAGGAGTGAGGAACGGGGTGGCATTGTCCAAAAAAAGGAAATCTACTCTTTACCTGACATGTGTACCTGTAACCCCTCTGTGCATCCCTTGCTTAATAACAATTTAAAATTTTAAAATCTATTCCTTTATTTTAGTAACAATTTTATTATTTGTTGAGCTCATTGTTTATATTTTCTTCCTTTTCATTCTCACTTATGCCCTCCATTGTGACTATTGGTTTTAAGGATATGTTGTCTTTTTAAATAACGCATTGCATGTACTTTCAGTGAGGTTTTTGCATCTGTGTCCAGGATTTGTGAATGTTCCAGTATATATGTTGCTGTATGCATTGTATTTCTGGTTTCTTGAGCTTCATTATGGTGGCGTGATGGCTGGGTGTAGAGTATGGTTTGGAAGTGTCAGTGTTGGTTGAAAATGGATTACTTGAGTGCTTGAGAGGCTGTATGAGGGACTCTTGTCCTCTCAGGATGAGAGTCTGGTTTCCAAGGTTATTGTAGGCGGCAAACTTGACTCATATCTATGCAAGCTTCTGAAGAAGATGAGTTATTACTACTGAGCCTTATTTTTGGTGAATTTTGCATCTAAGTTGTATCTTTTTGATGCAGGAAGGTCCTCCTTAATCAAGTTGGTTGTACAAAGGAGATAGAGGCGGTAGTCCTGTTGGAACAATTCTAGACATCAAATGGGAAAAGGTGATATAGCTATATCTTATAGGAGAAGTGAATGGGAAGATGTATGACAATATGCAACAAAAATGAGTTAAAATTTTATTGGGCTCTGGCACAGTGGTGGTGAAGTTAGGATATATATATATATACATTCAATTTTAAAGTACATGCGACATGACCAAGGAAAGGAAAAAGGAAAAGCAAGAATAACTTTTTAAAAGCATAATGCAAAAAGAAAAAATCAAACCAAACAAGAAAAACAGATGATATTCAGGTAGAGTTTCTCTTTCTGTTCAGCTTTTCCAGGTTTTGTTTCTTGTTGGTTTTCTGATACTATTCATGTCAGTTAGGGAAAGATTACTGTGGCTTTTCGGAGTGTTTTATCTTTCCACGTACTTTTTTCTAGTTGTGAATGAAATCACTGATATTTTGATGAGCGCTGCATTGCATCTATAGCTTCAACTCAGTCAGCATCTTGCATATGCTAATAGAGTATGCTGCCACTGGACATAGCTCTGAGACCTACTGCTTACCTTTTTCAATTGGAGGAAGTTGCTTTGGGGGAAAATATCATGTACTTTATAATCTAGCAACGTGTCAACCTAGATTTTTGTTTTTGCCAGTCCTGGGGCTTGAACTCAGGGCCTGGGCACTGTCTCTGATCTTCCTTTGCTCAAGGTTAGCACTCTACCACTTGAGCCACAGCCCCACTTCTGGCTTTTTCTGTTTCTATGATAATGAGGAGTGGAACCCAGGGCTTCATGCCTGCTAGACAAGCACTCTACCACTAAGCCACCTTCCCAGCCCTGAACATCATTGTTGTGGAACCTACTTAGTGGATTGCGCCTAGCTGCTTGAGGAGCAAAGCACAGCAGGCTGCGGGCAGTGAGGGGCGCTCCTCTGGACACTGGGGAAGGACAGGCTTTCCCCCGACACCGCAGTTACCACTACATGGTTACCACCTCCGCTGCTTTCCCTGGCTGCTCAGTGGGATCAGCAGCGCACTGTGCTTCTGCTGAAGGGTGGCGGGGAAGGATCTGGGCTGTGGCTCCCACATGCTCACAGTCGTTGCAGTTGTGGAATTCCTCATTATGCCAGCAGACTCTGAGGTCTGTGTTTAGCCTAGCTGGTGTGTGTACTAATGCATCGTCCTGAGCTTCTTTCTGTGTGTAGACAGAAGCTTGTACCTGTTTCTGGTTCCCTTCTTGCCAAGTTTAATAGAATACGGACACTTGAGTTGCTGGATCTGCTAATGTATTTGCTCAGAGCTCCCAGCTCTTCACAGAGGTGTGAGTCCAGCCCAGCAGGAGTCTGGGGTCCCGCGTGGGCAGGGCTTAGGGCACTCTAGGAATTCCTGGAAATCCTCCACAAGAGATATTTTAGTGTCTTGTGTAACCCGTGGCAGAGCTTTAAGCCTACCACCGAGTCCTGAAATCTTGAAGGACAATGACCAGGGCTCCCCAAGCCCGAAGTGCAGATGAGCCTGAGAAGAGGACACCGATGGTGGATCACAGGGGGAAGACGCCCAGAGCCTTGGGAATCAACTTGAGGTGCGAGGCGTCACTCGCCCCAGAGGGAGAAATCACAGAGCAAGAACAACTTCAGACTAATTGACCTTGTGATCCACAGGAGCACTTGGGGTTTCGCTTGGTGTGCCCCTTCTGCTCCCCCACCCGATGTGGCAAGGGATCGTAGAGGAAAGTTCTGAGCACCGCTTCCCGGATTGCCATTATCCGCTGAAATGTCCCTCTGGGGACGCCAAGGGCCTGGGCTCCCCAGCGAGGTCTTGTCACCCACTGGCAGAAAAGTAAACTTAGAGGCTGCAAGAGATGAGCCAACAAGATCACGTCCTTAAAGCCGTGCGGCTGCGCTCGGGCGCCCCAAGTCCCCTCGGTGCATCAGGTAGGTGCCGCTCTGTCTGGGGGGGGGATGAGTGGGCAGGGGGCTGCCGTGCCCGGCGTGCTGGGCGTCGGTGGCTGAGACTCAGCCTCCACCTCTGAAAGCCCTCAGGGCTCAGGATGCTTCCTCCAGAATGAGGTGGAACATTTCTTCTGAGGACATTCTGTCCTTCAATTTGGTAATTCCTAAATCTAGTTGGTAAGAAGTAATTCCTATTTATTTTCTGACCTCCATGACTTCGATTGACTTGCACTCAAATGCTCAATTTCCTTTTTATTATTTTGGAGGGTATTTTTTGTTTTGCTTTTAAATGTTTTCCTGTCCTGGGCCTTGGACTCAGGGCTTGAGCACTGTCCCTGGCTTCTTTTTGCTCAAGGCTAGCACTCTGCCACTTGAGCCACAGCGCCACTTCTGGCTTTTTTATATATGTTGTGCTGAGGGATCAAACCCAGCGCTTCATATATGCAAGACAAACACAGTACTTCTAGGCCATATTCCCAGCCCTTATATAGGAGTTTTAAATGAATAAACACCATTCATATACATACATCCTGTGAAGTGATTTTTTATCAGTTATGTGACTAAATTTAATTTTTAAATTGCTATTTTTATTTTGGGAAATATAGTACACATTTTTAAAGAAGTATCAACATCAAGAAAAGCAGAGTTTCAGATTTAAAAAACAAACAAACAACTGAACTGGGTTCTATCCACAACAGGGCTGAGAATACAAAACATCACAGGCATCTCTGATGCTAGCTAAGTGTAAAACCTCTTGCCTTGCCTTTCTTTCCTTCATCCACAGAAATAGGCTCCATCTGAATCTGTGTGTTGTTATTGTGTCTTTTTCCTTTGAATTTTACCAATTTAGATTTATTTCTAAACAATATGTTGATTAGTTTGGCTGTTTGTAAAAAAAAAAAAAGAAATCCATGGAATTATTGTATTTTCTCTATTACCTACTTCTTTTTTATTTTTATTTTTATTTTTTATTGTCAAACTGATATACAGAGCGGTTACAGTTTCATACTTTAGGCATTGGATACATTTCTTGTACTGTTTGTTACCTCCTCCCTCCTTTCCCCTTCCCCCCTCCTCCTTTCCCTTTCCCCCTGTGAGTTGTTCAGTAGATTTACACTAAACAGTTTTGCAAGTATTGCTTTTGTAAACATTTGTCTTTTTTACCCTGTGTCTCTTGATTTTGGTATCCCCTTACAGTTTCCTAGTTCTAATACCTGTATACATGGTTTCCAATGTGCTCAGATAAGATACAGAGTTAGTGAAGGTACGACTACAGGAGGGCATACAAGAGGATCATCAATTATAGAAGCTATGGTTTCACATCCCATGTTGAAAGTAATTACAACAGTGATATAACAGTCGTTTCTATAACATGGAGTTCATTTCACTTAGCATCATCTTATGTGATCATAAGGGTATAGCTATTGGGCTCTTGTGATCCTCTGCTGTGACTTGCCTAAACCTGTGCTAATTATTCCCTATAAGGGAGACTATAGAGTTTTAAATGAATAAACACCATTCATATACATACATCCTGGAAAGTGATGTTTTAATTTCACATAATTATTAAATATTCTCAGGTTGGCTCCTCTTCACAAATCTGATAGAGCAGTTAAGGATATGTGTATTCTATAGTTAACATTTTTTTAGATTATTTAGGACCTCATTTCATGAAAGCTAGCCTCACACTTCTGCAAATATCTCCTAGAATTTTCTCATACAATTTTTTTTTTCTGTTCCTGAGGCTTGAACTCTGGGCTCTACTACTTGAGCCACAGCACCACTTCTGTTTTTTGTTTTGTTTTGTTTTTTCTGTGATTAGTTGGAGTTATGAGTCTCATGGACTTTCCTACCCGGGCTGGCTTCAACCTACGGTTCTCAGATTTCAGCCTCCTGAGTAGCTAAGATCACCGGTGTGAGCCACCAATCTGGCCTCCTGTAATCTTTTGAGTGTAGGTCTGGTCCTGGGACTTCCACTCAAAGTCTTACACTCTTGCTTGGTTTGCTAATTACCAGTGCTCTGCCTTAAGCCATGCCTCTAGCCCAGCTTTTAGTTGATTAATTTGAGATGGAGTCTCTTGTACTTCCCAGCCCAATCTGGCTTCAAACCGTGATCTTCCAGGTCTCAGTCTCCTGCAATAGGATTACAGGGCTGCACCAGCAGTACCGGCTCTCAGGAAACCTTTCTTGTCCCAGTTTTACTTTCACAGGTTACGGCTCAGTGGAGGTGGCCTCTAGTGCGTGCTCGGCTCATTCCGCAACGTCAGGTAAGAGCAGTGATGGTTGGGGCAGGGACACCACATGCTACACAAGCCAAGGGAAGGGGTGGTGGCCTCTTCTGACTGCCCTGGACATGGACTATCATTCCTATGAGCTGTGGAGAAGGAATGTCTGTCCCCTGTGATGTTTCCTCTGTGCATAATTTATTTAGAAATACCTCTTCCTTCATCTCTAATCATGGACATGCCTTAATTCCTTGTGCTTAAAGGAGAAGGGAGAGTAGCACCCTGTTCTCCCCTCCTCTCTACACTGAGATTTTCTTTTTTTCAAACTATGTTTTCATGAACATATCTACATGTGTAGATAAATAGGAAACAATTTCCTGGGAAAATCAAAGGGAAAGCCAAAGCGGATTAGGAAGAATGCACTTGGCCCCTGGTTCAGCCCTGGGCTGCTCAGGAAGCAGACTGTCTGCAGATCTGTCCAGGTTTCCCAGGACGACAGTCTCCTGCGGGAGGTGACACCCCTCTGGGCGGCCCGACCTCCCTATGAAGATCTCTTCCACAGACGTCTCCAGGAGCTTGTCACATGCTAATGCCACGGATGTCACTAGAGATGGTTTATGGGTGTGCACCTGAGCTCTTCTGTACCGTTCTGTCAGCTCACAGACTCAGGGCACAATCGCATCCTGGTTTTCAGAGCCAGCTGCTGTTCATTTTCCGGGCTATTTCTCTGGTTATTGCTCCTTACCCTGCTGGGCTTCCTTCGTGGCCTCTCTGGACACAGGGCTGACGTCTGGTGGGGTGGAGCCCTCTCTCCCAGGTGCTCTCCTAGTTTCCAGCTGGAATAGAGCGGGGGTCAGCTGTGGGGGGCTGGCAGTGTCGCCTTAGTTTGTAGACGTTTCAGTAGCAATGTTGGTGGTGAGGCTGAGCTTGGGTAGTGACAGGAAAGTGTGTTCTTTGTGGTGTGTTTGGATAGACACATAATTCTCACCGGTGGACACAAGTCCTACCACTTTCTTGAATTCTAAAATGTTCTTTGTTGGGCTGGGAATATGGCCTAGTGGCAAGAGTGCTTGCCTCGTATACATGAAGCCCTGGGTTCGATTCCCCAGCACCACATATACAGAAAATGGCCAGAAGTGGCGCTGTGGCTCAAGAGGTAGAGTGCTAGCCTTGAGCAAAAAGAAGCCAGGGACAGTGCTCAAGCCCTGAGTTCAAGGCCCAGGACTGGCAAATAAATAAATAAAATTTTCTTTGTTTACCCAGCAGATAAGCATAGTTATGTTCATGTTGCAGATGAAAAGCAGACATGTTTTCCTTCCTCTCCACTCTGGAGTCTGTCCCGCACAGACGCCCCAGCCTGTGCTGGGTTGTGCTGGACTTTCCTGCCTAGGCTGGCTTCAAACCGCAGTCCTCAGATCTCAGCCTCCTGGGTAGCTGGGATTACAAGTGTGAGCCACTGGCACCTGTCTTATGTTTGTAAGGCTTAAATGTTTAATTTTAGACCAGTTGTTAGAATTCTACTTGTTAAATCCTTGTGTATATCTATTTTCTTTTAAAATACTGTCAGTGTATATTTTACCTGGTATGGAATTAATGTCCAGACTAGGTGTACCCCATTGCAAGCACAGAGACTTCTCAGAATTGTCTTTAGAGCTGTGTACCAGTGATCATGTGTCACCCCAAAATGCAGGCCTTTGAGTCATACTTCTGTGCTGTTTTCATGGGAGCTAACCAAATGTGCTGAAACATCTTGATCACTAGTTTTGGAAAACGTTTTCTAATGCTACTATAACAATTTTCATTTTAGGAAATTCACATTTCTCACTGTTTTAATCCTGAGTGCACCTCGGCTGTGGATTCTGAAATGGAATTCTACATTCCTAAGTCTTTTGTATTATATCTTATATTGTACAACTACAGGATGTAAGGGACCATGAAGTAATTCTACTCTCTATCTTTATATTTCACATTTAGGGGGCTTAAATGTCTAGTGATGTTATGGAGATATTACACAAGCCCATCATCATCAAACAATTTCATAAAATGTATCTGTGGGCCTCTTGAGTATGGAGAGCCATCTAAGCTCCCTGAAGGAGAGATGAAAGCTGATTCCTATGAGGAGTGTCAGGGCTGATTGGATACTCGTCTTTAATCACCTCTGCAAGTGGAATGGCCTGAATCCCTTTTAATTGTGGTTCCACAGACCACCCTGACGCCACCTGCCTTAATAGAAAAGACTTTGGCCTAAGTGCCTGTGAGTGTAAGACAACCAGACTCTGCTCACATAGGGAAATTGTTCTGGCTCAATGATGACAATGGAAGATGTATAGCTATTTTGTAGTGTTCAGAGAAAGCTCCTGGAGCTCATTGTTGTAGACCTACTCAAGTTAGTGCTCGTAGCGAATGGCAGGTGGTAGGTGTAACTTCAAGCCACCTACCTTCACCGTCTACTCGTATCAACCTTTGCTCTGTTCATATATTAAGGACACTGGATCTGACACTAAATACACCAGATGAGAGGGTGCATTGAATAACTGTGTGTGCCTCGCTGTTAAATCCTTTTGCTGCAGAGGTCTCCCTGCCACGTTTGTGCAACCCTCATTCAAATTCTCCAAAATTCCTTTGCACCCAAGATGAGGCAGATCTGATGTAGGGATATGGCCAGTGACAGAACACTAGCCTGGCATGCATGCAAAGGTGGGCTCCTGCCCAGCACAGGAAGGAAGAGTGCTCTCACCCCAGAGAAACTCCAGACGACAGCATGAAAGGAAGTAAGTCCCACAGTACACAACAACTTCAAATGTACAAACTAGGGAGCCCAGCAGTGGGCATGTGCTTCTGCCCAATCTGGAAGTGGTGCGACAGGCGGAGGGGTGAGATGCGCTCTAGTGTTCATGGAAAAGTGTGAGCAGAGCCATTTGCTGTACTTTGATTACGTTCACCCTCTGAATCACTTTTCAGCTTCCATTCCTCCACCTTCTTTATGCCATTGTCATTCATCTGTGTGATGTATTTTGATCACATTTAAGCCCTCACATTCTCCTTTCTCCCACCTCCTCCCTCTGGTTCCCCTCAAACAGTCCACCTCTTACTGCCATGTCTTCTTCCTCCTGTCTTCATTCCTCTTGCTTCACCTCCTCCTTCTTTATCTCCTCCTCCTCCTCCTTCTTCCTCCTCTTCCTTCTCCGTCCTCCTTTTTTTCTTCTTCTCCTTCCTTCTTCCTCCTCCTCCTTTCCTTCTTTTCCTCCTACTTATGGTATTATTATTTTGTCTATTTTCCACATATATGCAAACCCATGTGATAGTTGTCTGTCTGAACTTGACTGATCTCATTCAGCATGTTGATCCACATATTTTGATTAAGTAATTGATGTTAATTAAGATTAATTAGGTGGTTATATTTGTCATAACAAAACATTCTTTTCTCCACAGACTTCTAATATATGTTTATCATATAAGATGACTAAAAACAAACTATACCACAATGCTGCTGTAAGAAGCGCATTTTTCTCTGAAGTTGCCATTGGAATCTTGGCCAACACCATCCTTCTTCTCTTCCACATCTTCATCTTCCTTCATGAGCACAGGCCAAATCCCACTGACTTGCCCGTTGGTCTCTTGGCCCTCACCCACCTGGCGATGCTGATAATCATGGGGTTCATAGGTACCGACATTTTTATGTCTTGGGAACGGTTTTGGGATACCATCACATGTAAATGGCTTGTCTACCTACACAGGTTGGTCAGGGGCCTGACTGTTTGTATCACCTGCCTGCTGAGTGTCCTTCAGGCCGTCACCCTCAGCCCCAGAAGCTCCTGTTTGGCAAAGCTCAAGCGCACGTCCCCACGTCACTATCTGTGCTCCCTTCTTGTGCTGTGGGTCTTGTACATGTCTGTGAGCAGTCACATCTTCATGTCTGTCATCGCCACCCCCAATCTGACCTCAGACAGTCTCATCTATGTCACCGAGTCCTGCTCTGTGTTGCCCATCTCTTACACTCTCAGGCAAGTGTTTTCCACATTTCTGACTGTTCGGGAATTCTTCCTCATGGGCCTCACATTCGTCTCTAATGGATACATGGTCACGGTCTTGTGTATACACAAGAGGGAGACCCAGCATCTTCACAGCTCCAGCCTTGCTCTGAAAACATCTCCAGAGCAAAGAGCCACCCGGACCATTCTGCTGCTCACCAGTTTCTTTATGGTGATGTCCATTTTAGACTATGGTATCTCTGCCTCAAGAATTATGTGGAACAATGACCCAGCTCTGTATTGTGTTATTATTCTTATATCCCATAGCTATGCTGCAGTCAGCGCACTGGTGTTCATCAGTACTGACAAGCGTGTGATTATCTTTGTGAGAACCATGTGGGGAAGGACAGTAACTGTTTACTCAGGAAAGGATATATTCTCAACTAGTGGAATGAACTGGCTGTAGAATAAGAATGAAATACACCATATACTCTAATACTAAGTTATGCTTTCCCATTAAACTTACTTTATATGTATGAATGGCAAATATATAAAGACAGTAAAAACATACCTGTCCTGTGGGTCTTCCATGGAAACCTATGCTGTGGCTCTCACTGATCAAAACTAGGGTTAGTCCACTGCTATAGTTCAGATCTGAACTATCCCCAAAGTTGCATGGTTTCGCTTTCTCTAGCACAGGCACTATTAAGTGAGTCCTAGTGAGAGGAAGTTAGCTCACTTGGGCATGTGCCTGTTATGAAATAATAGGACACTAGCTGCTTCCCTCTTTTTGTTTCTCACATGTGGCTATTATGCCAGAACCCGGAAAGGCGGTTCTAGCTGCCCCGCCTCCCAGCCTTGCGACCACGTGTGGCTAAGATGGCGCCTGATGGTGAACCTGGAGGCGGTCCTGTGGGCTGTGACATAGAATTAGGCCGCCTCTTAGGATGGGTCCCTCGGCCCTCCACCCTTGACGGACAGCTCAGGCCTCCCTTCACCTTCCCTCCATAGGTGCACGTACACCCCTCCCCTTCCTGCCGCTCTCTGACCTATTTAAGAGTGGAGCTTATTTCAATAAAGCGAGACGGGCACAAGACATTCTTCCTGACGCGTCTGATTGTCCTCCGGTGTGGGGGGGCTGGGTGCGGGCAGTCCGTCGACCCTTCTCCTTTCTTGGCCCGCCCCAGTCGGGGCGTGCTTCCCCATCTCTCCCGCAGGTCAGGAGAGCACTGGGGGCTAAAGACCCCGACAAAGCAGATTTTATACATTTTCAGATAATCAAAGCAGAGTAATAGCACCCGAGTTAAGTTGCTAGAATACCACTAACTGGTTCCTATAGTAGAGCACCGTGAAGCCATTTGAATGCCAAGGAAGTGTCTCAGTGAGAGTAGCAAACAATACATGTGATTACTAAATAGTAAACTCTGAACAATCGTCACAAAATGATATATACAGATGACAGACACAGGAAAAGATGTTTAGGGCAGACTGCAAGGGCAGACTGCAGTGAGAAGCAAATGCCCTCCCCCACAAAATTTACACCAAATAATGCTGTTGAGTTTACAGGGATTTCAGCTGATCGTAGGGGGATACAAATGATGTCATCTTTCAGGAAAACAGTACCCAGCTTCTTATCCTTAACCCCATTATCTTTTCTTTCTTTCTTTCTTTTTTTTTTTTTTGCCAGCCACATTATCTTATGATGCAACACCCGGTGTCTAGATTTTGCCCAAATTAACTGAAAACTTAGGTACACAAATACACTGTGTCTTAATCTTTCTAGGGTCATCATTAATAATCACTATACGTTGATGAACTGCGGGGTAATCTAGTTTGGCAGTTATTTTATTTGAAGTTTTGTGGTATATCACTAATGATCGCTTTGCTTTGCAAGTTTCTATTAAGAAATTTGTTATACCAATGGTTTTGACTTCATATGTGATATTTATTTCTTGTAGTTTTCAGTATTCTCTCTTCTTTGTAACTAATGTTTTAATGATAAAAATAATACTACACTGGGCACTGGGCACTGGTGACTTGCGCTTGTAATCCTAGCTACACAGGAGGCTGAGATCTGTGGCTTGAAGCCACCCATGCAAGAAAGTCCACAAGACTCTTAGCTCCAATTAACCACCAGAAAACTGGAAGTGGAGCTGTGTCTCAAAGTGGTAGAGCACTAGCCTTGAGCAAAAGAGCTCAGGGACAGTGCTCAGGCCCTGGGTTCAAGCCTCATGAAGTGACAAAATAAATTCAGTGTGGAAAGTTTCTGGTCTTGTTTGTTTGGGGTCCTAAAAGCCTCTTGTACCTGGATGACCCTCTCTTTTTTTTATAATTTATTTATTAATTAAAGAAAAGTTTTTTTGACAAGGTGTTGTGCAAAAAGGGTAGAGTTACATAGTAGGGCAGTGTGTACATTACTTGTGATATCTTACATCCTGTTTTTCTTTCCCTTCCCTACTTCGGTAGACATATATACAATATACAATGTACCACATATATACAATATACAATAGCCACGTGGCCTACGCTGAAGGAAATTCGCCTAGGGCTTTAAATGTAATGTCTACAATAGACAATATGTCAACAATAGTCTTATATGAATGTACATACATAGCTTTTGAGTTATTGTGATCCACTGAGAGGTCAATTTTTGACCTTTATATGTTGAGTAGTTGTTTGGTTTTAGTTACATAGTGTAGGGTCGCTGCCCCAATCCTGTGGGAAATACCATTTGACAAGCAGTTTTTGGTTTCACAGACCTGGTCTCTACTGTCTCTCCGTCACCCCATCTTAACAGTCATATATCAGGGAGATCATGCCCCTTTGTTTTCTGTGTTTTAGGCTTGTCTTGCTCAACACTATTTGTTCAAGTTCTGACCATTTCCCTACGAATAACAATATTTCACCATTTCTAATTGCTATGTAGTATTCCATTGTGTATAGGTACCATATTTTTTTGATCCATTCATCTGTGGAGGGGCATCTGGGTTGTTTCCATATTTTGGCTATTGTGAATTGTGCAGCGATAAACATGGAAGTGCAGATGTCTTTTTGATATCTTGGGACCTGTTGTTCAGGATAGATGCCTAGGAGTGGTATGGCTGGGTCATAGGGTAGGTCTATGTTGAGCTTTTTGAGGAGCCTCCATACTGTTCTCCAAAGTGGTTGTACTAATTTGCACTTCCACCAACAATGGAGGAGTGACCCTCCCTTTTTGAAGATTTGAGTTTTATTGAATAGGTTTTCTATTCCTTTTCCTTGAACCTCTTCTCCTACTAGGTCCACAATTGACAAGGTTTGGTCTTTTAATAGTGCCTTAGAGGTCTTGTATTTTCCATTCATACATCTTTAGATTTTTTTTCTGTATCTTCTAAAATAATTACCATAGGGAGAGAAAGATGGCGCCGAAAGAATAGGGAGGCACCCCGACTCGCACCAACTGAATAGCGAGCTGGGAACTCCAATACCCAACACCCCACCAAGAACCCAGCAAAACCAGCATCCAGAAGCAGTGGAGAAATGCAGGAAAACAAAAAGGAGCAAAAAAGAAGAACCGAAAACCTACACGGAGCCGGAGATTCACCGGGGCACCCTCCCCCCACCAGCCGACCCTGGCCCAAACAGGGTCAGGCTGGGAAAGGGGAACCCAGCGATCGGCAGACAGGTTGCCAGGAGCACAGAATCCATATAGCGGGAGACCCCACGGACACAAGGCAGGGTGCGGACCAAGACACACCGGCAGCGACGAGAAGTTCGGGTCCACACCGGATTCGGACAAGGGAACCCAGCGCGGCAGAAAGAGGGAACAGGGGAAGCCACCACGACACTTCGCCAACCCCTGAAGGGCCAACAGCTGCGCGGGACACACACACAAAGCAGCAAAAGTGAGTCCCCCATAATCCCTTCCCCCAACGGGAGACCCAAGCCCGACAAAGAAGCTATATCTCCCTCCCTCCCCCTCCCCACTCCCGTGGGAACAAAGAACCCCCAAATCAGGCGGGAAGCTCCCATCAGGCGCTGGGAAGCCAGTCTAGCAGGGGAAGGGAGGAACAGCCCCAAGCCCCCAAAGGTTCCTGAACTGGCAGAACCGGCCCCGTCCCCTTCCCAACAGGGGCCGGGGGACAGCCGGCAGGGCAAGCCCCACCTGAGGCGCCTGGACCTTGCGGACTCTTACAACTAAAATCACAGGCGCTGGTGGGCAATACCAGCCCAGCAGGGTCACCTGAGCCTGATCTCGTTCCTCCTCCTCGCAGCAGAGGCGAGGTCTGAGGGTGCCAAGCCACACCTGGAGAGTCGATCCCACCGGGCCCCACACATACTGCCTCCCCCGCCAATGGACTCGCAGGAGGGCGCAAGCACAACCCAACAACCCAGGGCTCGCTCTGGGAGGCAGACCCCGCTAAAGTGCCTGTTGTAGGGGACTCACAGTGCACAGGAGGGCGGGGCCCCAGCGAAAGCGCCCGCTCTGGTAGGCGTGCCCTGCACTGGTGGGCGGGGCCACAGCGACAGCACCTGCTGCCGTAGACACGCCTACACAGAAGGGAGGGAAGATCTACACAGACCTCCAGATGCGCAAATCACAAAGAAACATAACTCAATTCATCAAAGGACAAGCCAACTCGCCAGCTCCAAAAAGCAGCACGACTGAAGAGGAGATGGAGAATAAAAAAGCAAATGAGGCCATGTTAACAGGAATGATCGAAAGCGTCAGAAATGAAATCAGAAAACAATTCCAGGAGTTTAGAGCGGAAATCTGGAAGGACACCCAGGAAGCCAAGAAAGAAATGGAAGCAAAACTGGATACAATGCAAGCCTCGTTTAAAGAAATGGAAGCAAAAATGGATACAATGCAAGCCGCCTTTAAAGAAAATCTCCACACCCTGAGAATTGAAATGCATGAAAAAATAGATTTAAAATACAACTCTTTAAAGGAAGAAATTTCCACGATCAGAGCTGATATGACAACCATGAATAGCTCTCTGACATCCATAAACTCCGCAATTGAAACCATAACACAAAGAGTTGACCATATGGAATCCAGAATCTCTCGCCTGGACGATGAAGCAGCTGACAACAACCAGAAAATGACCACACTCCAAGAAAAGGTGAAGCTTCAGGGAAGATTAATCCAGGAACTAATGGACAAAGACAAGAGATATAATCTGCGCATAATTGGAATAGAAGAAGGAGCCGAATATCAGAGCAGAGGGCTTAATCATGTTCTCAATAAAGTTATTGCAGAAAACTTCCCCAATCTCACAGGGGACCCCATCCAGGTAACCGAAGCCTATAGGACACCTGGCAGGCCAGACCCCAGGAAAACCACCCCAAGGCACATAATATTCAAGACTACAGACCTCAAGATTAAAGAACAAATTCTGAATTCAGCCAAAGCGAAGAAGGAAACTTTTTTCAATGGGAAGAGGATTCGAATAACATCCGACTTATCCACACAAACTTACCAAGCTCGAAGTGAGTGGAAGAATACCATCCAAGTACTTCAGAATAACAATTTACAACCTCGGATCAAATATCCAGCAAAACTGGAGTTCACATTCGAAGGGAGAACCAGATCTTTCCACACCAAAGAGGAGCTAAAGGAGTATGTGAATAAAAAACCAGCCCTACAGCGAATATTAAGAGGGGAAGCCCACCCAACAGAGATCGTAAAAGACACACAGACAGAATCAGAAAGAAACTTCAATAGCCAAAGTCCAGCAGAAAGACCAGCTCACTAAAGACAAGAAAAAAAAAAAAAAAAAAAAAAAACAGGAAAAAACAGCCCAACAAGAAAATGGAAGGAGAAAAAACACCCTTATCCTTGATCTCTTTAAATATAAATGGCTTAAACTCCCCGATTAAGAGGAGCAGACTGGCAGAATGGATCCGCAAACAAAAAGTTGACATCTGCTGTCTACAAGAGACCCACCTTACAGCAAGGGACAAAAACAGGTTTCGAATGAAAGGATGGAGCAAGATCTACCAAGCAAATGCACCCACCAAAACGGCAGGTGTGGCCATTCTGATCTCAGACAAGCTGGACTTCTCTTTAAAGTCCACTCAAAAAGACAAAGAAGGACACTACATATTAATACAAGGAAAAATCCAGAATCAAGACATCACGGTGATAAATGTATACTCACCAAACAAAAGAGGCCCGACATATGTCAAGCAAATTCTCACAGAATTACAGAGCAAGATAGATACAAACACAATCATAGTGGGTGACTTTAATACTCCTCTCTCTCCAAGAGACAGATCCAACACCCAGAGGATTAGTAAGGGAGCTGAGGACCTAAATAACACCATTTCCCAAATGGATCTAACAGACCTATATAGAACCTTCCACCCTACAGAGACCCAATACACCTTCTTTTCAGCAGCCCATGGATCATATTCCAAAATAGACCACGTCATAGCCCACACAAAGAACCTCAGCAAATACAAAAGTATTGACATCATCCCATGTATTATATCTGATCACAGTGGATTAAAGGTAACCCTCAACAACAAAGGATACCACAGAGCCTATACACACTCTTGGAGACTAAACCCCACGCTGCTATCCAACACTTGGGCCACAGATCAAATTAAAGATGAAATCAAGGAATTCATAAGCCACAATGACAAAGAAAACACATCACAAAGAAACCTATGGGACACAGCTAAGGCAGTACTGAGGGGCAAGATCATTGCACTCCGTACCCACATTAAAAGAATGGAAGCAGAGCAGGTGAATACCCTCACGATGAAACTAAAACAACTGGAGAAACAAGAAATGACAGAATCTAAAAGGACTAGGAGGGAAGAGATTACAAAGATTAAAGAAGAGATAAATCTGATTGAAAATAGAAAGACCATTCAACAAATAAATAAGACTAAAAGCTGGTTCTTTGAGAAAATAAACAAAATTGACAGACCCCTTGCAAGACTCACAAAAAAAAGAAGAGACTCATATTCATAAAATCAGGGACTCCACAGGAAAAATTACAACAAGTACACACGATATTCAAACAATCATAAGGAGCTATTTCCAAAACCTCTACTCAGCAAAAAACAATAATTTTACAGAAATGGATCAATTCTTAGAGAAGTACAAACTGCCCAAACTGAACCAAGAAGAAATAAATCAACTAAATAAACCAATAACTTACGGTGAGATACAAGAGGTAATCAAGAACCTCCCTACTAAGAAAAGCCCAGGCCCAGATGGATTCACCAACGAATTCTACAAAACCTTTAGTGAGGAGCTAATTCCAATACTCCTCAAACTCTTCCGCAAAATAGAAACGGAGGGAGAAATCCCAAACTCATTCTACGAAGCTAATATCATACTCATCCCCAAACCAGGCAAAGATCCAACAAAAAAGAGAACTACAGACCAATATCACTAATGAACACAGATGCAAAGCTCCTCAATAAAATATTAGCTAACAGGATCCAGAAACTGATTAAGAATATCATACATCATGACCAAGTAGGCTTCATCCCTCAGTCACAAGGATGGTTCAACATCCGTAAATCAATCAATGTAATTCACCACATAAACAGAACTAAAATCAAGAATCACATTGTTATCTCAGTCGATGCCCAAAAAGCCTTCGACAAAATACAACATCCATACCTATTAAAAGCTTTGGAGAGAACAGGAATAGATGGAACATTCCTCAAAACAATAAAAGCCATATACAACAGACCAACTGCTAATATCATATTAAATGGAGAGAAACTTAAATCATTCCCCCTAAACACAGGAACAAGACAAGGATGCCCACTCTCCCCACTTCTGTTCAACATAGTGCTGGAATCCCTAGCCATAGCAATAAGGCAAGAGGAGGACATCAAAGGGATCCACGTCGGCAAGGAAGAAATCAAGTTATCCCTATTCGCAGACGACATGATCTTATAACTCAAGGACCCAAAAAACTCAGTACCCAAACTTCTACATCTAATAAACCAATTTGGCAAAGTAGCAGGATACAAAATCAATCCACAAAAGTCAGCAGCTTTTCTGTACACCAGCAATAGACAAACAGAAAAGGAAATTATGGAAACAATTCCATTTACAGTAGCCAAAAAAAAGAATAAAGTACCTAGGGATCAACTTAACCAAGGACGTGACGGACCTATTCAATGAAAACTACAAAAATCTAATAAGGGAAATCAAAGAAGACACAAGGAGATGGAAAGACCTCCCATGCTCATGGGTAAGCAGAATCAATATAGTGAAAATGGCCATATTGCCCAAATTGTTATACAAATTCAATGCAATACCTATCAAAATCCCAGCCACATTCTTCACTGAAATAGAGAAACCAATCCATAAATTCATATGGAACAGCAAAAAACCTAGAATAGCCAAAGCAATTCTAGGCAAAAAACATAGTGCAGGAGGTATCACCATACCAGACTTCAAGCTCTACTACAAGGCCATCATAACAAAAACAGCATGGTATTGGTATAAAAACAGATCGGAAGACCAGTGGATTAGAAGTGAAGACCCAGAAATAAAACCGCACTCTTACAGCCAACTGATATTCGACAAAGGAGCTAAAGACATACAATGGAATAAACATAGCCTCTTCAACTACTGGTGCTGGGAGAACTGGGCAGCCATATGCAGAAAACTCAAAGTAGACCCAAGCCTATCA
Source organism: Perognathus longimembris pacificus (assembly GCF_023159225.1). Taxonomy (NCBI): domain Eukaryota; kingdom Metazoa; phylum Chordata; class Mammalia; order Rodentia; family Heteromyidae; genus Perognathus; species Perognathus longimembris. The sequence continues at coordinate 70,461,377 of NC_063170.1, forward strand.
CCATGCACCAAGATCAACTCAAAATGGATCAAGGACCTCAACATCAGACCTGAATCCTTGAAACTACTGAAGGACAGAGTAGGAAAGACACTAGAACTTATAGGCACAGGAAGGAACTTCCTGAATAGAGTCCCAGGGGCACATCAAATAGGGGAAAGACTCAACAAATGGGACTACTACAAATTAAAAAGTTTCTGCACAGCTAAAGTCATAGCCACCAAAATAGAAAGACAGCCAACGATATGGGAAAGGATATTTACCAGCACAGCAACAGACAAAGGCCTGATATCTGTCATCTACAGAGAACTCAAAAAACTAAGCCCCTCCAAGCCCAATAAACCTATTAGGAAATGGGCAAAAGAGCTAAAGAGAGACTTCACAAGAGAAGATATAAAAATGGCAAAGAAACACATGAGGAAATACTCAACATCCCTGCTAGTAAAGGAAATGCAAATAAAAACAACCCTGAGATACCACCTCACCCCAGTTAGAATGGCCTATACTCTGAACTCAGGAAACAACAAATGCTGGAGGGGCTGTGGGGAAAGAGGAACCCTTCTCCATTGTTGGTGGGAGTGCAAATTAATACAACCACTTTGGAGAACAGTATGGAGGTTTCTCAAAAAGCTCAATATAGTCCTACCCTATGACCCAGCCATACCACTCCTAGGCATCTATCCTAAACAGCAAAACCCAAGATATCAAAAGGACATTTGTACTTCCATGTTTATCGCGGCACAATTCACAATAGCCAAAATTTGGAAACAACCCTGATGCCCCTCCACAGATGAATGGATCCAAAAAATATGGTACTTATACACAATGGAATACTACATAGCGATTAGGAATGGTGAAATATTGTTATTCGCAGGGAAATGGTCAGAACTCGAACAAATAATGTTGAGTGAGACAAGCCTAGAACACAGAAAACAAAGGGGCATGATCTCCCTGATATATGACTGTTAACAAAGGGAGACAGAGAGACAGTAGAGACCAAGTCTGTGAACACTGTATATGTGCTTGATACATTGTATATTGCATATGGGTCTACCTGACCTAGACAAGGGATGGAAAAACAGGTTGTAAGATATCACAAGAAATGTACACACTGCCCTACTATGTAACTGCACCCTCTTTGCACAACACCTTGTAAAAAAAAATTTTATGTTCAATTAATAATAAAAAAATTAAAAAAATAAAATAAAAATAAAAATAGGTATACACAAAACAAAAAAAAAGAAATGAATTCACTGCCTTATTATGTAACTGTACACCCTTTGTACAACACCTTGTCAATAAAATTTAATTAAAAAATAAAAAAAAATAATTACCATAGCTAATCTGTATTCATACCCTGATAGTCTACCTTCAGTTTAATCTAGTCTATTGATCAGACTTTCAATTCAGTTTTTACGTTTTACTTATTTAGCTTTATATTTTCATAATTTCTGTATCTTCGTTGAATTGTTTTAATTTCCTGCATTTTCTTCTTCATTTCATTCTGCTCCTTGGGTTTTCTTGGAATTCAAGTTTTTCTCTCTGTTTAATTCCATAAACCATTCTTATATTCATTCTCTTGAATTCTTTGAGATTTCATCCTCTTTGCTACTGGTTTACTACTGTGGAGTTGTTGAGTCTGGGAAGAGTTGGTGTTATCTAGTTTTTCACTGTTTGTGCCCTGGAATTTGTGCACTTGAGATCTAGTCATTGGTTGGAAATTTTAACCATGTCAAATCTTTGGTTGAAAGTCTGTGTTCATGCAGGTTTTTGTAGTGACTGGATTGATGGCCTTTTCTTGCTATTGGACTGGCAAATGAATGGCTTGGTAGCCAAACGTTCTTTAACTTGCTCAGGGTGCTGAACCTGGCCCTCCCCAGTACCACTCCAACTGTGGACAACTAATGGAATCTCCACAGCAGTGTTAATTTCCCAGCTCTGCTCTCACTGTAGAAGCTTCCTTCATGCTATGCTTGAAGCTGCTGCTACCAGCAGGGAACTTTGTCTCTTCTCATCAAGGAGATTTCCTCTTGCTCCACAAGGCCTTACTTTATATCTCAGGGACAGGAAGTCTTTAAGCCTAGGGGCGACCCCCAAATTCACTGCATGGAGTAGCAGGCAGAGCAGTGAGTTCTGCACTACCTCAAGCAGTGAGGAACTTAGGCACTTTCTCTCCTAGTCCCCTTATGCTAGACCTTGGCCAGCATTCTCCTCTCTGTGGGAGCGGGAGGCCAAGGATACAGAAAGAACATGGGGATGTACACAAAAGTGGTATGGATTCAGCCAGGAATGAAATAACTGATGAATGAATAAAGAACTCTGGTAAATATACACAATGGAGTATTATGTGTCAGATAAAATGGGTAAAAAAATAGTTCAAAAAGGAATTGGAAACTTTTGTGAACTAAGTGTAAGCATAATTATGTCAGCCTTTGTATCTGATCCTCAGACAGACTAGTTTATGTCGCTGCCACACTCTGTGATGCCTCTACTCTGGGGTGTGACATTCCTTGTGCCTGTCCTGAGATGGTCACTGGCTCTGAAATCACTCCATACAGCACACAGCAGGCCACTCCTCCTGGAACATTGTTACATGAAGGACCTGCTTTCCAGGTAATGATGATTCCGAGGGTTGAAATGAGTTTCTGTCTCCCTGCCCGGGCCCCTGGTGCTCCCTCACCCAGATGTGGCCAGGGAACTTGGAGAAGTTTCCCGCCCAGCTCTCCCCAGGCTGCTGTTATCCAGGAGAGAGGACAATGAAGTCAGCCGGCAGGTGAAATGCCCGGCGGGCCGGCCGCAGGCCCGTGCCCCCAGCGGGACCTGTCACCTTCCCGCAGACACCCCCACGGGGCCCCCGGAGAGCGGGGTTAAAGGCGCGCTCCTCCCCGTCCTGCGAGCGTCCCCTGCGAGCCCGGAGCCCTCGGCTGGCCTCCATCGGGGTAAGTGCGCCGGGGGCACGGAGGGAGGCGGCGGGCGGCGGGCGGCGGCGGGCCCGGCCAGGTCCGAGGCAGGCGGGCACGGGAGGGGCTGGGGCGGCGCCGCGTCGGTCTCCGCCGCCGGGGAAGGGCCACGCGGCTCCACCGCCGCCGCAGCCCAGAGCCCGGGCTGAGGACCCTGCGCCCTCGCTCCCCGCTCCCCCGACAGCACCCGCCTTCCAGGAGGGAGCCCGAGGACGGGCAGGTTGGCCTGGGCCTCGCTGAGCTCGAGGACCCCCGCCGAGGAGCACGGCCGCCCCGCAGCTCCCGCAGCCCGCGGCCCAGAGCTTCCTCTCGGCCGGAGGGGAGTCTGCCTCCTGGGGCAGGGGGGACGCGGCGGGGCGGACGCGCTGAGCGCGCTCGGGGTTCCACTCCGGGCCACGACTGACCCCGGGGACCCCTGGTGTGAGCCGTGGACGGTTCTCGTCTCCAGGAGGAAGCGAGGTGGGACGCAGCCACCTCCTCTCTCGCGGCTGTCAATGTCCACGAGGGTGTCCTCAGGGAATCTGGCGGCCCCGGGTTTAATCCACGACTCGCCACGGCAACACCCCCGTCACAGGCAGGACATTCTGAGTCAGCTTGTTGTCAGAGAATCGATGTTTAAGTCCACATTTTAATTGTGTGCCCTCACCACGTCCTCACCTTTATAAGTCAAACACAACTTGTATCACTACAAGTGAATTCTATCTATAGTGTGAGTAATTTAAAATGACTGAGTTTTTAGAGAGAAAAGAAAAATTGTTCAAAACCTCCCAAGAGGGCCACCTCACACTTCTAGCAAGTGACTCGCACTGCTGGCCCTGACTCAGCTGTGTAAATGATGACTTCATGGAGGCTCTCAGCACTGGGAACTTAGAGATGAGAGCGCTGTGCTGATGACGTTGCCAGTTCACCAGAGACGAAATAAACAAAGGAGTAAACATGAGGGCAGGTTCCTGGCTCTAAAGGACACAGAAATATAATTTACAGGAGCCCAAGAGAAACAGTATTTGTATCCACTAAATTCCCTCCATCAATCATTAATCAAACACTAACCTTTTGAATTTCTCTGTGAAGTGGAAATGGCTAAATCGCATTTTGTTTGGTGGAAATTTGGGGACAGTGGAAACTTTGGTCTCTGCTCTTGGCTTTCAGATTATCCCCAAGTATATTTTTTGAATACATAAACATGACCCGGCCTCCTGTTTTTTTTTTTTTTTTTTTTTGCCCAGTTCCAGGCTTGGACTCAGGGCCTGAGCACTGTCCCTGGCTTCTTTTGGCTCAAGGCTAGCACTCTGCCATTGAGCCACAGCACCACCTCGGGCCGTTTTCTATATATGTGGTGCTGGGGAATTGAAAGTAGGGCTTCCCAGCCTGCCTCCTATTCTTCTTCTTCTTCTTCTTCTTCTTCTTCTTACTATTATTATTATGTACGTGTACAAAGGGATTGCAATGACATAAGTCAGGTTGGGCTGGGAATATGGCCTAGTAGCAAGAGTGCTTGCCTCGTATACATGAAGTCCTGGGTTCGATTCCCCAGCATCACATATATAGAAAAGGCCAGAAGTAGCACTGTGTCTCATGTGGCCGAGTGCTAGCCTTGAGCAAAAGGAAGCCAGGACAGTGCTCAAGCCCTAAGTTCAAGGCCCTGGACTGGCCAAAAAAACAAAAAACAACAACAACAAAAACGACCTAAGTCAGGTAATGGGTACAATGCTTCTTGGTCAATGTCACGACTGCCTTCATTCTCCCCCATTTTCCCCCTCCTGTCTCTACACTTGTTACATAGCTCATTATTTACATAATGTATAATCAACACAATAAGTGCATTTGTTCACCCTTCCACTCTCCATTGCTGTGCCCCCACCTTTTTTTCCATTTCCCAAAGCAAACTTCCACTTGCTGATTTTTGTTTCAATAAAGAGTATTGCAGTTATTCAGAGGCGTTATGTCTTCTGGCCCCTCTTCTGAGTATACCCTCCTGCAGTCAGTGTGTTAGTGTGTAAATGCATTGAGTCCTGTGTATGGTACCATGAGTGTTTGTATTTTAGATCTAGCTTCCAAATCTGAGAGACAACATGATCTCTTTGTTTCTCTGAGCCTGGCTTACTTCACTCAACATGATCTATTCTAGGTCTACCCAGTTTCCTGCAAATGACATAGTATTCTTCTTTCTAATGGATGAGTAAGATCCTGTTGTGTGTGTACCACATTTTCTTCATCCACTCATTGGTTGTAGGGCATCTGGGCTTTTCCATAACGTGGCTATGGTGAGGAATGCAGCCATGTCTGTGGATGTGCAGGTGTCTTCACGGCCTCTGGCTCGCGGAGCCTAGGAGTGGTATGGTTACCTCCTTTTCTTTTCTTTTTTCTTTTTTGGCCAGTTCTAGGCCGTGAACTCAGGGCCTGAGCACTGTCCCTGGCTTCTTTTTTGCTCAAGGTTAACACTCTGCCACTTGAGCCACAGCGCCACTTCTGGCCATTTTCTGTATATGTGGTGCTGAGGAATCGAACTCAGGGCCTCATGTATAAGAGGCATGCACTCTTGCCACTAGGCCATATTCCCAGCCCCAATTACCTCCTTTTCTAATGGACAAAGCACTTGGTGAGAAAGCCACATTCCTCACGAGGAAAAGGTGTGATCTGTTCCTGCTTGTACTTGCGACTGGCCCTCTTCCCACACTGGCTAGTCATCCTGGCCTGGCATAAAGCAGACACCTGACACACGCCGTTGCATCGGGATGGCCAAAGGAGAGAGTGAGTGTCCCAGCAGAGCTTTTGATGAGGGATTGCTCAAATACGCGGCTGCTTTTGAAATGTTTGTCTTTTCTATTTCAGAAAGAGACAGAGCTGGTCAACCACTCAAATACAGGCATTAATCCTCCTAAATGCCCGAGGAACTGCATGTGATAAACATAACAGCCACGATAGCTGTAGGGGCCATTCTGTGCCAGAAGAATCTCCAGGTTTGGTATGCATGTTTCATCAAGTCTCCTGGATGTAGGTAATAATGCTGGCCATATTTTGTAGAGCCTCATAGAGACAGATACTAGTTGTAAATGTGGGCAGTGTTACTTCATTCAGCTTTTCCACTCAGCAATTTGTTCCCTGCTAGAACATTCAAGGAGCCAGGAGCATGAAGTGAGCACTGGAGGGAAGGTACCTGGTGCAGGTCAAGCCATACATGGGTGTCCTTGAGAACCTGGCTACTTTTATTCAGTGCTGCTCATTCCCATTCACTGAAATGTGTAGAGTTGCTATGCACCTAAAGATCAGATGACCCTGAGGAAACACCAGAGTGACACCACACTTGCCTCGTACTCTCTGCAGATGGCAATTGAAAAAGATTGCATTCACATAGATTAGTTGTACAGGGAGTTTCTCTGTGATACTCCCATATACACATACAGCGCTTCCCCATCTTCCCCTGACTGCCCTCCCCTTTCCTCTTAATAGACCATCACAACAGGCCCTGTGACAACTTCCACACATCAGGCTTGCTCACCCACATTCCACCCTCCTGCACCTGCTAGCACTCCACCCTCAGCACAGCCTGCTTTGCTTCTGTCCTGTATCAAGGGTTCACCCTGCTATCTCCTTACTCCCCAATTCCATTTTAACCAGAATAACCTCTTCTTTGCTTTCTTCCCGTGATCCCACTCTTTTTCCTCAGTTTCCATGAGATTTCTTATGACCTTTTCATACATGGCTGTGGTGCACTGTGATGTAGATGCATGTGCTTGTGTAGACCTATGCCTTTTAGGTCTAGCATGAATGAGTGGAAATAGGTGATATTTGACTTTTTGGCCTTAGCTTATCCCACGGATGATCATCTCCATTTTCGTCCATTTCTTGCAAATGACATAATTTCATTTTCTTTACAGCTTTGTAATGTCCTATGGCGTCTATGTACCATACTCTCTTTATCCATTCATCAGTAGTTGGGCACCTCAGCTGATTCAACCATTTGGCTATTGTGGACAGAGCCACTGCAAACAAGGGTATGCAGGTATCTCTCTTGTGCACTGATTTATACTCCTTTGCATACATTCCCAGGTGGGGTCTGGCAGGGTCACTCCGTGCATGGGCCTCTTTTTAGTTTTGGGAGCCTCCATCCTAATCTCCAGAGTGGAAGCACAAGTTCACCTTCCACCACCAGTGGCTGTGGACAGCTGTCCCACACCCCTCCTTCTCTGCAGTGGTATTGTCTGTGTTTTGGTGATTGCAATTCTGCCTTGGGTGACATGGAATTTTAGTGTACTTTTGATTTGCATTTCTTTTCTGGTTCAGGGATTGCTCACATACGTGGCTGCTTTAGTATATCTACTAGCATGTCTTTTTTGTGAACTGTCTACTCAGTTCATGGTAACATCTATTGGTTGGACTATTTGTTCTTTTCCCATTTAGTTCTTGAGTTCATTATATGTTGCAGCTATTATTTTTTTTTCCAATGAATGATTGGCAAAGATTATCCTACCATTCTACTGGTTGTTTCTTAATCTTGGTAATTGTTTCATTTGATATGTAGAAACATTTTAATTTGATGCTGTCAATTTTTGGTTTAATTTACTGAGCAATTGGATTCCTATTCAAAAGACAATAGTTCCCTTTTCCTATGTCTTCTAGAGTTCCCTCTCGGTCTTCCTGTAATAGTTCCAGTTTCAGAGCTTACATTCTGGTCTTTAATCTATTTGCAGTCCACCTTTGTACATCTTGTGAAATGGGAGGGGCTCTGGGCTTGCTTTATTTTCCTGCATTAGATGACAGGTTTCCCCAGCAATATTTGTTTAAAGGGGTTGTATGATTTTCTGCAGAGTTTTTTTTCTTCCTCCTCTGTCAAATACTAGATGACTAGAGTTTTGTGTTGTTTTTTGATTTTTTTTTTTGCCAGTCCTGGGGCTTGAACTCAGAGCCTGAGCATTATCCCTGGCTTCTTTGTGACCAAAGATTAACAGTCTAACACTTGAGTCATAGCACCACTTCCAGCTTTTTCTGTATATGTGGTTCTGAGAATCAACCCAGGGATTCATGCATGCTAGGCAAGTAGTCTACCACTACACCACATTCCCAGCCCAAGCTGTTTGGTGTTATTTAAAAGTCTTCTATTCTGTTTCATTGGTCTTCGTGTCCACTTTGCACCACTGCCTTGCTGTTTTGTTACTAGAGTTCTATAGTATAGCTGAAAGTCTAGTATGATTCCTCTAGCATTTCTCTTTTGCTCAAGATTGCTTTTGCTATCAGGGTCTTTAATTCTCTCTTACTAATTTTTGGATTGATTTTTCTATTTGTATGAAATAGAAAAGTGACATTGGGACCTAATCTGTAGATTGCATTTTTGGTAGTATGGCCAATGGGTGATATTAATTCTGCCAATCCATGAATATGGGATGTTTCTGTACATTCTGATGTCTACCTTGATTTCTTGTCTTCAAGGCTTTATATTTTCTATTTAGAAGTCTTTGGCTTCTTTAGTTTGCACTTAGGTGTTTTCTTTTTTGTGTCTATTGTGAACGGGATCTTTTTCCTGGCTTCTTTCTCATTGTGTTAATGATTTGTGTTCAGAGAAGGTACTCAGTTGTGTGCATTGCTTTCGTACTGTGTGATGTTGCTGAAGGTGTTTGTAGATCTAGACATGTGAGGGGAAGTCCTAAGGACCTTTACATGAAGGGTCATGCCATCAGCAGATAGGGATAACTTGACTTCTTCCTTCCCTATTTGAATCCATTTTACTGTTTCCTCCTACTTGTTGTTCTGGCTATGCATTTCAGTGCAATAGTGAATAAAAGTTTGAGAGTGAACACCCTTGTCTCATTCTTCACTATAGAAGACATGATCTCAGTTTTCCCACATTTACTATGACATTGGCTATAGATTTGTCATATGTAGGCTTTATTGTGCTAAGGTACATTTCATCTATTGCTAGTTTCTTCAGAACTATTATCATAAGAGAATACTGAATTTCACCAAAGGCTTTTTTTCTGCATCAATTGAAATGACCAGTGATTTTTTTTTCCTTTTGATTTTGGAACAAGACTTAAGCAGTGTTCCTTATCCTTTTTGCTCAAGACTGGTAGGCTACCACTTGAGCCATGCTTCCATTCCAGCTTTTGTTGGCTAATTGAAGATAAGAGCCTCATGGACTTTCCTGCCTAAGCAGGCTTTGAATGTCAGTTCTCAGATTTCAGCCTTCCAAGTAGCCAGGATAACCAGTGTCCAGCAACAATGTGGTTTTTGTCTTTGAGCCTTGCGCTATGTTACATATATTGATGGTTTAGGTTGAGCCACCCTTGCATGTCTAGAATGAAATCTACTTGATCATTGTGTGTGATCCTTTTAAAGTGTTGCTGCATTTGCAAGAATTTTATTGAGAGATTTTGTGTTTATATTCATATAAGTGATTGGCTTATGAATCTCTTTTTTGTCATGTCCTTGTTTGGTTTTTGATGAGTGTAAAGTTTGGTTTTGTGAAGATTGTAATACTGGCTTCAAAGAATGAGCTGGTAGTGAGCTTTATCTAGCATGGAAAACTTTGAGGAATATTTTCCTTAAAATTTTTTCTTTAAAAGTCTAAAAGAATTTGACAGTGAATCTATCAGGTCCTTGCCTTTTCTATTTTAAGAGACTTAAAAAAAATTTACTGCTGCAATTTCATTGTTTTTTATGAATCTGTTTAAATAGTTTATATCTTCATGGTCCATTTAAAGTAAGTCAAATGTATTGAAAAATTGGTCCATTTATTATAAATATAATTGTTTAAATATACATTTTCAAAAAGACACCTTGTTGTCTTCTGGATTTTATTGGTATTTGTTGTGAGAGCTTTTTTTTTAATCTCTAATTTTATTAATTTGAACTCTTTCCTCCATCTGGTTGGATTTGCTGGAAGTTTATCAAGTCTCATTTTTCAAAGAACCACTTTTTGTTTTGCAGATTCTTCATATGACTTTTTTTTCAGTGTATTTCATTACATTCTGTGCATTTTGTATTCATTTCTATCTGCTGTTTTTAGGTTTGGCTGGTTCTTTTATTTCTAGACATTTGATGTGCATCATTAGAGCTCTGGATGTCTTTGGTCATTCTTGCTGTTTTTTTTTTTTGTTGTTGTTGTTGTTTTGTTTTGTTTTTTTTGGCCAGTCCTGGGCCTTGGACTCAGGGCCTGAGCACTGTCTCTGGCTTCTTCCCGCTTAAGGCTAGCATTCTGCCACTTGAGCCACAGCGCCGCTTCTGGCCGTTTTCTGTATATGTGGTGCTGGGGAATCGAACCTAGGGCCTCGTGTATCTGAGGCAGGCACTCTTGCCACTAGGCTATATCCCCAGCCCATTCTTGCTGTTTTTAATGTGGGCACCCATCACTATATAAACATTCCTCTTTTTATGGCCTTTGCATATCTCAATAGTTCCCGTAGATTGTGCTTTCATTTGGTTGATTTTTTTTTAATGTCTCCTCTTATTTTTCCAAAGACCACTGGTCATTCTTCAATCTTAATGTGTTCAAGTGTTTTCTGTACTTTCTTTTGCTGTTGATTTCCAGTTTAATTCTTTTATGGAATTAAACCTGATAGAATACAAGTAGTAACTTCGAGTATTTGTATTTTCTAAGACTTACATCATGTTCTAAATTATTATCTACTTTGGAGAAAGTTCTGTGGGAGGCTGAGCAGAATGTGTATTGTGTAATTGTCATATTGGATGATACCTTCTATAGATGTCTGTCAAGTTGATTTGATCTACAGTGTCCTTTAGTTCTGACATCTCTCTCTCTCTCTCGCTCTTTTTTTGTTTTGTGCTTCTTGGATGACCTCTCTACTGGTGAAAGCAGAGTACTGAAGTACACGCTATTATTGTGCTGTGGTCTACCAGTGCTTATTAGCCCAAAACTGTCTGTATAATCAACATTGTATGTGTATATATGCTAACAATCACTACTTCCTCTCAATGATTACTCTTTATTAATATGACATCACCTTCTTTGTCTCCTCTAATTTTTGTTTCAAATGTTTTATCAGATGTAGTTATGACTACTCCTGCCTGCTTCTGAGGTCTATATGCTTAGAAGATCATTTTACAGCCTTTCATCCTCAACCCGTATTTGTCTGTGGGAGATATGTTTCTTGTAGGCAACAAGTCATTGGGTGTTGGTTTTGACTCTAGCTTGCCATCTGTGTTTTAATTGATTTGTTGTGTCTTTGTTGTTGTATGCTACTTTCTTCTTTCCTACTCCTTCTGTGTTTATGGCATCCTGGGAACCCCACAGTGGAACACATAATTCAGTCAGATAGAACATGCTGGCATGGGGGTGTGGAGGGCTTCCGGGTGGTGTGAGGTGGAGCTGGGTTTTCATGTGGAATAAGGATACATTGGTATGAGTCTCTATAATTTTAATGAGGGAAATTGGGTTGGCAGAGGTTCACAAAGCTGATTACATTTCTAACACTTTCCTTGTTGCTGTTTTTCCCCAGACATTTACCATAGATTCCTTTTCCCATAAAGATGAGTAAAAACAACAGAGTGTACAGTAACATCCACATAAGAAACACCCTTTTCTTTGAACTTGGCATTGGAATTTCAGCCAATGCCATCCTTTTGCTCTTCCACTTCCTTATACTTGTTCTCCAACACAAGCCCAAACCCACTGACCTGCCTATTTGTCTCTCGCCCCTAGTAAACCTAGCACTGCTGATAGTCACAATGCACATAGGTATGGACATTTTTGTGTATAAGAATTATTGGGATGACATCATGTGCAAATTTCTTATCTACACATACAGGTTTTTCAGAGGCCTGTCTGTTTGCATCACTTGCCAGCTGAGTGTCCTCCAGGCTGTCACCCTGAGCCCCAGAAACTCCTGCCTGGCAAAGTTCAAAAGGAAATCCCCATACCACAGCCTGTGTTTCCTTCTTCTCCTGTGGGTTTTCTATGTATCCATTAGCACTCATCTCCTAGTCTCTATTGTTGCTACCCCCAATTTGACCTCAGAAAGTCTTATGTATATTTCTGAGTCTTGCTCTCTTTCACCCATGGGTTCCCACTACCAGGACCTCTTTTCCAAACTGTTGACCTTCAGGGAGGTCTTGTGTATGGGGCTCATGACTTTCTCAAATGGATACATGGTGATTTTCTTACTCAGGCACAGGAGACAATCTCAGCATCTTCACAGAACCAGCCCTTCTTCAAAGGCATCCCCAGAACAAAGGGCCACCCGGATCATTCTGCTGCTCATATGTTTCTTTATGGTCATGTCCATTTTGGATAGCATCATTTCCTATTCAAGAGTTACCTTAAATGATGATCCAATATTTTATTGTATCCAGATTGTTGTGGCCCATAGCTATGCCACAGTCAGCCCTCTGGTGTTCCTCAGTACTGAAAAGCGTATCATTAATTTTTTGAGATCCATATGTAGGAAAAGAGTAAGTTGTTGATTCTTTAGTGATACATAGGTTTCCTTAGGATGAACAGTGTAATGGCATCAGAACTAACAATTTTGGTATAAGGGATACACTTCAGTTTATGAGACAAATGCATAATATATGTATGGATAAAACATAAAACCAAACTAAATCACATGCAGCTCTGAGATATTACAAGGGTTTTTCTGGCTCTCAAGAAAGGGAGACCTGGGAGATGGACTCCACCTGACATGGCTTGGGTTAGTCTGTACTACTTTTAATATGTGATAGCTTGGGACATTTTTCAATAATTAAGTTTTCTGTCATCACTCTTTAGTCAAACTAGGTATATAAACACTAGGTATCCTAAATTATGACAAGACCCAGGAAATACACACATATAGTCCAAAAAGAACTGTGTGTACAAACGGCAAAGGTGATAGCTTGCAAGATAAATAGAAAGCCCACAGACTGGGAGAAGATCTTCACTGGCCATAAAACAGACAAGGGCCTCATATGTAAAATACACATCGGACTCAAAAAATTTCGTTCCAAAAGCAAATACTCAAAGAAACAACTACCCCTTAAAAAGTGGACTAAAGACCTAAAAAGAAACTTCTCTGAAGAGGAAATGAGAATTGCTGAGACATATGAAGCAGTGCTCAACGTCCCTAGCCAGAAAAGAAATGCAAATCAAAACAATATTCGTGCCTCACCCCGGCACGAATGTCCTTTCTCAAGAATACTAATAATAACAGATGCTAGAGAGGATGTGACCCAAAGGGAACCTTACTACACTGTTGGTGGCAGTATAAACTTGTTCAACTGCTCTGGTAAGCCGTATGGAGGTTCCTCAAAAGGCTAAACCTAGTGCTCTCCTATGACCCTGCAGCCCCACTTTTGGGCATCTACCCAAAAGATTACAAGCAAGACCACACTAAAGCCACCCCACCACTATGTTCACCACAGCACAATTTTCCATGGCTAAAATATGGAACCAACCCAGATGCCCCTCAGTAGAGGAATGGATCAAGAAAATGTGAGGGACTGGGGATATGGCTTAGTGGTAAAGTGCTCGCCTGGCATGCATGAAGGCCTGGGTTCCATTCCTCTGTACCACATAAACAGGAAAAGCCAGAAGTTGCACCTTGGCTCAAGAGGTAGAGTACTAGCCCTGAGCAAAGAGAAGCCAGGGACAGAGTTCAGGCCCTGAGTCCAAGCCCTAGGACTGGCAAGGAAAAAAAAAAGAAAATGTGATACCTATACACAATGGAATTCTATGCCTCTATCAGAAAGAATGACATTGCCCCCTTCATAAGGAAATGGAAGGACTTGGTAAACATTTTACTAAGTGAAGTGAGCCTGACTCAAAGAAACATGGACTCTATGGTTTCCCTCATTGTTAATAATTAGTATATGTCTAGCATAGTCCTAGAGGAACATCACAATAGCTCAATAGCTATGTACATCTGAACACATAAGATGATGCTAAGTGAAATGAAATTCAAGTTATGGAAATAAGTGGTTTTCCATTGCTATGGTTATTTTCAATGTACCATGTAAAATTATGCTGTTTTCTTTTGGCTTTCTTCTCCTGGGTTTTATCCCTGATGTCACTGTTACTTATTTCGGTACTGTGGGTATTGTATATATGTTTATTGGAGTTAGAGAAGGGAAGGGGAATATCAAAATGGAGAGACAAAGGGTAAAAGGCAGAACAAAATGCAACAGCAATACTTACAAAACTATATACCACGATTAACTGTGTTGAGGATTCATCTTGGCCTTAAGGGGGGAAGGGCAAGGAGAGCGCTCCCGAGACGCCACCCTTCCCCCAGCCCTGGGGCAGTGTGGAAGTGAGCCACACCTATCTCCTTCTGGGTCCGGAACCAGAAGGGGTAGCTTTGAGACCATCCCCCACCTTGCGCCAGTGAGCACGTGTGCTCCCTTTTTGGTGGGCTTTGCCCACAGGGCGGTACTATGGGAAGTGACATTAGCCCATGAGGGAGGTCCTTGGGAGCTGCTCTTGGATGGACAAGCTCGCCAGCCTATCGCCAGCTCCTGCTCAATCCTCGTCATCACTACTATATTACTGTGAGCCCCTCCCGAATAAACCGGATTGCTCTCCGGAGCGTCTCCGAGATCCGTCTGCGCCTGGCTTCCTTGGTGGGTAAGGAGGGAGGAAAAGGGGATCTCGTTCGGCCATGTGCACCTTAGGCTAGCCCGTGTCCCTTCACTCCACCTTGGCCGCCTGCTGGTCGGGTGCCCAGGGGAGAGGGTGAAAAGGGGAGCACTGATAAGGGAGTAAGCTTAGCATCCCCACACCAGGGGAGGTAAATCTAGCCCGGCATAACTGTACACTCATGGCGGGGAGGGTGGGAAGGAGGGAGAAAAATGAGAGAGGACGTAACAAGTTTGATAAGGAATGTATTCCCTACCTTACATATGAAAATGTAACCCCTGTGTACATCACTGATGATAAATAAATTATAATAATAAAAAGAACTGCATGGCGGACCCAAATAGTCATTTGTACAACTATGCTGCTAACAAGATGATTAACAGTAGTTCAAAGCCAGAAAGAACCTAGTGTCAGGAACCATGAAAACTTGAACAAAATGTAGTTTCTACTTATAGTGGAAGATTATCCAGTGCATCCTGGACGATGGTGCAACACAACCGAAATTAGCTGAGCTAAGTGACACGAGTCAACCAATAGGAAGAAATAGCGTTTGAAGCTTCTCTTTCAAAGAAGAACCTAAGAGTAGTCAAATTGACAAAGGCAAAAACAGAACCACATATTCTAGAAGCTCAAGAGGAGGGGTGTGCCTGGGGGGGGGGGCTGGAGATGGGCTTGGTCATGCCTGACTGACGCTGTGAATATACAAAATGACTCTCAACTGTACACTCAAAATGGTCAAAATGCCAATGTGTATGTTATATGTGCTTTGTCGTAATAAGAATATCTTCAATTACCTTAATTGAAGGTGAAAACATGCTGTCTGAGGGCTGGGAAGATGGCCTAGTGGTAGAGGGCTTGTCTTGTATATATGAAGCCCTGGGTTTGATTCCTCAGTAACACATATATAGAAAAAAGCCAGAAGTGGCACTGTGGCTCAAGTGGCAGAGTGCTAGCCTTGAGCAAAAAGAAGCCAGGGACAGTGCTCAGGCCCTGAGTTCACGTCCAAAGATTGGCAAAAAAAACAAAAAACAAACATTCTGTCTGAAATTAAAAACCGAAGTGACAAGATTCTAAGAGTGCCAAAACGTAACTGCTCAATGTGTTTTCTCTGTTTTTTTTTTTTTTTTTATGTTGGGAATACATTTTTCCTCTTTTTTTTTTTTTTTTTTTTTTTTTTTTTTTGCCTGTCCTGGGGCTTGGACTCAGGGCCTGAGCCCTGTTCCTGGCTTCTGTGTGCTCAAGACTAGCACTTTACCTCTTGAGCCACAGCGCCACTTGTGGCTTTTTCTGTTTATGTGGTGCTGAGTAGTGGAGCCCAGGACTTTGTGAATGCAAGACAAGCATTCTACCGCTAAGCCACACTCCCAGCACCTGTTCAATGGTTTTAAAACATGCATGGCACATTTGTCCCAATGATTTGAAGATGATTGCTAGAGGTCTAAATCTTATTTTTCAGTTTCTTTAAAGAAGAAGGAGAAATTCATCCTGTAGATTCGGTTAGGCAGTATCACAAAATTTTTTATGAGGTCAACACTCCAAATTCACAAAGTAAATCAGATATGGAAAAGAATCTACCTTTGATATCAATTAATGCCATGAAAAGCATGTACTTGTAACATGCCTTTAAAAATAACAAAAATAAAGAAAACATAAAATATTATCAGCGATATTGTTGTAGATGATATTATTGTGTTATTCAATATTTCAGAAGAACAATTCAGGAATTGTCGGGGTCTTTAGCCTCCCAGCGCTCTCCTGACCTGCGGGAGAGATGGGGAAGCACGCCCCGACCAGATGAGCCAAGAAAGGAGAAGGGTCGACAGACCGCCCGCACCCAGCCCCCCCACACTGGAGGACAAACAGACACGTACGGGAGCTAAGTCCAGTGCAAAGTCTCGTTTATTGAGGTTGATCCCACCATTAAATAAGGCACAGGAGCCAATCAGGTCAAAGATTGGCAGGAAGGGGAGGGGTGTACGTGCACCTATCCAGGGACTGTGAAGGGACGCCTGAGCTGTCCGTCAAGGGTGGAAGGGCCGAGGGACCAATCCTAAGAGGTGGCCTAATTCTACGTCACAGCCCACAGGACCACCTCCGGGTTCACCATCAGGCGCCATCTTAGCCACACGTGACCCCGGGGCTGGGAAACAGGCGGGGCCAGCTAGTTGCCTCTTTCTGATGTAACATGCCCTGGCATGTCCCACAAGGAATGTTATAAAACCAAAGATTGCTTAATTCTACCACATAATTAAGTCACTAGGAATGCTTCAGTATCATTTGTTTTTCCTAGAATTTATTTAAAGAAAAGAATTGAACAATGGCGTGATAGCAAACTGGAGGCGTACATCAAGTGGCGGAGCACCGGCTGTGAATGGAAAAGCCAAGGCGTTACACAAGACCCTGATGTCAAGCCCCAGCACTTGCTCAAGTGAACGGCGCTGGGGGCAGGCAATTTGGAGGAAGATTATATGCGTGCCTGTGTATATACACACATACACACATACACGTGTGTGTGTGAGTGTGAGTGTGTATGTGTATGGAGGGAGGGAAGAAGCGAGAAAGGGATGGAGGGAGGATAAAAGATACAATTAAAAGACAAAAAGAAGATAGGCAATTAAAATAAGATATTTAAATAGCAAATAAAGCCAAGCGCCTCAGCAAGCCAAGAGCCCAGAAGCTTACGGGGCCCGAGGGCGGGGGTTCCACGCCCCTCCGAGAGGCCCCCCCAGAGGCAGTCGCGAGCATAGAGATGGGTTCACTGGGGAAGCAAGAAGCGAAGGGCATGGGAGTTCTGAAGACAGAGCTGGCACTCATGGTGAGAATGCGCAGCCCCTCAGGGAGGAGGAACAGACTCGCAACTCAGCCGAACCCCGTTCTAGAACAGTCAGACTGTGTCCTCCCCATGGCGGCCTCCCCCGTAGCTGGGATTGCAGGCGGCCGCTGCTGCGGGAGGCCCTGCAGCCCCTGCTGAGCCTCATCTGGCCGTCCCGCCCCGTCCCTCACCTGGAGGGGGGGGGAAGCTCTCACCATCCAGGCCGGGGTCAGGGCTGGGCCCCAGCTGCGGGACAGGCATGGGGAGCAGTAGATCAGCGGGCGGGCACCCCCGGACCTCCGAGCTGCCACCACGCGACTCAGACACGGATGCCCGTGGGGGCGAGTGCTCTGCAAAGCCGCCTAGGGCTTCCCCCCCCTTCAAAAGCCACCCTTCTCCTTGGGACAGGGTGTGCAGTCTTTGGGACATGGAGCCCCTGCAAACCCTCACTACCAGCAAATTCCTAAGCTCTTCATTTCCCGTCCCCCCAAACCCTGTTCTCATTTTTCCAATTAACATGGACGGTCTGGTTACCAAGACGCCCACTGTGGCCAGCTCCGGGAGACCCTCCGGGCCTCCTCGTCCTCCACACGGCACCACTCCCCTTGGCCTGGGACCCCAAAGCGCCCGGGGACAGGACGGAGCCGGGAGTGGGGCCCCGGGGCCCCCCTGAAGATGGCAGTGAAAGTCTGGAGGGGACGCGGATTTCGCCGGGGCTGCTGGAGGCTCGAGGGCGCTCGAGGGGCCGCGGACAGAGGCCACACTGCGGGCTGGGCCCCCGGGGCCGCTCGGCCAGCTCTGCCCTTCTGAAGGGACTTGTCCCATGGGTGTCCCTGCTGCTCAGCACACTGCCCTCCTCCCACATCCCAGTGACACCGAGTGGAAACAGGGAGCACGTCCTGCAGTCCACAAGCCAGCCTCAGGGATTCTGGGCTGGCGGCTTCCTGGTTTCCCATAGGGGCATGGCCTGCATGTGCACTGCGTAGTGCAGGACCCCCCCCCCCAGGCCCGGGACCCCTCCCTGCAGTGGGGGCCGCGGGCTTCTGGGCACATGATCTGGGCTCACCCGAAGCAGCCCAGCGCTCTCCCGTTCCCGTTCCGCCACTCCTTTCCAGGCTGGCGAGCCTGGGGGCCGAGGGAGCGGGGAGCCAAGAGCTAAAGCCAGCAGCTGCCCACCCTCACTGCAGGAAACCCCAGTCCTGGCCACCCCTGCCTGCGAAGGATGTGGAGGAACGCAGTTTTCACATCCATGAGGGAAAGACACTGTCTTCACAACAGCTCACGTTTCCTCAACACCTCCGCACGCGCGGCAGCAGCTGCTCACTGGTTCACTGGTGGAGAGATCCTCACGTGCTAGCATGGCCGGGCACGGAGCCACCGGGGTTTTGTGATCCCGGGTGCCAGAGGCCTGCCCTCCCGGGCTACGTGGGGACCACTCACCGTGCACAGAGCACCTACTGTGCGCTACCTTATCTAATTCCAACAGCAGCCCTGGGAAGTGAGGAATGTCGCGTCCATCGTACCGATGAGGAAACTGAGGCACCGAGACGGTGAGACTGCGCCCAGGCCCGCTGCTGTTCGCCCGGCGGATCCATGGCAGAGCTCTGGCCATGGCCACGCCACACTCCACCGCAGAGGCCGCGCCTGGGCCTCGCCCGGGAGCCCGGGGGAGACCGGGGCAGCTCGCCAGGCCGGCCGGAGGCGAGGCCCGGGCGCCGACCCGGCGGAAATGGTCGGGACTTGGAAATGGAAGGCCTGCGCCTCCTGCCCGGGCCTCTGAGAGGCAAGGAGCGGCTGGAGACGGGCTGGGTCGCCCTCTGGGGATTCCCTCTGCCCCTCAGACGGGATTCCAACCCGTCACCACCCTGGCGGCCACTGTCTAAGGGGCCGGTGGCGGCGGCCTGACACCTGCCGGCACCCTGCTAAGTGCCTTCCGTGTGTGAGGAGATGGAGGCGGAGGCCTCGCATCCCCAGGGCCACAAAGCAAGAGACTGAGCTAGAACTCAAGTGCTGTCCACTTGGCGCTGCCTTTGGCCGGGTCTCGCACCCAGGAGCTTGCAGTCCCCGTCTCTCTTGGCTCCCTTTCTGCCCCCCCACACTCTGCCCCCCCCCCCACAGCTCTACCACACAGGACGCTCCGGCCCTGCCCATTCGGGTCCCTGGGAAGGCCCAGGTCATCTTCTCGGGGCGTTCTGCCTGATGCCTAGCAGGGATAAGGAGGTCATGCGTATGGAATCAGCGCCAAGGCCCTGTTCTTGTCATTGGGAACGCAAAAGACAGCAGTGACAGCTAACTTACGTCGGGCACCTGCTTGTTCTCCGTCTGCTCCAGTGAAAAGTGAGCTTGTAGAGAAAACCAGATGCACCCAATGATGAATGTGCCCACCGAACTATCGCCAGTTGTAAGCACCCAGGGCCGGTAAGCATCCTTGGGGGAAATTCAGTGGCAGTGTGATGAAGATCTCCACAGGGCTGGAAGTGCGGCAGGGGAAGTAAAGAAAAGTGAAGCCACCAAGTAAATACATAAGGTAAAGCTGGGGCGGGGAACAATTCCAGGAAGCTAAATAAGGCCATGCCAAGAGCTTCCCTGAGGGGCGGAGGGCTCAGGTGCTCCTCGCTGGGGGAGCCCTGGGGGGTGCAGTGTTCTGCGCGAATGAGGTCACAGGGCCCGCGTGGCTCCACTGGGAAAGAACGCTGCCGGTGGTGAGGACCCAGAAAGGGGCCGTCAGGAGCTCAGCAGGCTCAGCGCGGAGCAGCTGCTGGAGTCTAGTCCTGGAGAGTCCCCAAGGCTGTGTGGAGAAAGCATGGGCCCCAGCTTGGGCTCCACTGGGAGGTGGTGAACCCCAGCTCGTGTCTCCAGCAGGGGGCGCCAGAGCACCCGGCACGTGCGCACCCCTCTGGAGGCCTCCAGTCTCCAGCAGAGGGCGCCAGAGCACCGGGCCCGTGCGCACCTGTCTGGAGGCGGCCTCCCCTGTCTCCAACAGAGGGCGCCCGAACACCGGGCCCGTGCGCACCTGTCTGGAGGCGGCCTCCTCTGTCTCCAGCAGGGGGCGCCAGAGCACCGGGCCCGTGCGCACCTGTCTGGAGGCGGCCTCCTCTGTCTCCAGCAGAGGGCGCCAGAGCACCGGGCCCGTGCGCACCTGTCTGGAGGCGGCCTCCCCTGTCTCCAACAGAGGGCGCCAGAACACCGGGCCCGTGCGCACCTGTCTGGAGGCGGCCTCCTCTGTCTCCAGCAGGGGGCGCCAGAGCACCGGGCCCGTGCGCACCGGTCCCCAGCCCTCCCCCGTTTCCAGCTCGGGGCGCGGAGGGGAGCCGGGCCCACCCCGCGGCTCATCACCGGGGGTTCTGCATCTGAGAACACATGGGACCGTCCCCCAGGAGTGGGCGCCTGGAATCCGCTCCAAGAACGCCCGTCGCGGGCACACACAGCCACAGCAGCGCCCTGTCCTGGGTCCCAGAGCCATCGTGGGCGGGCGGGCGGGCAGGTGGCGCAGCCCTCCGGGGTCCGCAAGCCCCTCCCGGGCCGGACGCCCCGGGCCTGCGTGGACGCTCACCTGCGACCCCCCCAAGCCCCCCCCCCGCCCCGGGCGGAGCCGCTGCTGGGAGCCGCGTTCGTGACCTTTACCGCGGCCCGCGAGGCCGGGCGCTGGCTCGGGCCCTGGTTTCCAGTGCGGCTCTGCCGCGCCCGGGCTGGGGCTCCGGGAAACCCGAGCCTCCGCCCCCCGAGCCCCGCTCCTTCGGCGGAAGCGCAGGCCTGCGGGCCGCTGTGCCCCGCGCTCGCCAGCCCCGTCCCGCCCCGTCCCGCCCCGTCCCGTCCGGTCCCCAGCAGGGCCGGGCTGCGTTGCCGGCCGCGCCCGCCAGGGGTCGTCCGCGCGCGCGGAGCCGCCACCCGCACCCCGGCCTCCGGGACGGCTCGGTCCGCGGCCACCGGGGGCTGCAGCCCGGTTCCGACGCCCGCGGCCCACGGAGCCCCGAGGAGGCGGAGGGCGCGGGAGGCCGGCCCGCGCGGACCGGGCGGGTAGGGGCTGCGTCCCCGGCCCCGCGCGCGCCGGGGCGTCCGGCGCGCTCCGCCCCGCACGCGGCGCCTCCCCGCGCGGGCTCCCCGCGGGTTAGGGGCCCGGCGCCCTCGCCCCGCCCGCCCCGGGGCCGCGGCGGGCCCGATCCCCGCCGGAGCGCGCGGCGCGGCACCTGCTCGCCCCGGGCTGCGGGTCGGCGACAGGTGGGGGGCGGCGGGGTCCCGGCGCCCCTCCCCGCCCCGCGCCCGGAGCCGGGCGGGAGCGCGCCTGGGGCCCGCGGCCGCGTCCCGCAGGCGCTGGGCGCGGGGCGGCGCTCGGGGAGGCGGGCGGGGAGGGGCGGGAGCTCGGCGGGGAGGGGCGGCGGCGCCCTCAGTCCCCGCGCCTCGAACACTCGCGGCGGCCGCTCGCGCAGCCCGCCGCCGCCCGCGCCCCTCCGCGCCCTCCGCGCCCCGCGGCTCCCGCGCTCCCGGCGCCCCGCGCGGACCCCGGACGCCGCGGCCGCGCCCCCGGCGGGCTATGCGGATCGCCCCGCCGGTGCCGCCCGCGGGACCCGCGCAGCCCGGCCCCCCGCGCTCCCCGCGCTCCCCGCGGCGGGCGGCAGGGACGATGCCCCGGAAGGCGCGGCGCTGCCTGGGCCACCTCCTCCTCGGCCTGGGCATGGTCTACCTCCGCATCGGGTAAGGGCGCCCCGCGTCGCCCCGACCCCCGCGTCCCCTCGCGGTCCCCGCGCCCGGCCGGAGGGAGGCGTGCCGCCCGCGCCCCGCCGCCTCCTCCGCCCCGCCGAGCGCCGGGGCGCGGAGGGCGCCCCGGGGCACCGGCCACCCTGGGACACCGACGCCCGGGGCGGGGGCGGAAGCCCGGGCGCTCGGGGAGCTCGCGGGACCCGCTCCCAGCCCGGCACCGCCCGGGTCCCGGGGACCCCCAGGCCCTCAGCCCGGCCAGAGCCTCGGCCCCGACCGACGGACCGCACCACGCCGGGGCCGGGCGGGGGCCGGGGCGGGGGGCGAGGGCACCGGCCGAGCCGGGGCGGGGGACGCTGGGGCGGGCGCGGCGCCGCCCTCCGCTGGGCCCGGGATCCCGGAGCCCGGCCGGCCGCCCGGGGCTGGCGAGTGGAAGCAGGTGGCTGGGGGGGGGGGGCGGGGGGCGCAGCAAAGTCACGGCCAGTCGCCCTTTGTGCTCGGGGCGGTGGGCTGGGGGCGCTCTGAGAGGACCGGGGTGCCGGGGCGAGGGCCCGCCCGCCCGGCTCCCCTGACCCCTGACCCCCGCCCCCGCAGCGGTGGGGAGGGCGCTGCGGGAGGGCGGCGCGGGCTGTGGCGGATCCTTTGTGCCTTGGCTCCGCGCTCGCTCGCTCGCTGGGCTCCCCCCCCCCCCCGCCACCCGCGCTCACCCGGCGGGGGCGCAGGCCGGGGCGCAGAGCGGCCCCGGTGGCTCAGCCGGGACCCGAGCGGCCGGGCCGGGCTGCGGCGCCTTAAGTGCTATTGATCTGCAGGTCGCCGTGGCTCCGCTTCCCCGGCCCGGCGGGCGCGCGCGCTGCTGCGGCCTCGGCGCCCGCCCGGGAAGCGGGGGCTCGGCCTCCTTCTTAATCAAAAGTGGGCTGGAGGCGCAGGCGGGGGGAGAGAGCGGAAAACAGCAGAAAATAACCGCCCTGCGCCCCTCGCCCTCCCCGAAGGAAGGGCTCGGGAGGGGGGGCGGGGAGAGGCCGCGGAGAGGGCCCGGGCCCCGCGTCTCCATCCTCTGGTCGGACATGAGGGTAAAGCCGCCAGTCCCTGTTGGCAGCCCCGGAAGGGGCTCTGGTGGGATGCTCTGGTTCCGGAGACTCCTGCACTTCCCCCTGGTGACCACCAGATCCCAAAGCAGTCACCCAACGTCAGTGGGCCAGACACCTGCGAAACGCAGCCCCGCCACAGGCGCCCAGGGCCAGGGGCAGGAGGGGGCGGGCGCCCCAGGGCGAGGGGCAGGAGGGGGTGGGCGCCCCAGGCGAGGGGCCGGAGGGGCGGGCGCCCCAGGGCCAGGGGCAGGAGAGGCCGGGTGCCCCAGGGCGAGGGGCAGGAGGGGGCGGGCGCCCCAGGGCCAGGGGCAGGAGAGGCCGGGTGCCCCAGGGCGAGGGGCAGGAGGGGGCGGGCGCCCCTCTCCAGCACAGTCAGGAGGGAAGGCCGCAGGGGGCGGCCCGCGCAGGTGGTGAGCCTCCGAGGGCCGGCTCTGCCCTGGCATCTGGGCCAGGTGTTGGAGGGGGCTCTCCCGACGGGGCCCGGGCACACCCCTCCCCACTCTGCCGCCCTCGCCAGCGCCGCGGGCCTCGGGCTGCGGGGTGGAAGGTGTCGGCAGATGGGTTGAGGCTCTGCCAGCTCCAGCACCTGCCGTCCGAGGGCTTTCCCGCCGGCCTCAACCTCTGTCTCCGTGTCCCCCTCAGTGGCTTCTCCTCGGTGGTGGCTCTGGGCGCAAGCATCATCTGTAACAAGATACCAGGCCTCGCTCCCAGACAGCGGGCGATCTGCCAGAGCCGGCCCGACGCCATCATCGTCATCGGAGAAGGCTCGCAAATGGGCCTCGACGAGTGTCAGTTTCAGTTCCGCAATGGCCGCTGGAACTGCTCGGCGTTGGGGGAGCGCACCGTCTTCGGGAAGGAGCTCAAAGTGGGTACGTGCTCGCCCAGACTCTCCGCGCGGGGTCTCAGGGGAGGACGGCAGGACCCGGGGGACCCTCGGGGACCCTCGCCTGCCCTTGCTAGCCGCCCCTGCCTCTGGGCTCCTGCCGGCCTCCTGGTGAAGGCCGGGGCTCCCGTGGGCAGCCTTGAGGGTGGATGGGCCAACCTGCAAACCAGCAACCGGTGCCCCGAAGGCCCACGGGCCACGGAATGCGGCGGCCTCACCCACAGTCTGGGGTGCCCGCTTCTTCTGGAATATCGGGCAGATGTTCTGATTCCCTAGCGTATGTCGCATGATCGTAAGCTCCCGTGGACGGTAACCCCTTTGCCACCGCCACCCCGCCGCGCCCCACGGCTGCCTACCTCGCCCGGTCCCTGGGGGCTTTGAGACCCTTAGCTCGAGTTCTGTGTGCGTCTCCTCCCAGCCGCCCCCACTCGCCCCCCCCCGGCCCCCCGAATCTCCCTCCGTGTTCCATCAGCTGGCATTGTGTGCTGTTTCAGCCCGGCCCCGGCCAGCCTGGGACCCCACGAGGCGCTCCCCGGTCAGCCCCGGAGGGGCCGGGCAGGCCTGCGCGGTCACCAGCTTCTGCAGGCACCGAGTGTCCCTGCAGCCCCAGCGCAGGGGGAGGCGGGCAGGCGGGCAGCCTCAGTCTCCCTGCGGAGCCTGTTCCTGGCCTGCGTGGAATTACCACCCCCTCTCCTGGCCTCGCTTTCCCGGTGGGAAGCCAGGGGGAGCAGGGCCCGCGCCCCGGCTCGGCACAGGCCTGGTTCCAACAGGGACCTCGGCTGGCACTCTGGCATTACTTTAAACCTAGTGGCTTTCTTTGCTAGTGAAGTGTTAAAGGCAAGAAGCTCACAGGGGACCCGCCCGGCGGCTCAGCTGCCTGGGAGGAGGAGACTTGGAGGACCCAGGCCCAAAGCCAGTCTGGACAGGAAAGCCCGTCCACGTCCAACTGGAAGGCGTGGCTCGAGGGATAGAAAGCAAGGCGAGAGCACAGGGGCCTGGGTTCAAGGCCCAGTGCTGCCACCAAAAGCAAACAAAAGAGTGGCAGGGTCCCCCCGGGACAGGGCTCATCTCAGAGCAGGCGGGGTCGGTCTGTGCCCCACCGTGACTGTGCCCGCAGGGGGGAGGCGTGGGCACCGGGATGGGGGCGCTCCTGCTGGCCTCCCCGCGTGGGCTGAGGGCACGGGCGGCACCCGTACCTTCCAGGGGTGCCAGCCGGCGAGGGCGGGCGGAGGCAGCCGGGGGATCCCAGTCCAAAGAGGACACCCAGAAGGCCCGTGGGGCGGGGAGGTGCGGGCGCCCGGGAGCGGGCCGGGGCGGTCTAGGAGGTCTCGTCTGCGAAGCCTCGGTCGTCGGCCCTGGAGGAGCACAGAGGGAGGGCAGAGGCCCGGCTGCCACGTGCGGCCGAAGCTGTTGTCTGACGTGGAAAGGTGGATGCAGAATCCGTGCTTTCCTCTAACGTTGACTTACCTGACTGGGGGGGGGGGGCTCCGTGCCATGTGTGCCGGGCGGAGCGAGCCGGGCGGGGGACCGGCAGGGGCGGGGCCTGGGGCAGGGGGCAGGGTCTGGGCCAGGGGCGGGGCCTGGGGCAGGGGCGGGGCCAGGGGCAGGGGCGGGGGGCGGGGCCAGGGGCAGGGGCGGGGCCTGGGGCAGGGGCGGGGCCTGGGGCAGGGGCGGGGCCTGGGGCAGGGTCGCCTGGGAGGTCCGAGGCGCTTCCCCCCGGGAGGCCAGGCCGGGAAGAGCATGAGCTCCCCGGGCGGGGTGGGCCCGGGATGGGAGTGGGCGCTTCAGGGAGGAGGCGAGGGCGGCTCGCGCAGGAGCGGCGGAGGGCTGCTTCCGAGGGGGGGCCGGGTGGAGGGAGGCCGACCCCGGAGGCCGGCGCGCCCCAGGGCGAGCAGAGTCCCGCCCCAGGCTCCCAGCCCCGCGCTCCCCGCCGCCCCAGGCTGAGCGCGGCCCCAGGCGCGTCCCTTGCCTTGCTCAGGCCTGTGGGGCGCCGTCCTCAGGGCCCGAAGGCCTGTGGTCACCTGGGGTGAGGCGCACCTCCCTGCCCGTGAAGGGCCTCCATGCTGGGCTGCGCGCAGACGCGGAGGGCCACGGCTCGGCCCGGGGTGCGCGCAGGCGCGGAGGGCCACGGCTCGGCCCGGGCTGCGCGCAGGCACGGAGGGCCACGGCTCGGCCCGGGCTGCGCGCAGACCACGGAGGGCCACGGCTCGGCCCGGGCTGCGCGCAGGCGCGGAGGGCCACGGCTCGGCCCGGGGTGCGCGCAGGCGCGGAGGGCCACGGCTCGGCCCGGGGTGCGCGCAGGCGCGGAGGGCCACGGCTCAGCGCGCGCGGACCCGCGGCCGGGGAACGGCATGGCCCAGGACGGTGCCCAGCGTGGTGCCCGGTGCTCACGTTGGGGCTCCGCGGCGGAGCCGTGGCTGCACCCTGGTGAATGTCCTGGGGCTGCGTCTCAGGGTGGACGCGGGTTCACTGCCCCAAGCACGCCGTCCCGGGCAACGGGGACCCCAGGGGGCTCGGGCAGACACCCAGGGCGGTGAGCACGGGCCTCAGGGACGGGGAGGGGGCTCAGATGACGGGCGGGGCGCTCGGCTACCACAAGTCTCGATTGGGGACTGTGTGTGTGTTGTGTGTGGGGGGGGTGTGGTGTGGGCTGTGTGTTGTGTGTGGACTGTGTTGTGTGTGCTGTGTATTTTGTGTTGTGTGTGTATTGTGTGGGAACCGTGTATATTGTGTGTGGACTGTGTTGTGTGTGTGTTGTGAGGGCTGTGTGTGTGTGTGTGTTGTGTGTGGACTGTGTTGTGTGTGTTGTGAGGGCTGTGTGTGTGTGTTGTGTGTGGACTGTGTTGTGTGTGGGGGTGTGTGGTGTGGGCTGTGTGTTGTGTGTGGACTGTGTTGTGTGTGCTGTGTATTTTGTGTTGTGTGTGTGTATTGTGTGGGAACTGTGTATATTGTGTGTGGACTGTGTTGTGTGTGTTGTGAGGGCTGTGTGTGTGTTGTGTGTGGCCTGTGTTGTGTGTGCTGTGTATTTTGTGTTGTGTGTGGACTGTGTGTGTGTGTGTGTGTGTTGTGTGGGGACTGCGCGTGCAGTGTAGCCTCCTGTCGGCTTGACGGTCCTGGGCTTGAAGTCAGGGCGGGCGCGTGCGGCACAGTGCCTAGCCACAGAGCTGTGTTCCCCGTCGACCTCTCCTTAACTGATGGGGTGATCCTCCTTACTTTCCCAGCCCCACAGCTAGGGCACGGGTGGGCGCTGCCCCGCTCCCAGCTGCCCCTCAGGCCGCCCGCCGCCCGGGGGCCCCCACAGGGACTGGCTTGCACCTATCCGAGGAGCGACCTCCCAGAAGTGAGCTTCGCCATCTTGTTTCTAATGCTTCACGTTGGCTTTGCCAGCTGGCTGTGCTGCTCATGGCGTAGAGCACGCAGACCTGGGGTTCCCGGGGCCCGGGGCTGTGCGGGGTGCCCCTCTCCTGCCCAGCGAGCGGCCAGCGTGGCCCTGGAGAAAGGTGTCACCCACCCGAGTTGCCGGTTCCTTTGCACCCACTTCCCCTCGGGCTGCCAGGGGTGGGGGCCCCAGCACAGCGCTGCAGGGGTGGGGTGCCATCCTGGGGTTCACCCCGGGGTGCTGTCCTGGGGTTCACCCTGGGGTGCTGCCATGGGGTTCACCCCGGGGTGCCGTCCTGGGGTTCACCCCGGGGTGCGGCCATGGGGTTCACCCCGGGGTGCCGTCCTGGGGTTCACCCCGGGGTGCCGCAGCCCCCACGGAGGACCTTCCCCGAGCGTCACCGCGTGGCTGGGGTGTCCATGCCACGGCAGGGGCTCACTGACGTCACGCGGCTGTGTGTGGCCGGGCTGCGGTGGGTGGCGTGGGCCATTGCTGAGGGGCCCCGCCGGGGAGCCGTGGGGTGGCGCGTGCCCCCCCCACGGCGGGACCGCCCTGCCCTCGGTGTGCCATCGGCATCGGAGGGTGGGAGACCAGCCGCGCCCTTCTCCCCCGGAGGCCTGCTGCCCGTCTCGTGTGAGCACGGGAATGGGGCGAGCTCTGGGTGTTATTCTTGGTGTGGTAGAAACTGCTGGGCAGATGGAGAGACTGAACTCCTCAGATTCATTCCAGACCCCAAGCCTGGGCCTTTCGTACCACTTCCCGGTCCAAACGCGCATCTCTAGAGAGCAGTGACCTTAGGAGAGGGGTGACCCCCTCCTCCAGCCCCGGGAGAGTAGCCAGGCCCTCCGCCCCGTCCCTGAAGACCTCGGCCCACCCTCCCCTGTGGGAGCTTTGCCTTTGCTGTTCCCTGCTCCTGGGTGCTGATCCCAGGCCGTGTGTGCGCTTGACCCCCCTCAGGGCCCGTGACCCGTACTTGGTGTAGACCTCCCGTCTCTCCCTACCTGTCTTCCGCGCGTGCCCTTGGCCGCCCCGGGACGGACTTGTCTCGCGCAGTGGGCAGCCTGGGGCGGGGTTCCCGGGGCAGCGCCCCGCCTGTGGTCTCCTGGCTGCAGGCTCGGCCCCGTGGCAGAGGTGGGGCCTGTCCTGGAGGCGGTGGGGGGGGGGGGACTCGACGACGTCGCGCGGAGCGCTCGCACGCGCGCGTGCCGGGAAGCTCAGTCGGGCGTGGGGATCGGGGGGCTGCCTCTGGCATGCGGAGGGCACTGTGGCCACTGTAGGGGCAGCAGCTGGACTTCTCCCCGAGCCTAAGGGTCCTGGGCTGGGAGCTGTCCGTCCTCGTCTCCTCCCGCCCCCAGGGCCTGGCAGTGGCCCCCGGGAGGCTGACTCCTTCCTAGGCTGTGTGCTCTCGGGACCTCGGAGCCCTGAGCCCCACGGGAAGTGTCCAGTTTTTTGACCCCGTACGAGACTGAACAGTCCCCCTGCGCCGCTTCATGAGGGTCCGTGTGGGTCCGGTCCCCCTCCACGCACCCGCTCATCAAAGCCGTCTGGCTACCTCTGCTCCACCGCGAGGCAAGCCCGCCTTCCAGTCCGCCCGCTGCCCTCCGGGGGGAGGGAGAGGCCAGGAGACCCTTCCCGAGGGTCTGAGCCGACCTGTCCCGCCCGCCGAGGGCAGCTTCCCCGGGGGAAGAAGTGGGGCTTCCCAGAAGATGACTTTGGGGAAGCCGGCTCTGACGGTGTCACGGTGCCCGAAGCACGTTAGGGGCTCAGACGAGGGGCAGCTCCTGAGGCCTCGCGCGCGGCCCCTTGCCCCAGCCTTGGACGCAGGGGCTCGCTGTGCAGGCCGGAACAGGCTGCCGCCCCCAGCTCAGCGTGCTCCCCCAAGGGCGCAGCAGGGCCCCGTTCTGGCCTCTGGTCTGGACAGGCACGGTGAAGTCTATCTTAGCACGGCCCTTGCTAGTGCCTGCCGTTGCCCGTGAAACTCTGAAACCCAGTTTTGCGCCCCGTGCAATGAATCACTCGAGGAACTAGGGACAGCAATAAGCCCTACGTACGGGGTAAAGCGCAGACCCGCGTGCAGGTCCGTGAGGCTTCACTTTTTGGTGCTTGGGTGTGTTTGGTTAAGTTGGTGAATGTGAAGTGCTTGGAGAGGCTCCACACCTCTCCGTACTTACCTGGCGGCAGAGGGGCCGTGCACAGCCAAGGCCGGAACCACACCTGGCCCGAGCCAGGGAGGTGAGGCCTGCAGTGTGGAAATGTGCCCTGGGAGGGGGGGCAGGCGCGCGGTGGCACAGGCCTGTCGGCAGGGGTCCCCTGAAATAGAGGCTGGAGCCAAGCCCGGGAGAGGAAGGCGGGGGACAGGAAGGGCTTGGCGGTGTGACCTGGCAGGACCGGAGCCGGGGGGGCGGGGGGGGGGGCGGCGGCTGGGCCTTGGGGACGCCGGGGCGTTGGGCAGCGCGGGCAGAAGAGGCCGCAGGAAGGGGTGGGGAGGGAGCCATCGCGCCGGTTCTGCGGGGGAGGGGGCCGAGCGAGGGGCTGGATCAGGGCGGAGACAGGACGTGCGGGGACCACCGCGTTCTGCGTCTCCACCGCGATCCTAGATAAAGGCACAGTGGTTTCCCGACGGGTGATGTTTTCCACACACTCACGGCCCCGCGAGGCGCGCTGGCTGGAATTTTTCCAGGATGGGCGCAGATGGCTTCGAGGTCAGTCCCCGGAGTCCACCCTCCGCGGTCCGCCGGCCGGGAAACCCCGATGCCCTCGGGCAGGCAGCCTGAGCTCCTCCCTCCTCTCCTGGGGTGGGAGTCTGGGCCAGGCCCCTGGCCTGGGGAGCTAAGCAGGTCCCCACCCGGCTCCATCCCAGGCCCTCTGGTGAGCTAGTGGGTGCTGGGAGCCACGGGCTTGAAGCCCCTTCCAAGAGGGAGACAGAGCGAGGGGCGGACTGCTCCGCTTTTCTCTCTGCCATTTCTTAACAATGCGCCATCTTGCCCAAGCAAAAGCCCTATTCTTCCCCCCCATTCTCGCTTAGAAAGCTGCCAACAAAGGGCTTTTTGTCTCGTTTGCATTTTTTTTTGCAAGCCTCAGTTCATCCTGGATTTTAGCTCTCCTGACGCTATTCTTTGAGATGAGCCTTTTGTTACCCTGGTCTCTCTCCCAGCTTTCCTGTGATGGGCAGTCAGACCCAGACGCGCAGTCTTCCTTTCACACACACGGCTTCAGGCAGGCAACTCCGGAGACGTCACGGATAAACCACCCGGGTCCTCACGGCCCGGCTCAGAGAGCGTGGCGACGAAAGTCAGCGCAGAGACAGGGATGGGCCAGGGCTGGCACCAGCGGGGCGCGGGGTGTCAGGAAGGGGCATGGGTGCCCATCTTGGTGCTGTGCCTGAGCAGGGCGGGCGGGGGCTGGCATGGCTTCTGGCTGTCACCCCGCGTCACTCAGAGCAGATACTGACTGGCCCCCGGCCCCCAGAGCTTCAGGTCTCCCTGTAACGACAGCTCCGTGCGGTGCTGTGGACCCCGAGGCCAGGGCTTCGAGTGCTCAAGGCTGGCAAGGGCAGCCTTTTTCCATCTGTTTTCCAGATCGCCCCATTTCAGCTTGTATCAGGGATTGCTCATTCTCTGACCAGTTGGCTTTAAATAGCAAAAGAGAAAAACAATACAATGCACTTTGTGGTTTCCAGTGAGATACCGTAAATACACCCAGATAATATTCCGGTGCCGAGCGGCGCAGCGCGGGCGGTGGATGGAATCTTTCGGGCGGCTGGGCATGGCCCTCACCCCGCTGTGGAGTGGGGGGGTCTGGAGCACAGAGAGGCAGCTGAATCACCCAGGGTCACCGTGCCGGAGTCACGGAGCACACTGCGTCAGACGGGCCTTTTCGCCGGGCCCGCACCCTGGTGACATGTCTCTCCGGCACCAGGCTCTGTTTTCCTGTACCAGTGTTGGGTGCTCTGAAGTGGGGGGCTTGGTGGCAGCCCCTCCAGGGTCTCTGGGAGCCAGTAGTCCGAGGCCTGTCTTTCCCTGGCCTTGCGTGGGGGATAAATGTGGGCTTTTGACCTGTGGGGAGGCAGGAATGTGGCCAGCAGTTTCCGGGAGGTGGTAGATCCATCCCCACCCCTCTCTTCCTGCCCCCTGCACCGCTCCCCGCCCCTCTCTTCCCACCCCCACCCCCTGCTTCCTGCCCTCTGCAGTGCTCGCTTGCGTCTCCTTGCTGGGGCACAGACAGGTTCAACCTGCATGTCCTCTCCCTGAGCTGCTGCTGGTCAGCGCCGCTGTCTCTTTCCTGGTGCAGCCTCGGCGGGGCGGGCAGCCACATTCTCCTCCACCTGCTCTGGTGCGTCTGCAGCACGCGCCCTGTGAGCCCGGCCGCGCGTCGCCGGATCTTACGTGGCTTTCTGGATCTCACGCAGGAGAAGCATTGCTGGGTGTCACGACTAGACCATCGCAGGCTGGGGGGGAGGGGCCCGGGACCCCCGGGACTTCGTGCATTGGCCCGGTTGGCGTGTGCTCCCTGCACATTTGTAATAAATACCAAGGGCATGTGTGGAGCTGGGGACCCAGCCTGCGCCCCGTGTTCTTCGTAGGCTCAGAGCTTGAGCTTGAGGTGAGGGCAGGGCGGGGGCCACGCCCCCCGGGGCTCAGCCGGGCCGAGCATCTCAGGTGGCCCCCTCGTGTCCCCTCCGGGCAGCTCCTGTGGGTTGGCACCGGCACTGTGGTGCTTCCTGTACGAGACGGGGGCTCTGGGAGGAGAGGAGGCTTGCCCGAGCCACGGTAGTGACAGCGGGGACGGAAGGCGGACAGCAGACCCGGGTGCTAGTGCTGACCGGGCTCACGCCCTGCCGGGTGCATAACGTCCGGCAGGGTGGGACAGTGGGGTGTGGCGGGCTGCTGTCCTTTGAGTCTGGGGGCACCGCCCCGAGGGAGGGTGAGGAGGTTGCCCCAAGGATCTACCTGAGCACCAGATGGGTAGTGTGAACGGGGGGCCGGAGCCAATGGCGGCCCCTCCGCCCTGCGTGGCCGCCCAGAGCCCTTCGTGCCTCGCCTGTGCTGTCTGCTCCGGGGCCTCGTCCTCCAGGCGCCTTCCCCGAGCGCCAGCCCGCACCTGGAGCTCCCCCAGGGGCTCAGCGCCAGCCAGCGCCCCTCCAGCCGGGACATGGCTGCTCTTGAACCCATTGTGCAGGGAGAGATCGAGGCCCAGAAGCACGGCTTGGTGGCAGCCACCCCAGCCCCAGAGCCGGTGGCCTCTGGTGGGGACACACAAGACACTCGGGAAGCACACACAGTACCTCCAGGGCCACAGGACTAGGAGCTGCTTTTCCAGCAGGGTCAGGGAGCCACGGCCCAGCCCGAGAGCCGCTGCTGCGAGGAGATACTACCCGTGTGCCCCATCGTGCAGCCCCGGAGACCAAGGCGGGGGCCTGGGGACCCACTGGCCAGTGACCGAGCCAGGGCGGGTGCTCTGGAGGTCACACGCTGGCTGCTGCCCGCTGCAGGCGTGACTCGAGCCGTGGGCAGGCTGGGGTGGCCAGGGAGGGGCCGTGGGTAGAGATGGGCTGGAAGCTCCCCTCCCCGGGCCTCCAGGAGCCGGGCAGCCAGCCTGTGCCAGTCCCCTCCCCAGAGGCAGGGGCGGGAGGCGCGTGTACCTGACGGGGACCCAGGCAGAGTTAGAAACGGACGCTCGCGTGGTCTTCTTCACGACCCTGAGCTCCTGAGCCGGGCTCCGTCCTCAACCGCGATGCCCCGGGCTCGTGGCCTCGAGTCGGCTCTACAAAGCTCTCTCCGCTCTTCTGCCCTCTCAGGGAGCCGGGAGGCCGCCTTCACCTACGCCATCATTGCTGCGGGCGTGGCCCACGCCATCACGGCCGCCTGCACCCAGGGCAACCTGAGCGACTGCGGCTGCGACAAGGAGAAGCAAGGCCAGTACCACCGGGACGAGGGCTGGAAGTGGGGCGGCTGCTCTGCCGACATCCGCTACGGCATCGGCTTCGCCAAGGTCTTTGTGGATGCCCGGGAGATCAAGCAGAATGCCCGGACTCTCATGAACTTACACAATAACGAGGCAGGCCGCAAGGTAGGCAGCCGGGGCGGGAGCCGGCGGGTGTGCGCGGTCCGCGGGGCTCTGCCCGTCCGTCCTTCCTCTTGCGTGATCACCGTGTTGATTGCTGCTGGCCCAGGACGCGTGTTTGGCACGTATCTCGCTGGCTGCAGCCGAGGCCGAACCACCAAATCCCCGTGAAAACAAACAGAGGCGACCGTGGCCTTGCCGCTGCCTCTTCAGATACTCTGGGTTCTGCGCCCAGAGGAAGAGAGCCAGTGATGACCTAGCGCGTCCCCGGGTTGGAAAGGGGCTGGAACCGCTGTGCCACCCAGAGCTAGCCGACCAGGGGCAGGAGGACCACGGGGTCTGCAGGCCAAGGGCACGGGGTGGGGAGCCCCAGAGGCCCTGCCACTGTAAGCACAGACCACAGCCACAGCCATTGAAAAAGGACAAAGGTGACACTAGCAGGGTTTCGCCCGTCCCAGGAAGTACTGGACAGGTGCCTCGAGCACCCAGGTCAGGGCTGCCTGGCTGGAGCAGAGCTCCGGGCGGAGACCTGGGCTGGACA
This sequence comes from Perognathus longimembris pacificus, assembly GCF_023159225.1. Taxonomy (NCBI): domain Eukaryota; kingdom Metazoa; phylum Chordata; class Mammalia; order Rodentia; family Heteromyidae; genus Perognathus; species Perognathus longimembris. Next base: position 70,495,361 of record NC_063170.1, read on the forward strand.
TGGGCTGCGGAAGGCCTGGGAGGCTGAGGCGCTCCGTGCCCACCTCGGAGGCCGCGCAGGGGTGCTGTCGAGAGTCATCTACGAGGCGGGGAGCCAGGTGGGGTGGCCACGTGCCGGCCGGGGAGGGCGCAGGCCCCTCAGGAGGGGCCTCGGCAGCTGGGGGGGACCGGAGCGCAGGCCCACCCACGAGGCCCCAACAGAGGGCTGGCCCGTCGTGACTGTGGGTTCCGGGGCCCAGGCCTTCTGATTCGTAGGTGCGAGCCTGCCTCCGTGAAGCTGGTCTTTAAAAAACAGGCAAAGCAGACGGGCGCTGGTGGCTCACACTTGCGATCCTAGCTGTTCAGGAGGCGGAGGACAAGGCCGCCCTGGGCAAAACGTTCACAAGACCCCACTTTAACTAGTAGTTGAGTGAGATGGTGTGCACCCGTCACCCCGGCTACGTGGGAGGCTGTGATCAGGGTTCTAGGCCGGCCTGGACAGAAACAAAGTTTGAGAGGCCTCGTTTTAGCGGAAGAATCTGGGTCACGGTGCCCAGGCTCCCGAGGGCCCAGACACGGAGGGCTTGGGTTGGAGCCAAGTCAGCCACGAGCGGCCATGGTGGGTCTGTCCCCTGTTAGGACCTCAGTTTCCCCTGCAGGTGTTCCTGGGCCCCTCCCCCACACCAGGCTGCACTGGGGGTGCGTGCTGGGGCGGGGGCTGGTCCGCGGCAGCTCTGGCTGCACTGGGAAGGATCACGTGGTGTTTATGGCTCGCGGCCTCCCTTCTGCTGCGAGGAGACAAGACTCAACCTGACCACGGGCTCCGAGGCCTGTCGGCAGCTGGTGCAAGGAGAGAGGGGGCGGGGAGCCAGGGGAGCCCCAGGGGCTGCCAGCTGACCACCACCCCAGGGGCAGAGGAGGACGAGTCCATGGGCATCTCCAGCAGGCGCCAGCCCAGGCAGAGCCCGGCCTCAGGGGGGCAGACGTGGCCGCAGGCGGGGGAGGCGGGCACCGCCGCCCCCTCCGTGGCCTGCGGGGCACTTGGGCGGTGATACGGGTCAGAGCAGGGCGGCTTCGAGGCAGCCGTGGGCCCGCGGCCTTCTGGGAGGGCTGGGCGGAAGGGGCACGCGAGGAGCGGGGCCGCAGACGGTCAGGTCTCCACGGTGGGCGCCGAGTCGGGATTTGGGGTGGGGAGGGGGAGGAGGGGGACGCTCTGTGTCGTGATCTCTGGGTGGCAGAGTCTCCCGTGGCTGCGCCTCCTTCCTGTGGGCAGTGGGGAGCGCGGGTCACCCCCTCAGCCGCACAGTCTGGGGAGTCAGGGGAGAGGGGCGATCAGGCTGCACCTCCCCGAGAGCCCCGAGCCGGAGTGGGCAGGACAGGGAAGGCGCAGTGGCCCGTGGGAGATGTCTGGAGACTGCCAAGGGGAGACACAGGGACCTTTTCGTGGGTGCCCTCCAGCTAACCGGGCAGCAGAGGGGGGGCATCTGGTCGGGAGGCGGGCAGAATGGCAAAGCACATGCGTGCATAAGGCCCTGGGCTAGATCCCCAGGACGGAAAAGAGAGCACGAGGTTCTGAAAAAGCAGAGGGAGGCCCCGTGTCCAGCGCAAGTCCTAGAATGGCCGCCTGGGGCCTGGGACTTCCTCCTCGGGCTACAGGTGCCTAGAAAGCACGCGGGGAGGGCAAGTGGTGGGCAAGTGTCCGCTGCCCCCCCCCCCCCCGGCAGGCAGGGTGAGTGGAGACAGGCCCTGGAGGCGGTGGGGCCAAGGCAGCAGGGCCGGGGGCGGGGAGGGGCCACAGCAGCCCGGAGCCCTGAGGTCCTCCCTGGGCTTGTGCACCGGGCAGAGGAGACCTGTGTTGGAGGCAGACAATGAAGAGCGTTCCATGGTGGGGTGGGAGGGAGCACAGGGGAGAAAATGGGGAGGGGGCGGCTAGGCCACCGGCACCCAGTCCTTCCTAACCCAAGAGAGCTCCTGGGTGGGGCGGCTTCCTGGGGGCCAGCTCTGGACCCTGCGGAGCTGCAGGAAGGGGAGCAGAGGGGACAGAGCCCGTGGTTATGGAAGAGTCGGCAGGAGGTAACCGAAAGCTCGGAATCCTGGGCTTGAGCAGTCGTGGGGTGCAGAGAAGCAAGGCCACGCTTTTTGTTGTTTTTTGTTTTGTTTCTGCCGGTCCTGGGGCTTGAACTCAGGGCCTGGGTGTTGCCCCTGAACCTCTTTGTGCTCAAGGCGAGCCCTCTACCACTTGAGCCACACCACCACTTCCAAGGCCGCACTTTTTTTGTGTGTGGGGCTCGAACTCTGGGCCTGGGCGCTGTCCCTGAGCTCTTTAGCTCAAGGCTGGCGCTCTACCACTTGAACCCCAGCGCCACTTCTGGTTTTCTGGTTGCTAATGGGAGATAAGCGTCTCACAGACTTTCCTGCCCAGGCCGGCTCCGAACCGTGCTCCTCAGATCTCAGCCTCCTGAGTAGCTAGGATGACGGGCGTCAGCCACTGGCGCCCAGCCCGGGGCCACACTTTTTTAAATGTGCATCTATTTGTTGTGAAAGGGGAGCTCTGATTGTGACACCTCCACACGTACACATAATGTTTCCCAACCAACCTCGCTTGCTCTCTTCTCCCTTAAAACAATGCCCACAGGTTTCACTCTTCTGTTTTCTCTGGTCCAGCAAGCCGCTTCACCCCCCCCCCCCCCGTTGCCCCCAGTCGCCGGCCTGGTTCACACAGCCCCTTCCCTGGACCAGGGGCCTGGGGAGGGCTGGCGGGGAGGGCTCCGCACCGGCCTGGGGAGGGGCCCGGCTGGAATGCACGCGGCTCGCTCAGGGGGAGGTGAGCTCAGGAGGATGGAATTCCACCTGAGCGCCGTCACCGCCCGGCCCTGCCAGCCTCGCGTGCGCGCGCTCACGGGGTGTCGGTCTTGTCCCTTCCTGCCCGGCCCCATCGGGCCTGGGTGCTCCCGGGAGCCCGGTTCCCACTCCCGCGCTGCTGCAGGGAGCCTAGTGAGTCAGGGCCCGGGGGGCCCCGCCCGGTGCAGCTGGGGGGCCGGGCCTAGATAAGACGCGCGGCCCCTGGGCCGAGGGCCACTTGCGTGCTTGGCTGGAGAGAGGGGACGGTGGCGGCGGCACGTCAAGGGCGGGAGGGACCGGGCCCCACCCTGCCCGAAGCCGGCTGACCGGGCGAGGCCGGGCACGGCTGCTGTGCCCTCCACATCTGGGCATCTGCCCCAGAACAGACAGGCCGGCAGCCGTGACTGGGGACCTGGACCGTGGGACCGTGGAGGCCTCGGGCACGCGGCGGTCTCGGGGGGCCCAGCCCCTCCCACGACGAGGCTTTCCTCCAGCCCCAGAAGCACCTTCCAGGGCCGACCTGCAAGGAGGACAGAGTTTAGGACAGCGGCCCAGTGGCGTCTCCGTGCCAGCCCCCGTCGCGAGGCCGGCCCCCGCCCGGGGTCCCTCGGAGCTCTCGGGGCCCCCGTGGCGCCTGCCCCGGGAGGCCCTGCCTGGCCGCTCGGTCTCGCGCACATCACGCACGTCAGTCCCGGTTACACTGTATACACAACACCTTCTTTCCGGTCTCCATGTCCATGCTGCTTGTCCCCTCCCAGTGTGCGGTCAGCACCCCCAGGGCGGGGACAGCCGCGCCCGCAGCCGTACCCCAGCTTCGAACCGCGCCCGGCTCACGCAAGTGCTCGGGTGTCAGCTGAGTGAAGGAAGGAAGGAAGGAAGGAATGGGGAGCATCGGTCTTTCCGGAGTATTTCTCAGCAGCAACATTGTGACACACGTCGCAGGACTGCCGCTGAATGTCACTTTGAGACAGCACGTACTTGGCACTGTACGAGCTGGGGTTCCACTGAGAAGTTATTCCTTAATTGTCCGAAATTCAGCTTTAACTAGGCTTTCTGGAAGGTGCGGGTCAACTTTACGTTGAGATGCTGTCGGTGCTCACGCAGTCCTGAGCCTAGGGGAAGGCTGTGTCCTTCACCCAGTTTCTCCCGAGTGGTAGCCGGCAAACCCCGCACCCAAGCCCGCCCGGTGGGTGTCACCGCCACGTTCCCGCCCTCACCCCGCCGACCCCGTAGACACTCACGGGCTCCCCGCGTTTCTCTCCCACCTTCTGAAAGGATTCGCACAATGTCCCAGGCTGGCCCCAAACTCTCAGGGCTTTTGGTATTGTCCGGGAATGCTTCCCTCCGCCTAGATCCTGAGGATTTTCCTCCACGTTCTTTTTTCTAGAAGTTTTTCACTTATGTTTACGTTTCTGGGTGTGATAACATATACCTACCATCTCAGCCGTTGGGAGGCTAAATGGGGGGGATTGAGAGTTTGAGGCCAGCCTGGGCTACATAGTGAGAATCCGCCTTAAACACGCGTCTATCTACCTGAGTCTGGGATCTGTTTCTTTTCGTTGGTTAAGCTCGGGCTTGCCAGGCTGGTGCTTTACTGCGGAGCCACACCATTAGCCTTCTTTGCGCCGGTCCTCCTTCGGAGAGGGCTTTGCCTCTTTGCGCCTGCGCCTGGACACAGTCTGCCTGTTGACCTCCCGTCGTCCTGACGGGCGGATGCCTCCGCTCCCGGTGTCTCCCGTTACGTGGAGTCGCGGAGACTTTTCTGCCCCGAGTGGCCCGGAACTGTGGTCCCCCTCGCGGCAGCCACCTTGCTGGGATGACAGCTGTGGGCCCCCAGTGCCCGGCGCTTCCCTCTCGACTCGTTTTGAATTGTGCCTCTCCTACAGCAGCACGTGCACCGTTTCCTGTCTGCAAGTTTGGTGGCACCGAGCGCGTTACCATTGTCCAGCTGCCGCCGCCACCCACGTCCGGAGCACTTCCATCTTCCCGGCTGACTCTGTCCCCAGGGAACGCGACACCCCGATCCCGTCCGCACCCCCGGCCGGCCTTCCACTCCGCCTCCGCGCGTGCGGTGGCTCGGGGGCCTCCCGCAAGGGGACCCAACCGCCGGCCGGCGTCGGCGGGCCCGCGGGCGGAGGCCGGGCGCCCGGGGTGCCCCGGGGGCCGACCGGGCCGCTTGCCAGAGCCCCTGGGAAGGATCCGGAAAGGGATGGGAACGGAGGCCGGCGAGGTAGTCTGAGCGGGCTGGCCCAAGGGGGGCAGAAGGTGCCCGCTGGGGCGGCGGGGCCGGCTCCCGTCATGGACGCCACGCCGGCATCAGGCCAAGCCGCGAGAGCGAGGGGCTGAGGTGAGGGGGACGGAGCGGGGAGCCGGCTGGCCGCAGGCACGTGCGCGGGGACCCCCAAGCCTGTGGGGCCCGGTCTGTGGCGCCCCAGCACGCTCCGGCTGCCGGGACGCACAGCGGCCTCCGCCAGCCCCAAGTGCCCCAAGCGGCCGGGCCAGGAGGCGGACGAGGCTGGGGATGCCCGAGGGGTCCGGTCCCCAAGTGCCAGGGAGCGGGCCAGGGAGCGGCCCTGGACGGGGGAGGGAGCCGTGTGCGAAAGACGGGCTTTAGCTCGGGAGAGAAAGAAGCTGCGGCCCCTTCAGGAGGGGGCCTGGGGACACAGAGGGAGGGCAGAGTGTCGCCGGGAGAAGAGAGGCAAATCTCAAGCCAGCGCTTGAGTATCTTCTGATTTAATGCCCACAACGGCTGCTCCCCATCCTCCGGGTCAAGACCCCCCCATCAGTACCGCTTCACACTGGGAAGATGACGCCCCAGAGAGCTTAAGAAAGTCACCCCAGGCCACACAGCCGGTAACCAAGCCCCGGCAACGCAGCCACAGACTCAGTTCTTAACCCCTGAGCCATGGCGCCTGCTCCGGGGCCGGCGGGGCGCGTCCTCTCCCGATGCTCGCGCCCTGTGACTCCAGAGTGCCCTCGACGCTCCAGCCCGGGCTTCTCAGAGACCCGGCGCTCGAAAGCCCTGCTGTGGACATCCCGGGACTGTGGTCCGCCCCTGTGGCCGGGGCCCGGCGACGGGCAAAGACGAAATGCGGCTGTGCGGAGGGGGGCCAAGGGATGTGGCCGTCGGGGCTCTGGGGGGGTCTGGACCAGCAGGCATGCCGGCAGGGGTCTCCCCGGTTCCGGGCTCGGTCCCGAGGAGGGGCAGGCTGCAGGCTGCTGTCCCGGCCAGACACCTCAGTGTCTTCCTTCTCTTCCTTGGCAGTCACGAGATTCACCTGTGACTCCAGAGCCACCAGAGGGCTGCAGGCAGAGGGGTGGGCGGGCGAGGGGCGGGGGCGCGGCGTCGGGCATGGAGCCCTGGAGCGCACGCGCTTCTCTGCTTGCAGCCCCGCTCAGTGGGTCGCTAGCCGGCCATGCAGTTATTTAAACATACCTGGGCCGTACGACAAGTAAGAGCAGAAGTTTGATTCCCCGCTTGCTTCCAGTGCCGGGATGGCGCTGGGTGCCTCGGGGCTGGACGAGGGTGCTGGTAGGGCTGTGGGCAGGGCCCAGGTGGGGGGCTGGACTAGGGTGCTGGTCAGGGCCGTGGGCAGGGCCCCAGGTGCGGGGCTGGATTAGGGTGCTGGTCAGGGCCATGGGCAGGCCCCAGGTGCGGGGCTGGACTAGGGTGCTGGTAGGGCCATGGGCAGGCCCCAGGTGCGGGGCTGGACTAGGGTGCTGGTCAGGGCCATGGGCAGGCCCCAGGTGCGGGGCTGGATTAGGGTGCTGGTCAGGGCCATGGGCAGGCCCCAGGTGCGGGGCTGGACTAGGGTGCTGGTAGGGCCATGGGCAGGCCCCAGGGGTGGCCACCCCGCACTCAGCCCTGGCCTCCAGCCAGCTCAGGGGGCTCCAGGGTCCGCCTTCGGGTTTCTCCTGGACAGAGTTGGCGGGGGCTCCAGGCCCAGCCCCGCGAGGAGGCGGTGAGGTGAGAGGCCGGGGCTCCGTTACCGCGGCGCGCGCGAGGCCAAGGCGTCCAGCGGGCACAATGGCCCCCTTTGTCCTCAGGAGGGGACGGAGCTCCCCAGAGTGATCAAATCTGCTGGGCGAGGAGAGGGGAGGGGCCGCGGGGCAGGGGAGGGTGGGCCTGGAGGGGGCGGGGAGGACGGCGTGGCCCCCGCTCCTGAGCACGCGCGCGTGTGCTGGGGTGGTGTCCGGCCGGGGCGCCTTGCCTGGCGGTGTTCCTTCACCCGTCCCCTCGGCGTGCCCCCGAGAGGCAGTGCAGGAGACCGTGTCCCCCCACAGGGCGCCGGCTCCCCGCGGGGTAACCTGCGCCTTCCGGGGGTCCCCAGTGACATCACACGAGCCAGGCGGCAGGGCAGCCCGCGGGGCAGGAGGCTGCGCGCTGAGGCGGGGCCCGGCCGTGCGCAGGGGTGAGGCCAGCTCTCGACGGCTCACGGGTGTCACCTCTGCCCCCGCCGAGGTCACCCACGCCACGGGCCTGCTTCATTCTCTGTGCCCGCCGGCACAGAGGGGACAGGAAAGGGCCCACTGCTCCGCTGTCCTCTGACGGCGAGGGGAACTGTCCGCAGGCAGACTGGCTTCCTATTCCCTGCCGGCGGCCGCCTCGCCCCCTGCCCGCCCCCCAAACCCAGGCAGCCCCTTCTGCACACGCGGGCGCCGTTTTAGACGTCGGGGGCTGGTGGGGTTTTGAAATCATGCGTCTGACAGCTACGTCTGTGAAACACTTGAACACGTGCCATGAGACCCCAGCCAGCCCCCTGGGGGTGAGCGGGGCGGGGAGGGGGGGCCTGAGACCGCGCCCGGCTCCCGCCACGCCCTGCTTCCGACCTGGGCCTTTGTTCCGTGCCGGGGGGGGGGGGGGGATGCAGCCCTGACCCCACCGCTTGTTTGCTGGTGGCCCTGGGCAGTCACCCCGTGCTGCGCCTCAGTTTCCCCACTGGGAAGGAGGCCCTGAGCATGTCCTTGTCAGGTCCTTTGTGCGGGCTCAGTGAGATGATGCCCACCAAGGGCTTGGGCAGAGACTGGCGGCACGCCGGGGAAAGCCCAGCGAGGGCGAATGGAGTGTCGCGAGCAGCCGTCGCCATGGTAACCTGAAAGCCAATCAAGCTTTAGCCTCTACCTCCTCATCCCATCCCCAAGGATGGAAGGCCTGAGACGCCATTGTCTCTTCCATCCTGGCCACACGGCATGCATGCTGTGAGGACTCGGGGAGAGGAAGCTGCCTGCCGCACCCCACATCCTACAGAGTCGCCCCTCCTGCTCCCGGCCAAGCCTCCTGCATCCGGCTCCTCCCGGATGCCTCTGGCCCCCCAAACTGCCCGAACCTCCTGGGTCCCCTGCCCCTGGGCTTCACCCCCGCCCCCCTTGGCGTATTTTCTTCCTCCTGTGCCAGTCTCCTCGCTGGGCCTCCAGCGGGCCGGGCATGTCCCTCCCTTAGGGCCTTTGCACCGGCTGCTCCCTGCCCGGAAGGCTGTCTCCTGTGCACCCCATCACCTCCTAACGCCCGTGCCCCAGAATCGCCACTGAGGCCCTTCCCGGTCACTGTATTTGAAAGTTCCCTCCCACTGGTCACGGCTTCCTGGTCCCTCCCAGGTCCTGTTTTCCTACGTAGCGCTTTGACCACCTGACACAATACTGGTGGTTTGCCAAGGAGTCCCAGTATGTCTGGGGAACAGAGTGCCTGCTGGGAAACAGAGTGCCTGCTGGGAAACAGAGTGCCTACTGGGAGCCGGTGTTTTCTGCAGAAGGGCCCCCCAGGGAACAGCACAGGCAGACCCAGGCCCCCTCCCTGCCTTCTCCCTCCGTACCTGAACAGCCCCAGGAGGCCGGCGGTACACCGGTGTTTTGTCTCAAACCCAGTAGAGCTCTAGTTATTTTACTCCAGGCACTATTCTAAGTATGTCATCTATATGAATGCTCAAAATCCTCGGAAGAAGCCAGACCAGTAAGTAAGGCTACACTCTCCCTCGTATAGATGGGGAAACTGAGGGCAGGTCTGGTGACACGGAGCCGGGAGCGGAGCCCAGGCAGCCTGCCTCTGCTCCACAGTCTCGCTCTGCGGCTCCCTTCTGTGTTCGTTCACTCACGTGTTCATTAAATACGTGTGCTGTGTCTTCTTGGTGTGAGGATGAGACTTTAGAGAAGCAACAGATAACTAAACGAAGTAGTCACTGCTATCGGGGGGCACATGGTCCAGGAGGAGATGCTACGCAAGCCGAGGAAGGGGAACAGATACTCATTCAGAAACTGCATGCTAGCTCTGGAAATCGGAGGTAAATAAGCCAGGGGTTTGAGGGGCCGATGTGGGAGCAGAGGGTGTTAATACCTGCAGATATGACAGCATGGCTGGCCCTGGTTGGAGGGAGCCCCAGAAAAGGAGACCTCCCTTTGGGGACTGGTATAAGTAGCTGGATGGGTGGGCGGATGGACCCACAGATATTTGAGATTACAGGGAGGAAGTGTTTGGAAGTGCGGCCGGATCAATGGGTGGGTGGATGGGTGGATATTAACGGGTGACTGAATGGATGTTTGGATGGATGGATGGTTGGTTCTTTGCAAGGCCGGTTGACTGAATGAATGGGTAAAAAAGCTGAGCTCATTGCTGGAAAGCTGGACATTTTCCCAGTGAGATCACCAGACCTGCTGAAAGAAAGGGTTGGAAATCCACGCATTCATTCGCCCAACAAATATTTATTAAGCAGCTATTTGTGTGTCTGGTACTGTTTTAGGCTCTAGGATTAGACATGCTACTTGCCTTTATGGAACTGACATTCTGGGCTAAGTCTGACAACAAACAATCGAACGTAGAGAGAATCTATTGTTGGAGAGTACTAAATGCTGTGATGAAGACTGAGGCAGGATGAACAGCAGGGTGACCCGAGAGAGCCCCTCGGGAGAGGCCCCTCTGACGAGGTGATTCGGGGTAGGAAATGGGCCACTGGGGGACCCCACTCGAGTCAGAGGGGCCTGGCGAGTTCGGGAGTCCCGGGGCACCGCAGTGAGGGAGGATGTGGCTGAGTGGGCTTCGGAGGGGGAGGCCACAGGCAGGTGTGCCCGACGATGGGCACACGCACCTCCCAGGGCCGAAGGACCCACGGGGGCCGGCCCGAGTGGCGGGGGGCCCCTCTGCGGCACCCCATGGCTCCCAGTGGGGAGGCCGTCAGCATTTTAATTACAGCTTCCAGCTCTCAATGGTTTGCAGCTCAAGCGTGAAACAGGCCCTGGGCAGCATGCGGCACCTCTGAGTGATTTACTTGCTCATTTCTATATTTAGTGCCACTGAATGCTGTTGGCCAAGTTTTCAGAGAGAAGAAGGGAGAGGAATGTGGGGACGCGGGGGAGGGGGGCTCGGTTTGGGGGGTTTTAGCTGTCGTGAAGAAGTGGTGGGGCGGCCTCCACGGGGGTGCTGGCCCCACTCCCTCCCGGGCCGCGCCGGGGTGCTGTGTGGGGACCCCCCTCTGGCTCCCCTGGCTCCCCTGGCTCCGGGCTGGGCTCTGGGTGGGGCCCGGAGCTGGGGCGGCACTGGCCCCCAGGTGACGCGCACGCCACCCGGTACTGCGCTTGGAATACGAACCCCAGGAGTGCGGGCGCTGGGAACGTCACCCCAAATCTCCAAATGGCCTTTGGCGGCGAGGCCTTTGGGAGGTGGTGCTGCTTACGTGGGGTCCTGAGGGTGGGGTCCCCCCGGGAGCGCCAGTGGGGCTGGAAGCGGGCGGTGACCTGAGCTGACACAGCTCTGCCCCCGCGTGGGCCCTGCCCTGGGCGCTGAGGCCCTGGCGGGGCCCCGGGACTTCACACCGGCCCCCCGGGACTTCACACCGGGCCCCCGGGACTTCACACCGGGCCCCCCGGGACTTCACACTGGGCCCCCCGGGACTTCACACCGGGCCCCCGGGACTTCACACCGGGCCCCCCGGGACTTCACACCGGGCCGGGCTTGGGTATTTGGTTAGAGCCACAGAAAGCAAACTGAGGTGCGGTCCTGGGACCACACTTGGCAGAGCCAGGTTTCTCCCCAGCGCTGTGCAATCGAAAGGTAACGTGAGCCAAACGTGTAACATGTTCTAGAAACCACCAAAAAAAAAAAAAAAGATGAAAGAGGGCCGGGTGAGGCTCGGTGGCAGAATGCAAGCCAAACCCACTCACAGCCGCGTTCCACCTGCACAACTAGACCTCCCCCCCCCACCCGGGGTGCCCGCCAGCCCTCAGGCCCGGAGCCCCAGGAGCAGTGGGGAGACCGAGTCACTGCCTGGGCCCCCCAGCCAGCCACATTCTCCACTCAGCACGGTCGCGGGAAGTGCCGGCTCGGCCAGGGCCGGGCAGGCTCGGGCTCCCTGGCGTCTGAGGCGGCTTCTGCTGTGCTCAAGCCCCACCTTTCCTAGCCCAGGGGGTCCAAGAGACACCGTGGGTGGCCAGGCCTGGACTCGCGGGAGGACCTGGGAGCCTCCCTCCGCCTGCTTAGGGGGCTCCCGGCCCCTCCGCAGGAGGTGGGCGGTCCTCTGTCCTGGGAGCCAGGGCCTCCAGGAGGGCGGGGAGAGCAGCCCTCTGGCGACGGCGGGGACTGGACGCCAGCGCGGACCCGTGCGTGAGCCCTGGCTCCTGCAGCAGTGCCCTGCAGCGCGGGGCACCGGGAAGGCGCCCCCCTCCACCCTGCCCCAGCCGGGGCCTGGGAGAGGCCTCAGCACCTCGGCACACGGCTGCCAAGGATGGAGCTGGTGTTTCCCCAGGCCACCCGGCTGGGCGGGAGGTGGTCCGGGGGGGGGGGGTGGCCTGGAGGCCCGCAGAGCATCATGGGACGGACCAGGGCTGCCCTCTGTCTCAGGACCCCTGCAGGATGTGGGGGGGCTGCCGCTCACCGGCCACCAGGCAGGGCCTTGCTGGGGTCGCAGCTCAGCTTGGGGCAGTCAGAGGCACAGAGAGGTGAGTCAGGCCTGCCATGGCTTCTGGTCAGGTGCACCCTCCCCAGCCCTCCCACCAAAGCCTCTCCCACCGGGCGGCCGGGCCTTCTGTGGGCTGACCCACACCCAGCGTGGTGGGGCGGCCACCATGGCTCCTGAGTTCTTTCACCCCCCCTCCCTCCCTCCCTCCCTCCCTCTCTCCCTCCTTCCCTCCCTCCCTCCGGCCACCCCCGCCTCTGTCACTCTTCTTTCATTCATCCCCTCTGCTCATCTCCCCCCACTCATCCCTTCATCCGCCCTTTTCTTCCCCTCCATCCCTCCCCTCGCCCCTTCACTCCCAGGGTGCGCACCTGCCAGGCGGCGGCTGGCCAGAGGGTCAGGCTCTGGATGCCGCACCCGTAAGGCAGTGAAGGCTCTGTGTGGGGGCAGGGAGGGGAGCCCCAAGTCACCCCGTGCTGAGTGGCGGGGGGACAGAGCTGGGCCCCGAGGGACGCATCGCTTGGGGCCCTGGAGCTGCGGCTGAGGAGCAGGAAGTGGCGCAGGCAGAGGGAGCAGCTGAGGCGGGGGGGGGGGCCCTGCAGTGCCCAGAGCCCAGGCTGGGAGGCAGTGGGGGTCCGGGGCCCGAGGCCCAGGGTGGAGGTGTGAACTGCCGCCCCCTCCCCAGGCGCCTGGCTGTGCTGGGCTCCAGCAGGAGCGGCACGGCCCACCCCCCAGGCGTGGCGGCGTAGGGCCGAGCTGTGCCCGGTGGGCTGACCCCCGGGGGTTCCCGGGACAGGCCCCTGCGCCGTCATGTCCCCTCCTCCCCGTCTTCATGCAGTGGGACCATCATGGCTCCGTTTTGGCTAACCATCTTCATACCTCATCCACCCAGGGGGTAACTGTGACTCCCGCTGCCCACGCCGCGCGTGACAGGACGGGCGCGGGCGGGCGTGGACGGGCGCGGGCGGGCGTGGACGGGCGTGGATGGGCGCGGGCGGGCGCGGACGGGCGCGGACGGGCGTGGACGGGCGCGGGCGGGCGCGGACGGGCGCGGGCGGGCGTGGACGGGCGCGGACGGGCGCGGACGGGCGTGGACGGGCGCAGGCGGGCGTGGACGGGCGCGGACGGGCGCGGACGGGCGCGGACGGGCGCGGGCGGGCGTGGACGGGCGCGGACGGGCGTGGACGGGCGCGGGCGGGCGTGGACGGGCGTGGACGGGCGTGGACGGGCGCGGACGGGCGTGGACGGGTGCGGGCGGGCGTGGACGGTCGTGGACGGGCGTGGATGGGCGTGGACGGGCGCGGGCGGGCGTGGACGGGCGCGGACGGGCGTGGATGGGCGTGGACGGGTGCTTCGGGCCTGACCGTTTCCCTGGGCTGAGGCGTTGGTTCACCTGTGAGGCCTCTCTTCCCCTTGTCCCTGCGAGGCTGAATGTCAGGCTGCGCTGTGCTGCCCTGGGCCCCCGGCTGCGCGTCCCCACGTCACGTCACGTCACGTCCGTGGGTCACGTGGGTGCCGGCGGGGCCCCGGGGAGCTGGCCGAGCACTGCGGCTCGGGGAACCGACGGCGCCCTCCGCCGGAAGATGGCCGGCACCCCGGTGTTTGTACGGTTCCCCGCGTCTGTCTCTGGCTCTGCCTGGCTTGTGTCGCCCCGCATGTGCTGGGATGTCGGGTCTGTCCTCGGGGTGGCCACGCGTGGCAGTGTCTAAAGCCCCCTGACCAGTGTCTAATGCCCCACCGTCCAGAGGGAGGACTCGGCTCGATGGGGCCCGGCCGGCCACCCCGCCTCGCGCGGGGCCCTTCCTGCTCCCATCCGTGCGAGCTCACTGCCTCTGCCCCGTGCTGCCCCTGCCGTGGGACCGGTTCCTCTTCTAGTACCTGTTGTTGAACGAAGGAGGAAGAGGAAGAGGGCGCAGGGCAGAGTGACCGCGGGTGACCAGGCCCTGAGCCTGGAGCATACCTGGCGTGCAGAAGGAATGGCAAGGAGTCCACTGTGGCGAGTGGAGCGGACAGGACTTAGGGGATGAGGTCAGAGACGCAGAGAGCTTGAGGGACCCCACGCACCCATCCCCAGCTTCACAGACCCCAAACTTAGCCCACATCATCATCGGTGCTCCCCAGAGCTGGGGACGGGTGGCACGGGATTCCATACCAGCCCCTGAGACGTCAGTGAGGACTGCAGAGCGCAGCCACAACAGCCCTGTTTCCAACTGGCACCCCATCCGTTTGGACCCCCTCCACCCACCATACAGGCGGGCCGCGTTCCTTCAGAGCCTCCGCGATGGGGGCCGGTGTCACGACAGCTGGACAGCTGTGGTCACTTCCCACTCCAAAGCACGAGGGCCTTCCTGCCCCCTGCCCCCTCCTCCGGCCTGGCTCCGGGCAGGCACTAAATTAGCGTGCAAGCGAAGCGCAAGGAGGGAGGGCCGGTGAATAAGCCAGGAGATGGGCACCCAGGCCCAGCCAGGAGGCCCCTGGGTAGCCCGTGCGCCACAGACGAGGTCCTCTGGTGGCAGGGGAGAGGAGGGGAGCGGTGGTGGGGGACAGGCAGATCTGGGGGGTAGGCCCCGTGAGCCGAAGCCTCCACCCCCGCATCCAGCTCCTCTGGATCCATCCCGCTGTTCCGACGGACGCCCAGGGGCCGGCAAGGCCCAGGCCGCAGTGAGCTAGCTCACCCGCTGGGTGGGAGGGTGTGTGGGTGTGCGGGGAGGTGTGAAAGCCTGTACACGCGCTGGTGTGCCAAGGTGGGGAGGAGGGAGGATGTGGGCTCTTGCATAGGAGCTCGTGTGCACAGCCCAGCAGGGGGGAGTGGGTGAGGAGGACTCTAGAAAGATCCGCCGTAGTAAGGGACCGTTGGCGCGACGCAGGTCTTGCGTCCCGGGGACGGGACTGAGGTCAGTTGCAGCGGAGGTGCCGCAGGGCAGGTGTCGGTCGGCAGGGGCGTTGGTGCCGGCAGTGGGCGGGGCCGGGCGGGCGGTGGGCAGGGGCCGGGCGGGCGGCGGGCGGGGCCGGAGGGCGGTGGGCGGGGCCGGCGGGCGGGGCCGGGCGGGCGCCGGGCGGGCGGTGGGCAGGGGCCGGGCGGGCGGTGGGCGGGGCCGGGCGGGCGGTGGGCGGGGCCAGGCCCCCTGGGCACTGCTGTGCTCTGCGGAATGCAGCCCGGCCTGCACTCGCCTGCGCTCAGTGGCCAAAGAGCCAAACCCCCCATGTTGACAGGAGAAAGTCGCCTTCCCACCTTCATCTGAGTGGCCAGAGGAGCCGGCTGCCGCTCTCGGCCTTCGCGGAGGGAGGAGAGGCGGGAGGGCAACGGGGAGACGCGGCTAGGACGGGTGGGTGCACTACATCCAGCCTTTGATTGGACAAGAGGGGTCTCACAACTTTTTTTTTTGCCAGTCCTGGGGCTTGGGCTCAGGGCCTGAGCACTGTCCCTGGCTTCCTTTTGCTCAAGGCTAGCACTCTGCCACTGGAGCCACAGCGCCACTTCCGGCTTTTCCTGTGTATGTGGTGCTGGGGAATCGAACCCAGGGTTTCATGCAGGCTAGGCGAGCACTACCGCTAAGCCTCATTCCCAGCCCCCTCACAACTTCTTGTCTAGGCCAGTCTCTAACCTGCAGTCCTCCCCGCCTCTGCCTCAGGCATGAACCCCATGCCCCTCTGGTTCTTAAGATGAATGCTTGGCGGTGGACAGCTGCTTACAGCAGTGTCCTGTGTCGGGGACCCAGTAGGCGCCAGCGGCCACCGTCCAGCCTCCCTCCCTGGAGACCCGGCCCTTCTCCAGGAAGTTCGTGCGCTCTGGACCCTCCAGGCAGCCCCGAGCCCAGTGGACCCAGGAGGCCAACTTAGATTCTATCTATTCGGCATGATGAATCAAGGAATTTTCTGGAGCCAAGTTTCTCCCCAAGCCTGAGAGCCTCACCCTGAGGAGTTCTGGGACAGCATCTGGGGCATTGTTGGCACTTCCTGGGGGACCTGTCAGAAGGAGATTGATTCTCCTCCCTCCAGCAGTGCGGAAAGTCCTTCCTGTTGCTCCAGACAGGTGTGGGCCATGGCTGCATACAGGAAAGGAGCTGGGCTGCGGCCCCACCCCTGGGCCAGGAGCCCCCCCCCTCACCTAGGAGCCCCCCACTCACCCAGGAACCCCCCACTCACCCAGGAGCGGGGCCCCCACTCACCCAGGAGCCCCTCCCCACACAGGTGCTGGGCTGAGGCCCCACCCCTGGGCCCGGAGCCACCACCCAACCCTGATCTCCCCCCCTGCCAGGCTCTGCCTCCCTGAACCTCCATCTTCTCGGGGTCCCCCCTGCTCATTCCAGGACAGGGCAGCAGAGCGGTGGAACAGTGATCAAGAATCCCAGAGACAGTGTTTCTGAACTAAGCAGCTCCAGTTTCCTCTAGACCTGCTTCCTCTTTTACTTTCTTGACACAGGGTCTCCCACTGTAGTCCAGCCCGGCCTGAAACTTGATATGTAGCCTGGCTGGCCTTGAATTCACAACCCTCCTGCCTCAGTCTCCCAGGCTCTTGGAGTACAAGTGTGCACCAATACACCCAGCAGCTCTCGTTTCTGCCTATCTGCCATGCCATACCCTAGTTGTAGGAATCACAAAGAGAGATCAGCCCGCCCTCTGGGTCCACTAGCTCTGTTAATACCTCCTCAGCCCACTGGCTCTTTAGCCACTAAGCCACCTAAAGCTTTCAGTCTTTCTCAAGTCAGTCTTAACTTGTGTTTCTGCAATTTTCAAGGTTTTGGGGTTTTTTTTTTAAAGAATTTTCCTGCCATTTATTTATTTGTTTATTTATTTTTAACTTCTTGGTGCAGGAACTAAGTCTTGAACTCAAGGCCTCACACTGTTGCTTGCCTTCTTTGCTTACGGCTGGTACTCTACGACTGGATGCATGCCTTGCGTCTGGCGTTTTGCTGGTTGATTAGAGAGGCAATCTAGTGGACCGCTGTGCCTGGGCTGACTCCACACCCAGTCCTTCAGGTCTCAGACTCCTGCGTAGCCCGGATTCTCGGTGCTCGGAGACACCAGCCCCCAGCTGCAGCCTACGTTTCCCGTGGCGAATCCTGGGTGCTCACCTCCCTGCTGTCTGGACGGGGCATGGTTAGCCTGGGATGGGCTGTGTTCCGAGGGGCCCCTTCCACGGTCCTCACAGGCACACCGGGTGCAAAGACGTCCCTCCTCCCGCTGCTGCCGTGCCCTCCGGCCTGGGCGCCATGCCGAGCCCCTCAGCACCGAGCCTCCCCATCCACCACGCACCGGATGCTGGCCCTTCTCAGCACCACCTCTGGCCTGGGCACTGACCACAGCCCTGTCCAGGGCCCCTCCCCGTCCTCCCCCGAGAGGTCCCCACAGGTGTCACCCAAACCATCGCCCCTGGCGTGGACACCTCTCGGGACCCGCCCGGCTCACGCGCCTCCCTCCTCCGGGGAGTCGGCTGTGCCCACTGCCCGGCTCCAGCTCAAGTGGCCCTTCATGCCCCTGGCCAAGCAAACGGGCTGGCGCTCATTCCATGCCAGCCACTTGCCAGGGGCCGGGGAGCGGGGTGAATGTCCCGGCAGCCCCCAGCAGGTCACAGGGAAATCCTCTGGGAACAGAGGGTGAGGTGGAGGTTCAGGTTCAGGGTGTGTGTTGGGGGACCGCAAGAGGGCAGGGAGGGGCAGGGCTGGCAGGGAAAGGGGAGCGGGTGCCCGGCCTCCGCAGGGGCCCCCCGGGCAGGTCCTGCGCTCGGCAGAGCGCTCTGCTCCGGCGGGAAGTGCCAGACGATGGGCCCCACCTCGCTCAGGACCGGAGGCGGCCGCCACAGAGCTGCGGGGCTCGAACCCGGCACTCACTCCACCAGGCACGGGAGCCCCGAGGTCAGCGGGCACTGACCACACCAGGCACGGGGGCCCCGAGGTCAGCGGGCACTGACCACACCAGGCACGGGGGCCCCGAGGTCAGCGGGCACTGGCCACACCAGGCACGGGAGCCCCGAGGTCAGCGGGCACTGACCACACCAGGCACGGGGGCCCCGAGGTCAGCGGGCACTGGCCACACCAGGCACGGGGGCCCCGAGGTCAGCGGGCACTGGCTTCACCCTGGGTGCCGCCTCTGCTTTGTCCCATGGAACCCGGGAAGTCCTGTGGCTTGGTTCAGAGCCGGCGGGCAGC